>NC_088605.1:38102683-38745183 GCF_036013475.1 Columba livia
GTACATTTTTCTTGATATAAATATAAAACTAATGAACACTGATAGAAAAAGAAGCTCTACTGTAGACTTACTTGCTAAAAAATCAGTTTATTTTTGTCAAAGGGTGAGAAAGAGAAGGTTCCAAGATCATGTGACACAGTGATATTTCAAAACCAAAGAGAAATTTGAGCTTTGGAAGTCCATTGGATTCTTAAATAAGGGAAAAATTACAGGAACACCTATGAGCTAGAACTATGTGTACTTTTTTTAAGACTTCAGAAGTATTCAGAATAAATATATAGACTACTTCATCTGAAAATATTTATCTTTCTTTTCCATGTACACACACAGGATCCAAATGTCCAAAGAATTGAAATTACCCCTTCATTGTTAATTACTTGTTTACTTTCTGCTTCTGTTACAGACTGGTTTGGAAATATAGCTAAAGATATATTGTCTTAAAGCTAGATTGTTGCTATTCATTGCAATTTTTTCCATTGCTAGACATCCATGGTACCAATAAAAAAGTTTACTGGAGATCCTTTAAAATATTCCTTCACATGTTCTTTAATATGACTGATCGTAACTTTTGATGGTGGAGTTGATAGTAGGATTCCATATCTGTGTGCTGGATTGTTGCATAGTATGTTAGGATGGTATTAGTAAAATGAGGTGTATTCTCCCAAAACCAATAGTGGATTGAACATTGAGGAAATAGTCCTCTCTTTCTTTTTGAAGAAATTTTACATGTAATTTCACCAAAACACAGGTCAAAGCAAAGCAAAGCTTTTCAAAACATCACCATTGTTTTTAACTGGTTTACATTTCAGAAGATCCTGAAGAGAGGCCAAGGGTTTTTCTTTAGAAATTTTCAAGGGATTGGATTGTCTCAAGTGGATTTGTGACACAGGGATTCCTTCTTGATCAGCAGATGTCTCCATCTGAATTGCTGCACCCTTTATTTGATCTGAGTTCAAACTGCTACTGTTGCAGCAACCTTGCAGCAGTGATGCCAAGCAAACTTATGAGTAAATCTCTAAAATATAGAGGGAAGAGTAAATACAGAGGAAAGACTAAATACACATAAATACACAAAAGTCTAAAAAAAAAATCCAAAACCAAACCAAAAAATACTGTAGCATTATCCTATAGGAAAGTAAAGGTTTGAAATGCAATGTGTTTATTCTGTTACAGCTCCTTGAACACACAAACGTGAATATCTTCTTCTTTCAGAAATAAGAATCCTTTTAATAGGATATCAAATTTTTACTCTCCTTCCGTGGTTTATCTATAATGTTCAGGAAATTAATTATATCCCTTTAGAGAACAATGCTGTTTGTTTCAAAAGCTCATTCTCTCTATTGTATTGTATAATAAGTGAAAATTGACAAATTTATGGTAAACTAAAACCAATAATTTCTTCAACATTTAGAAAGTAGATATAATCTATTTTAATGAAAAGATATTATTTTCCTTCATTTAACTGTTGTTAGGTTCTTAGTAATGAATTGTTGTCCGTGTGAATAAATACTGAACTAAATAATTAGCAAACATGAGGTAGAAATTATTAAATTATCATTAAAAGCTCTGATTTTTCCAAGGGAGAAGGGCAGCTTTTTTTCACCTTTCATGGAATGATTTTGATATTTATATTTCACTAAAAAGGTTTTTACTTTCTTCTACAAGCAAACTTCTGATATTTAGCATTGTTAATGAATAGAGGCTACCTGAATTAATGTCATTAATAAATAAAATTACCATTTTCCTTCCAGGTTTCCATACCTTAATGCAAAATTTTGTAGAAATGAAAAAAACTATACTGCTTATTGCTATTTTGGGTAATAGATGGATAATAGTCTTCAGTTGTAAGTTGTTCTTGATTTCATAAATGAGCTGTATTAAATTTCCACTAGCAGCTAGTCTCTGATAATAAGGACAGGAAAAATCAACAGAAATGTTATGCATTATTTTCCCTGGCACAGTTCAAACAATAGATAACACTGTGTAAGACACAGAAAAGACTTTTATAGAAAAAGAAATATTTTGTGCCAAACAAATCACAGTGGGCACTTTAAGCAAATTTAACAAGTAGGTAGAATAAATATGGTGCTATATGATTCATATTTTATGAGACCACAGGCCCTTACACATTTTTTCATAAATTTTTAAATATCTGCAATTTTCCACTCCAATAATTTAAAATGAAAAATGTTTTACCTTTAGAGAAAATTAGTTAAAGCACTGAAAACCACTGTAGAAAACTTTAAGACAAAGAAAATATATTTGTAAAATCGAGAACCAATTTACATCATTTTGCTAAATGCCTGAAGTATAGAAGTGCAGAAGGAATTAAGGAGTGCAAAATGTCCCGGATCAGTTAGGAATTCTTGTAAATTGCTGCAATGTTTTATAAATGCTCCCCATTCATTACAAAACATATTTTGGCAGAAGTCCTAAAATTGCTGTGGTAGATAAAACAAGGCACAACGAGACTTTCACAGACTGAACATAATAGAATTCAGCTTTTCAGTGAAAAGCAGCCTGAATTGTCTGGCTGGTGTCCTTCAACAATGTGAAGGAGTTTCATTTATTTCTAACTTCCAGTACTCATCCCAGAAACAGTTTCTGATGGAACTATGTATGTAGAAGTGTATTCTATTTGCTAAGAATGAATGGTGTGCTAACTTAGGAAGAAGTGGACCAATGGCAATAGTTTACTAATGATGTAAGAAGTTTTTATAATATATCTATTCTGGATGATCTACAGATGCTTTATTTCAGATTGATTATGGTGATGAAAATCTCAGGTCCCTGTTAGATGTCAAATGAGGAATTAAGAGCAAATTTCCTTCTAACTTTAGCATAAAGAATATTAAACACCTGGAATGAACAAGATTTTTCAATTTTCACTCCTGATAGAAAACCAAAGCTAAATATTTGTTGTCTTCCAAGACTAACTTCACTAGTGTTGGCAACTGTAATATGTCCCTTTTGGAACAAAATTAAAAATATTACTAGTTGTTTTGAAGCATATATTAAAAGAGAACCATGATCTTAACTTTGAGGAAAAGTAATTAAATATTATGTTTATATAGATAACTTATTCGAGTTTGCTCTCTCTTGAAAACACAACACTAAAAGAATGGATGGTAGAGGCTGACTACTGATGAATAAGTAATTATTAGGGTATACTGTAACTTTTTTGCTACTTGCACTAAAAGAATGACCAATATCATTAAGCTTAGAAGGTCTACCGGAAACTCTGATTTCTCTTGACATTACAAAAAATCCAAGTTAAAAGCACTGCAGTATGATACTATTAGAATCTGCTGGAGACCATTCAAATAGTTTGCTTGGAACCCAAGTCTACCACATGGGTCTATCTGTAAAATATACCATGAATCAGGAAAAAAAAAAAGGGGGGTGGAGATGCTTACCAGATGACTGGATGATGAAAACTGAATTTCTGGATATTTTTTTTAATATAGATCATCCGCAATTAAGTTATGAATATACACTAATAGCACTGACATCAATACCAATGAAATCAGAAAGTGGGCAGCCCTAAGAGTTCAGAAGACTGGATAAACTAGTCAAGAGATAGGAAAAACGGATACACATACTGATAGTTTGTCAATATAATGGTGAGATGGGTTCTATGTAGATGGAAAGACAGAGATAAAAAGCAGCCTGAAGCGGAATGCAAGAAAAAGTGAAAAAAGAAAGCCTGAAAGGCAAATATAAGATGTTGTATATTTTCATACTCTTGATACTGTGTTATAAATTATATCATATTTGTCACTACAAAGTGAAATGAAGGCTGATGCATTTTTCCACTCTCATATTTCTCTATTAGGACAAGAAATTCATGCTTTGATACCGGTGTCATTCTGTTAACAGTATATATTTCTCCACAGTATCTGATTTAACAGGAAATTCGTTTCAGCACCCTCTCAAGATCTCCAAAGGCATCTTGTTTACAATGATTGCTCAGTAATATTTCTTTGAAAAGTGTTTATAGCTAGAGCAAATAATACTTGTGTCTGCTTAGAATCTCTGAGTGAATTTTCACACAGTGTGAATGCTATGTAGGTGCTTGTAAAAATCATGAAAGCATCTTGTGCCCCATCTATTGCCTGAACATTTTTTCTTATCTCTGAATAGGCTGAATCACATACAGATACTTTGATTTATGTTATCTGATATCATACATTTCGTTGCTTCCTCTTTTAGCTTAGCATCAGATGCATCCCTTACCATGCATGAAAAAGGATTCATTTTAGACACTAGAAACTCCATTCTCCTATCTTCAGTGAAGACTGCAAACAGTATTCCTTTCTTAAAAAAACCTCTGTCATTATTACTGGAAGCACGGAGAGCTCACCTGAAATATTACAATATATATATGGTGGTGTACATACGCTATATTTTGTGGTTTTGATTATACATCCAAGGATATTTTTTCTGGTAAAATTAAGCAAAATCAATGAGATAAGGACTTATTTGCAAATATACACACACATATTATATATACACATACATTAATTATTGCTCCTCTTGCAAATCAGTAGCGTGGAATTACATGCAAATTTTTCATCTAGCCACAGAATCACAGCATTTTTATTATCTTTCTGAGTCTGATATCTATAGTCAATGGTGTCTCTAAAGCAGTATTCCTCTTCAGTAAGCATTTCTCATCATGCTCAATAAAAGAGGCTGTTTCATGGTTATTTTGAAGAATGAATTAGATCTATCAATGGAAATGCTCATATCTGGATATGTGTGTCTCTCCTTGACCTCACTGAAGCTTGTATATCACATTCACCTATTTACTGAAACAGGTGTTAAAAGTCTTTTGAGATTGAATTTCTATAAAGATTATCACAGTGATTTAAAAACAAACAAAAAACCCTCCTAAGAAAAAGGTAGTTGCTCCTTTGTACTGGCTTTGGTGAAGATAGAGTTAATTTTCTTCATAGCAGCTGGTATGGTATTATGTTTTGGGTTTGTGACCAAAACACCATTGATGAGACACCAGTATTTTAGCTATTGCTGAACAGTGTTTGCACAGTGGGTAGACTGGGAAGCATGAGAAGCTGGGAGAGGACACAGTTGGGATATCTGACCCCAACTGACCAAAGGGACATTCCACACCAGATGATGTTTGTGTTTAGCAGTAAGAGCTGCGGGGTGGAGAAGAAGGAACAGGGAGATGTTTGAAGTTAAGGTGTCTTTCTTACCAAGTAACTCTTATGTGAGATGGGGCTCTGCTTTCCTGGGGATGGCTAAACATCTGCCTTCTGGCAGAACGCATCCCAACCTTCTGGTGGGAATTAGTGACAGGATTCCTGATTTTGCTTTGCTTGCACTCACAGATTTTACTTTCCTGGTTAAACTGTCTTTACCTTAATCCACAAGTTTTCTCACTTCTACTCTCTCCCATTCCACTGGGGCAGGTGAGCCAGTGGCTGGGTAGGGCTGAGCTGCCTCCTGGGGCTCCAGTTTCACCAGCTGCCTTCAGCTGCCTCTGGAGTTTGCCAGAACTCTCCTCCAGTAGACTCAAAGTGCTAAGGCAACACAAAGCTGCCATCTTTTGTTCTCCTCCACCACCCTATTTTGTTTGGTTGCAAGGATTGTCTTCTACTGTTTGACGAGTGATATCAACAAGTATCACAGCTCCTTCAAGGGAGAAGGAAATGGTGAGGTATCCTTCATGCTTTACCCTCATTGGTGGTAGTGAGTTGTTTAATTAGCACTCACTTACTTCTCTAAGAAAGAGGGAAACATAAGCAACAAAGTACGTGACTGCTCATGTGTTGTTTTGTTGTTTTGGTGTGTTTTTTGTTGTTTTGTTTTTGTTTTTTGGGTTTTGTTTGTTTTGTTGTTGTTGGGTTTTGTGTGTTTTGTTTGTTTGTTTTTTGTTTTGTTTTGTTTTCATGTTCTCCATATACTTGATTTTATCTCTTGGTTCCAGTATCTCTGCTTCAGTCTCAGGAAGGGGAGAATCTTTGCCATGTATATGGTTACCAGGATTGCACCCCACATCCTTTAATCTATCTTTGAGACTGCATATGTGCTTGTAATTCAAGCCTTAAGATGTTTCAGTAACAGTGGTTAAGTCACTGGTTTAATCTGTAAGAGATATGATAGTCCAACTGTGGATTTATTTGAAAATCAAACTGTGGAAACTCACATACTTTGCTGTGAAGCCACCAGTTATGTTTGCTGCTGCTTTTAATAGAACTAAGGGTTTCTTTTGTTACCTGTGAGAGTATATATTTCTTGGTTGGTGTCAGAGAAAGCTGCCTTTGGAAAACCATATAATGCTAGTCAGTGAATATATTTCTGATCCTTATCTTGATTTTAATTTGATTTTTTTTCAGGGTCAGCCTATGTGCTCTGAAATTGCTTCTTTAAACTCAGAGTCTCATAGCTATCTAGAGCTATCTAGAGTCTCTAGCTAAAAGCTAGAGACAAAATAATTGGGATTTCTGGGACTCAGTGCAGAAACAAAGGTGCAGTGTTTACAGAGTTGGGAAATTAAAAAAAACCCTGACTGCTCTCAGTCTTTCATAGGAGACTCCTAAAATAAGACCACTAGCTATCTAAGACTGCCTGATATGAAAACAGAACAGATCTTAGTCTTTTTCTGAAGCTGCTTTATTTGTCTCCAAGAAGATGTTTCATCTATCTTCCACATGCAAACTTTTTCTGGCAGTAGATGTTCTCTCTCTCTCTCTCTTGTAAAGAAATAAGCAGAACTCACCTTACTGATTTCTTTCAGCACATTTAAAATAAGTTATATACAATATTTTATTATTAATTATTTTATTAAAAGAGCCCTATTTAGAAGGTAGACTGAGTTATAACCACATCTCTTTCCTGTTCCTAGAAGACGCTTTTGTGCAGCCTGAGGAGAGAATTTCAGCCAGGCTACTACAACAGCCCGGTTCTGGTGGAAAGATCCTCAAATAAAACTATTATAGACAGATGTTCTCTTTTTTAAATTGCTTGTATTGCTAGATATGCTGTATATGGCATTGGATCTGTTGTGCATGTGCAGGATTATAGCCATGTCTGTGGTATTTCCAGACATCAGGGATTCATCAAATCATTGCTTATATTGAATTACCATTTGACACCTGTATAGTCTTTAAATTAAAAACTCTAAAAAAGAGAAGATATGTTATTATGGAAGAAAAAGTTTGAACTGTTTACCGGCTGAGTGAAGATTAGTCTCTGTAAATCGTGAAGTGATGCAAAAAGTTATATTTGGGACTTGTTGCAGGAAGTTCCATTCCTCCTAACAGCTGTGACTTTTTGCTGCCATAAATACATTTACATACAATCTAGGCAGGATAAGCAAAATGACATAAGAACTCAGACATTTTGTAGATGTATTATAAGAACAGTGTGATACACCTACAGCATTTTGCAGCGTAGGTAAGTGGGTGATTATTTTACTTTAGCTTAAAGAACTATAGAAGGTAAAGACTGCAGACAAGTATTTACGATTTTTAAAAAGCTAACATACTTGAAAGAGTGTCTCACACTATTATAAAGGTTCTTATCTGCTAGCCTTTAGCAATGAGCTACTTTATTTTCTGTTTTTCGCTTTCTGCTTTTCCGTGTTTTGCCTCATGTAAATTGCAAGAATGTACGGTATTATATGAATGATATTCCATTTTCTTCTCACAGATGCACTGAGTACAAAACAGATGGCTATTGTGGGGTGGATTAACTGAATGGATAGAGAAATTAAAATAACAGTGTTAATAATAGTTGCTTTAAAACTAGTAATTTGATTTCCTTAGATCCGCTATAACTTTCAGCCCACTGCAGCTAACTGTCGATAAATCCTTTGGCTCCGAAATGCATGTGAAAGCAGAAACATTTTTTTGAAGTGGAATCTGTGTGTTAGGGAATCCTAGATATTTCTTGCAGTGTCACTCAAAGGAAATTCTACATCTGGGTTGTCTACTCCAGGGAAAATGCTGTCTTAAAATGAATGAGCACATTGTATTTTAGGTTGGTTTTGTTATTTTTCCGAGTCCCTCTCTCCAACTGTGCATACAAAGGCTGTGAAAATAACAATCAACTGGAGAAGGACATTAATGAGGAATAAAATGGAAGTGAAAGTAGAAATGTGTCCCTATTTGCTAAATACGGGCATGTAGAAACAAATGCTAGGCTTCTATATTTTAAAAAGAGAATTAACTTTCTGTGATAGATCCAGGTCAATTTACTATAACCTTGCAGCTTCCAGCCCAAAGGCTCTGTCAACAAGAAGTTTAGTCAGTTTTTTCTTCATCTTGGTTTACTTCATCCACTTAGAGTCACTCCAGTGGTGTCCTTTTTTGTTTGTTTGTTTGTTTTTCTGAAGTGTTTCAAGATCCTTCTAAAGGTCTAATCTAACTTTCAATGATAACATCATGGGGAGAAATTGCCTGGTCTATAAATATGTTTAAAAAAAGGTTGTCAACTAAATCTTGGCTGACACAGGCATATGTCTACTGCATTTACTCTAGCATCCACAAGTTAATTGTTAAAGTTTTATAAGCACATTCATTTACTTATACAGCAGTACATCTTGTTGCTGTGTTTGCCAGAAAACAAAGTGAAACTTACTGTGTATAAAGTAATCTTACAGCCTGGCAGCATTTCTATTCACTAAACTTGTTGAAATATGTACAAGCCTTATGTCCGAGTGTAGAGGCTAGAACTGCTTCCTTGCCCTACTCCTTTAGTTTAAAATCAAAGCAAAAAAACAATATGTTCTGGTTCTTTTCTTGTGTTAAAATATTTGGGTTAAGTCATCTGTGAAGGAGCTATCACATCTCCTTTAACTGCTGCCAGTGGTCACAACCAGAGGAGGAGCCTTCACCCTGTGTTCAGACATGGGTTGGCAAAATTCCCAGTGATTCCTTTTTCTGCTGGAACAGAAATGTTTATACAAGCATATTAAATGAAAGTGTTACTCAGAAATGCATTCCGCAATATAGTGATGCTATCAGAGAACAGCATGTCATGTGCATGAAACTCCTTCATTGGTTGAGCTCTCACTGTTTCTAGTGTTGCCATTTTAATACTTAATAGTCTTGTTATAACTGGAAGAAGAGCTCAAAAGCAAAGGAAATGAGAGATAAGGATTCACAAAATGCAAAAGTAGTCTATACTTCTCATACTATATACTTCCCAGTTCTCTCACACACTTAGTATTTAAAATCTCTCTAAATTGATTTTTTTACACACAGTATTGTCCTTCGTATGTGTTTTTCCATTATGTTTGAATGTGTTAATTTCATAGCTAATAGAAATGTATGGATGTACAAGCCACTTGACACAGACCCTGAGGTTTTTTTTCTGGTGAATGAATGGAATTTCCTGGAATTACAATTAGTGCCCATTGCCTCTTGCCCTGTCACTGGGCAGCACTGAGACGATTCTGACTCCATCTTCTTTATTTCCGTCCACCAGCTGTTTATACATGTTGCTAGGATACCACAAATCCTTCCCTTCTGGAGGGTAGTCTCCCATCCAGTTGTTGCACTCAAGTTTCTCTCTTGCTCAAGGAGGGTAGTCCATCTTATATGTAAGTCAAGAATTTATAGATAGTCTAGCTGAAACCTTAACAGTCTAATCAAAACATTATTGTTAGGCCAGCTTCAGTGTTGCTAAGACTTAGAGTTTTAAGGAAACAGAGTTAAAATTAATATACACAAACTTTTGAGTATCCAACTCTTTCTGTTACGCTTGCCTTCCTTCCACTGCTTCCTAAGTCCTAAGGTTGATGGCTTTGGGCTGGTGGTGGGCAAGTCAGCAGTGTCTCAATTTCTTTTCCAAAAACATTATGTTGATGGTTTCTTCATCCACATATGAGAAACCACTTGCAGTTGTTTCTAGATGTTGCTAACACAATGCACCTTATTCTTTCTTCCTTGGTTCACAGCTCCATGGTGCACCTCCATTTTTTTATCTATGGTATGTGTTGCATACTGTTCTTTGTTCACTTTATCCCCAACACTGTTTTTAGTCATCTTCTAAGGCTGCATTTCCTTGACAACAAGTAACTGCCCACTAGTGAGTAGTGCTGATGAGTTTACAGCCCTGGTGCCTCTGGTAGCCTCCTGTGACTATATGCTCAAGGCTTCTGCAGTAATCATGTATCTGTATCCACCTATGTTGTGCTTTGTGTTACAGTCAGGAGCAGTTCATTTTACACAAAATAACTGGTTGCTATCACTAGCTGTCTACTACAAACTCCATATATAACCGTAGGTATTACGCCGCACACCTCTGTAAAGCTAAAGAAAAGCTAAAACAAACTTGGCAATAGTCACCAGCGTGTTAGCTGCTGTTACAAGCCAAATCACAACTCCAGGCTGGCCAAAACAAGCCCAGAGTCTGACATATCCTCAGGCCTGTGTTGGCAGTTCAACAAGTAGTCTCTGCCCAGGCACAAGCAATATTTACTTGGCCACGATGTCACAAACACATTCATAAAATCATTTCTGAAGAATATAATATAGCTATAAAGGAGGAAAAGATAAAATGTTGTGCTATTTTTCTCGCTGTGATTTTAGTCTGAAGAGTTGCATTAATAAGCTCAGTTGTCACTTAATAACACAGTTCATAATAAAGTTGAAAAAAGCCTTTCACACCAGAAAGTGACACTACTTATTGCAAGGCTTTTGACCTTAACAAAAATCTGATTGAAGTGTAGTGGATATTTCAATGATGACTTCATTTGTGTTGCTGTCTTCCTTTTTTTAAGGATGGCCTATTTGTTAAACCAGGCCCTTATTTAAACTTGCAAAATACAAAGACAATATTTTATTTGTGCAGCTATGCTGCATCATCTGTAATTTTTCTCTGTATCATTTGCATTTCTTAAGTGCTAATCCCTTGTGTCTACCCATGTTACGCTCTTACCTTTTCAGTTGTCCTTCTGTATTTTGCAGGTTATTTGCTTCCACAGGTGTAGCAAGTACTGAAATCGCCAAGTTAAACAATAAATAAATAAATAAATAAAAAATAAATATCCAATCTAAATGCTATCGAGTCTAGAAAAACTTCTTTACAATTTGTAGTGTTATTAGTTCATTTCCCTTCGGTCTGTGTCTTACATGTTCTAAACAAATATGGAAGCTGTGAATTAAACAAAACTGTTTGCTTTAATTAATTGAGCAAGAAAATCCCCTATAGCAAGGATTTCTTCAGTCTCTTGGGATTTTTTTCTGGGCCAGTGAAGTTTCTTTGGAATGTGAGGATGGGAGATCTTACTGGAGGAGAGAGACAAGTGAGCACTGACCTTCAATATCAGAATGTGTCATGATGTGCACTTTAATTGGTACAATGAGGCTAATGCAAATAGAGTACACATCCTGAAGTAGACTAAGTCATAAGGAAAACCCATGTATAATTCTGCCTATATATTGTACCATAGTATCAACATTTTGAAAACATTTAAAATACAAATGCTCATTAACTTCTAACAAAGGAGCATTAGCTTCTAAGTTGGTCCACGGACATTTCAGTTTTTCATTGATCTTTGCTAAATAAATAGTGTACATAATGAAAGAAACAGTAAGCAATACCTCTTATTATGCCTTTGGAAAGTTCAGCATAAGATACAAAATTAGCTAATGTTAAAGTTATGACATAAGAACCTGGATTCTGGCTTTGTCTAAATCTGAAATTGTTTAGGTTTTTTTCTTAGCTTATGATTAATTTGTGCAGGTTAACTAGATAACTATCATATCTTTCACTGATCACCTCTCCTTAATTTTCTCTAAAGCATTCTATCTCATAAAAGCATACCATAAAAATACTACTCTGGAAAAACTGATATGTTTAAATGTGAGGTACTTTACAAAAGCTTTGGTATTAGTGATCTCTCTGTGTGTTTTTATTATTATAATTTTCCCCCTCCAATATATTAGTTACTTAACATAAACTTTGGAATTGTTTGTTTTGGGGTTTTTTTGCACTTTTTTTGCTCAGAGGTCTCTATTTTTATGCTTCCTGCCATGAAACCCAGTTGTTAAAATAGCTTTTGTTCAAGTTAGGGGGTTTTGTTCATTGCTTATTTTAAAGAGACAAATTAATCATTGAGTGTAACTATGAAGAGAGGCAATATTGTGTGCATGGCTAGAATGTTTTAATCTGTCTTTGTACCTCAAACCTTGTTACTTGTCTCTAGTAACCTAGATCATATTTGTTTCCCTTTTATTACTTAAAGACTTATATCCTTCTTTCATTTGTGTGCACTTAGAATTTCTTATTTTTCATTTCCTCTTTTTTATGAAAAGGCATTTTTTTCCTAACTTTTGATATAGAAGTATTTTCTCCTTTTATCTACCTCCTCATCTTGCTGAAAAAGCAGGAAGGTTTTTCTCTTGTTGTATCAGGATAAAAATTTCTCTTGCTTTCTGTTATTTCTGGTGATAAATTGGTG
The DNA here is from genome assembly GCF_036013475.1 of Columba livia. NCBI lineage: Eukaryota > Metazoa > Chordata > Aves > Columbiformes > Columbidae > Columba > Columba livia. The sequence continues at coordinate 38,115,120 of NC_088605.1, forward strand.
TTTAATTCTGCAGACTTGGAGGTAATATTTTGAGTAGAAATATTTTAGGCAAATGAAGTTCTCTCAAACAGTCAATGTGGTTCTCTATGAGAGTCGTATCTCTACATACTTCTGCAAACCTTTTTTTTTTTTTTTTTTTTTTAAACAAGAGAGGCTGTTTTTACTCCCTATACCAAAATCATCATTATCATCATTTGTATGATTTCCACACATGATATTACATGATATTTTTGTGAATAACATTTTCTCTTCTGAGTCTCAGATACCATGTGAACTTCTGTTTATATAGCAGCCACTAATCTGCAGTGAAAGGGTTGTAAAGATGTACAGAATAAATGGGGAAATAAGATCTGTGTGGGAATTGGTTGCCTAGGAGAGAACACAGTTAGTAATGGGAAATTCAAGGCGTATCTTAGTTGTATATTTAATGCCCTGTCAAATATGGAAAAAAATTAATAGCTTTACAGAGATTATATAATGGTATTCATCTGGTGTTTACAGGTAGCAAATTATTATTTTACATGTATGAAGGTATTAAAACACGAATTTCAAAAAGTGTATTTTGTGTGAATGTAGTGATCTTTCTGAATGTTTAAAGAAAATGTTAAATGTTTGAGGAAGGTTGTAGAGAGTGAATTTTGTGATTTGTTTGGTTGGTTTTGTATCATATTTCAAATATTTTGAATGTGGCTTTTGTTTTTCAACAGAACTGAAAATCAGGGTCTTTATGGATTTGATACTGGTGAAGAACCTGAAACTTTAGGGCACTCCAAATATAAACCAAGATGTTAATTCTGTATAACCGCTCAAGTACAATTAGATCCGTACAATTTAAAATGTACTTCCATACTGCTACATACTGAAAAGGAAAGCAACTATTAGCAAAAGTGTATCCACTTTGGTTAGTTTCTACCAGATGTCTGTAACACGTGGAGCTTTTTCTTCGCTTCATGAATTCTTACAGATTTGGGTTGGGTGGTTTTTTTGGTTTTGTTTTTTTTTGTTTGTTTGTTTTGTTGTTGTTGTTGTTGTTTTGTTTGTTTGTTTGGTTTTGGTTTGTTTGTTTGGTTTTTTTTCTACTCTTAAAAGAGCGCTGAATATTGCACAGAGGGTGATGATGTCTTTTTCAGTTCTATTACTTGAATTATAGTGCACTGCCAGTTCAACTGTCATTAAGGTGATTTTCTTTTTTAAACACTTAAAGCTTCCTAAAATGTTATTCAGATTACCTCGACATTTGCTGCATTTTTATATAGGGTGTGTGACCAAAGGCTGTTATTAAGTGGCTAACATGTTATTAAAGTTTATAATGGTTGGCTTCTCTGTCCTCCTCTGGAGCAAATTACAAGCATATATTTTTTTCTTTACGATTTGCGTGTTGTATTTCAATTCTAACACCTGTGGCTGGAATTGTAGCGTTATTCTGATTTTGAATAGCCTTCACCACAGTGAGTGAGTACATACTGTTGCTGTGTGTGCTACACACATGCCCTCCATGCCCCCTTGACTGACTAGAAGTTATCTGAAAAATTAAATGTGCCTATATATAGAAACTGTCAAAGAGGTTTCTATGAAGTAATGCTAGTGTGACCTAAATAAATCAAAGTAATATGGTGTGAATCTCACCTGTTTTCAAGGTGATATAAGGTTAAAGCCACCCCGGCAGGGTGGCTGTTGTGGCCTTTTTATTATTGTTTTGGGCAGATTTCATTTTTTGAAAAAAGCAATTTCAGAAGGTAGTTAACTATTTCCCAAAAGAGATTTCATGAGCAAAGTAATATGGGTATAGAATGATGCTCCGAGGAGAGAAGGGTGGTGGAGAGAGAAGGTCTTCAGGAGAGAAATAAATGATGATGAATGATTTGTGGGAAGCTACCTGAGATCAGGGAAACTGAAGTGGTCTCTGGAGAGTGAGGGGGAGGATAGTTGAAGAGGTATGTGAAATTAGGTCTGAGCAGGAGCATCCAGATCATCCAGAAAAGTCTAAATACTAATCATAAAGTTGAATAGTCTTAATTTAACTATGCACAGTGAAAGACCTTAGCCTGGGACTTTGTAATGCACATTGTATATACTCTATGAATTTTCACACAGAATCAGACTGATCCTGGAATCAACCGAAATAGCGAATATATGGCATGAGACAGCAATAAGTCAAAAAGTAGTTAAGGCTCAGCCATTCATGATGCAAGAGGAAATTTAGAAGTCAACCCCCTAAATATCATCAATCTAAAAAGGAAGTCTGTATCCAATCCAGGACAGGATGCCCCTGGGTTTGCCTAGTCAGACCCAACAGAGTTTTTGCTTTCCTTATAAACTCTGCCATACCAATGCCTTTGCTGATCTTCATTTGAGGTGACAAGCATCAGTGTTACTTCAGGTCACTGTAGTTTATATTTTGTGGATCTTTGAAAATCAGAGTCGCAACGCAAGGAACGATGTTTGACGTATGTTCATCCCTAATGAAATAAAAACAGAGTTGACCTGATGTGGACTGACTCTAAATGAATCAGAAGCATAAACGTTTGAAGAAAGACATAATTATTGTCAAAGAAAGGATAGGAAATTCCACTTGTAATCCTACTTGTATGCATATCTATAGAGCTGAAACTTAATGGAACAGCAAATATATTCATGTGGACTTTTGAGCTAAGTAATGAGCTAAGTGGTTGTTCTCCTATTATACAGATAGTTCATCAAAATACTAAAACCAACATTTCACAGCTGCTGTAAATTGTTTAAGTGACTCCTGGGTTTTCAAAGACAGAGGATATATGTTGGCATCAGTTTCAAATAAATTGTTTATGAGCATTAACATGTATCTCATCTATTTTAAAAGTAAGACTGACATTAAATAGGTAAAATACTGCTGTGTTTTCATTCTCCAACAGTTAATTTAAATATCTAATCCTTAAGCACATACAATAAAAGTAAGAATGGAAGTCTTATTTGTTACATGGGAGATGGAAGTAAGTAAATCCATGCTTTCTGAATGAAACAAAAAAAGCCTTCTAAGTGGCAGATATTAAAAAACATATTCAATTTTTCTACTTTTGTACTTAGCTTTTACATTGTTTGTCTTGGTATTCAATTTATTCCCTTTTTACACAGATGGGATATTAATAAAATTGACATATACAAAAACATATTGGAAGTTCAATCCTAATAAACTTTGATTTCTTAAAGACACAGTGAAACCATCTCAGATGTCATATTTTATCTATTTTTAATAAAAAGGAAAATTTCAGTGCAAATTTTTTTAAAGTTGAATTATTATGTAATGCCATTATTCATATTGTGCAAATAAATAAAATTGGCCTATTTCCTTTCTCACAAAATAGTACACCTGAAAAATCAGACTAGTTTTCTCAAGTACCAAATCTAAACAGAGATGAGTGGATCAGCTCCAAAGGTACTGACTTTTCTTTTTGAATATTAACAGATTTCGACTAAGCTTTTTCCTGTCGGGTGTGTTCATATAGGTGTAAGTTGTTCTGCATTGAACTCCTTCAAATTGCAGAGGAATTCTAAATGTTCAAATGTAACCATGTCATGCTAAGCCAGACAATTTACTGTCTTTCTAGTGAAGAGTGAAAGGAAAATTATCTTCATGGCTATTATATTAGTCCAGCTTTCAATTTGTTAATACTTTCAAGTTGCTGTGGTATTGAATTTTTTAGGAACTTTACTTGGAAAGTTTCCTTCTCACCCATTCCTTGTTCTGTGTGTTAAGTTATATTTTAATACTATGTCCTTTGAGACTGTAGATTATTGGAGAGCTGGTGACTCCATTTACTTTCTAGTGGCCTGCACAAATGGATAATTCACTAGAAACCTGAACTCCTGCAAAGTTGCCTCCATTGCAATAGCTCTCTAACCTTCATAACAAGGTGCAAAAGAAGTATGTGCATATCTGTGTCAGTTAAATAGTTTTGTTACAGAGCAGATACTAGAATAAATGCTACAATGGGAAAAATCATAACTAGCTCTTGGCCACTCAGTAGAGAGGTGCAAAACATGACTTTGAACAGGAAAGATGACTCAGAGGAAACAGTTTCAAGAATATCCAAGCCCTTAGAGACCTTGCTTAGGCTGGAGGAAGGTGCAGAAACCTTTCCTAAAGAGTTGTGCTATGGAGAAATTGCCGGTGGTTTTAAGGATGTTCTTGTCAGCTTAATTGAATAGCATACTTGATTGTGTGGCTTTATAGGTTGGTGTTTTCTGGTGGTCCTCCCCCGCACTTCACCCCCCCCCCCCCCCCCCCCCCGCCCCAGCTTGCTTAATGCTTACATAAACAGAGATTTTCTGAAATTAGAATCATCACCTATGCAGACCTGAGGTGTTTCCACTAACTAATCAAGGCTGACTTTCTTTTTATTGATTTATGTTTGGTGGGGTAGTGTTTGATTTCCTGTTTCTTGGTAGGGGGTGGGCCATAGACGAGATTATGTCCAGATGTCTCTCCAGACTCAACTATACTGTGATACCAAAATAGTTCCATTTCCAAGAAGGAATCTGAACATTCGAGGTTTTTTTTTTTTCAAATTTTTTACTTGAAGTATCTCCTCCTGAAGAGTTCCTGTTATTTACTTGGAGCTTCACAAAAATATCAGAACAAAGACAAGGTGTAATGATTGTGTCCTTGATGCTTTTCAGGGGTTGTGACAACTAGAACAAACTGGATGCAGTTTCACAATATGAAAAACAACTTCTATTTCAAAATTGAACTTGACAAAAAGGCTGTTAAAATTTATTTCCATTCAGAAATATATTTCATTGTTTTACATGTTTATTGTTTTAAACATAATTAAAGACAATGAAAGCCACTAAATAAGTACAAGTATTGCTTTCATCACTCCACTTGAGAGGTTTTTTGTGATTCCACTTTCTCACATAAAAGTCATAACGTAATAAAAAAAAAAATCAGACCCCTTTCTGAGGTTCTGTTTCTCTCTAACAAAAAGGATCAGGTTCCTGTACTGAGGACTGTGGTAGTTACAGGTTTGAGATAACTGTAGCTTGGTTGTTTGGGGAGTTTGGTTTATTTATAATTAGGTGAAGAAAAATTATTGTAACAAAGGTAAAGGCATTTGCTGTATGAATGGCATAGAGTACTGGAGCATACTGGCTTTCTGGAGAGCAACATAAGGAGGACTGTAGTGCGAGTTTTCACTTCTTGTAAATGTGACCAATTTTGTGACAACTTTGTTGATCCCATTTGTAATAGTGTTTGACTATATTGCACCGTTTCCAGTAGAAATATTTTAAAGGGTGTCACTGCTGTAGGCAGAATTACTTTTTGTAGTTGAACTGGATGCTACTCTAGAAGTTCAAAGACGGGATATGAAGTCTTCAGGTTTTGAATTGATGTGTTAATCCACTTTACATATGTATAATGTACAGATGCTTGGTTACCAGACCATTATTTCCACTTTCTTTTGCCAATCAGTGCTCTGGTAGAGAAAACCAGCTGCTTTCTGTTTCACAAGTGAGTCATTTATTTGTTTCTCAAATATACTATTGGCAGCTTTTGGCTCCCAATGGTGAGTCACTTATTTCTGGTTTTCAAAGGCTCAGTTTTCAACTTCCAGTTCTTTCAACAAAATTCTCTACTGTATTTCAAAAGACCTTTAAGCAGAGCTCATACTTACTTAAAATACGGTATTACTCCTGGGATTGCAGTATATTAATAATTTTTGTTATCAGATGTACTGAGAGGAGTTTTTTCCACTAATCGCAATAGGTAACTCTTTCCAGCAAATAAATTATTTATATTATAAAAAGGGAAGAGGTATTGTTTTACTAAAGTCTGACAAACTCTCTTAAATTGTGTCTTTGAGCTTTAAAGTGAAACCACTATAAAATATTCTAATGCGTTACACGTGTTGGACTAAATTTGTTACTTGCTTAATTTAAGATATGGATTAAAGTATTTTTTTTTTTAATTGCAGCCAGGTGTCTTTCAGGCTTTACAAGTGCCCAGACTTAACCACATCATTTTGTACACCAAGGACTCTCATGTTTTAAATACAGACAAGGAAAAATGCATCTTATTAGTCCTTTGAATCTGAAACATGGTGAGCTAGTGTTTACTCTAGCTTCAGTGTTGAAAAGAGTGAGTAGGTTTTGCCTTAAAGCCAGATGAAACAGATCTATACTATAATTGCAGCCTGTATTAATTTCTTCCTGGTGAATCTACCTTAACAGACTTTTAAACTCAAAATGCTAAGGAAGTACAGCAGTATAAAAAGAGCTACTTTACAAAATAATTATTTTATCACAGAATAGTTACATTTCGTTAACATGAAGATGTCATGGTACTCCGTATTTTTTAATATAAAATCAACATTTCTTGGTTTGCAGAGAAAAACTTTTCTCTTGGTGTTTCAGGTGTACAAAGCTAATACACTGTGAGTCTCAGTAAGGTAGAACAGATATCACGAGGTAGAGTAGAAACCGAGAAAATTTTTAAACAGAAGCTCTATAATAAGAAATATGTTCCAGAAATTGAGCTATTTTATACATAGTAGGTTGCAGAAATGGGGCTGTTTTCTACACAGCAAATGTATCCCAAAGAACAGTTTTCTCACTTCCTAGAACCATTGATAAAAAAATGTATACAAAAGATTTTTTGACCTAGAATTCCAACATCTTACAAAATTATTGAAATCTACAGAAATATCAAACTTTGTGCTGTCATGTGCATTATTACTCTATAATGATATTTTATCCTAATTAGACAATGTTAGGCATGCAATACTTGAGGCACACATAGTATCATGATGCTCTGATTGCATTGTAAACAGAAATTCCACCAACTAGTCTTCAGTCGGCTTATGAATTGAAATCTATAGGTGCCATATTACTCAATACAGATTCACGCAATATTGTTTTACTCAGAATACCACCATGTCATGGGAATCCTTCGTGGTTTCATTCTGGTGAGATGAAGGCAGGAAGAAAGTAGATACAGTCGATAAATCACTTGCATGTTGCCCTGAAACATCTTAATCATAGAAGCATTTGCAACAATTTTGTTTCTAGGACTCTCATTTTGTTCAGATTTCACATTATACTTGTTTAAGGATGCACTCTTAAGATGCTATATTAAAAAAAAGTGTTAAGTTTTGGAGCAATATTTCTGAGGAAGTCTTGAAATGATCCCAGCTGCTGTGGCAATTGCACCTTTATTGTTGAAAGCTCACTGAGTAGTTAATATTGCAGTCATTAAATAACATTTCCTTAAGTACTTGTTTGCAATATTATGTAAATAAATAAAACATTAAAAAAATTAGGAAGATTCCTTCTCCTTTTCTTATAATTGAGATGCAGTGTCTTGGAACAGTTTCTTAGAGCATTTTGAGAGCTGTGATAGTTTTTAGTGTTTAATAGGTCTGAAGAAGTACAACTGTCCTTTAAGATTGCCTGTGGTTTGGTTGGATGTTGGCTTTTTGTTTGTTTTGTTGGTTGTTTTCTTGGTTTGTTTGTTTGTTTATTTGTCTTTCAACTTTAACCTAAGAACTTTTGATTTTTTCTTTTTTTTTTTTTTTTTTTTTTAATTTTACATAAGCCCTAAATATTAGAGATATATGTATTTTCATGTGCACAGCCTGTGGGTTGTCTGGAGAAATAAGCATGCACATTGGGTAATTCAGCAGACTGTGGTTAATACAAGGTGAACTTTACCCCTGAATCCATTTTTCCCCAATAGATCACCAGGTCTTTTAGCTCTGTATTCTCTGCCTCACTCCCAGAACCAAGATGCCACTCCCAAAATCTGACGTTTCCTTTATTGGCGGCTATATTTGCACATAAAAGAAAACGTATTGTTGATATTATGTTGTTGTATGAAAATATAGCATATAAATGTTTAAATAGATAGAAAGACCATACTGTTAATAATTATTATATACTACATTAGTATAAAACCAATGAAGATTTGCAGATAAGATTTGTGTAATATTCTTACAAACTACACTGAAGTATTTTCATGTTTTGTTAGCTTACCCAGTTAAGATCAGAAAAATGCTTCTTATCATGTACCCTAATAGTTGAATTAGTCGTCTTAGAAAATATTTGCGTTTTCAATAAAAATGTCATGACTTGAAGCAAGTTTTACTAGTGCCACTGCATGATTAGTTCGTGTAACCAGTCCCTCATTGTACTGCATAGAAAGAAAAAAAAAAGTCCCTCTTGTTCCACTTTCATTGATAGGGAACTCTGTATGCATTGCATCTAGAATCTTGTAACTCCACACTCTGACTTAGAAGTTTTATGAGTATGAATTAAGTTTGGCAGAGTTGTGTTTAATTATTTTTGAGATGCATTTTGAGTTTCTGACAGTATAAAGAAAATAAAGTTTTCCTTTGGTGTTTGCTACAGAATTCAAATATCCAAACAATGACCGAAACATTCTCATACTCATAGTAATATCAGCTAATGTATTTATTTATTCTGCTTACTAAATGAGTAAATTGTTTATATTTCAAATTCTAGATGCAAAATTTAAACAATCTTTTAAAGCTGTTAATCATGTAAGTAAAGAGATTTGTTATTTTCCTTAAACCTTTTCAAGTTTCATAAAAGTTTCTGCTAAGCCGAAACAGCACAGAGGATTGCAACTTACCTAAACACCTTACTTTTAAATGCTTAGTATCAGCAAACATGTTGTGAGTTCTCTGAGGCAATATGTATTTCTAATGACTTGTATAGAGCTGGATAGGTTAGCCTATGTAGTACATAAGAGCGTTTCATGAACCTTTGAAAGTGAAGGAAAATACAAATCTTTGGAGATGAGAAAAAGTAACAGTAGAAGAGTGTGTGTTTGCTGTTTTTGTTTTTTTGTGTTTTTTTTTTTTTTTAATAAAAAACAGAATAACATCAAAAGAGCATACAAAGATAATAGCTTTTTCTCCACATACTTAAAACATTTGTTGCTGAGTTGTGACATGAAAAAGACAGGGCAGGGGGTGGGTGGGTGTGTGGAAAAAAAAAAAAAAAAAAAAAAAAATATATATATATATATATATATATATACATGTGAGATAGATATGTGATATTAGAAGTCGTTTCAGACCTTACTCTCTTATTTTTTCTTCTTGTTTCCCCCCCCCCCCGCTACCTTTTCTTTTTTTGAGTTAAGTAATCTTTCAGATAAAATGCATTCTGTAAAACTATATAAACTAGTAGCCACCTTTGTGTCTCACATTTTGTTTTTATAAATACTAAAGATACCATTCAGTTAACAACTTTAGATTAGTTTAAAACTAAAAAAAAAAAAAAAAAGTCCAAATATTTTATCATTGTAATTTTCTGAAGTGTTGAGGTGTTATGTGGAATCAAATGTGTCTTGAATTTCATTTAATATGATCTTCAGAGGTCACTCTGTAGTCTTTTTGGCATCAGTGCCTTCTCTCTGTCAGATATTACATAGTAGGTAATCTTAAAGAAACTCACTCATTTGTACGTCATATCAATAACCTCTCTTCTACAGTTACAGAGGACATTCCAAGTAGAGCAAAGCTTGATATTCGTCTATATTTGTTCTGTAGGCCATAGATATTACAGTTTTCTGACTTAAATGCTGGCAGCTGTGACATAAAAGCTGTTTTTTCCTCCACTGAGTTGCTCGTTTCCTCCCAGCTCATGCCAAAGCCTCTGTATAAGTATTTTATAAGTGTCCAACCCAAATTCCTTTGTATCTGTCTCACAGACTCACTCTCAACAGGATAAGAAAAGGCAGGATAAATTGTAAGTATTCCTTCTGACATCCCACGACTCATCTCTTATGAGCAGCTTTCATCATTCAAAGGCACTTTCTTCTGGAACAAAGTAAACGTTCACCCCTATTAAGCAACTCAGGCTCTGTTAAGACATTCCAAATTTGGCTAGAAACTAGCTTCTGAATTTTAGTTTGTGTATATATTACCACTGTCGCCCATAGGTTCAAAAGCTACTGACCTTAAAAAAAGCCACAATCAGATCCTATTCATCTAAAGTAGCGGATTCATTTTTTTCATATGTATTACTCTAGTATCTAGAATACTGAACAGAAGTAAATCTTGCAATATCAAGAAATGTTTGACCTCCAGGAAATGATTTTTAACCTTTGCAAAGCTTGGATTTAAATTAAAAGTGAAAAATTTATTAACACTATTGTTTACTTATCTCACAGGTGGGTTTTTAGCCAGCCAATCAGATGTGAAATAGCTTTATGTGTTGACTGCTGACTTAAATAAATGCAAATTATCCTGTAACTTATTATATACACTAATGTTGAACCTTTCAGAAATACGTGAATAGTTGTGAAAAGCCTATAAAATTCACTTTTCAGAGCAGTTGCTTGGAATCTCTAGGTTTTATTGCTACGAGATAGATGTTAACCTCATTTCTTTCTAGGTTCTTGTATAAGAGCTAGTTCTCATTACCTTAACGTTCACACTTAGTTGGCTTCCAGAAGCATTTCTCTCCCAATTTGCTGATTAAAAAAAAAAAAAAACATTTTTTTTTAAAGGTTAAATTATATTGTAATAAAATCTAGAGATCCCAAATTAAAGTCTTTATTTCTGAGAGGTACAAGTTGTTTTACAAAAGAATAATAATAATAAAAACTGGAAGAGAAAATGGAGCGTTGCCAACTGTGATGCAGAATGATGTCTCCATAGACCACTTGTAACAGATTTAAGAACAAAAGTTTACTTTTTCTTTTTAAGCACTTACAATGAAAGGATCTCCACAACTTCTGAGCTGATCTATTTCAGTATTCAATTCTCTCTACTGTTACTTTTTCTTTTTTCCACTATGTTCCCGTTTTCCCCAATAGGGAATAACCAAGTCTATCAATGTGCCATGTTTTCTAGATGTCTTTTATCCTATCTAGCTCTTCTTTGGATTCTTCCCAGCTTTTCTACATTTTTTAAAGGAATGTTATGGCAGAAATATTTGTATTTCTGGACCAGCCACCACTTACCTAATTTCAAACAGGATGGCAGCTCTGCAGATGTTTCCCCACCTTCCAAGTTTCAGTATTGACTTGGTGGAGGGTCAGGGGAATTATCACTGATATATTAAAATTTAAAAATGCCTACAAAATTTAAATTTTAATGTACTGCTCTAGGTGTTTTCACCCCTTCTTCCTCAAAACAGTAGAAATATTTGAAAGTTATTTTCTGTGCTCATTTAGGGTAGTTGTCAGTTGTCAGTGAACTACAAATAACTACTCTGTGAGTGATTTCTTCCCTACTCGTCCTCATGCCAGTTAGGTTAGTTTATAACTCTTTTGCTCACTTTCTAAACTTGGGGAAATTTAGTAACCTGCACAACTTTTGAAAAATAATTTCAAGTGATGTAGAGGTTTCTCTAGCTAATTTCTTCTTCTTCACTCAGTTCTAATAGGGTTGGCACCACTCGTACCTTCTATTCTTTCTTTTGTTATTTTCCTAAACTCTGTTTATTTTTTTGTTGTTTTGTTTTGGTTTTGTTTGTTTGTTTGTTTTTCCTCTTAATTGCTTTTTAAATGCAGTTACCTTTTTGGAGAAAGGCTTAAATACAGAATTAATGATGTCTCATTTTTTTCATGTGTCATTCAAGAATTTCTTTTAAAAATTGTTAAAGATCTATTCAAGTACATTTTATAAGCACACAATAAATAGTATGATCATTCAACCTAATAATAAGCAACAGTTTGTGAAATCTTTCCCAGTAACGACTGTTTCTCCTCCTCTTTTTCATAGCTCTCTTTTTTCTGTCTTTGAATAGTTTTTCAGAATACGGAATAAGTGAAAATTTTGATGCTTGAATAACACAGGAATAGATACTCTACAAAAGCAGGATGTTTCATCTTAAATTGTGACTTTTTCTTATGTCTCAGCTTTACATATGAACCTACAGGCTTTCAGGACTCTCATTGTATCTTCAGGTTCCTAACAGAGATGAATGATAACACAAATGTAGCTGGCTTTTACTTTGTAATGGGAAAAGTGTTCAAGTTTGGATAACCTACTGGTTGGAATGTCCTCCCTTTTGTGTTGGTCCATTGAAGGAAATGGCCAGCTCTCCACCACAGAGTGAAAGAACTAAGAGGATAAGTGTTGCACTCAAAAATTTGAATGGATAGATATTAACCACTTTTCTGGGCTCACCTAGCTTGCCGGTAGCCTGAGTCAATTATTTCATTAGTTCCAAATGTTTTGGAATAATATTCTTTCTCTTCTCACTTCTTCATTCTTTGTTATTACTTGTTTTATTTTTATTGTGTGGGTTGTTTTTTCTTTTCTATTTTTTAAATTTTATTTATTAATTAACTGAAATTACCTGAATTGATCAAATAATTTGATTTTTTTTTTCCACAGATAGAACATGTGAGCAGTAGAAAATATTTAGGAAAGCATACCTTTTCCTCAGAAATACAGGAGTCAGGATTACCATGAAACATTCTCATGAAGAAAGTAACACTAATGTATTTCACATTACCTAACTTTACTCTTAAAATTACTATAATTTCAAGTGGGGTTTAAATGATTTTGAGTTTACAAGGAGGGCATTTTAGCTAGAGCTCCCTAGCTGTGAGAGCTACAGTTTATACAAGATGAAATGAGGTTGTGTGTACTTGTAATGTGGTGTTCATTTTAGGAGACAGATTTCATGCTTTTATCCTGTTGTCAGGCACTTTGGATTAGATCCCAACAGGGACTTTGAGAACACAAGCCAAGGATTACCAAATTTAACTTCAGAAGGCATCTGGCTCCAGGGTAAGATCCACAATTGCAAGTGCAAAACCTAGGGTTTTTAACTTGCACCCATGCAAACATTTAGGTACCTCAGTATAAAGCCTAACTGCATTAAAAAAAATATATATATATATATAGATATCTATACATATATATAGGGTGAACTAAAAGCTTATTTCAATTTGTTCAGATGAAAACACTTTATGATTTTTCCCCCCCCCACCCCCCCTACTTCCCATACTTTTGGTTGTAATTCCTCTCACTTTTCAAAACTAGATTCTTCTAGCCCCATGGAGGCAGACTTCTTTTGACATCTTGTTCGTGTAGTCTTAGCATCTTACACGAAATGTACAAGCAGACACAGGAAAAGCATGTGGAATGCAGTACATTTTGTGGAAAGTGGAACAAATTCACTGGGAAGGTCATAAAATCCTTGACTAGGGTCTCTGCTTGATTTCCTAGGAGATGTTATTGACTCCTTTTAAGAGGATGAAATGAGTCTTCCACGTGAGAACCTTGAGCTACCAGTTGTTTCTTTCCACTGTGGGGCCAAGTAGATGAATGTGCTTGTGAATATATATACCTTGGTAAGTTAATGTACTACCCTGAAGAGGAAATTGAGTTTGAATTGTTAGTACATAGACTGTGTTAAATTGGATGATGAGAAAATCTATAGGCATCATTGTTGACATTAAAAATAAATCATTGGATTTACTGTGATTTATGAAGAGAAAGAAATTAAAGATAAAGGCAGGGGGGAAAAAAAAGCATCTTTGGAAAAAATCTGTGTGACCTTGGTAGCAAATGTATAGACTGAAAGAAGTCTAATTATCGGGATTTGTGAACTGAATAAGTTATTGAATTTCAGAATATTCTGGGTATAAAATATATGCTAAAATTACTGATTTGAAACTCATAAAAGTACAGTATGAACCACAAGGAACATGAAGCAGAGCTATTCAAAGGAATTATTTCCATGATAGTGGTAATTGTAGCAAGCATTAAATTATTCTTCTAAATGTTGCTTTGAATGTAACATTGCTGCATTTTGTGATACATTTTGGAGATACATAAATACCTACAAACAAGAGCCTGCCACCATCATCATTTGACACCAAGAAAACCCCAACATAGAAATGTATCCTGTGCATAAAAGACAAAATTATCTTTAGACCTAGAGCTGCTCTGAAGCAAACCATCTCTCCCTGATCCTAATGAGCTAAACAGCACTCGTCTTTAGTGCCACTTCAGTACAGACTATTAGGAAATGAACCAATTTTAGGTGAATATTTATATTTCATCCAGATGTGAAATGTGAAAGAAGGCTCTAGTAAACCAAAAATCTGCTTGAGGTTCAGGCTATAAGTACTCTATTAACCTACAGAATAGCTTTGAAGTTCCCAACAATTTTCTCCATTATTTTATCTAATTGAGTTGGTCTCATCATTTGGACAATGCCATAACAAGCAAGCGAACTACATTTAAACTTAATAATAGTGTATAGCAGCTTCACTTTTGGGATTGAGTCATAAAGAAACTATTACCAGAAAATCTATTTTTTGAAGGCATTGTACAGAAGTATCAGTTTCTAAGCTCAAAGCCAGTCAACTTGTGCTGTTCCAGTGATGCCATGAATTTTCTTACTTTCTTATATAAAAGCCCTTCAGAGAAAGTGACCTTATTTACATTTTCTAATTGAATCATTCTAAAAGTTCTCACAGGACTTAAGAAAATCATTTTCCTCAGTGTACACACCAGCCTACATAAAAGATAATATATTTGAACAAATCAAACATTTTAATACATAATAAAATAAAGGAGAGCTGTATTTCTGAAGTGTTCTTGAAGATATCAGAAGTGAAAAGAATGCATTCATGCTTCATGCAACATCTGTGAAAAGGAAAAGGTTTTCCTACAAAAATAATGCCATCAAGCAAAGTCTGATTGTTTTTTTCCCCCTTCTCTATAGTTGCTATCCAGTTTATAGTTGGTAAAGCTCTTTAGGATCGACATTATCAAAATCATGTCAGAATAGACAGGCAACTAGGATCTTTTGAGATTAAAATGAAGTAGAATTCACAACTGCACAATCTGGATAATAATGAATCACTTTTTCTGAAACAAATTACATCTTTACGTGATTTTGCGTATTTTGAAAAATGATCTGACTGTAGCTCCATGAGTTCACCAGGCTTTGCAGATTACTCTTATTAAGATTCCATTATTCACAATTGCAATTGTATGTTGCAATGATACCTCCAGTATTAAAATGTTTACCAGTCCAGGAAAGAGACCTGCTTTTTGTCCAGAAAGTTTATTAAATAACAAAATAAGGCAGAATAGTGTGAGCAGAACAAGGTGGAGAGGGAATGAAGAGTAAGAAATGTGGTGATAATCACTCTCTCAGCCCTTCCAGAGCTATGATGGTATTCTACCTGGAAAGAAGGGAGCAGGGGGAACAAACAAACTTAGTCAAATAGCTCTCTTTTCTTTTAACAGCTTAGCCAGGGTTACTGACACTGAATCACACTAAAGAATCATTGCTGACAGGAATTATATTTTTGTAGCTGATGTGTGTTTTCAAGATTATTTTTTTCAATAAAAATGGGAATAAGAACTGGAGATTTCATTTTCTGTTAAGAAGAAATTATATTAGTTATGCATATTGTTATTTAGGGGTGAATACATTGTCATGATATTTGATGGATGAAAAAACCCGGGAAAGCACTTGTGGATCATTTTGTTGACTGATAAATATTTAGAAGGCAAGAATGGAACAGTAAATTGCATTTTAATTCCCTTTTTTATGTATTATGACACAGAGGAGATTTGATACTTAACACGTGCTACCTATTAAGCTAAGTACGTAAGAACCACGAAAAAGTGACTCAGTTCATCAGTAGACACTACATGACATTCTACTGACTGTTACAGACAGGAATAAACTAGTTTGCTTCTGTTAGACTGAGCTGTCACATCAGTTCACTCTGCTGTTTCATCAACGGGAAAGAGCTGTAAATTTCTCTGGTTTTCAAGGTGAATTTTCCCTCCTATCACCCCAAAGATTCACTGAAATTTAAACACTTGGTTATAGTTTCTCCAAGGGGTAATCCAAGCCATTTTAAACAAATTTAATAGTTTCAATCTTCACTTCTTCTTCATTTTTTTTTTTTCCCCTCAGCATTTATTACATGTACAGTAGCCTAGAAAACCAAATAGAGCAGAAAGTCTTTAAATAATCCATCACAGAATAACTCATAGCCCAAAGACTTCTAGTGAGAAGCAGAAAGAAAACAGATTCTCAGGTCTGTTTTCCTTGTTTGAAACAGGAATTTTTGTCTTCGTCCTCCTCTTTCTCCATTGTAAGTTTCTTTGCACAAAGTAATTGAACAGTTGTTGATCCAAAACAGAATAAATCCTAAAGTGGAACATGACACCTAACTTGAGACATCCAAATATTTATTTTTTCAAGGTGAAGTTTTCACTTTAAAATGGGTGCATTAAACTTCATTAAACTTAATTTTCAAAGTAGATTAAGCAATAGTTGCAAATCTCATATTACTATTCCTCCTTTCTAGCAGTGCTGGATTAACATATACACTTGCCTTCCTAGTCATTGGATGTGGTTGGAGGCATGTAGTTATACAATTAAAATCAACCACATTCCAGCTCAAGAACTGTGGTTACTTAGTTCTTAATGAGTATATCTACGTAGCGGTCTAATAAGGAATTTAAAGTGTGTGTTGTTTTGTTTTCACTAAATTCATTTTAAGTCTCCTGTGAATAAAATTTCTTAGTATTTGTTTTCATTGATGTTGCAACTTCAGTTGGCATAATACTGTTATCCTGGGAGTATATGAAGGACTAGATAAGACTTTTTAATTATTTTTTTTCTCTATAGAGAAACCATGATGAAAAATTCAGGAAATCTCTAATTTGTGTACCTATCATTTGGTGAGTTCTCTATGATTGTTGTATTTAGCAATTCATATATTTTTGCCTAAATAGAAATGCAAGTTTTTACTACAATTCTCTACTGACTGCTTCAGACCTAAAGGGTGCCAAGTGTACATATTTAGTCAATCTGCAAAATGACTTTTATAAAAATATAGGTTTCTTTAAATTATGCACTTGGAAATTATGTAAATAGTCCCCTTTAAATTATATACAATAATCAGATAGTCACTATGAAATCAGAGATTAGATTTATTTTTTTAGACTAGGCTGCAGTTAGACTCAGCCCTTCCTGTTTGCAAAGATCCCTTGCTTTACTCTGTGTGCACAGATATGCATATATATATATATATATATATATATATATATATATAAGGAGAAAGCCAGAGAAAAATTATGTTTTAGATTATAAGGTGGGAATGAAAGGTATTAGAATGGAAAGTATACTCCAGATGTTTTAATTGTTGAATTTTGTGTTGCATTAATGTATCGTTTTATAATCTCATGGGTGCATGTCATATTTGAGCAGGGAGGAGGAGAATAATCAGGCTGTAAATGAGGCTTTAGAAGGGCTCCACAACTGAACAGCAGAAGGCTGCTCCTGCCATTTCTTTATTCTGCAGCAGGGCTATGAAGCTTCTATATGTAAATTAAGGGTATTGAGGGAGAAATGTTCTGCAGCCTCATGAGAAATAACAGTGAATGAACTCAGAGGACTGAGAGCTGGGGCTAGAAAGTCTGTGTGTTCCTCCCTGTGAAAGATGTGTACACGTGAAGGGCAGAATAACCTGAGCAAAGCTATACCGTGGCTGTACAGTACAACTGTAAGAGTAGAGAGACAAAGAATTTATACAGATCTTTGGAAAAACACATGTAAAACAAGTCTCTCTAGAGAGCAGTACCACTTTACATTAGCAGCTGGCAGGGAGTGGAGTAACGTGTGTGTGTGTCCCTGCCCATACACTGGAAAGGAAGGAAAGGCAAAGGAAGCCAAATATAACATTTGGCTGTAGTTAGGAGCTGTCAGAGGAGAGATTAAGGCCTGGTTAATCCAACCAGAGGAAAAACAAATGATCAGAATTTCATCTCTCCCCTCAGGATTCACAATCTAAAACTTGGTCATAAATGTAAACACTTGCTGTATAAGAAAGCATCTTTCTTGCTGAAAAAGTGTTTGCTTTGAAGGACTTCATAACAAATTCTCTTTACAGTTTATTTGGTTCACAACAGGTAAATTTAGCTGGAGGAGAATCTTGTTCCTTAGAAATCAAAAATGTAATAAATATGGATTTAACTCACAATACAAAATGAAAAATTATCCCAAAAGTTTCATCTGAAATAAAATTCTACTACAAATTTAGTGTGCTATCACAGTCCCTGAACAGATGAGACTGTGAGTGGAACAAGAAAATCAGATTCTGATTAGAGACAAAGAATTAAACCGAATCTTGAGGGCTGCAAACATTTTGTTTTCAAGAAAACTTGAGTATAGTTACACCACAGTAACTAGGGATATGAAAATGTTTAGAAAAACTGTACATTATACATGGATTACCTGTAGTCAGCACCCTGGGCACAGGAACTGCATCACAGATGTGTTCTATTAGTTCAACTGCAGCATTGTGGAAGTCAGGAACAAATACTTACCAGAAAAATGGATTTATTGTCCCATACCATTACTGCTGATAATTCAAGAAACATTTCTGAAAGTAAAAAGATATTAATGTTACTTTACTATCTACATTATTTGTTTGATAATTTGATTATAAATTTTTCCAAACTGAATGCTATATAGATATTGATGTTTTTAAGTTTGAATTTGTTGCTGGGTTTCTGGTTTTGGCATTGTGGTTTGTTTTGTTTTGTTTTCTTAACGTTCTAGCTAGTGTTAGGTAGAGTGGGAGAATAGGAGGGAAATTATTCTTGAGCAAGTGGTAGGGCTCCAATCACTAAATAAAAGGATTTATGGCTCTCCTGGATGAATTAGAAAGATGGGCTTTAAGAATTACTGTCCTAAAGAAAGCAAATGCATACTAGGGTTTCCCCCCTCTACCTCCTACATTCTCCTCACCATTGTCTCATTCAGTTCAAAATAACTTTGCACCTGATGATTCAAGGCTATGTGTGAATTAATCAGTGGAATTTGTACAATTTTTTCTTTAATATATGTAATAAATGGGGCAGAAAATGGTTTACAAAAATTAAGATTTTGTAATTAAGACAGCATAATTTATGTTGCTCTAGAGAAATCCATTTTTGTGGCTCATTAAAAAAAAAAAAAAAGATGGTCACTTAAATAAAACTTTCAGGTCAGTACTTTTGTGCTAGGCACGGATAATGCAATCAGGCATCCAGAAAACATGATCCTGGGGGTGTGATGTGCAAAACTGAAGAGCACTCAGAGGTAAACTTCAGTTAAATGTACTCTGAGAGTGTATCTCTGAGGTTTATACCCTGCTGAATTAGACTTATTTATCTAAAAGTAAGTATCTGCTTAATCAATGTGATTTAAGGTGCTCTTCAGGGTTTCCCTGAAGAACATTTGTAATTCTTAATTTCATTTTTAATTCTTAATTTCTATTTTAATCCCTTTGCATTTATCATTTGGTGGCAGAGCACCTCTGCCTGAAGAATTAAAAGAACTAGCAATCAAACAGAGTTTCATTCATTTGCTTAGTTTATATTAGTACAAATATGCACACCATTTTAAGTGCATATAATGAAATGTATATTTACAATATACGAAGCAGCTAGTAGTTGCTCTTAGAAGCATAAGCATAATGAAATATACAGGAGCTTAAAAGACCTGAAAGTTCTGAAAGTCCTAATATACAAGTTTCGAATACATCTGGTCTGTTGCAGAAAGGAAATAAAAAAGCACCAAAAAGAAGAATAAACACAGGTCACTTATCTCTAGAGAATAGATTATGCTAAGACACTGTTTTTCTATATAAAACTGCTTCTTGAAGGGAAAATAAATTGAATGCCGTGCAACAAATGCATGGGGCCACATACAGAAAAAAAAGAAATAGGGACCATGGAACCTCTTGGACTTTCTTGCTTATGTTCCAAGGAAAACAAACAATAGCAAAAAGGGCGTGGAATTACAAATACAAAAATGAATTTTGTTTCAATTCTGGTGATGAAACATGCATAAAGCCTTTGAAATTAATGTAGTAGCTCTTCAAAATCAGACTAATATAAACTCTTTTCATTTATAGTTTTTAGGTGGAGTTTTTTGTTGTTTTTTGGGGGTTTCTGCTTTTTTGGGGGGGTGTGGTTTTCTAACTTTTTTTTTTTTTTTTTAATGGAAAACCTCCTAAATGACAAGGTTATAATCAAGGACAGAATAGACATATGGTAGATAACATAAGCAGTCAAATTAAAATCTAACAAAGTTATATATAACTTCACACAGCATTAATTCTCAGCATAAAACATCTGTAATGTACTGTGAGCTAAATTATGAATATTCAATTCTATCTTGCTTTAACTTTATTAATAGTATCAATATTTACTATGCCATATGCAAAGCTAATTAAAATAATAGCGTTGCATTAATATACATGAGTTGACTCAATTTGCATGGATCATAAATGCTTTATAAAGCTTAACAAAGAACACATAGGTCAAATTCTGTTTCAATTATTCAAGTCAATTTTACATTGGTTGGACTCGCTTGAGTTTCAAGGTATGACAAAGAATATACCTTGTCATAATACACATGAGAATCACTTTGTTCACAAATGAAGTGCAACCATCCCTAGAGTGAACATCTGCCATTTTTAATTGCGTACTGCAGCATTACACAAGATAGGAATCTAACTGTAGACTACTGAATGATCAGAATGTTTCAGATACACAAAGTTTATCCATCACATGACACTTTTTGATAAGTGGTTTGCATCAAAATGATACACAGCTGTGCTTAAAACAGTACAGTTCTCCTGGTGGAAATACTGCTAAAGTATTGTGACACCCACGCACAGATTGCATTTAACTAACCTGTGTAACTAAAATTTCAGAATTTTCATAATCACAGTTCTAGAGGGGATAAAATCTATCTGTAAAAAATGTTCCAGTAAGAAATAGCAAATAAGGGAAACACTAGTGGGGAAAAAAATAAAATAAAATTGCACTACGTGCAACTTGCACCTATTTTAAAATGTGAGATGTGAGATATAATTCAATTTTACTCCAAAATAAGGAAAAATACAAATATAAAAATTTGTGAAATATTAAAGAAAGAGTGTTGGCTTGTGTTTACTTACCCATTGGTGTCACAGATACTGGGGCTAATGCAGAGACTGTCACAGTCTACTTTCATCTCCATGCCACCCTCCTTCAGGAGGTAATTTCTTCAGACTGAAATCCTCTCAGCATTGGTGGGCAAGCTTTGCTCTGACTGTGATTAATAAAAAGGAAGAACATAATTATCTTTTAGGATACAAGTTTGTGTTCAAAGCTGAAAAGCATGGAACACAAATTAACCCCTTCACACATAACACACACAGATTCTGAAGTTTCCCACATCCAGAATCACATTTCACTGTTACTTATCCTGCCCCTATATATCTGCCTTTTTCCATTCTTGGGCTCAACAAGTTTTTTGTTTTGATTTTTCAAGGAAATGTCTCAAATACAGTACTGAAAAATACTGGCACCAAAAAAATCAGGAGAAAAAAAGGATTTAAACGTGGCATCAAAATTACTTACATGATATTCACACAATAACAGGAAAAATGTGAACAAAACAGTGTCTGCATTTACAGAAGAGCTCCTGCAGGAAAAACTGTTCTGTAAATAGCTTTGGGCCTGCTCCAGACGCATGATAGATGTTGCAGAGGTGGTTCCACAGCTCTTACAGATGGCTACAAATGTTGTGCTACAGCTTGTAACAGTTGAGCACCTGAGAATTTGGATACTGGTTAACTATCAATTATGAGTGTGTAGTAAGAAACTGAGATACTGAGCAGCTATACACACAGACAACCTCCAGCTGGCATATGGTGTTTGCAAGGATGCATGGCATGTGTGGGTCAGACGATCCCATTACATCCTATACAGAACAATAACAAATAAAATGTGGTTTACAAAGCTTCAAGTTCACTAATGCTTATGAATGCCACTAGAAATTAATGTACCACTGCTGACTAGGGCACAGAGGGGTGTGTTTGGGGTATCCACAAGTACACGAACAATCTTCCAATGTCCTCTAACATAAGCATTTAAATATTGACGTTTTGCTTAAAAATCAGATTGAGACCAAACAATATAACCCAAACCAAGATCAAAAAAGTGGCTCTAAACCATATCCTATTAGCAGTTAAACAGGAGCACTGAATACGGCGATTCTTGACATCAGGTTATTTCTGAAAAGATTTGAATTCTAGAAGGGTTGAACAAATCCTTGTTCTTAGAAAATGTAAGTGTCAAAGTGCGGAAGTTTCAGCTCACCTTGGCAGAGTTTTCTTTGGCAAAATAAGTGCAATCCACACCATTCTTCAGATACTCAAGTAGGGCGGGCAGCGAGGAAATAGCTGGGAGCACATCACAGTCGATTCAGCATGACGGTGCATTCAGTGCCTGAACAGATTGCATGGGGAACAAGTCAACACAAATCTAACCTTACATGTATGTGCTTATCCTCATGCCTGGTTATATGATCGTGTTTCTGTTAGCTAGTACCAGTCTTAAGAGAGACAATATGGACTAGAGATCTCTTGAGGAGTTAACAAAAGGGAACTTGGAGAGCGTACAAAGAAAGGCCCTACCTATGACCAGTAGCCAGGGTGAGCGTGGGGAGACGGATGCATTATTTTGACTTCTTTTTCCCTCCAGCCTGCTAAATTTCTTTCTTTCTGGATAAGCCCAAAATAGCTGAACACAGACACAATGAGAACATTTTCCTTTAGTTACACGAGGAATTTTCTTGGGAAAAGGTGTCTGATTCCAAATTCCTTTTTACTCTAGATGTCTTAGCACATAGTTAGACAGTACACTTGGGAGATCCTTGTTGCCTAAACTACTCTATGGGCTGTGTTTAACATCTAGGCAGACACAGTATGTCTTTAGTTTAAAAAAAAAAAAAAAAAACCACTAAATTATAGATGAACATTTTCATTCTAATGAAAACATTGCAAACTGTAGCAAGAAACAGCAGTAATAGTAAACAAAATAGCAAAAGTAATAAACCAGTAGAAATTACCTGAGACAGCCGTTAAAAACATGCAGATCATAGTATGGTTGCAGTTGTCATCATCATAACCATATGCCTCCTACAGTGGTCCAGAAAAGCATAAAGACACTGTTTGGAGAAAAACAAATAAGACTGCTAACCTTATCTGTAACAAATCCGTTTAAAAAAGTAATTTGAGAGTGCCAATAACAAGAGATATCCAAAGGGCAGAGAATGGAAACCTTAGAGAAAACTGTGAGAAGAAGTTGCTGAGCCCCGTCCTCCCCGCAGGCTCTGAGGGTACTGCACAGCAAGCAGTAATAATTAAATTACTCACAGACACTTATAAGGAGAGGGCTGTCAAGTGTTCTCGCAATAGCACAGTTAAAATTAAAAGCCTCTTTCTTTTCTGCTGTGGGCATGAATGAAGATGGAGCATTTGTACGCTCAAATTCAGAAAGCAACTTTCACCTTGAGGGTTATAAACCATACTGCACGTGCCCCTTCCTAGCTTAAAACTCTTATCCACTGCCAATGAAGGAGGTTGTGACTGTGTGTGTAGAAATCCTGTTCTTGTCCACCCTTGTCCCTTATATCCTCCACTCTAAATAATAACCTTTTTTTCCATATTAATCTGTTTGTTATCAGCATTCAGGAACTCTGGAAAACAAACCACTTTTTCCTGAATAGTCTCTGGAATAAAGGTCATTATGCTTGACCCCTTTTCAGTCATTGCAGAGGGATGGGGAATTATGTTGATTTGTTTAACTTAGGCACTAAAAATCACATTTAACCCACTTTCTCCAATGTGCTTGTGTTCCAAAAAAAGAACCAAATATACCGGAAAGGTATTTTTACCCAAAGGAAAAAGACACAAAGGCACACAAATCACACTTAAATTGTTTTTTTAACCTACTTCACTGATAATCATTTATGCCTTAGAAAATGTTATTTCTCCTCATTTCCAATAATTGCCAGAGAACATCAGACTGCTATGGCATGGATAAAGGTCTCTAACTGTCACTAGCCCATCTGTTTCTCCTGCATCTATGCCACAGAAATTGCAAGAATCCCCAAAATAACCATGACTTTCTTGGGGCTAAAAACACTGTCACAAAAATTCCACATCTTAGAAGCATTTATATGTACAATTGTAATGCTTCTTTGTTTCACAGCTCTGGTGTAGAAACAGAGAAGCATATATTTGTGCTATCAAAAGGAGCAACTCCAAGATCCTGCTCTAGTATCCCATAACATGGCAGAGCAGTGGATGTCTGTTGCCTGTCTAATCTGCTACCAAAGAAAAAACAAGACAAAAATAGGCAATGCAGTAATGACCTGCAGGGCCACAGGTGTGACATAACCCCATCATGGAAGTTCTGAAATACTTAACTGCAGATAAGAAACATGAAAAATCTGAATTTCTAAATGAGAACTCTACCGGATACCCCAACACTCATTAGAAATGTGTGTTAATAGAAATATAAGGGGTTTTTAATCCTTTCACTTGGGTTGGCTTCTGTTTCTGCAAAAATATCCTTGCCCTCCCTTAAATTAGGATTTTTGGATCAGACTGTGCACCGTTCTATACAGAAGTTCACCATCTTTCATTCTTCTTTCACTGGTGGCATCCCTCCTTGTCCCTCAGACCTGTTCCAGAACTCTCCTGGGTAATTTACTTTCTATTCTGTGCCTGTCAAAGTCACCTCAACTTTGTGCATTACAGCTGTAGCTGTATCTCACCCTCCATAGGATCAGTAACTTATTATATTACCTGTTTTCCAGCAGCTGCCCTTCCTATATAAACCACCTGCTCATTTTACTCTGAAGACCTTGCTTCTCACAGTTCTTGGTAGCTGTTGTCCTCTGTTTGTGGCTGACTTAAAATGCTCAGTTCCTAACACGTCCTGTCTTTGGTGGCTGAGTTTCTCTTCCTCTCAGCATCTCTTCACCTTTCCTGGGAATAAAAAGGGACTTTTGCCATTTGCTAGTCCAGGATTTCCAGGTGGGCAGCACCTGAGCCAGACCAACAGCCATGAAAAAGTCCCAGCCTGTGAGTCAACTGTGTTATGAATGCATGGGGTTTCAGTGTTATGAATGCATGGGGTTTCAGTGTTTTCAATTAAGAGCTGTACATTGCTTTCACACTACATTGTGGAAGTGCCACAGAGCCCAACATTAACCTCTGTCTGAGGTCAGTGTCAGGTACATGAAGGAGGTATTAGAAGAGGACAAGCCTGAAGTGATATGGCTCCTGCCATACTGTTTCCATCAATCAGAAGTTCATTAACTTCCTTATTTTATTTCTTTTAATTTGGTTAATCATATCTGAAACCTGGTAACATATGAATCTCTGTGGAATCCTGTGAAATGTGGCAATTATAATGAAATATCTATATCAACAAATAATTAACTCAGTTACCGCTAAGCGCAGCAAGTCGTGCTCTTTCCTCCGCTCTCTCAGTTGTGAATGCAGCCCATTTGTGAGTTACCTGAGGCTACAGCTGCCACATTTTGTCTTTGCTGATATGTTCAATAGCTTGGGATCTACTGTGCTAAACAGATAAAATGTTTTGAAGCAAGTGCTCTGGGAGAAAAAAAAGCAGCAGCCACAACACTGTTATATAACTGAGGGGGTAGGGAGATAAAAAAAAATAACCTGAAAAATTTAGATTTTTCTTAGATTGAGCTCTTCCACGCTACACTGTCAACACAATAAAAATGTTTCAATGTCATGAACTAAGGAAATAAGGATAAGAGGGTACATACATTGTCTGAAAGGTCAGTGATACTAGCTTCAGAAGTTTAAAAAGTATGAGCTGAAGAAGAGCTGAAAGGAAGATCCATCTAGTAACAGTTTTTCAGGTAACTGGAAAAGATCCAAATTTTGGAAATCCCACCTGCCTGGCTTTTTCTTTATGCCTGCAATACCTATGTTTTGGTAGATTAAACTTTGTACTAAAACAGTCACATTGCATTGCATACCTCTCAGCTTCAGGGCTTAAAAATGCTACCACAGTATTCATTTTTTGTTCTGCTTAAATTAATCGTTAGCTTCCTTGGAAAACAAAGTATAAAATTGCATGATACACAGTGAAAATTTACAAATGCCATCATGTAAGAATTTCGGAGGATCTGACAGCTGAAAAGTGGCTGCAATTCCTCACATCATGCGTTTCTTTGCTTAACATATTTTCTTGTCCAGTACCAACCTAAACTCATATAATGCCTGCAGCATCCTATATTAAGGCCCCAAAGTCCTCGTACTGAGGTTAGACCTGCCACCTTCTACCTTAACTTGATACTTAAGCTTTTCTGGTGGAAGAGACAATGACTATAAATACCCACACTCTCTCTAGACTACGTTCAGGTCTTTTGCTAGTTCTTCAGAAAAACTCCCAGCTTATTTGACCTTCTTTGCATGGAAGCTACTCTACACCTTTGAACATCCCTTTTATTCTTCTCTAAGCCGTTTCCTATTCCATCATTTTTTTTTAATTATTATTTTTATTTGGGAGGACTATATCTATACACACTATTTAGTACTTTTAGACCAGGAATAAATCACAGACATACACACCAGCTTAATCACCAGGGAGTGGGGTGGTAGTGGTTTCCTTTAATCTCATAATTATTCCTTTTTTTTTTTTCTTTTTTTTTTTTTAAACACAGTAAAGACTATATTTCCCTTCCTCCCTCACATGCAGGTTTTTTGTGGCTGAAAACTCTGTGATAGCTGCTTGGTGGAATTATATTACTGTACCATGAGCACGTCCCACATGACATACCAACAAATGTGGTATAAAAACATCAGCCAAAAATACTGAAGATCTATATAATGTGAAATAGCTTCTCTAGAACTGAGATTTTAGGATAAAAATTTGGCCAAAAATGTTTTTGATATATACTGGCACACATACACATGTGCACATACACATATGCAAACACACAGCCACAAATGCAAAGCTCGTGCTATTCTCATTCTGTACCAAAACCTCCATTACTGTTAGTTTGATTCTTCACCTATCTCACCTCTGGCAAATATATATATATATATATTTTTTTTATTTTTTTTTTAAAGAAGTGTACGCATCTATTTATCTGCCTTGACTGATAAAATATCACCAGGTATAATTCCACTGACTCTAATGGTTCTGTGCTGTGCACAAAGATTGACCTCATACACATTACAAATACTTAAGTGTGTTATTTTTGAAAGGTTATAATGATTTTGGATATTCTGAAAAACTCAGAGAGGAATATAGACAAATAGCAAGACAGGCGAGAGAGCAAGGGAACATCCAATTAAGAATGTCAAAAGGATTTAAATGCTCTGCTTTCAACTGCTATAACTACTTATGTATTTGGAAACCCAGGCTGAAAACTTGTCTACCCTCCTTTAAAACCCATCATTAAATGTCACCACTCTCTTTGATTTTACTCAGAATACACCAGGTTTTAATTTCTTCTTAATGGAAATATGTTAAAAGTTACTTTTAAAACACATTTTCCAGAAAGTATCTTAAAATAAGAAGCATAAATTAACATTTAAAAACAACTCTGTCTTTTCTTTCCCTCAGATAATTTAAGTTACTAGACAGCTTTTTAAACTTTACAGTTTAAAATTATGAACCTATTGTTAAAACATAGCTGACACTGTACTATGTTAAACAGTGTGACAGAATCATTTTAAACTGAATCATAAAAGACTTTTCGATTGACCGCTATAGGGACTCCATATGTTCTGATGTGTACAATGTGTTGAAACACAAAAAGAAAAAGTCATATCAGCCCAACAATCTACAGTCTATATAGGGAATAAAACGGTATGTATACTAGTACTTAATTCAGATACTATGAGATTTTTGTGATTTGGTATTTCTTGCTTACTAATGCATGAGGGGATAGACTTACAACCTTTCGCAAGGTTAACACCTTCAAATGTAAATCTGTAAATACAGTGTAGCATCTAGGTAATGAAATATTTGAATATGGGTACTGCTTATGGGAGTGTATTTCCTGCTTATTAAAAACATTTCCTACAAAAGACGAGCACTATTTATTTTTTTATCTTATTTTATAGTTACTATATAAATTAACCCTCTGGTCTTCTACTGTGGCAACACATTTTAGACAAAAAAAATCATCAGACTAGATCCTTGACATATAAAACACTCTTACAGGATATTAGACCTTCCAGTTTTCCAAAGATGATGAAAATGATGTAGTGCATTTTTCATAACCTGATTATATTAATGTCTTAATTATAAGTACATATTTTCTGTAAAAGTGTACCTAAAAAAATGACAATAGCTACCACGCTCGATTACATGTATCTACTTAGTTATCTCTGTGGCTATGAACACTGGGTACTAAAGTAGGCTAACCTGAAGATGTCCATCATTTCATCAACTCAAAAAAAAACAATTGGCATTATTCATTGGATGGCTATAATTTGTGTGCATTTTATAACTCTGTAACCACATTTTACACTAGCATCTGCTCAATCTAACATCTTTGCCGTATTCTAACTTTAGTTTGCTGAATGTTGCCAGCCATACATTGTTTCATTTACTTGTAGCATTGTTGCACGTCTCCCTCCAGTATTTTTGGGATTGAGCAGCTCACTGATTAAGCTGAATATTTTACTCCAACATAAGTGTTTAGCTTCATATATAGACCTCGGGCAGACCTTCTCTTCTGGCATTTCACCTTGGGTAATCTCCTGATGCTTGCAATGCATTGTGCCATTTTTTTCCACATGTGAAGTATGGATGATGATTCTTTCCTTAGCTGTGAAGCGCTTTGAGATCTGCATATGTATAATACTTTTAAAGAGAGTTCTCTCTCTTTCAGATAGTTCTTACATTCAAAATAAATAACTTTGGTCTTTTATCTGTAAACAAATTTAGGGTTCAGGGCTCAATGGCAGTAAAATTCCTCCATTCATTTAACAACAAGCAAACAAACAAAGGTTTAGGCAAGCAGAATTTAATACCTAGTGTGGAATTTTGCCAGGACCGAGACTGATATGTCTATGTTTAAATTATTTTATTCTAGCAGCAAATAAGCTGAATCATTATGTTGGATGTCTTAGAAAAGCCAATTCTATCTGCAGAGCAATGACAATGATTCAGAGCTAAATAAGGAATAAGAGTTTATCTGCTGCTACTAGATCACCCTGTGAGACAGCAGATCCTTCATCCAAGTATTGACCTGGTTTTATCCTATTTTATTAATTTAGACATGAAAGGTTACAACTTCAAAGCTTTCAGGTAGAAATTGGATACCAAAGTAAAACTCTGCAAACTGTGGAGGTGTTAAGTCTGTCAAGACTCTAAAAGACATGTTTGTGACTAACAAGCTAGGCTTGTGAAGTTTGTAAATTCGGGTTTAGCTAATAATTAGTTAAGGAAAGGTCTTCTGCTAAATGTTTCTAGAAGCTTTGTATAACTTTATATGATGCAAACAGTGAAAGTGAGACTGATATGTAGAAGATAGGGCCAGCTTTTTCATTTTGCCCTATAATTTAACACAAGCAAAATAAAGAGGAGTAGGAATACTGTTGTGGGGGTTTTTTTCTGAATTCATCTGTGTGCACAGTAATCATTGACCTGAAAAAACCTACAACGTATGCTGTAGGAAAAGCTTCAAGCAACCTCAGCATCATTGTGCAAATTTCAGTAAAACGTCTGTTAAGTAAGACTTAATTATGGAGTTGACACAATTCACATGATATTAGAATTGTTTTCATAATAACAAATTTGTTTCTCAATTTCTGTTAAAATGAAAGTTCAACAGCTTCTATGTTTTCATTGTCACAAGACCACCAATGCCAGGCTTTTAGTTCATTTTATTTACTTCCTGACCAACAACTGTGGTATGTGCTAACGATGCAGAATGGAAACCACTTCAGTGCTATTTCTGGAGACAGCAGAGCAGCACAATGATGAGAGGTTGTAGGTATTTGAAGCATCAGCTTTTTTAACTATAGTGTGTTTTCCTCAGAGCAATAAGAACTCTCGTCTGTCAGGTGCTCTACAAATTCAGGGTTTGGTTTGGTTTGGTTTGTTTTTCTAAATAAAGCATGACAGACTTTGAGTTGGCTCGATATAGTTCTGAGACAATGGATTCTTCTGAGTGCACATAATGCTAGTGCTTAAACTGCTATATCAAGAGATTCTAATGTTGCTCTGTTGCATATATTTTTGCTGATTCCACATAGTAGAGCTGTAGCATAATAAAGACTACCGATATTCATTCAAGCCAAACCATTCTATGATTTCATGATTACAAGAAGATGCTAGAGTTGTTAGGCATGAAAACTATTCACTTCCTTCCTCCTATTTTGTGTTACATTGGATAGCATTATCCGTGCTCAGGTTTATTTTAGAGCACTCCTCAGACATCAATTCACCAATGCTTTTGTCATAATCCTTTATGTTTTCAGCTCAACTCCTGCTCTTCCACAAAACAACAGTGTAGAATAAAATCATCACTGTTCCATCCATTTACCTATTTTCTATCTCCTTCTGAAATATTTTTTATTCCCACATGAGTGATGTAGGGGCTAGAAACTATAGTGATTTCCTTGTACAGTTATAATCTTCAGCTTCATAAAAACTGTACAGAAAGATAACAGGTATGTATAAATCCCATCAAGGAGGACTTTTGTTCACTTACAAACATGTACTAAAATATACTTACTTTCAGATAAAAACAAAATCAAACAAAGAAAATCTACATTTGAGGAGAAACTTTAAAAATTCAGTAATTTTACAAGAATTTTGTGCATATGTTTGAATAACAATTTCTCTCCTACTTGCAGACTTGGCTTCCTACAAACTCTGGGCTGTTTTTGCAGTTAGATCTACGTATTTTTAAATAATTTGGTGTCATTGGACTGCATAAGAGGGACCATATTTTTTTTTTTTAGTGACACACTAACCACCAATTTCACAGTAATTTTGATTGGAAAGCAGCAGTATGCTTTCAACCTAAGTCTGGAAGATTTTCAAATTATCAGGACTTAATGAGCGACTGTTAAAAACAAACTAACCAGCTAAGAAATGGAAAGCTAGCTAACATGTTAAAAGATTTGAGCACAAGTACATGGCTTACCAAAATGCCGTAATCCAACACCTTATTTGGTCTAAGCAATGCTAGCATTGTTCCTAAGATGTATTAAAGTTTCAGTTACATCAAGATGGAGAGGGATTGGTAATCACAGTTATGGTTCACTCAGAACTGAAATAAGAAATTCTGGAAGCCAGCTGAGGAAGCTACATTTGTGCTTCCTTCTTCCCCCAAAGTATGTACAAGGATGTGGAAAGACTAACAGGAGGTCTGGAGTAGCTATGGGCTACTGTGAGAGGGCAGGGCTGCTCCTGGCATCACTGCATGGAGAGGCTCAGGACAGATTTCACTTTGTCCTTTCATCCCTGCCAGAGCTAATTCTGGAACTGGCAGGAGGGAAGAGTGTCTGCAAAGTGTTTGCCTCCCTTCTCCAGTGTCATGAGCTCTTTTCTCTTGCTGAGTACAAGGGTCCTTTCTGAAGCCTTGCTGCATGTGCTGCAGGCTCAAGTGGAAGCTTCCAGTTTGGCAAGCATCAATTTCTACCTCCCCATGAGGCTTCATAGGTACAAATTCAAATTATGACACATGTAGATTAAAAACAAAAATTACAAAGTTCCTTCAGCATATTTTTTGCCATTACGTTGAAAAGAAACAGGCTGTGAACACTCTCCACATTAAATGACTTAGAAAACACGTTTCTGTTCCTTCCATGGCAGATATTTTTAATCTCTCTTCTTTCAAGATCAAGCTGGCTCTTTGACCTTTCTGTAACAACACACTTGAGGTTTTCTGGCCTGCTGCTGCTGTTGCATAGCCTAAGGCAGCTTCCTGAGCCTTGGGTACACTGAACTTCAGCTTTCACCAGTCAGCCCTCATGTGTTACAATACCCTCACCAACTAGAAGAACCCTCTGAACTTACCCTTGTCTGCTTTCAACAAAGATGAGAGAAGAGCTCTGAGATGGGAAGATGCCGGCGGGGGTTGTGGTGGTGCACTAGCAGAGGTGAGCTGTCTGGTCTCTCTCTTGGGGCATTACTACATAGTTTTCCACATCATACATCGTCATAGTTAGATGAAGAGCCTTTTCCTTTATCCTTTCACTTCACCACTGACATCTATCAGATACTTAAAAAATTGCTTTCTGGAAGTCCTCTAGCCAAAATCTCAACCTTAGTTTTCCATATGAAAATAGAGCCTGACTCATTGCCTACCTAATCAAATTATACCAAGCTACATGAGTGGCAGAAAATTAATATTACTCTTTGTTCCTCTTGCCCCAACAGTTTACCACCTCTATCTCTTTCGCTTTTTTTTTTTTTTTTTTTAATTAGGAAAAACTTCCTTAAGAGATGCAGACTCTTGATCTTGCACAAATGCCACTTCCTTTCAGTGTGTCCTACTGCCAGTACAGGGTCATACCCTAGCAATACAACTCAAAAATCCTAGGCGTGAAAATAAAAGTGATAACAAAATTATAGACTAGTTGTAAATGGAGAAATGGATGTCTCTATAAAATGTTTATGAAGCATTGTTTAATTTTCTAGCTAGCAAATATACTATTTTAAATAAAACTCTCATTATTAATTTTGTTTATTATAGACTGTCTATGAATAAAACTTGAATGCAATTCCATTTTCCAAAATGCAATATACAATAATAGGCATCTCCGCTCCCTCAAGAAACTATTTTTACTATAAGCAGCCAAAAATTTTCAACAGCCATTTTTCTTGTTTTCAAATAATTCTTAAAAAAAAAAAAAAAAAAGGTCAACAGTAGAAGGATATAGATAAGTTATCAGTCTCCCTACAAGATAAATATTCTCTGGAAAGTATGGATTAGACTGACTGGACATTCCAGCCTATGTAAATTAATTTTCTGAAGACATATCTACAGATATTCATCTAGGTAAACAATGGTTAAAAGCAAATAAAATTATTTTTATGAAAAGCATATATTAATATGTATATTTAAGCTTTCTAGTAGATCTAGGCATGGCACTTGAATCATTCATCATAACCATACCTAAGAGCATTTGATATCACCTGTCACTGGGGGTAAATTCTGAATAATTTCAAAATGAAGAATACTGGCTAATGCTGTCAATTCTTCAATGCGAGCAAATAGATATATTTCCTAGTTCAATGACCTAAGAATGTGAAAATATCCTCATTTTTCAAGGTAGAGTACCCTCAGTTTTCTACGGTCTCTCCGCAGTGTCCCAAAAATAAATTCTTTTAATAAACTTAAATATATGATTTTTTAAAATAAAAATAAGCTATGATGATGAAGTAGCTTCCTGGTGGATGGAGCATGCCTTTTCCAGTGGTGAGAGGATTATAATGACATCTTAAATTTCTTTCCTTATACTCCATGTCTTCTCAACAGAAATTTTCCCTTCTCTCCTGCTTTTAGGGAAAAGGAAATGGTTGTCTTCTGTAATTTTCACATCTTTTATTATATTCATCTGTACTCAAAAGCAAAGCAGCAATTTCACAATAGGAACTCCAATACTGGTGAGCTGTTTCTTTAGTCTGTTCCAAGATTACTCTCTTTTTTTCATGGCTGTGGCTAAAATTCAGTTATAATAATTTCCTTTTTAAATGATGAATCAAGTAGATAACATAACCCACTGTTCAAGCACATGAATAAATCAGGTTATGTCAGATCTCATGCTACAACACTTGCTCCTACCTCCATCACCCTCACCCCAAGAGAACTACATGCTAACTGTAAAAGATCTGTAGTGCCAAATACTGTAACCTTCAGTCATTTTTCATGTTGGTTTTAATGTTACCTTCCAGTAATAACTACAATTCCTGTGAAATGTTCTGTGCAAAAGCACTTGCCTGACTAAAAGCTGTTATGTACTACAGGGTGTAACTATCAAACTTGGCACTTATAACACAGCATGTGTCTGTGCCCATCAGCCCCCCAGCTGCATTCAGATGGAACGCAAGACCCCAGCAGAGCAGCTGGCCCACAGCAACAGTGGGTTTGATGGCCCACATCAACAAATTAAACCATGTTTAATTTTCCCTTGACTTTTCTGAAACACTGACAGTACAGTAATACATAGGTAATCTTTTAACCCCATTAGTGCATGTAGTCAAAGAAACAGGACACCACCTATTTCTTCTTATTTTTTTCCTCTTTTGTCTTTTGAAATTATGGTTAAAGAACTGAAGATTTTTTCCTCAGTGGACCTGGATTAGTTCCCCTTTAATTCAGATATCTAAATGCAACAGCTATTTAGGAATTTAACCAAGGTCTCTCCCATAGTAAACGGAGGCTGTGCACTGACACCCATTTGTTGTGTCTACATGTTCACAGTGTTCCCCCGGTTTGGATCTCTCTGAGGTTAGACTTAGATGTTAAACCTGTGTTTGAGACCCTCACCAGATTATTATCTGGACTTCCTTTATTCCTGGAGAGAAATAGTGAGTGAATCATTAAATCTAAAACCCATACTTAAAACAATGAACTGTGGTATGAAACTGCCTCTTCCTCTTCACTTACGAAAAAAGGTGGATTAACATACATGTAGATGTTTACAGTATGTATATACATTTACAATATAGACAAAAAAGGATAAAAGCTGAATCCCAAAGCATCATAACTGTGCAGTCCTTCTAAACACCAACAGCAGTACAACAATGGGAAATTATTACTAATATTATTCAAATGTAAGTGTATCCTCAGGCCTGATATTTTTCATACAGTTTTGCCATCCTCTCTTTTAGCTAAAAGTTACCAAGCTAATGTGATTGGCAAAATGTTATGGATTATGGTTATTACAAGCCTAAACAAAAAAGCACCCGCTGTTGTTTCTATATCTGCTTTTACTGCTGCAGGAAGAAAGAAAGATTAGCAATTTATTTTACTCTCTTCCCTTATTTAACTAAGAATTTAATAAGGCTGGAGGTCCTGATGCCCAGTATATGGGAATATAGCGGAAGAATGGGGAGGAGATTATTTAAATGTAAATACACTCAAGTAACTTGCATCTCTCTGTAGAAAAAGCACATACATCACACTAATTGTTTTACTGACCTTGTGTGCTTGATGAGTAGAACCTCTGTGTTAGATAACATAGGCCTGTGAGAAACTCTAGGCACCTTATCACCATGTCTGAGATTCCTGCTGACAAAGAGCGGGAGGCTGCGCCTGCCTGAAGCCTTCAAATACAGGGGAGCTCAGCAGGCCCAGTGATCTTCCAGCAGGGCTGAACTGACCAGCGCCTGCGTCCCCGCTTGTGTCACCTCTGCCTGGGAGCTCAGGTGTGACTTTGGAGATCCCCCAGTAGAGAGGTAACTAAAATGAAATTTGTTCTTTGCAATGCATTCGTGGCCTCTGGCTCTTCTTGTGATGTGCCTGCATATGTGTACATCCACAGTAAAATGAGGAGAAGTTCCTCATTCTTCAGCTGTTTAGGTCTCATATGAAGGTCACACCTGTAAGTATAAGAAACTATGAGAAATATTTTATGGAGTCTGAGTTTAAAAGCAATTTGTCCTGGAAGATGACCTGGGTTGAGGCAAGAATCCTTGGATAGTTGAGATGCACTGACAAAGAGACAGAATGGTTAAATCTTTTGGGGAGTAAAATAATTATTTTAACAACATAATGATCTGGCTCTAGGTACAAAAGAATAA
Organism: Columba livia; assembly: GCF_036013475.1. NCBI lineage: Eukaryota > Metazoa > Chordata > Aves > Columbiformes > Columbidae > Columba > Columba livia. The sequence continues at coordinate 38,150,708 of NC_088605.1, forward strand.
AATATATTTTATCCTGGGATCAAAAAGATTGGTCTGAAAATAAAAACTCTTGTATTAATAAAAAGCAAACTTCCTCATTTTCAATTCCTCCATCTTCATTATTCTAAATGCTAAAGTTTCACCAATTTATGAACTTCCTTTTTCTACAGTTGTGAAAGGCTGCATAAAATTGATATATCAAGAGAATTTTCTAACATTCAGGCCAAAAAAATTTGACCAATTTAAGATATTTTCTTTCCTTGTTTGTTTGGTTTTTGATGTTTTGTTTTCTGTTTTGATTGTTTGTTGTTGTTGGGGGGGGGGTGGTGGTGTTTGTTTTTTGGGGGTTGTTGTTGTTGTTCTTTTCCCCACAAGCACATTTGCTGTTAAGGTCTCATTTCCAAGACCTAATGTTCTAAACTTGACAGCAATTCTCATTACCTGCTAATTTCCATGAGTCTCTTGCACTAGTCTCTTAGAGTTAGAATCTGTCCTGAGAGAACATAAAGTTGCCTAGACAAATTTTGAGAAACTCCTCCTGGGTGACTGATGTGCCTTCAGGTTTGCTGGGCGTGGAGCACTCTGCTGGAGTAGGGAGGGCACGGCTCTCCCCACCCCTTCTAACTCTGCCTCCTTCACGCAAAAGTCGATGATGTCCATTTACTTTTCGTTGGTGAAGTGGCAGCCCAAGCCTTTGCATGCCTCTGGTGGGTGCTGTAGTTCCCTGATCACACCATGGCGTGGCAGGCTGGAGGCACTACTGACTTCAGCTTTCCTCAGCACGCAAAGGAGCATCAACCTTAGTCAGGTCCTCCTCTAACTTCGTATGAGCAGTTTCACATTCTTGTTAGACCCAGGCTACCTACAAGAGGCTATTATGTTGCAATAAAAGGTACCTTTGAAAGAGAACTTTCTATTTACTGTAACACATCCTTAAGGCTAGAGATTTCAGGGCCTGGATACCACCCATTTAACATAAATGCAGACTGTAGCTCCTAAGAACATACACATTAAAAATGTGGAGTGCACCAGTACTGAGAAGCACAAAGTATCCGTCAATTTCTGTGTGTACCCCACCAGCTACACGACATGATCCCTCTCTCCCTGACCTCTAGATTGCAAAACTCTGAACAACTCTTGGAGAGAAAAATAGCAGCAAATGGTACCTAACACTCAAGTAATATTAATATCAGTAGTCAGATTAAACAGTATTAGGACTGAATTTGAGAAAAAGATTGAAAGATTTATAAACTTGAGATCACAGGAAAAAAAACAAAAAAAACAAAAAAAAAGAAAATGCAAGCCTACAATAACATGGGGAAAACACCATGCCAGTTTCTGTTCGTTCAGGTGATCTTCAAGAATAGTATAGGTTTAAAACCAAACAAAAAGTATACCTTCAAAAACAGATGAAGTTCAACTTCAAGAGGAATAAAAGGATTACACAGTGAACTGAAACCTAAGAAAATTCAATAAAACTGGTATCTGATTTGAATTGAGGAAGCAGATTACCTTACAAGCTGGAGATGCTTGTAAGGTTATATAGACTTGAAGTACATTAAAATACTCTGCTCTTACTCCTCTAAAAATACATGGCTTTGGAAGCCAGTAAAGATCAAAACTGAAATGATTTTCAGTCTGTAAAGAGAAAACCAGATTTTTAAAATAAAAATTATTCTTAATTCAGCTTTAAGTATATTATAAAAAGACCTGCTGCTCTGGGTCCTCCAAAAGTTTTGTTTGTGTGTCAAATACAAATTGTTTTCTGCTCTCAGTGGTTTTTGGTTTTTGAAGGAGAAGGGAGGAGGAGAAGGGAAAGGTTATTTTTAGATTTTTTTTTGTTATTTTTTTCTGGAGAATTACAATTTTTTTTAAATGCTCTCATTGACATAACACATTATGAAGCATTGTGCTGTGAAGTGTAACATCAGCTTGTATCAGTCACACTGCATTACTTTACATGCCTAAACTAATGTGTCACTGCACAGTAACAGCAGAAACATCCTACATAACTGAAAGCAGTAATAGCTTGCAGATGAAAATATTGTTAAATAATTTTTATACGCAGATATAGTGCTTGTATAGACATGCTCCCAGTTCTGAAAGGTAACACCACTTGCTTGTAATTTCCCTAGGACAGCAGGAGGTTATCTGCAATAAAACTGGCATCAGAAAACAGACCATCAATAAAATTCTAGCAAAAGGAAGTATCTCCTGTGGCTATTTTAGAAATATCTATGTGCTGAAAAGCGGCTTTTTACTGTTCATACAATCCTCTGAAAAATCAAATATTTCTGAGAAAAACTGCTACTCTTACGGCTAAATCTGTCTGCATTTTGGTTTGGAAACCTTATTTTCATGTAAAAGGAAGCATGACTTTTCTGTCAATTTGTAGATATAAGGGACTATTTTTGGATTGACTAACCCTCTCCTCTGTTCCTCCTGTCCTCACAAGCTGAAAGGGTTTATTTTTAGTTACATTTTTACATTCTCACTCTACAGCAAAGATTCCATTTAACCCTTTTGTACCTACATGTTTTCAGATGATGAGTAATTACCGTCTAGCTTCAGTATTTTATCTAGGTATGATTATACAGATAGCCAAGTTCATAGGTAATAATCTACTTTTGAATGAATAGGCAAGAGGTAAGAGAATAAAATTTTAAAATAAAGGTTATTGTCTTCTAGGTGTGACATGCTCTGATTTGAAGTTGGGTTACTGATTGAACCACTTCATGTTAAAAACACCAGACATTTAGGGATAATTTTTCAAACTGTCTGTTATGTTCTCCAACAAGAAAACTTTTTACCATTTTTCAAGACTTCTGTTTTATCGCAAGTGAAGACTAAAGATGGTTTTCATAGAACATGTTTTTTTGATAGTCTGATTTAAGCATGCAGTGACATAGAGCTCTGGTTTATTTCCCTTTTCTGTTCAAGTTATTGCTTGCATGTTTGTATTTAATAGCAGTCTTATGTACATCTTCTATTAATTTAAAATGGTAAGAAGGGTTCAAAAACATCTGTAAGGGCATTGAATGTTGCTGTCAGTTGCAGTCTGATCCCATCTGCTCAGCTAAGGGAAAGCAGAGCTGGCTTCACAGCCCAGTACTAGAGAAAAACCTGAATATGCCTACTAAGTGTCACGTGTGTACAATTAAACAGTCCATGCTCTCAGAGTGCTGTCAGTCCTCACCCATCCTATGCTACATTCCAGGAAGGTTTTCAGATTGTCTAATTGTGCATTCTTCCCCCATTTTCTGATAACAACTCCTCTTTTGGTGTAAGAGAAAAATACAGCATTGTCCATAATTGGACTGGACCAGAAGGAAATTATTCTTTCCTCTTTTTTTTTCTTTTTTTTTGTCCTGAAGCCCCTGTATGAAAATGTGCACAGAGCTTACCAGAAAGCTGGCTTGGTCTCCTCTCCATTAAGTGAAAGTGATAGTACTGGAGTTGTGAAGTAACTGTGCACTATCCTCAAATCACATCCCTCTCCACAAGATTTAACTCTCCCTGTGATTAGCAAAAGTGATTTTGTGTGTGATTCCTAAATCTTCCAGTGCATTCAACAAGTTCAATCTAGCTGACATGTGTAATTTCTCTTACACTATCACATTCCAGCTCAAGAAATATACATTCTTTCTTCTGAGGATCAGAGGAGTTGATAATTGGTCTCAAGCATGCAGAAAAAAAAAAAAAATGAAACTTCTTCTGTGCTCAGGTTACAGGAACACAAAAGTTAAGCTACATTAACCTGTACTTTTGGAAACAACGCATCTTCTGTGGCCTCCTCTGTGGGTGTATTACAGCTGACTTTCACTACCACATGAGAATTGCACAGTCTTCTTTCTGTTTTAACTTGTTTGTCAGGTATTTTTCCTTTCCTATTGTACACCAACTTTTCCATCTATGGATACCAAAACTATATTCACAACAATTTATAGCTTCCAAAATAACTTCAGTGGCAGCTAATGAAAATTACCATAGTCTTTTCATATAATCTTCCCTTTATTATCTATTATAATTTTCAGTGTGAAACCAATGCTTAGATTTTTCAATTAGTTCTCCAGCATCATGTAAGGAAGCATCAAAAATTAAATTAGTTTCAATTTATATAAAAGTCACCTAGATTTTAATTGCATATATTCGTGGCATTACCTTGTTTAAATCTCTAGATCCTTACCGTGAGTCCTGTTAAGTGGTAGTTTATCAATGACTGACTGAAATCTGAAAAGCTTAGATCTGCAATTTATTCACATACATGTATAACTTCGCAATCTGACTTACAACATATTTAGATAACTCTAGGAAAGACATTAAATCAATGACCCTTGTTCCTCCTAAAATCTAATCCACATCCACTGATCACCACAACTATTTTATAACATTTTTAACTGAAAAAATCAATAAACAAGTAGGTTTTTTTCCTTTTTTATCATACTGCTGATTTTCAGAGACCAGAGGAAACAGAGGACACTTGAAAGAACGTAAGTGCTGACAAAAGTAACATCCCAGAGGGATAAGATTATCAAGTTTTTATGTGCTTCCCAAAAATTTACTTTCACCAAATCCTCATTTGCCAGACACTGAACCTCTCCATTTTACATTCCTGTTCTTTGCACGGCCTAGTCTAGATTTTTTAAAAATAATGATTTTCTGTTCCTCTTTATAGCTTGAGACATCATTTCATCATGTAATGTGTACAGGTGAAAATACTTTTTCAGTAAATGAGCTTGCCTCCAAGGCAGTAACTAATTAACAGCCAGACACAATATTCCAGTAGCTAACATTCTTTTTTTTTCAAAGTAAGTATACAATCTCCAGACTCTTAACAGTTAGTTAATCTGTAGTTTAGGAGCTGATAGTTTGTTACTCGCTGCAATGGCACTGGCAGCAAAACTACTGGGGCTTTATCCTAGCGGCAGCATGAGCACCATTCCTGCATTCCCTCCTGCCAGGGTTCTACCTACCAGCCAAGGCAAGCATTGCAACATCATGCAAGCTGAAATCATCGTTAAACAAATTATGAGGGCTGGTAAATACTAAATCTTGTTTACAATGTACTCAGGAGATATTACAGGCCCACGAAAGAAACTGATCCGTAAGTTTGCTATTTCAATGTGCTTTACACCAACTGTAACACTGGACTGTACACGAGGAGTTTCTGAACTGCATTTTCCCTTTTATTGACTTACTAAGAAAAGTGAGGTGAATATATCAATGTAAGTATTGTTATCACAAATTGTTTACGCATAAATGTTAGCACAATCATTAACAAACAAATGTGAGAAATTATCTGTTTACCATCCACATTGCAGGTTTATACTTTGAAAGGTGACTGAAGACCTGTGAGTGTAATATTGGGAAACAGTAAGTACCAACAACTCAGCTGTCAAAAATTTCTTTTGAACTACTAATTTGATTTAAAATCAACAACAACAACCCAACAAAACCAGTCTTGAAGGTGTAATTAAAAGCACGTAAGTGTAAAGATGACTGATTTGTTCACATTTTACCTGGCAAATAAATGTAGGTCAATATAGAAAAGAACCATTTTTACAGTGTCCAGAGCAGTTGTCATTAAGATCTCTGAGGAAATCTTGGCTCCAGTGGACATTTCTCCATAGACTTCAGTGAAGAAAAGACTTTGCCCTCTATACAACATATAAAAAAAAAACCCAATAGCCTCTCTTCTTTTAGATACAAAAAAAAAATTACTTCGAACTTTTCAGTGTTTTAGATATTTCTGGAAGTAGCAAGCCAAAACAAGGGCATAAGTTACATATGAATGCCTTATGTATCCTTAATAAAATTTTAACAATCTTAAATGAAAGCAGCAATAGTTGAAAGTAAGAAGAACGGTTGAAGGACAATAAGGCTTTCTTTTCCAGTGCATGTGGCACAGCACAACATTTAAGGATTCATTCCTGCTCATCATACATTTGCACAGAAGTAAAACAGATGGGGCCTAAAGAATTTTTCCAATACCTCAGAAATTTCAAAGTACAGTTAAACATCAACTCTGAGAAAACCTTTTCCATGATTTCAGAGATAAAACACTCCAAATAAATCTGTGAAAAATGTCTGCATTGTCAGCATTATACGTATTACAGAGCACGACAGGTCTCTGATTATTTTTTTTTGCCTATTAAATCATTACATGCACACATATGCTATGCTATACATATGCTTTGAAACAAAAAGAGGTAATAAACACATGTGCCATAAACACATGGCACCAATAATCCACAAGCTAATTGCATTTATCATGTTTCATTCACCTTCACTCTGCTCAATAACCCACATTTGCAACCACCTATTAAGAAAACAAAAACCTCCCTTTCTGACTTTATTAGAGATGAAACTGGCTCTATTTTAACTTCCACGTGGGAAACCATCCTGCTAAATTCATCTTCATGAAACCTTTATATTTTGTAAGAGTGCACTGTAATAATGCATGATGTGTGAATATATAAAAATGCATCATTATGCACTGACAAGAAAATCCATCTATACAAAATGAATGGAGATAATTAAGTAGTGAAAAATACAGAACAAAAAGCACTTATCAATTTGTAAATATCAACTTTATATATAGGTTAATTTGCAAAGAAATGTAAGATACTATTATGGGTATATGATTTTATTTCACTGGAAACTAAAATTTTTGTTTAAGTCTACATTTCAAATGTGTACATTTAAAAAGTATTTTGAGGAGGTACAAATGTTATTTTTCCACACTAATTCCATAGAAATCCATAGTTTACTGAGCAGCAGCTTTGTTAATGTCAACAGGAGCCTCATGATTTAGCTCTGTTGCAGTAATCTGGTACCACTTACATGTATAAACATGTATGATCTCGAGCAAGTTTAAGATAGAAACACTGAAATGCTTTTTATTCTAATTTGCTGTTATGTTTGGAAGGTGGTGGTGGTTTTGTTGTTACTTTTGGTGATGGTGGTGTTTGTTTTGTTTTATTCTGTTATTCAGGTGTGGTACAATATTTTGTTAGATACCACAGTCTGGTTGAGTGATAAGCTGGATAATAAACATTCTCACCCAGACACACTTGCGTCTGTTTATTTCAGCTGAGTGGAACTGATTATATGTGCACTTGCAGTATCACAGTGATCTGCAACTACGCTCCTGTGACAAGGATATTCAGAGACAGACACTTAAAATCCTTCTTGTCACATTCCTGGCCAGTGCAAAGTAGGTCTGTAAGAGGAGCAAGGAACAAAATCTTCCTGTCATTACTTCTACGCTGTTCCTGCAGTACAAGGGAAATGCAGCACCTCATCAAGAAGCAAAGTGAGCTAAAGAAACCAGGGAACTCAGACATATCATTAGAATTCAGTCTTTTGGCTCTTCATTAAGACAAAACACAGAATTTAACTGGTTTAGACAGAGGTGTCCTATAATACTATTAGCACTTGTGTTGTAGACATTGCTTTTGAGGTCATGGATATTGCTAAATATTTAGTCATTTATTCTTCCATTTTTCATTGAGACAAAATTATTGTTGCAGCAGTTGGAAATTCTAACTGGGAGATTCTGTGTGATTAAAACAAGAATTGAGGTTGTGGCTGGCTTGGAAATACACTTCATGATTTCTTCTGGTCCTTCAGCTGTCTCTATTCAAGTGTCTACTGCTCCTATGTAATTGGGTATTTGTGTATGCACTAATTAGCAGAAGAGCTCGCTGCTGTCGCCTGCCTGAGCAAGCAGTGTTGCAGGCTCGCCTAGCGAGGGCAAGAGATGGGTGAGACTCTTTGCTAGCTCACCAGGGCAGCCCTGGCATTGCTGTTACATGCTCCAGCCTTTGATTACATCCAAAAGCAAGTGTGCCTATGTATATATGCTAACAATGTCTCATACTTCAGTACAGAGCTACTTTTCAGCCTTCATTAAAAAATAAAATTAATTTTAAAAAAATCTACAAATGTATTTTTCTCCATTTTGCTGGCAGTTAATTAGATGTAGATAATAACCAGTCCTGGCAGGTAGAACAGGTACACCTAGTGTTTTACTTTGACAGTTGTTCCAGAGGTTATTTGGGATTAGTTCCTCCATGGAAGCAAAATGCCACAAACGAACTATTTTATTTGATATTTTATTTGACCTCTTTGCTAATTAGTGCATATGAAAATGTCAGTTTACCCAAGGGCAGCAGTAACCCAACTAACAGTTGCTGAATTACCAGAAAATGTTACTATATTTTTATTCCATTATTTTATTTGCAAAAATTTGTGTTTCAGTATTTTTTTCTGTACTTTTATTCTTCCTTTATTAATTCATAACAAATTGCTTGCCGTACTTCTTCCATCAATAGTTCATTAAGAAAGTTATTCCAACTAATGTGTCAATTACTGTGATCATAAGGGATCCTGGGTGGTCATCTGGAACAGGATGATTTATTTTATATAAGCATACACTGCTGTCCCCCGAAAACACGTTCTGGAGAAGTTTGACAATAATTTCCCAGATAGTAAAGCAATTTTTCCCATTAAAAATTATTTAATGGAGAGATGATGTAGAAAGGGTCTTAAAAATATGTGCACTTCAAATGACTAGGAAACATATTGTACTATATGATCTTTCTCGTTTGTATCACAAGAACATTGCTCGAAAAAGTAAGACTTCTACAGCATAATGCAGAATAAACACAAGAGGGATGCTGCTACACAGCCACAGGCAGTATGTTTCAATTCCTTTCTACCAGCAAAAATGTAAAATGTAAATAACATTATTGAAAAATTAAAAATATTGTACTATAGCCTGCTGTATCTGGATTTGTAGCAGTTATTTTAGCATAAACGTTACATTCAGAAAGTTTAACATAGCAGAGTGAAGAATGAAAAATACTGTGATAACAACAACTATTAAAGCAGATTTTTAACAGGTGATGATGTAACTCTGCAATGACTGAAAAGTGACTATAGTGCTACTGTAATACTTTTGGCTGAGGCTCATGAGCAATGCCAATAATAGCCAATCCTCTCCTCAGGACAGAGAAATGGAGTAAGTGTGACATGGAAAAGTCATTTTCAGTTATTTGCTATGAAAGTTGGAGAGAAATGTTTCTGGAAATAAAATATTAGTTCAACATCATTAACATTTCATGGCATACCGCACACACCTTGAAAATATATGGCTTTTTCAGATGTTCTCACATATATTCATTCATTTTGTTCAACTGCATGGCAATTCTTTGTTGCCAGTTCCTTCCTGAAACCATTAATATTGAAGCTCTTCAATTATATGAGACATATTTAGTTTTAACTTCACACATGAACACTGGACCGTTTACTATGAACTTCAAAATTCAATTTAAAACAACAACAAAAAAAACCCACACATGTACAAAACTGATTTCTCTGCCTATAACTCTGCATTCCCAAATCAGGTACTGTATTGCTTCATCTTCTTTCTGTTGCTCCCCCAATGAAAAAAATTTCTCCATTGTTACAACATTGAATTCTGAAATTTTGAAAAATGAGATTTCCAATGTCATTAGAAAATGATAAATAACAGTTACAAAAGTTAGGGGATGCAGTATTCAGAATTTACATCAGAAAATAGATTCATAAAATTCATTCAAATGTAATTCTCAAATTTTTCTCGATTAAATATTAAAACATATTTAAAATATTAAAAACATAAATACCTCAGAAAATACAACTCTTTTATACAGTATGAAAGTCTACTGATATAGGAGAAGACAAAAGGGACTGCAAAGATAAGAGTGGCAGTTCAGAGATTACAGTTTCTACATTTCAAAGGCCTGAAGGCTAAAACATCTAGACTTACTAAAAATAGAAAACGTGGGGAAAAGAGCACCAAGCCAGCCTTGCAGCAGGTAAGAATGCTTAAAGAAAAACAGAGAAAGGACGGGTACATGAGCAATGAAATCTGGTACAAAATTTCAGAAATAGAATTGCCCACTGTGACTTTTTTTGTTGTAGGCCTAGGAAACTTGAAGCATATATAGCTAGTAAATAGCATGAGAGGTGTTCTGTGAATCGAAGAAAGAATATGAGATGGTGAAGTGTTACCAATTTTTAAACTAGAATGAAACTTTGCTGATGTCTAGGAAACACCTGCCTTCCTTGAGGGCAATATGGCTACTGAAGGCCAGCAGATGAGCTGCATTAGACAACTGTCTTGACTTAAGTCCAAAATATATAGGACTTGTGAGCCTTCTAGGATCTTAGTTTCTCCCAGCTGAAGACTGTACAGCTAACACATCCACTGCCCGAAAAAATATAATCTGATAACTGTAAATTATCTACGATTTTGGTGGTCTCCAAAGGAAGGTGAGAATTTGCACGTGGAGGGTGCGTTCCCTGACCGTTTGTCATGACCCCATTAGCTGTCAAGTCCCTAGTCATGGCATCATGCAAGCTGACTGTACAGCCAGTTACTGCAGCAGCTGTCTTTGGGTCAAACTTGACAGAAGGTTAACAGGGCTTAAACAGTTACTATATGTCAGCTGACTTGGGATAAGTCTCCATGTGCCAGAATTGCAGGCTGGTTGAAGCTGTTCAGGATTTCTGGAAATCATATGGTCCAATCCCCCTGCTCAGACAGGGCCACCTAGATCCAGTTAACTGTGTTGAGATTACTTTTGAACATGTCCAAGGAGGAAGACTTCACAGCCTCCTTGGACAACCTCTTCCAATGCTCAGTCACCCACACAGTTGTGTTTTCTGAAGTTCAGAGGGAATCCTGTGTCTCAGTTCATGCCTATTGCCTCCGATCCTGTCAATTAAAAAGGTCGCATGTAATAGCCTACAGTGAACTGAACAGACAGAAGATAATTCATGTATTTCATTCTAGTGTCCAACTGAAAAGTGTAGCACGATACAGTCCCTGGCAAAATCTTTGGTTTGTTTCCAGGAAAGAAAGACACAAGTCATGCAGTTCATGCTGAACCATGCTCAGCACTGCCAGCCACTCACAGATGCAGGGTTTGGGACTGGACATGTCTTTAATTCCAAAGGTGTGAAATATCACCTTCAGTCAATGTAACAAGAATTTTTCTTTCAGAACCGTCTTTAAACCAAATAAATCTCAACAGCAAATACCACACAAGTCTTTAAAATTGAACAGTGGGTAGTACTTGCTGGTTTTAATTCTTTTCTAACCTTTGCTGAGGTCCTGCTTTTTAAAATGTTGCTATAGCTACCTTATTTTCTACTATCTCAGTATTATCACCTGTTATTTAATTATATATTTTTATTATTTGTTTCTTCTTGCCTGAATAATGAAAGACAACCATATCACAGTGATGCAGCACTAACTCCAGGCACCAGCACTGGTGATATCATGTCTATGTCAGAGCAGGCAGCCATCAGCTCCTAGATCCAGTCCTGATATTATCATGGTTGTGTCACAGGTGAGCTGTTGGTGATGTGGGTGGCCAAGGAGGGGTATAAAAAGGGCTGTACCAGACAAGTGGCCAGGTCAATGAGGGCTGAGAGGGCAGGAAAGGGATAGACAAGGGCTGCCCAGGACAGTGGAAAGTGGCTACTCCTTTGTTGCTTTTCCTGTCTATTACAGCTGGATGGCTGGCTAGGTATGTGACCAGAGACACATTCATGTCCTCTTTCTCCTCCAACACTCAGCCAGAGATTTGTTAGCACCCTACAAGACAGATAAGGGTGCCCAAATCCATACCCTGTTGTAGCCTTACTGGGAACTGGGAGCTCTCTACAGCTATGGCAAAGCCATGCACCATTTTTCCCAAGTAGTGAAGAGCTAGGCCACACAGGTGCTCCTGCAGGAGCCCTAGTGTCCAGGTCACAACAGGGAAAATACTGGTAGTGACCCCCATTGCAGTTTGCTTGGTGATATGGACCAGGACAGGTGTCTCCTGTCCATCAGGGAGACAGGGGTTAGGCAGCCTTGACATGAGGCTGGAAGAGCCTCAGGCAGGGAGGTAAGGACTGGTCTATGGCAATGGGAGTGGGCTGCCCTGTTCTTTGATGCTCCTGTCTTGGATAGCCACATGCCCAGACAGGGACATGACCAGATCATATCATATCACATCATATCACACACTTGTCATCCTCTTCTTCTATCACTCAGCTGGAGATCGTTGCAACTTGCTACAAGGACATTGACCTAAAAATAAGAAAACACTAATAGCACCAGTCTGTACCCTGTTACAGTTACACAGGCAGCTGGAAGCTCCCTGTAGCTGTGGACAAAGGGAGCTCTGCACTACGCAAAATCTTTGTATCCTCTCATGGTCCTACAGGCATCTAGAAGCTCCCTGTAGCCACGGACAAAGGAAGCTTCGCACCCACTGTCTCTGTACCCCACCATGGAAGCTCTCCATAGCTGTGGACAAAGGGAGCTTTGCACCACCCACCATCACTATGTGAAACTTACCTCAAAGTTTAATATTCATGGAGTTTTTGATGGTTGAAAGGGCTGAAAGGCATGTCATATGAGGAGCAGCTGAGGACTTTAGATTTCTCTAGTTTGGAGAAAAGGAGGCTAAGGGCCAACTTCATTGCTTTCTTCAGTTTCCTGAGGAGGGAACAGAGAGGGAGGTGCTGAGCTCCTCTCCCTAGTATCTAGTGACAGGACACATGGGAATCATTCAAAGCTGCTCCAGAAGAGATTTAGGCTGGACATTATGAAACATTTATTTACCGAGAGGATGATCAAACCTTGGAACAGGCTTCCTAGACAGGTGATTGATACCTTAAGCCTGTCATTGTTTAAGAGGCATCTGGACAATGCCCTTAATAACTTTATACTTTAATTTCTGGTCAGCCCTAAAGTGGTCAGACAGTTGGAACTAGATGATCATTGTAGGTCCGTTCTAACTAAAATATTCTGTTCTATTAATTCTGTCCTAATAAAAAAGCTGAGCTATAAACATTATGTTCAAATTTAGATCAGACAGGGTAAAAGCCACTCATCATAAATAGAGAAAGTATATGATAAAATACTAGTCTAGAATATATAGAGGGGTGGATTCTTTAAAACGGGATATCAAAATTAAACCAAGGGCTGCCTGGAAATTATTCTTCATCATAACAACATGATTCTGCAGCTGAACTCCAGGAGGCACTTAAAAATTCAGAACTAAGATCTCACATGTCATTCCTGAAGAATTCACATGCTATCAAAATTTTATTTTGAGTGGTATTTTCATTCATGCTCTTGTTTTGCAGAACTGAATTTTGCACTTCTGTCCTTAAAACAAGTAAAATACTGAAAAAGTATAGAAGAGTATAATAAAGCCAACAGAATACATCTGCACAGGTGTTTTCCACTTTAAGCGAAAAACAGATAACGTATAGAAGTGGTCTAATATAGTACACAAAACAATCACAGTGACTTTCACCTGTACTTGTGACACTCAGTTCAGTGCTTGACACCCCTATACTCTTCTTTTTACTGACCGTCTATTAATGTTATTAGTTTCAATAAGATACATATTTCAAAATGCTGTTATACAAAACTATAGAAAATATTAGTAAGCAATTACTGGTGAGGTTTTTTGTGTGTGTGGTTTTGTCTGTTTATGTGGGGTTTTGTTTTAAATTACACAAAGTATGATTGCACAGCCTAGGTAAGCAAGCCAAAATCAGTAGGGAATGAGGTATGTACTACAAAATACACAGAGAAGAAAATTATGGTTGAATTTCCACTCACTTCATGAGTTTTCCAAGAATCATTTTGTTTCGTAATCCTGAGACATAATCCAGTTCGCAGTCCACCTCACTACCCATTTATCCAGACCACACTCCCTCAACTTACCTGTGAGGATGCTGTGGGACACTGTGTCAAATGCCTTACTCAGGTCAAGGTAGACCACGTCCACTGCTCTGCCATCATTCATCCATCTCGTTATGTCCTCATAAAAGTCAATGAGGTTGGTCAAGCATGACTTCCCTTAGGTGAAGCCATGTTGACTGCCCCTAATGACCCTCTTATCCCTAATATGCCTTGAGATGGCACCAAGGATAAGTCGTTCCATCAGTTTCCCAGGGATGGAGGTGAGGCTGACTGTTGTATAGTTACCCAGGTCCTCCCTCTTGCCCTTTTTGAAAACTGGAGTAACATTTGCTTTCCTCCAGTCCTCAGGCACCTCTCCTGTTTCCCAAGTCTTGGCAAAGATGATGGAGAGCTGTCCAGCAATGACCTCAGCCAGCTTCCTCAGCACCCACGGGTGCATCTCATCCAGACCCATGGATTTATGGATGTCCAGATTGCATAACTGCTCCCTAACCCAGTCCTCATCAACCAAAGCAAACTCCTCCATTGTCCTGCGTTCCTCTGAGGCCTCAGCAGTACAGGGCTCCTCAGGACAGCTTCCGGCAGAGCAGACAGAGACAAAGAAGGCATTCAGTAACTCTGCCTTCTCTGTAACTTCTGTCACCAGGGCACCCACCCCATTCATCAGTGGGCCTACATTACCTGTGGTGTCAGTTTAACCTGCTACGTATTTGAAAAAGCTCTTCCTGTTGTCCTTGACCCCTCTCACCAGGTGTAATTCTAAGGAGGCCTTAGCTTAGTTGCCTCCCTATGCCCTTTGACTTATATGCCTTATACTCTCCCCAAGTGGCCAACCCCTCCTTCCATGATCTGTAAACTCTCCTCTTCCACTTGAGTTTACTCAGCAGTTCCCTGTTAAACCACACAGGTCTCCTGGATTCCTTCCTTGACTTCCTACGTGTCAGGATGCTCTGATCTTGTGCCTGGTAGAAACAGTCCCTGAACACTAACCAACTATCTCAGGCCCCTTTTACCTTCAAGCAGCCTTGCCAATGGAATTTCCTTTAGCAATTGCCTGAAAAGGCCAAAGTTAGCCTTGCTGAAATCCAGGGTTGCAATTCTGCTTGCTATCCTGCTCCTACCACATGAGATCCTGAACTCCACCATCTCATGGTCACTGCAACCAAGGCAGCCCTTAACCTTTACTGCTTCAACCAGACCCTCCTTGTTAGAGAGGATGATACCAAGAGAGGGAAAGACAGTGAAGAGAAAGAGATCAGTGCTCACTGCTGCAGCTTACACTGACAGCACCTGCCCCTGGAAGCAGGTGTGGTGCCCACAGTGAGAATCTGGACAGGTAGTGCCATGGGGTCTGAGCTTGCCCATTTTGTGAATCTAGCCCTGGAATCCTGATCTAGTAAGTTAAGGAATAGTTTTTCTTTTAACTCCTGTGGAGTCACTTCAGAAACTGAGCTCATGCACGTTTCTCAATTCCATTTGAAAAGTTTGTTTTGCAGTGTTCAGCCAACCAAGTCATCAAGTGAGTGGGAAAACCACTATCAAGAGAAAACTTGAACAGATAAAGAAAAATAAAAAAAGTAATTGACTGAGGTCATTCAGACATTATAAAACAAAAGAGGATGTGTTTTCAAACCAAATATACTAATTGCATTTATTTTACAATGTGTCTCTCAGGATATAAAAACAATAGCATAAAACTGATGAGGATTAAAGTGTTAGAATATGGTAGCTCTCTTCTGACTAATTGCATATATTACTAGTCCTAAAATTTTACAATACACAAGATCAAGTTGTTTCCTTTAATACCACACAGGAAAATGTAGGCAGCAAGAAGAATAAAACTGGTCAGTTACATGATTTTTAAATTTTGTTTTAAGTCAGCCTGAAGCTGAACATGAAAAGCTGAGCACTGCTTTCCGTTAACATTAATGGTAATTTCACCCAGTCATTTATCACTGGATTTTAACTGATAACAAGGTTGTTTCTAAAAACAAAGAATTGCAATATGTAATTCTCCAAGTGTGTAAGTCATACACACAGAGAAATCAACAATGTAGTTCCGTAAATTCTTCTGAAGGCATTACAACTTGCCTGTTTTATCACTATTTACAGACATTGTCCTTCAAAGGAAGAAAAAATTGTGTTCCATAAAATAAAAGCAGTCTTTTCTGACAACAGGGTGTTTTTAAAAATATAGTAGTGGTTAAATTATCGGAACTTGTGTAATTGATCCAGATGAAGATCTATGATTAAAGAAACTGGGACTTTTCACATATTTTCTAAACGTGAGTTTTCACACACAATGAGGGTTGTACAAATTAATTAACCAAGGGGCACACTTCAAAACCCTGAAACCTGTTCAATAGGGGATACTGCATGACAAAAAGATTTTTCATAGCACGTGTGAGCTGCCTGAAGTAAATGAAATTATGTCACAAGATGCTTTCTAGAAGGGTTGACAAAAAAATTAAACTTTACTTCTCCAGTGATGAGCTAACTCCAGCCTGGCTCCTGAGTCTTGTGTGAAATTTCCCTTACCAGTATCAACATTTCATGTATCCTGAATTTCCCCACACAACAGAAGCACTGAGCTTTGCTTTCTGGGTTAAAGCATATGGAAAAGAGACACCTGACACGGTGCTGTTATTGTTCCCGGCAGGCTGCTACCCTTAGCAACTATTTCACTATTGCCAATAATATTAAAAGTGCATTGTGAATTTTAAATATATTTATGCTCTCTGGATGAGCTTTATGAATTTGAAAGTCCCACTCTATTTTAAATGAGCGTGTTTATGTTATGTTTATCTTGTATGATAAGCAATTATTGTTAAAAACACAGCCTATAACATGACCATCATTTTAGGAATCCAGATCTCAGCTCTGTCTCTGCAGTCACAAAATGAACATTTAAAAGATAAAACTTTATTAGAAAAACATTCCAATTTGCAGTCTTGCAAAAAAGTATCCAATGTTAATAGTAATCATGAGTTTTATGCATGCAAGTTAGCAATTAATGTGAATATTCTCTTTACTCTGAATCTTTGAGTTATTGCACAAAAAGTTGAAGTTGTATAGATATTTTTTTTTTCCTTTAAAATAAATGTAAAGACACCTAGTGAACTGAAAAAAACAATAATGTTTAGCTCTGGTCCATCTGTCTTAAATAACTTGCATATAGCTATTTAGTGAAGTATAGTATCTCATTCATTCAAGTCCGCTTTCCACATGACTGAAGATTTCTTCAGCCTTTGCACAATGACTGCAGAAACAGAATAGTAAAGCTTAAAAGCTAATAGATACGTATGTTTTTCAATTGATTTCTGGGCACAATGAAGAAAACACGTTAGAAATATCGATACATACATAATCTTATTTGTAGAAATAGCTATATGTTTGGATCCAACCTCTGCTAACCTCCTGGTGGGCATGGACAGGGACACTGGAAACTCCACATCACTAACATGAGACTCTTAAATCCAAGTCCAGACAAAGTTTAAAATGAAAAAGACTGAAAAGGCATAACATTTTGATTCGCTACCTGGCATTGATTTCAGTTGATGAAATTATATAAAATGCACACACTAAGCTACAGATCTTAAAATATATTGCTGGAATAATTCTGCTTGAGACTGAACACCAAACAAGAACACTACATTTTGCATGTATTCATTTTATATGAGCCACACTTGATGAGTCAAATACATGCAAGGCCTGTTGCTCCTGATAAATATTATACCACAAACCACAATTCTAGCCTCTTTTTATCAAGAATACAAAACATTTAGCAACAAGCTTGAGAAGATGACAGCCCACTACAACTCTCTGTGATTCCCTCTTGAGGAAACAGTTGCTGAAAACCTGATCACTTGGAGAGTGAGAAGAAGGTTACATATTAATAAGCTTTTAAATAACAATTTATAACTGTATTGTTAAGAAGTTTTGTTTTGTGTTAACTAATTTGGACATAATGTTATCATTGTTGTAACTAGACTAACCGCAGTAATTTTTTCTTGTATTTTTATTAACTTTTAAGATTTTAATTAGCCTAGCAATACTATTTTACTTCTGTGTAAGATTTGCTCCTCATAATAACAAAAATCCAAAGTACAAAGATAGAAATTTTCATGGTTTTGATAGATTATCAGTACATATATACATTTTGAAAAAATCATCACATCAGTTACCAAAACAGAGTAAGCTTTTGTTTTCACAACCAGAGAAGTGGCCATGATACAAAACTGGAAATACTGTTTCATTTATAGTTACTTTCATTAAAAAATCAAAGTTAACTTATGATTATAATTTAGTCAAAGTTTATATTTCAAATTAGTTGGTTGCACCTTATGCTCATGAAAGACTTAAAACTTCTTATAAATTGTGATTTTAGGTAGCTGAGATCCAGAAGAGTCATTTTGTCTATGTCATACATGGAGGACAAGGCAGAATCAGTGATTAAACTTAGAATTGCCTATTTTCTGGTCCATTGCCCTAATCACAAGATCATCCTTCTCTGTTCAATTTTGGGTAATAAAAAAAATTATATAATATGGACTTTTCAAGCTTCATTTCCAATGACTTGTCTGTAACCAGGGTACAATTTTATTTGGTTCATCTCTTAGGCAATACTCTTCATATCAATACTCTTCATATCAATTTGTTTTGAAGTTAATAGATCTTTCATATGCAGTGAGTTCTTCCTCCTACCCCCCAACTGGTATAGATTATTCAGAATACGAATAGTCATATTCAGCTGTTCATGGTGTATTTCTTTCTTTGGCTGGGTAAGTGATCACTATTTCATTTCCAACCGGCTTATCTGCCTTTACAGATTCCAAATTGATTTTCCATGGTGAACAATAGCATTAGGTCCAAAACCAAATTGCATAAATTTTTTGTCAATGAACTAATTAGATGGAACCCTTGTAGAAAGTGGATCACTAATTTTGTTTGTAATACTTTGAGGCATTCACACTTGCATACACACAATCACTAAGTTTTACACATTTAAGGTGTTTCTAGATCTTTACTTTCCAAAATCAGCTGTGTGTAGTAGTTAAAAAAACCAACCAAACAAACAAAAGAAAACCCCAAAGAAAACCCCAAAACACAACAAAACAGTGTGTAGCAATACAAATATATACTGCCAAAAGCCAATGAAGCAAGTACTGCCTGTAGTTGGCAAGACTATGTAGCAAGCTACAGGATGGTAACTCTGAATTTGACGAATTCAGTTTTAGTTGCATATGAAAAACAAGAATCCTCTACTGTGAACTAATATGCTCCTTTCCCAAGTGCCACAAACATTTGATGCAAAAAATTAATTTATCCAAAACTTAGGTGTTTATAACAACCCTCAAATGCCTCAAAATGTAGAACCCAGCATCCAACAGTGATCTCTATTCAGGTATCAGGAGACACAGTGGAATTATCAGCAAGTGTCACACTTCAAATCTCTCTGAGTGATTACGTCAGCTTTTGAAATTCCTTTTCACATCACAAGTTAGAAAGATTTCTCATGTTATTGACATATGAAGTAGAACTCATTCTCTACCACGACTGCTTTCAGAATGAGGATACTATGAGAATAGTATAGTTAACAAAGATGAGGAGAAAGCTGAGGTACTTAATACCTACTTTGCCTCAGTTTCTACCAGTAAGACAAGTGGCCCTCAGGACAACTCATCTCTGGAGGTGGTTGACAGAGATAGGAAGCCAAATAGGCCCCTTGTATTCCAGGAGGAAATAGCTGGTGATTTACTGAGCCATCTGGATCCTCACAAGTCTATGGGACCAGATGAGATCCATTCTAGGGTGATGAGGGAGCTAGCAGAAGAACTTGCCAAGCCGCTCTCCATCATCTTCCAACAGTCCTGGCTCACTGGGGAGGTCCCATATGATTGGAAATTGGCCAATGTTACCCCAGTCCACAAAAAGGGCTGTAAAGCTGACCCTGGCAACTACAGGCCTGTCAGCCTGACCTCGGTGCCTGGCAGGGTTATGGAGCAGATCATCCTGAATGGAATCACACAGCACCTTCAGGATGGACAAGGGATCAGACCCAGCCAGCATGGGTTTAGGAGAGGCAGGTCCTGTCTGACCAACCTGATCTCCTTTTATGATCAAGTGAGTCACCTGGTGGATGAGGGGAAAGCCGTGGATGTGGTCTATCTGGACTTCAGCAAGGCCTTTGACACTGTCTCCCATAATATACTCCTGCAAAAGCTGGTAGCCCGTGGCTTGGACAAGTGTACTCTACGCTGGGTTAAGAACTGGCTGGAGGGCCGGGCCCATACAGTGCTGGCGAATGGGGCTGCATCTAGCTGGTGGCCAGTCACTAGTGGTGTCCCCAAGGGGTCAGTGTCGGGTCCAGTCCTGTTTAACATCTTTATTGATGATTTAGATGAGGGGATTGACACCATCATCAGCAAATTTGCTGATGACACCAAGTTGGGAGGGAGTGTCGACCTGCTGGAAGGCAGGAGGGCTCTGCAGAGGGATCTGGATAGACTGGAAAAATGGGCCGATTCCAACAGGATGAAGTTCAATAAGGCCAAGTGCCCGGTCCTGCACTTTGGTCACAACAACCCCCTGCAGCGCTACAGGCTGGGCACAGAGTGGCTGGAGAGCAGTCAGGCAGAAAGGGACCTGGGGGTACTAACTGACAGGAAGCTCAACATGAGCCATCAGTGTGCCCAGGTGGCCAAGAAGGCCAACGGTATCCTGTCCTGTATCAAAAATAGCGTGGTCAGCAGGACAAGGGAAGTGATCCTTCCCCTGTACTCTGCATTGGTGAGGCCACACCTCGAGTATTGTGTTCAGTTCTGGGCCCCTCAGTTCAGGAAAGATATTGAAGTGCTGGAGCGGGTCCAGAGAAGAGCAACATGACTGGTGAAGGGACCTGAACATAAGACCTATGGGGAGAGGCTGATGGAGCTGGGGTTGTTTGGTCTAAAGAAGAGGAGGCTTAGAGGTGACCTCATCACTCTCTATAACTACCTGAAGGGAAGTTATAGCCAGGTGGGTTTTGGTCTCTTCTCCCAGGCAGTTAGCAATAGGACAAGGGGGCATGGGCTTAAACTCTGCCAGGGGAAATTTAGGCTGGATATTAGAAAGAAATTCTTTACAGAGAGAGTGGTCAGGCATTGGAATGGCCTGCCCAGGGAGGTAGTGGACTCACTGTCCCTGGAGGTTTTTAAACTGAGATTGGACATGGCACTTAGTGCCATGATCTAGTAAACGGACTAGAGTTGGACCAAGAGTTGGACTTGATGATCTCTGAGGTCTTTTCCAACCCAGTCGATTCTGTGATTCTGTGATCTATCTTACCAGTTCTTAGAGGTCTAACTTGATGTATCAGTCAAAATCTTCAGACTGTCTGAAACATAATTCAAGTAATCTTTCAAAATGAAAAACAATAGTTCATTCACAAGTCTATAGGCACTTCTTTATGCAAGTCTGAAAATTACTCTTCTATGACAGCATTCTTTATGGAATATATTTGTTACTGTAAACTTCAGTGCTGCAAAATGGTTACTGTAAAAATAAATAAGTAAATGCCTACATCAATAATTAAAGTATTAGATGATAATTATAACTATATATTAATATACTGATTAATATTGTCCTTTCTCACTGCTCTTAGCAACCATGACCCAGACTAGAATCAAACACCATCTTTTTGTCCAGTTTTAATAATGTTTGTATATTCAGTAGTAAGAAACAATTTCCTGTCAAGAAACTAAATTTTTGTCAAAGTGTTCTCTTTTTTATCACTACAGGGGAGCTTTTTGTCATTATTAGTCAAGATTTTCCAAGGTCTTGAATAATGACAACATGTCTGAAAGTAATGGTGGAAAAACATTAGCAGCTACCGTAAGTAGCAGAGATAGACATCAACAAGTCTTTCCACTTCCTGAATCAGAGACAACACTAATATGAACATATGGGTACATGAACTTGAAACACTCTTAACCAATATTTGGAACTCATATTTTGGTTTTTAGACTTCAAAGAAATGAAACATAGCTGAATAAATAATATTGCTTAGAGTGCTGAGAAATCTTAAAATCTTAAGCATAGTAAACAACGGACAAGTTTTTCAACAGTAATACATAAAGAAGAAAAGAGGTAATTGATCACATGTATGCTTATCCAACACACTACAATGACAGGAGGCTTGATGACAATGCATAATTTTATCTGTAATTTATATTCAGAAGCTTATTCATATAAGCATTGTTGATCAGTTTTAGGTGATGAGTCCAATGAAGTGGTCCAAAGTCCCATGCTCAGAATATAGGAGATATGAACTCTGTTGTATTTGACTAAGTCAGCACAGCAGATATATCCATCAAGAGCTTTCATCAGAATTTAACAAAATCGTAAAGAAATTTGCTTATCGTTTAATCACAAATGAGAAAAAATATTTTAAACATTTGAAGTACTCTGCCACTAATCGCAAGAGAGTTACCCTCTCTGATGTCAGGGCTGTACACGTAAAATCAAACCATATAACAAAAATAAGGAAAATGGCTGTGTCTAATAGATCCTTAGTAGCCCATAGCTCATCAGTTTGCATTTATCCCAGTTGTTCTGCAGAAAATGTGCACAAATTTCTAATAATGAAAAATTGTTTATGCAAAACTGTAATTCCTTTTTTCTGCAGTTAAAAGATACCTATTAATAGCTACAGAGGAATAGTAACATAATATCTCTGTTCATCTTTGGAAAGGTAACAATGAAATAAATATTAACTTCTTAGATTGTCATTGACAAAGGCCAATTTCAAGAACTCTGCAAACACTTAACACCATTCTAATCAGTTTTGAACAATGAATTCTTTGAAGTTACATGCAAGCTAACACATTCAGTATAATAGATGTCATTTATGCTTGTGATGTAATCCATCTTGTTCTAAGATTATTTTGCTTGTGCTTCTAATATTAAGGCTTGTATCAGTATTTGTCTTTAGGCTTGAATCTTGTTATTTACGGTTTAAGGTATGCTATTAAGTCTCCTCAGAATGACTAACCATCAGTTATTTATACAAAGTTTCACTTAACCTTTTTCTATGATAAATTACAATTGATAGTTAGCTTAGGAACATGTTGTTTCAGTAATGATGTGATCAATATTAAATATACCAAGATAATTAAGAGTGTTTATCAATGATAAAAAGGGTAAGCTTTTTCAGTTTTTACATACAATCCCATTGCATAGCTAATGGTAATAGGCAGGGCTTGGTTTTCTAATTTATGCTGCCTTTTGAATTATCTCATATTTTTATTTTGCTAAAGGAAAGGAACAGAAAGGCCGATATAAACTTGTTGCACTGAACTCTTGTTTACTGCTGCTGTACTGACTTTAAGCTGGGGACAAAAAAATCCCACCATGAGATCTTGTCTGAAAAGCAAAGAATGAATTTGGGCAAAATTTGTAGAATAAGCCAAGGGTTCTGCTATTTTGAAAAACAGTTTCAGTGCCAAAGCCAATGGGCTATTCCTTTCCCTCTGTATGGCTGTAATGAACACTTAATACTTCATTTTCTTCTTTGATTGAGGTGTAGAAAACTGGAATTACACTCCTGTGTGAGCAGAGAACTTGTGCAGGTAAATTCAAGGGACTGTTTCTTAATTACCCTTTAATTTCTTTAATTAGCTTCAGACTTGAAAACCACATGTTGGTTAAAAAAAAAAAAAAAATAGAAAAATAGAAAAATATTCAGGTTAAATGAATTTTGCTTCAGGTTCTTATGAGACTGAATACTTTGCAGGTATTTTGAAAGGCACATCAAATTTAATTTCTTACTTACTGTCAAGAAGTACTTGAAAACAAGAATATTTTTCTATTTACTATTTGAAATTTTAAATGGTTATATGAGTCACTGAGGAAAGGATAACTTCAGTTTGGCTTAGTTTTCCCAGACAAGTGAGAAAAACAGAACTCTGTTTTGTGTTATGTTGCACTTTTATATACGTTCATGGCCTCACATCTAAACTTTATTCATAAAATCTTTCCCGAAGAGCTGGAAAATACACTTTTCATGTAGATCCCACCGTATTACAACCACATTCACTGTATGTCAAAATGAAACTGCACTATAGAGAGGCTGTATTTTGGAAGTCAGTTTCTTAGCTGAGATATATTAATACATTAAAAGAGAAGACAGGAAAACAAATTTCTGCTACTGAAATTTCACGCAGTCCTGCACCTTTTCATAGATGATGAAGCAGATGAGAAGCTTCTGTACTTTTTGATTGGGAAACTATTTTCTTTAAGTGACACTTTTGCTTGAGTGGAAACTACAGATAAAGCTAGCACAATTGTTTCATTCAGAATACACTAGTGTTTGAAGAGTATATGCAAGACATACTAGAATTTAAAGTTTACTCTCATTGAACTGCATGTTCAGATGACTGCTTATAACATCTGACCCTCATCTTTCCCTTACCCTTCTCACCAAGAGTTGTTTTGAGTGCAACAGAACCTCCAACTAAGAAATTCTTACACATGCTCTGCAAAAATTCTACAGAACCAATGCTGAATTCATTTGGCCAAGAAAGACTAAGCCAAGAAGATGCCTGTGGAGATTCACCACTGTGTTAGATCAGGAAACGCTTTCAACCTTTGTGAATATGTTTTATCACTTTGGTCAATATGAAATCATATTTTCATGTCCTTTTTCCTTTGCAAAATTAACTTATCTCTGCCTAGTGATATTAGTGATATTATTAGTTTTATGGTTTTTAAAGTAAATAGGTCCATCTCTTTAGGGGTTTATTTGTCTTTTTCTGCTGTCTCCTTTACTCTTTTTTTGGCCCAAGTTAGTGTAGCCCTGAATAGAATGCAGCACATCAGAAGCCACAAGGTGAAGTTACAGAAGATGTACCTTTTTACTCTCTGTTCACCATGCTGCACTGAGCAAATGCCCTCATTAAATTATCATAAATGATGGCAATGTCTCTCTTTTACTTGATCACAATTAATTTAGTATCCACTAGTGTGCCTACATAATTCAAAGGGTCTCAAGATTAAAAAAAAAAAAAAAAAAAAAAAAGATAAAATAAAATAAAATAAAATCCAGAACATGTTCTAAAGGCATTATCTAGGGTGAAAGAGGTGAAAGAGTAGAAAACCAATCTTTTTCACAGATTTAACATAATGTGCAAATAGATCTGTGTTGGGAATACCATATTTTCAGTGACATCATAACAAATACTGCCAACACATATTCCAGTTCCAAGTTCATTAGTAGGACCAAGCAGTCTAGTACTTGATAAAATGTCTGTAAATGCAACTGATCTCCAAGTGAAAATCCAGCCCTGAACAGTTTAAAAATAGCAAGTCCAGGCTTATCCCTGTTATGCTGTTAGAAAAGATGTATAATAAGCCATATAAACTGCATGCAATAATCTTATCTATTCTGAGAAATCCCTTATATTTGCAAGAAAGCAAAATGTGAATGATTTCTTATCTCTCCCTTTGACAGCCAGCATTGAAAGAGAATTTAAGAAATAGAACCAGTAAATGTGTATATCATCCTGTTGTGTTGGGTTTTTTTTTCCCCCCCCTAACAAATAGAGGAAGAACAAATCCATATATTATGCCTGTATAAACATATATCAACATTTTGTTGCTTCATCTCAGTAAAATTAGTTTCATCAAAAGAAGGAATAGCAGGGAGAGAAGGAAGACCCCACACCTGCACAAATGAGACAGGTGGAAAAAAATCTATAGTGTTGTAAATGAATAAAAACATTCTTATTTTGAGAATGTACAGCTGCATTTATAAGGAGCGGAGCTGTTTTATACTAATGCAGACTGAATAGTGAACTACTTTCTCAAAGTCCAATCTAGAGGTGTCTTGCATCTCCTTGCACAGCCCAAATGACTTTAAGGGGCAATACCACATGGATTCTGACCTAGAGCAGCCTCCAAGAGCTCTCTACATGTTTTTGGTATTTTTTACTCATATATTCTATGTATTCCCACAGATGCAATTTTCAGGCATTTCCTGCAACAAGAGTCTGTGTTTTAGATATGTTATCACAGTTAAACTGACAGCAATTATTTTAATTAGCAGAACTGCAATACTATGAGGTTCATCAGACCTCACATCTACAGATTAACGTTCCTCCTTGTAGAAGTTAGAAACTCTGGCCCATAGCTCAACAATAGGATCTTGTGACCATTTAAAAATATTTTTTTCCTCAATCATGTTCTTAGCTAAAAATTCAAAACACAACCAATGTCTTCCAAAAAAAAGAATTATTCCTATATAGTAAAGGCTTAAAATGAAATAGAAGCCTTATTGAGACATTAAGTAGCCATTTCAACTTATACTTTGCAAGTAATGAGTACATTATATATATATTTCCCAGTATTATATTTCTATATCCATATACACATGAAAAAATGTCCAAAAATCTACATGCATTTGTGCTCCATCAAGAAAGAACAAAATCTTTTTACCAAAAGCTGAGAGAAAGGAAGAAGCTGCATTCCAGCCAAAACTTTCTGATGAGTAAGCAGCCCAGTACCCAATTCACTCTTTCCTTAGCCAGATCCTTCGCACCATCCCAGACTGAATTTTCCTATTGTGTCTCTAAAAAAAGGTAGCACAGAAGTAAAACTCCTGTCACTGAACCAAGCACTGTTGTTTTTTTTCCAGCCCATCCCTGCAACAGGATCTGATATTAGCTTTACTGCACTGCTGAGGGTTAAAGGTGGTTTGAAAAGTGAGATTTTGTCAGAGAACCAGAAGAGAGAGAGAGAAAAAAAAATATAAACAAACAAACAAACACACACACACACAAAACAAAAACAAACAAACAAAACCCCAAAACAAACAAATGAAAAGAAAAAAAAACACAACACACAACTCAGAAATGGACAAATCCTTTTTATGCTACCTGTTGCATTTTTTTACTCATAAATGTCTATTTTCCTTTCTACCTTCTTTATTAAAATAGTTTCAATGCATTAAATTTATAAATGTTGATGTCTTAGTCACTAAGGTTTGTAACTTTTCTTAGTGGAAATACAGAGCTAAGATTTCAGCCATTCCAAGAGTTTTCTAGCTCTCTGAATTTGCTGAAAATATTAATAGCAGTGTCTCTGGAATACAATTGTTTTATTTATGCCAGCAAGCCCATTGGCACAAGGTGGTGAAGTCTCAGAATAGTGTTGGAGGCATGCCAAATGTTACTGGTATCAGTGAAAATAGTAAAAACTGCTTCCCTGTGGCAGGTTTTACTATCTTCTCCCCTGCTTCTACTCATTTCTTTATAACATATGCAAACTCTTAAAATTTAACGTCAATAGTACGCCTAAATTTTTAATAATTTTTCAATTAAATAAAATTATTTCCTAAAGAAAAGTATAGAAGTATTCTCACTACAGTAGGAGTTGGGTTTTTAAAGAGTAATTACTGTAATGCTTTTTACTTTTCCGACATACGCCATATATTCTTTAATCAGTCACAGAACAATCCATAGTACACCTTCCAATGAAGCAGAAATAATGGTTCATTTGCTTGGGGGCGGGAAGTGGTATAGCTTCTCCTGAGGATGAGCAGGTATAAATGTATTATATCAAAGATTCATAGCTACTGCTGTCATCAACATTCATGAAATAGAAGTCATGTTTCAGTTGACAAGTCCTACAATTCACATTCTTTGTTTCAGGACACACAATTTGGGATACTTTTACAAGTAGCATTAATAAAAAAAATCCCTAGCTCTAAGTCATTCTTTAATGACACTTTAGTAGTGTCAAGCAATTTCTCTACATGACAATTCTAATTGCTGCAAAGTGTGAAAAAACATTACCTGAAGTATCAGTTTACACATACACAGGTGTTTGACCTCATTTATATTCTTCTTCCATCTAGCACAGATAAAGCACATCTGGCAGTTGATATTTTGTGCGTGAAAGGCTTGCTGAGCCTCATCACAAGCAAGTGTGTCCAATTTTCTCACCCTGCATGAAGCATGTAGTAACTTCACGCATCAAAACTTATCACAATTTTTCCAGCACATAAATGTTTATCCTCTTCCAACCACTGCTGCACTCAAAATACAAATGCATTAGACAGTACAGGTAGACAGGTGTTTGAAAGTCTTTGCCAACGTGAGAATGAAGCACCTTTTCCTTTTCAAACTACAAATGAAAATCTTTTGGTTTTCCTCCTATATAACTACAGAAATCTCATGAAACCAGCAAATCCCTTCTACTGCCATCCATAACTGGAACATGGAAGCAACACCATCTGTATCCCGTTCCAGCCAATCTGACAGCACCTTCCAGCCCATCTGAAAAGTAAAGCCAGGAATTCCCTGATTCAGAACAAGCATTTTGAGTCAAGAAAAATCCTTTAGTACAGACTCCATCAGGAACTACAACTCCAGGAGCAAAGGCAATCATCTTTCACATCAAAACCACCCCATACTCATAGGGCTCTTTAGACAACAGTAATGTTATCATGCGGGTCTTTTAAGATGTTAGCAGTGCAATTCTTTTAACCTCCATCTCCCCACCAGTGTTTTCCCCATTTTCTTCCTCTTTTTTTTCCCTGGATTACTACTACCACCATGTATATAAATGTCTACACACAGAAAAGGCAAGACAACAAAGTTTCTTGGAATAACTTCAATCTCACTACAACTTTTCTGACCTTATTTAACACTTCTATTTCACCTGTTCATCTCCATACTTCCATACTTCTAACAGAAAAAGAGTGGGGTTTTTTCTCTTTCTTTCTCTCTCTCTTTTTTTTTTTTTTTTTTTTTTAATCAGGAAAAAAGAATAAAAATTGGAAACAAAATACTTAAATCATTATAAAAGGTTTGACCACATATATAACTGAAGGGGAATCAATTAGACACCTGAGACATCATACACTATAGCATTATCTGTGATGTTGTCAGAGCACAGGAGAACAGAGAGATACTCCTCTTTGTCACAAAGTGGACTGCCAAAAAGTGAAAGTACATGTTTTCAGATTCCATTTCAAACTTAGAATTCACTTTGGCTTTTTCTAAAGGTTAAAACCAGACATTCCCCATTTTCCCTTGGACTCTCGTGTGTCTTTTCCATTTGCAATTACCTTTACTTCTTGTTCTGACCATTAGGGATACTTCATTTAAACATCTCATAGTCCTTTCCTGATGTTTTACCTCCAGGTTTTAAAGTTCTGAGATTGAGTCAATATTTTAAAAAGGAATGCATTATGGGAGGCTGAGTCAGTCAATGTATTTTGGAACATAACAAGAAACTATTTATGCCAAACAAAAAGTTCAAATAGCATTGGATAAGAATATGAAATAATGCAGGTATCCTTCATGGTGCTGGGTGCACTAGAGTAAGGCTTTTCATAAGCTTTTCTTCTTTTAAAAACAAAAGGAAAAAAATCAGCCAGGTTCCTTACTGTTTCAAAATCATTAACTACCAATTACTTTTATAAGATTCTGAAGGTCTTGACACTACGCAAATTCTGTATACAGTTTTTGTGGTTTAACCCCTGTAGGCAGCTCTGCCCCACCCAGCCGGTTGCTCACTTCCCCACAGGGGGATAGGGGAGAGAACTGGAAGGATAAAAGTGAGAAAACTCTTGCTTTAAGGCAAAGACAGTTTAATAGGGAAAGTAAAAGTTTCACATGCAAGCAAAGCAAGAAATTAATTTGCAACTTCCCATCAGCAGGCAGACATTTAGCCATTTCCAGGAAACAAGGGCTCCATCACACGTCTTTTGGAAATAAAAGTATTTTTTGTGGTATATAATGTGATTGAACATAAAGTGATGCCTCAAAAAGGACAGAAAGAAAAACTTATAGAACTGTATCTGCTTCTTCTGTAAGAAGTAGAAAAGAAAATAGAGGAGATTCATGTTTTATTTTGTACAGGCTTGCTTGGAAGTATGAGACACTAGTCATTTTATTTGCAATAAACAACAGAAGGGAATGTTTTTGATGTCAAAGTTGCTTAGATACATAGCCCTACTTAAATCAACACGAATTAAGCATCTAAAAATATTATTGTAGAGCTGAGCCTATGGTGCTTGTATATCAGAATAATCAGGAGAGATTTAGTATGCATGGTTTGTTTCCCTGAAGGCTGAGCAAGAGTTGTGGTCAGCTGGCATTAAAAATGACTCAAGATGAATGGATAAGCAAGTTTCACAGATTTGAGCTTCTGGTGTAGACTGAGGTATTTGCACATACAGACAACCCTTCTGTACTGATCAGTGATCCTCAGCTATTCCAAATGCAACAAGCTTCCTATGGGATTTATTGTGTTATTGCATTACCATCTGTGCTGGTGTCATGTTGTGGAAAGGTCCAAAAGCATAGGTAGGAATTATGGTGACACTAGTTTGTACAGGAAATATTACCCGGCTAATAGCATTTGGCCATGCTCTCATTCTTCCACAGCTTCAACTGCTCTAAAAAATACCAAGAAATATCCATCACATTGACATTAAATGACCTTATGGCACTTTCATGGACAGTGAGCTCTCCTCACAATTGTGTCAGGGGTTTTTTTGCACCTATTTATTGTAACTATTGATTGACTAATATATTGGAACAGGGAGGGGAGCAATAAGATATGGTGGGTTTGACACCTTACATTAATAGAAAGTGCAACAATTTCAGATTCACTTTGCACACTACAACATATTTAAACTCTTTCTTTGTTTAGTCGTTGCTCTTTATCATTGAGTCAGAGGTATCAACAGCTCATCATTAACCAATCACTCCAAAATTCCAGGCACATCACAGTAAAAGGAGCTAAATAGCACTCATTTTATCATTGCATATTTTTGCATTAAATCGATTTCAATTATTATGGTATTTTTAATGAGACATAGTACTTCATTTTGATTCCCATGAGGAAACAGCATGCTTTGTGATATTTCTAGTTTCATACACGAGTGAGGAAGATAGAAAAAACAAAAGAAATATAAGAAAGACTGAGAAGAAGAAAGTAGAATTCTTGTACCAAGAAGTAAAACTGTAAGAAGTCAAGAGTCAGAATTTGACTCCCCAAGGGGGAAAAGGGAACCAAAAGGACATAAGATTGTCTAGAAAAGAATATAGGCCTTTCAAAAATAAGTTATTTTTCAATAATAATAATAAGTTATAAATAAATCCTCGAGAAGTCAAAAATTGAAAGAAAAAGTAATAGTGAAAACACCACCAATCAAAACCATGGTCTGGATGGTCTGGGAAGTGCTACAGACTCACCAGACAGTTCACAACAGTGGGGTCAGTGTTGGGTCCAGTCCTGTTTAACATCTTTATTGATGATTTAGATGAGGGGATTGACACCATCATCAGCAAATCTGCTGATGACACCAAGTTGGGAGGGAGTGTCGACCTGCTGGAAGGCAGGAGGGCTCTGCAGAGGGATCTGGATAGGCTGGAAAAATGGGCCGATTCCAATGGGATGAAGTTCAATAAGGCCCAAGTGCCCGGTCCTGCACTTTGGTCACAACAACCCCCTGCAGCGCTACAGGCTGGGCACAGAGTGGCTGGAGAGCAGTCAGACAGAAAGGGACCTGGGGGTACTAATTGACAGGAAGCTCAACATGAGCCATCAGTGTGCCCAGGTAGCCAAAGAAGGCCAACGGTATCCTGTCCTGTATCAAAAATAGCGTGGCCAGCAGGACAAGGGAAGTGATCCTTCCCCTGTACTCTGCATTGGTGAGGCCACACCTCGAGTATTGTGTTCAGTTCTGGGCCCCTCAGTTCAGGAAAGACATTGAAGTGCTGGAGCGGGTCCAGAGAAGAGCAACAAGACTGGTAAAGGGACTTGAACACAAGACCTATGGGGAGAGGCTGAGGGAGCTGGGGTTGTTTAGTCTAGAGAAGAGGAGGCTTAGAGGTGACCTCATCACTCTCTATAACTACCTGAAGGGAAGTTATAGCCAGGTGGGGGTTGGTCTCTTCTCCCAGGCAGTTAGCAATAGGACAAGGGGGCATGGGCTTAAACTCTGCAGGGGAAATTTAGGCTGGATATTAGAAAGAAATTCTTTACAGAGAGAGTGGTCAGGCATTGGAATGGCCTGCCCAGGGAGGTAGTGGACTCACCGTCCCTGGAGGTTTTTAAACTGAGATTGGGCATGGCACTTAGTGCCATGATCTAGTAAATGGACTGGAGTTGGACCAAGGGTTGGACTTGATGATCTCTGAGGTCTTTTCCAACCCAGTCAATTCTGTGTGATGGTACAAGAATTTTCTATACTATAAACACCGCGTCTTCCTTTTAATGCTTTTTTTTTGATCCACTCCATCCTCAGATCATACCTTCCTGTCCAACAACCTGAGGATGATATAGTGGGAGAAGAGCTTGGTAAAGCACAGATGTTCCAGGTCTCCTAACTACTCCAAACCACTCTGAAATCACAAAGCCAGGGCTGTGCTGAAGGCAAAGAGATGAAGCTTGCTTTGCTTCTGCAAAGCCATCTGTCATACCCCAATCTGCAGAACCATTCCAGGTGGTGCACAACCTGGTTAATCAAAGCTCTGTCCAGTTGGATACACAAATGAGATGTTTTTGCTAGGAGGGATTTTCAAGCTTCTTTGCAGATAACTGTTCAGTTGACACGCTCTGTCTCACTGCTGTTGGAGCAGAGACCAAGACCACAGTGGCAGAACCTTTGTCTTCCCAAGGCTGTATTCAAGGGTGCTTTAAGATGGATTCAGTTGTAGTCTGAAAGATGAACCTACATTTTATAACTAAAAATGACCAAAATTACTGTACTCACCTTCCCTCAAGAGTCAGAAAAACTGCAGCAAAGCTACTCTACTGGTTTGAAAGTATCTTGGGTGCTCAAAAATTGGGTAAAAAAACCCTCAATCCATGCTAGACATTCAAACAACCAGATTTCTGGTTGAAACAAAGCAGGACAGAGGAAGGAAGAAGGCAAGTCTTCCACAGAAAAGTAGCTGAAACATGGCATGTAGCTCTTATTCCTAGAACTCCTTGATCAGCCACTATGATCAGTATTTTCTCCAGTGAAAAATGTAGCCAGCTAATATGATGTGATTTGTGGTAGCCCTATAAGAGTTTGTTATGACAGGAGGTCTAGCATGATGGATGTATAATCAGGATAAAATATAGAGTACTCCGAATTTTTGGTATTATACTGGCACAAAAGTTGAGATATTGCTAATATAATAAATGCTGAATGACAAGCAAAATGTAAAATCAACAAAAGATAAGAAAAATCAGGAAAGATAAATCAAAAGAGCTGCTCAAAGAATTCAGAGGCAGAGAAGGGGGGGCCAGGAATTTAATTTTGCTCTAAGCAATGAGTCTCACCTTAGATATTGCCAGATAATATTTAGATCAGGTTTTTTTCTTTTATTCTATACCATGATAGTAAGTGAAAGTAAAATTCACTTGGAGTTTTAGTACTTAGAAGTACAGAATGAAAATGAATAAGAGGTTCTTGAATAATAATAGGCCCTTTAAAATGATTATGTTTATAATTTGGTAATGCTGTTTTGCAAAAACTCACCAAAATGATTAAAGACTTTTGGATTTGATTCTCTACATTGAGTAACAAGTGTTACATTAACTTTGAGAGGCAGAACTATTTATGACAGATGTCAATTACTTTTTCAGAAATAAACAGCTGCGTTGGAACTCTATTCTAGCTCCTTTGCCCCCACTGAAGCAACAGAAACTTTTGAGAGACTAAAAACACCTGGCTTATTTCTTAGATCATGGAATATCAAAAACATCCTTATGCATGGTATGGAACCAACCTGCTTTTGATTTTAGACTTCCAGAGTTTGCTACCAAGTTCAGAGATTGAATATGAAATTTACAACTACTGTTATTTTTCTTTTTCCAAGAAATTTATAGGACTTCTGGAGGCAAAAATCTGGTGTCGGTGTTAGGCTAATCTCCTTTCTGATCTCTAAAGGTTATATTGATTTGGACAACTGACTGTAAAACCACCCAAATAAAATCTTCAGAAAACATTTCACATACAATAAAGTTTGAATTCTTTCAAGGCCACATCTTCAAATAAAAGATTGCCTACAAGGACACCAGATTTTACTGTCACTTCTGTACTCCAGCATTATTGGTTCCAATTCCTTCATGTCCTCCACAATTTACTTTTGGAGAATTAACATATTGAAAACTTAGAGATCTATTAGCATGCAGCAAGTAATGGCATCAGCAACCTCTCTCAATTTTCATTGCACTACTTTTTGCAAATGTGAATAGTAATTTCTAAACACGTTTTCAAATAAATAATGGCGGACAATCTGAAACCCTAACGTTTCCATTTATGTTACACTGTTTCCATTTATGGATGCAAAACACATTAAGCAAGCTGTGTTACTGTCAGTGTTACTGTACCTTTGCTAAATGCCAAAAAAAAAAAAGTCTAAAGAAAACTATTACGCAAAAAAAAAAAAAAAAAAAAAAAAGGCTAGCCAATCAATTGTTTCAGTTAGACATGAGGCTGAACTGAAATTTCTGAAAATATTTAGTTTTCCTAAAATAGTGCTATCTGAATTGAATACAAGATCAATGACCTCTTGTTTTTCATGAATTCTAAAATGCATTGGACATAACTCTCAAGTGCTGCCAGTTCTATCACACAGACTGTAATTTAACACGCCTCAGTAGGCAGAAATTAAGAGTTTTAATCAGTCGGAACCAGTATAGTATTTCTCAATTTAAGAGAATTATATATACAAAATCCATTTTTTTTTTTCTTAGAACAAGTTCCCATCTAAAATATTTATACAAAAAAAAGTTAAAGACACTGTCATACAACCCATAAAAATCTAACCAGAAACTTTTAAAAAAAATATACCTGAAATAGCTGAACACAACTGCCAGAATTTTGCCATCAATAAAAACATTTTGCACACTTCTTGAATATTGCCTGCTTATTGTATCCTTCTTCTGCCTTTTTTTTTTCCTTTTACTTAACTTGCACATACAAAAATGTAGGTTCAGACAATAAGCAAAAAAAATATTCCCATATCCCGAAATAAAAATTGAAACGCACACTGTAACCAACATAGTAGGTTACTATTTGCTCCACTGCAATTTTCAGACTCAAGTCACAGCATGAAACTTCTACGTATTCATAAGAAAAATCTGCTAAGCCAATAACATTGCAATAAGGCATTTATTAGTTTCCTTAACAATGTTTTTCACCCATTAGTCTTTTGTTTGTTTGCTTGTTTTCTTCTTACAGTTACTGCTACCACCTTTCGCATTTCACACATAACTATTTAGATACCTGGACATCCCTCTTTGATGTCTGTTTTTGTTATTCTGCCAATCTTAAATTATTCTAGAGTCTTGTGTTGCAAAGCTATGGTCTCATGGGAGTGTCAGATATGTGGTGCGACAGGCACTGATGAGCACTGCCATGGATGGATATCAGTTCTTTGTGAAGGATGGGCTGGGAGGCAGAGGAGGACAAGTCTCCCACAGCATGGTAGAACAGCAGGGAAAGCTAGGACCTCTGTCTAGGACAGACAATGAGGCAGCCTTGGCTAAAAAAAAAACAAAACAAAAAAAACACCACACACAAACAAACAAAACAAAACAACACCCACACAACAAACAAACAAACAAAGACAGCAAGAGAAGAGAAAGCTCAAGGAAAGTCACATCAGTGTGTATGAATACCTGTGTGGAGTGGTAAAGAAGAAAGAGCCAAACTCCTCTCAGTGGTTCCTAGAGATAGGACAAGAGGCAACAGACACAAACTGGAATTCAAAAAATTCCATTTAAATATTAGAAAAGAAAGCTTTATTCCTGTGAGGGTGATAAAACATTGACACAGATTGGCCAGAGATGTTGTAGAGTCTCCCTCCTTGGAGACATTCAAAAGCCAGCTGGGCACAGCCCTGAGCAAATAGATCCAGGTTGTTCTGCTTTGGGCAAAGGGATTGGACTAGGCAGTTTCCAGACATCCCTTCCTACCTCAGCTATTTTGAGATTCTCTGATATTTAGTTCAGACAGATAACCACAGAACAAAAATTCTATGGTAACTATACAGATTTCTGAGGCATGACCATAAAACTTCGCACAGCGTCTTATGTAAAACTTTAATGATTATTAAAAATATCAAGTCATGTAACTGGAACAATTTCAATTTTCTTTTTTTTTTTTTTTTTGGCAATGCTTTCAGAAATTTACCTTGTCCATTAAAACTTTTTCCACATTTCCTTTACCATACCTGAAATTTAGAACCAAGCCAGCCTAAGGACCAATTCTGAAACACTAAGAAGCTGTTTGACATTCCGTTTCAACTAGGCTGCCAGCAATGAACCGACGCAGTAAGTTTAAGTCTCGACAACTAAAGATAGAAGAAAAGTAATGCTTATGAAATGTTTAATATCATCACACACAAAGCAATTGCAAAACTGTATTGTCTCTCCAAAAGATGCAACATTCAGACAAGATCAGAGACCTCATCACAGGTTAGAGCTTCCTCACAAGGGGATGAGGAAAGGTAGGTGGCTAATCTCTTCTCTCTGGTGACCAATGATAGAACGTGAGGGAAGGACAGGAATATGTGCCAGGGGAGGTTTAGGTTGTACAATAGGAAAAGGCTCTTCACGCAGAGGGTGACAAAGCACTGGAACAGGCTCCCCAAGGGGAGGCAGTCACAGCCCCAAGCCTGACAGTGTTCAAGAAGCAATTGGACAATGCCCTCAGACACATGGTATGAATTTGGGGTTGTCAAATGCAGGGACAGGAGTTGGACTCAAGGATCCCTGTGGGTCCCTTCCAACTCAGATGCTCTATGATTTTATAAGATATGTTACAAAAATATGATCAACATATACCAATAATATAACATATATCAACATATACTTCAATAGCATTGAATTTAAAGACTTTTCCCATGCTAGCCAGAAAGTTAAAAAGATATAAAATTATGAAAATTATATAAACCGACCCATAAGCACCTGGGATCATATTAGAATGTGCTGTATGTCCAAAGATCTTCCATGATTTCAAATATGACATGAAGTCAAGTACTTGATGATTTTTCAGGAACCTTTTCATAATTTATTTCTAAAACGGCAAACTGTATGTCTCCAGATTAAAATATCAGGTAGTTACTTGGCTGATAAGTAGCAATCATCTAGCAAATATCACAGTCTACCACCTTCAGATTTCCTCCAGAAAAGACAGTCATCTCAGAAGTTCAGATCCATACTTTTCTAAAATATTTGAAAGAAATCATTGTGGGTACAAATCAAAATTCATTAGAATCAGATCTGGTAAAAAACACAGAGATTCTGTACATTTGGGTCAAAGCATCCAGGCAAATCTTGCATTTTGGAGCTTGTCTGTGTGATTTTCTACTGAAAGATACTAAAGAGTTTATAAAATTCTTTACATGTTGAATGCAATGGTCATTACTAAAATATATATATATATATATATATATATATATATATATATATATATATATATATGTAAAAATCAAGATCTTAAGTTCTCAAATAACTGATGAAAAGCAGCACATGAAGTTCAGTTATCAGAATTCCATTCACAGTTGCTTGAAATAATTTCTGTGGTAGGCAGCTCACAAGTAAAGTGGCTCTGCATCCTACAGTAAATTCAGTAAAGCAAATTCAGCAGCAATAATCCTGCTAACAAACACCATTTTAACAGTTTCAAGAAAACTGCCCAGGAGATAATTTATGAAGTGATACCTCTCAGCAAGCACCACTGTAAAAGGTTAACTAGATGATTCAGAGCTTGAGCACTGGATGTTTCACTGAGTCAGCTCATAATACTTAATTTCTGTCCACACTATTGCATGACTTGGTGACTGCAATAATTACAGTACTAATTTATACGATGAGGACTACATAATAGTTGCATAAATATGAAGTTTGGCATACTGCATCTTCAGTGTGTCACACTGACTTATTTTCTAAAAGTAGGTATTTACACAGCTGTTATGACTCCTGTTTCAGAGGTCATTTTTATGCTTGGTGATAAGGGCAATTCTGATGAAATATAGATTCTAACAGCAGGATACATTTTAAAAGCGTTTTATAAAGAAAGTAAAAGAGTAAACAGACTAGAAGAGACGACAGAGTTTCTGAGTTTCAAGAATCAGTCTTTGTAAAATAATTTGTCTCCTATGTTACACTAAATCTGCCAGCTTATGTTTTGAGAATAATTGTTTATTTCTGACTTCATAAACCCCAATAAATTTGTTCTGCTCAGCTCTTAGTAGCTAGGTTTTTACTGGATAGCTTAATAATATCAAAACCCTCAGAAAACTGCATGCTCAGAACCCAAACAATACTCTCAAGAAGTTTCTTCATGCCCAAAGTTTTCCATAAATGCTAGGATATCTGATAGGGAATATTGCTTCCCTGACAGAGCATTTAATAGTTTCCTTCATCATCTAGGAATTTTTAATGTTCTCTATGTTTGATAACAATTAACATTATGACCTAAAGTGCACAATTAGATCCTCATGTAGTTAACTACTGCTATAGCTAAACAATACACTAAGTAATTTCTGTCCTTACACAGGTGTTTGAGGTTGAAAATTACCACCATCTTTAGTTCTAATCTTATGGTAACTGGGGCCAAACACATTTTTCTTATTTCTGCAACAGGTGTAATTAGTCATCCTCTTACAGCTTCTACACCTAACAAGGTTTAGCCTAATTCAGTACATGTAAGAGCCTACTGGTCAGCAAAGGGGAAATACTCTGAACTTCATCATCTTTGTGCCCTCCCCTCCATTTCCTGTACTCAGCACTAAGACCCCTGAACCTAACTTCCTCAGGCCCCCTTTTCTTTACCCAGTGCTTACACATCCACTACTTTTCCCAGTTTCACATTCCACCTCATCCCACAGCCCTAGTAAAAAACTTTCCAAAGTTTCTGACTGGCTTTTCAGGCACTTGGAACCCATCACACTACTCTGACCCATGTCCCATTGCTCTGACACTTGCTGCTGATTGTCAGTACAATGCTGTCCATCACAAGAACATGAGCGTGCTGCCAGGCTGCTCATCTGAACACCTGCCAAGCAGGAATGGTGCTGAGCTACTTCATAGTCTGCCTATCCCACACTACACAAAACCACAGCGACATTGGTAGAGGAATCTCATGATCTACGTGGTTCAAAAGCACTGCTAAACAGTTTGATTATCATTAGCAGTTTCAACAAAAGTAAACAATGATTTAAAGAGCAGTAATCATTCTTAATAACCCTATGCTGTCTCCCACTGCCATCAATGTCAACACTTACAAAATAAAGTGGTCTATTTAAAATAATTGAAAAATAACCCACTCTGTCCATGCCAAACCTTTTTTTTTTTGTTTCCCTTTTCATTTTGTCATTCAAACGAAAATCAAACTGAAAGACCATTTTTTCATACCCATTTTCAGAAAGATAGAAAATGCTTGGATTTTTTCTTTTAATGCTTTTTCATCACAACTGACATATTCCTATGGTTTTGCTTTGATTTAAAAAATAATAATAAAAATACCCACTCCAAGCATTTTTAGAGTACTTAAGTTATACTCATCAAACTAAATAGTTCTGGTAAAGATTTGATTCCTTCTGCACACTAGATCTCATCATGGACTCACCAAAACAACAGGTATACACAGAAAGTATTTCTGTCAGCAGGATAATCTTCAATACCAGTTGAGCTATGTTGGCCTTCTTTCTATAACTATTCTTATCCAGATAACGTCTATTATTAAACACACATTTTGGTTGAAATAGATCAGGACAAATTCACCGTCATAGACCCTTCAGAGCCTAGATTTATTTTCAGAAATACAGAATACCATTTCATTTTTTATTTTTGTATTGTATTTTAAAAAAATGCATTTCCATCATACTGAATGAATATTTCCTGGATATGATTACAAATACAACCAATAGATGAAAATACTGTGTTTTCTTTCAACTATTTTACATAAAGTGCATGCTATTGCAATATTACAGCATCACAACACTAAATGTCACAAACTTTTATAATGGTTGGACATAATTTTGAAGTTCCTATAGTGACTGAAATCTTTATGCGTTTTTGAGAACCATTATATTGTAAACGTTATCAGGAATATTAACAGGAAGTATCAGCCCTCAAAAGCTTCAGATCTGAACAAGGCCCCAGACTTCTGTCCAAGGATGGTCTACAGTACCGCCAGCAGCAAATTATGGCTGACATTGTTTGTTAGCTTAGGAAGACACAACTAACTCCTATTGCCCTCATGTTTTCCCTCTAACAATCCTTGCTGAAAAGACATTCAGGGCAAGAATGAGATGGAAGGAGAGAGGATGGCATACTGACCAAGATTAAATTTAGGTTCTCATGTCTCAGTTAATTCCTCTTGTTTTTTATCATCCCTTGTGCCTTGAGAAAGGTACATACTGTTCCTTCCTATTGAGGTCAACAGTAGTTTTACATAAAACACTTAGCACCTAAAGATCATTATTTAATTAAGGTACAAAATAATAGTTCTGTGGTGGTGTTCACTAATCTAAGGGACAAGAGTAGGTCAGTGTTTAAACTAAGAAAGCAATAACAATGGATTTTGTATTCATGTCAGTACTGCATATTTAAACCTCGGGGAAGAACTGTCATGGTCTACTTGTCCAACCGCAAAAGCTGGCCTCCTCAAGCTATATTTTGAATAACTGTCACAGAAGAGCGAACACTCCTCCTTCAGAGCCTCAAGGTCCCAGACTCTTTAGTCTATCATGAGGGTAAAAACTCTGAGAAGGTATTTTATGTGAAAAACATGTTTAAAGTTATGCCTATGTGATTTTGCATAAATATAATTCTGTTTTTATCTTTGTGTCAGCAAAACCCGTTGCTGAATCACACATTTCAGATAAAACTTCAGCTATCTGACAAAGACATGACCTACAAAAAAAGCAATCAAGTTTTATGTTTTACATTAAAAATTAATTACATATATAATTTAAAATACTAAATATAAATTAATTTAAATATAATTTACCAATTTTAGAGCACTCCTTTCATATCAAGCCATCTCTAAAACATTTATCATCTCCAGTAAAATAAAAAATGTTGAAAAGCAGATCCCATTAGCCAAAAAGATTTGGGTCAAATACTCATTTCAAGACCAGCATTTTAGTCCACAGGGTAAATTTAAAAGTATACATATTTCATGATAAAGAGTGAAATTCAGTGCTCTGGACACAAAAGCCTAAGAAACTGGATTCTTTCTAGGAATGCAGTAAGACCTTAGACAATGCAATCCAGAAGCAAGTTCTGAAGCTGTTGCTTTATCTCTCAGTGGTTTATCCTGCAACCAGCAACAGAACTGCCTTCTAACGCACAATGCCAGTGGCTCCTCCTGGCCTGCCCATGTTTTTGTTCTTTAGAAAACAAGCAGGCAGAGATGGAAGGACAACTGACATGGTTCAGGTTAAACACTCAGTATTTATTCTAGAACAGAATCCAAATTTGATGACTTTAGAAAGCTGAGAATTGAGCTAAACAAATAACAAGTACTAACTGTAGAGCATATTACGATACTATGAATCAATCCCTTTCTGCTTCTCAAAGGTCATTTGAGCCCTCTTTCCCTTATGTTCTAATGATCAGGTGGTGACTCCCTCAAACATCTTCACGTTGTTTTTTAACAGACTAGTCAAGCTTAGTCTAACTTAGCTGTTCTGAAAAAAAATACGCTGAAGGATGACATGTTCCTCTGTTCACTCAATTTCTCACCTATGAGAGAATATGCATTTACATCAAAGACTTTCATGCTCATTAAAATGTCTCTCCGGTCAGGGAAATATAAGACCATTGGAGTTTTTAAAGTCTTGAAAGTTCAAATGACATATGCAGTAAAGAAAGGGAGTGCAGTGCCCGCTTTTACCTCTATGGTCATACCCAGAAGAAACCTCACACAGATTCATCTTCTCGCATATCACATTGTCATAGAAATATCTAAAGTGTTTTCCTCTTGAAAACATCAATCACTATCACTTGGAACATTTTTTCTACTGGTTGAAACAGTGTTCTTCAAAACAATTTATTTTTTGTCCTAAAATATTCCACCAGTGCCATACAACATAAATTTACCCTTAGAAATGTCATCTTGAGCTTACAACTTGGATATTTTAAAAGAAAGCTGTTTGTCATGAGAACCCGCTTTTAGCAAGGATATCTACATATAATTTTGAAACAGGTCTTTGAAATGAACATCTCCGTTATTTCCAACACAAAAACATTTAAACAACTACTGTTCACCAAAAAACAAAACAAACAAACAAAAAAACCCACTCCAAAAAAATAATTTAAAGAACAGATTAACCTACTACCAGGTTAGCTGTTTTTCTCTGTTGTGTATGATGATCAGTAACCACCAATTTATCTCCTGAAGTACAAATGTTTTCTTCTTAATTGAGTATTTGCTGGTCATTATTTTGGTCCCTGATTGCAGACCTGTCAAAATAGTAATACATAGATCATACATACATACTACATACATACTAGCTGAGATTATTTCATCTGATAGAGGCCCCACTGCATCTACCAGTTTTAGTTTCTCTGTTCTTTGGTGATTCTGTTTCCAATAGCATCTGCTGGCATATGGCCTGTAAATACCTTCACGCCCAAAACCATCCAGCAACATGCTGATGTATCTAAACCTAGGGATGCATGTGACCAGCTTGCTTTTATTTAAAAAAAACAAAACAAAACACACACAAAAAAACCCACCCCCCACACAGTAAACCAAAACTATTTAACTTACATTTGATTACTACAAATAAGGATGCACAGACACATGTATACTTGTCACCTTGCGAGCGTATATAATGACTGACACAATACATAGCACGTACACACAACCTAAGCTACAAATTCTGTCTAGTTATATAAATTTTCTGGAATATAAACATCTTTTGCCAACATGTGATAAACTGTTTGCAAACTGACTTCTCCCTCCTTGGCTGCCACTGCATACAAACTCCTGTAAGTATGGGGCCTTGCTTTATCTACATGAAGTAGTACAAGAAGCTATTCTGATAATCTACACATAAGAGAACAATACCTCTTCGTATTGGTATCACAGTCCTTTCTGGTTTTTAAAGTGCTGATTGCCTGCCACTGCCAAACGTGTTTGAAGGCACATCTTACACAGATGTACTACCAACAGTTCAAAGCAGTAATGTCCAGGTAAAATACTTTGGTTTATGGTCCAAAAATACAGCTAGGTGCTGTGCAATACTCTCAACAGTCTGCTCATTTACACAGTGAAATACCCAGAAGCTGACAAACTCTATTACAAATTCTAGTCCCCTCAGTATGCATTTATAAACACACATATCTTTCAAGGCACAGTGCTATGTTGTATGGAAGCCACTGCACCCACATGCAGCACACAATTACAACCAAAACCAGATTTGTTGGAAACTGTAAGCAGACACAGCTGGAAGCAACCGTGAGCAACTACTCACAGTCAGAACCTGCCTTCAAGGATACCCATATAAAACAAGGTAGAAGTAAAACAAACATTTTACTTCCAGCACCATGCTGCCTGCATTGATCAGTGTGGTACATCTGGGTGGAAAAACAATAATATTCTGAGGAAAACCTTCAACATTGAAATAAACAAACAAAATTATCAAGCATACAACCCTTCAGTGTTTTGGTTTCTCTAGACAGCTATTGAGATATTTTTATAGGAACTTTTGTTGTCCAGAGTGTGAATCACACCTGTTCAAATGGTGCCAAAAGTGGTGGAAACCTGTTTACTTCAGCCCTTAGGAAGGGCTGTGACCTGCATGAGGAGTAACAGACCTGCCAATCTGTTTGACTTTACTACATAACCATGTAAAGCTTGAAAGCATAGCAGATGTAAATAACATGGCTCAGAAGGTACGATTAAACAGATGAACAAGAAATACAATGTAAACATAAACAAATCCCAGATAAAAATTAATTAAGTAATAAGCTAAAGCAGACAAACATAAAGGGCACTGTCAAAGACTGGTGGACCACACAAAATCATTAATTTGCCATTTGCACTGTCTAATAGTAATCTGAATTGAATCTGTTCTTAATCAATAAATCACTGAGCAAGAGGGATGCCTATGAAAATCAAAGTGGTATATTCTGGAACAGAGGATATCTCAATAGCCAAGTCAGAAATTAGATATAAAAAGAGTCTGGATAGAAAAAGCAGCAAACTTGCTTCACTCATTAATAGCCACAGATCTTTTATGTGGGAAGAGCTTTAGAATTTATTACTTACATCTGCAATGTAGCAAAGGATAGAAAAGGCAATAAACTTTTAACGTATATACATGCATATGCACATTCAGATAATTCATGTAACAGAAATGAAGCAAACTGGAGTTTTAGAGTAACACATGAAACTTCTGTAAATACAAACCTAGACACTGTAGACTATTTCACTCTCATTTAACTGGTTCCTTTCCACTGAATGATCTGAAACTGTAAGGCACAAAATACTGCAGGTAAAATGGACAACTTTTGCAGTGTATTTCCAGCACTTAGAAAATCATGGGAAACAAAGTGAAGCAATTTAAACTCAAGAGATTTAGAAGTTTGAACTCATTGTGCGTTCAGAAATAAAGTTTTGAAGCAGTTTCTTTGGATACTTCTCCAAGTCTCTATAAACCATTTTTCATTCAATTAAAAATAAAAAAAAAAAAAAAAAAAAAAAAAAAAAAAAGTTCCTCAAACAAGCACCTTTAGTTTAAGTGTTGAACACCTTTAGTTTAAGCATTTGGCATTATGCACTAGATAAAGTGGAACCAGCTATAACCATCTTGCAATCTCTATTAGACAACATACATGGTCACAAAATTCACCAATATGAATATGAAACAAACAATATACTATTTGCATAACATATGCTGTTAAAAAGATCTGAT
This sequence comes from Columba livia, assembly GCF_036013475.1. Taxonomy (NCBI): domain Eukaryota; kingdom Metazoa; phylum Chordata; class Aves; order Columbiformes; family Columbidae; genus Columba; species Columba livia. The sequence goes on from NC_088605.1 coordinate 38,195,375, forward strand.
ACTGGTTTAAACACAGATCCTTTTAAACAGAACTCATCCTGAAGCATGATGATTTGGCACTGCTAAGGGCATATGTTTTTTTTTTTTTTCCCCTTCTTCTCTTGGAGATAAAAGAATAAAAAGCCTGCAAAGGCAGAAGAAAAAGTCTACATGTCTTTTTTTTTTGTTTTAAATATACAATTTTTCAGTGTCAAGTGCCTTTTTACTTCAAATTTGTTTTGATAGTTTAAGAATTTAATGTAAAACTCAAACAACTGCTGAATACAACAGGCACATCTCAAAACCAGGAGAATCCTTGTGTTAGAACTCAAATTTTGACATCAATAAAGCAGATAAAATTACTATGAAACTTCATTCATCCTGTACCATCATATTTTGAATGTTAAACTACAGTCATGTAAGAGATTTCCAGTTTTAGATTTGTAAATTTGTTTGTTTGTTTGGGGGTTTGTTGTTGTTGGTTTTGTTTTTTAAATATATATATATTTAAGTACTCCTGAACCTTTCCCCATGTCTGGCCAGATGTGAGCAGCCTCTGAATGGAAGGTACTCATCTTCATTGATATGGTACCAAGGTAGTGAGTTTCCTGACAGGCAGAATATCACATTCAATATGTCACTGATGTCATTACATTACTTCAAGCTGGCTTCTGTAACTGGCTTGGAGAATCTGCAAATGACATTAGCACCTGTTTTCAACCTGCTACTTAATATATTATATATTTGTGCTTGTACAGTTCTTTGTACTTCTTGCACATACCTTTGAAGTGCTCATGAGTCAGATTTTCATCAAGAGCAAAATTTACTTTCCTCCTGTTTGAGTGGGTGCTCACAGTGCTGCAACTAGTTGTTAAGACTGACATTGTATGCATAAGACCATGATTTTTTAATTTTTTTTTTTTTTTTTTTTTTCTCCAGGGTAATTTCAAAATCCAGAATCTCCATACAATGCCTCGTTCCTCCACCACCTCCACAAAAAGTTAACCTTATTGGGAAAGAGTATCTTCTCACCCTCTCCATTCACTATTTTCTTTCTATGTCAGCATCTATCAACACCTGTCAATATATCTTTCCTAGCCTAATGAGGTTAAATACATATTTTAGCATGTTCTTAATCGACTGTTTGTTTATTTCTCAGAAACAAATATAGATTGTATTTTATTACTTGAAAGCAATACAAATTTAGGTAACATAATAAAATGGTCAATTTGGTACAAGGCATTACTCTTAAAAAAAGCAGCAGTGAGATGTGTTAATATCCACTTACAGGAGTAAGACACCAGCAAAAAGGATTTCACCCTTTGTTATAAATTTTTACTTATTGTTATTGAAAATACATTATTTCATTACGATGTTTGAAGCTATAAATAAAGGCAAAAGTAAAAACACTTTAGCAACAGATAAAGTCTGATTATTGACCAAAGGAGAGCAGAAGGGTTAGACAGAATTTATTAAGCTTTAATAGACTTCTAAATAAGTTTCCAAGGCTACAACATTCACTGAAACTCAAGGAAAACAAATGACTTCTATATAGCTACAATAAATATTATTCAGTACAAATATAACAAAGAACGACAAAAAAAGATCAGGAATTCAGTTTCTCACTAACATTCCTAACAGTGAGTACACGAAGTAAAATCAATATAAAAGATTGTGACTGAAGATATGTAACATCTTGCTGAGCTATTTATGATATATCAAGCCACCAGGTCCAACAATTAAACCTGCAAAACAACGGCAAAAAAACCCAATACAAAGCCAACAATTGACACAGCCTGTTGCTCTACAATCCGCCAATGATTTACAACAACAAGTTCAACTGTCAAAGCATGATACAGATTAATACATTTAACACTCAACAGTGTATGAAAATTAGAACTTTGTTTACTTCAACAAATATATCACTTAAGACAAGGTCAGTAATTTCTAAAGCATCTCTTTTTTGCCCTCGTAGAAGGGAACAATTATCTAACCACCTTGTAAGCAGCCAGAAGAAAACAAACAAACATAACAAACCCCAACACAAAAAGCCCACACTACCACCACCCAAAACAGAAAAATTAGACTCCTGAAAGGAGATAATTTTACCACATTTCTTTGAATTATTGTGTGACTATTACCAAATGAATCAAACAAAATCTACAAGTGTAGCAGCTATTTTTCTCCAGAATCATTAATAGTTAAGTCCCTTCAAATTCAATATAACCACACCCTGCAAGGTTTTTCTCACTGTTTATTACTTTATTATAATAGTCTCATAAATGTACTACCCACGTGCATAGCTGCTCTTTAGACTGAATATCAGTTTTGAACAAAGCACACATTTAAACAGAGTTAAGATATTTGAACTGGTAGACAGACTGACAAATAGAAATGAGTAGTGGGATTATTTCCAGAACTCTGTTCTAGAAACCAAATTTTTCTTCTTTTTCTCTTAAAACTGCCTTCAGGGGCTAAAAGCTTTCTGATCTACCTCATCATTGTGAAAACATGATGGAAGGAAATAAAAAAACTTCAGAAAACTAATTTATTGCAAGAACCTGTTAGCTACATTTGCTAAAAGGAAAAATATCTCAGCATAGGTTACCATATTACTTGAGTCCTATTCTATTAATTATCCAGAATTCAATCTCTAATAAAATATTTATGCTTCTTTGCACGGGTGGGAAAATATGAACAATAGGCATAGCAAGAAGTTCTGCCTATGAACACAATTCAAACTTAGTTTAGTGCAGAAGTGTTCTTTGAAAACTTTGTTCATCCTGAAAAATTAATGATCAATGGAGGATGTGAAATATCAACAAATTTTAAAAAAAGCTTTTTCAATAATATTTAAGAAACAGTTGTATCTCAAGATCAATGATGTATATGCAAATTTTCATACTTGAAAACTAGAAAATTGCTGATAATTCGCAGGTAAATGAATCAGGAATTGATTTAATTTCCATAACCTCAATCAGTATTGCTATTATAATCTAATGTCTAACACTCAATTTCATTTCTGTGCAGTTATGTCAATAATTTAAAATTAAGACCTATCAAGGACAACGGAGATCATAATAAAACATGACAACACTTCCCTAGCATATGCTTACTGTCATAATACTTCTCCGTGACACAGACTGTTATGACATCATATCATGATCTCAATTTTGTATTAAAAAGTGCCTTGTTTTCAAAGTTCAGGACATAGACATGATTTATTTTTAGTCAATACTGTACAGTCTTCTAAACAGGAAAGAAGACAAAACCAATGTTGCTAAATCCAGAATAAATTTTGGAAGTATGTGTTGTAAATCAAAACAGGGTTTGGAGAAAAAGACAAGGCAAGGGTGGTGTTGAGAGTTGAGAAAAAACAGTGGGCTAGTTCAGGTCTGGGTTATACCCCAAAAAGATTCAAGGTAGGTCTTGTTCTCATATGTGTAGGCCTGGGAACTAAGATGCCCTGTTGGGTCACTTGATTTTAAAAGTTCATGTTACTTACATTACAGGTTGTCCCACAAACAGTGCAAACAGACAAACTAGTGATGACTCTGCAGTCACTGACTTGCCAAGTGTATCAGATGAATAATACCTTTGCCATTGCTCAGAACCCACAACCACCAGGCTTAGCACCACAAATATACCTAGAAGAGAGTAGTTTACTTTTGATATTGCTCATATTGTGTTCCCAAATGATGCTGTTGGAGGAATTAAATTGTACCCTCACAAAAAATGATTGCTGATGAGCATTAATTAATGGACCCCATAGCAAATACCCATGGTTTTTACTACAGAGAGGCCATATGCTCCCTTTGGATATACTTGCAGCCAGAAACAGGTCGGTGCTCACAAAAAGACAAAAGTAACTTGAAAGGGCATATTGAATAAAAACACATTTGTGTCATGCGGTATCAAAAAGCATAGCCCAAATACAGGAAATGTCAAGTCAAATCAAATCACATGAAGTCTCCAATGCAAGGTCCTATGTCTGATTATACTTTGTATCAGACATTTCAGATTTTCAAACAGCTATCTGCAAAGATTTGCATAATATAATACACTCTCTACAAAGTACACACAACTATCTTGTCACCACTAGCTTCTTTATATGCCCTATATTCAACATCAATCTTTCAAGCTTACGGTAAAGTCAACAGCTAATAATAGCATAGCTTAAAGTTTTTTACACTGAAGACCAGGAATCTCTGTTCTTTCTAAATCTTCCCCTTCTGAATTGCTTTTAACCACGCTCTTCTGTGCTGGAAGACACCTATTTCAATTGAATTCTCCTAACTGAGCAGAAAATTACATTAAGTGTCCGCTGTTATTGAACTTCATGTACTGGATTCACCTCATCCAAATTTAATTATTTTAAAATTGAGTGCTGCTCACTGTGTGTTAGTCAAATAGTGGAAAGAGATTGGAATTCCTCAGTTCCATGATTTTTCACAGCCCAATGTTCTTTAGTAAGTTAATCTTACAAAGATGCTTCTCCCTTCCACAATTATAGAGTCTAAAACACACAAAGCTTGGACAAAATGCTTAACATTTTTGATGGTTAATGGAAGTGAAAATAATTCTTATGAACACTGCTTATAGCAACTCCTTACACTGATATTTTATGCAGAGTGAAAACGTGAAATTTTAAAGATAGCTTAAATGTTTGTAGTAACAACAGATGCATGGAAATAATTGAGAAAATTAGCATACTTAAGCATAGTTATTCACTTTTCCTAGTAAATCCAACAAAACAAGGAATTTTGTTCAGTGAAGAAATCTAAGTAAGCATGCAATGAAAAATCTCTTCAGTTAATTGATTTGACATTTGTCACTTGAACATGATGACTTATGGAATGTCATCTTTTTACTGAATTTATTTCCAGTGTTGAATACTGGATGTACAGCACATACATTATTTCCAGCCATCTTGTTTTAAAAGGTGGTTATAGGAGACTGGCCCCAAGATAGACTACTTAACACAGATGAGAACACCACCGGCACTCCTGGACTCTATACTTATTGTCCAAGGTCACACTGAACTCATTGCCTGAGAGCAATACCTTTCCACATAGTTTCGTGATGGGTTACAACTGTGTTACTGTATAAAGGACATAAAACTGGAGAAATGCAGTGGTGACTACAGCTCTAGTGATGACTACACCTACAGATTTCAGAGAACCCCTCTCTTTTTTTTTTTTTTTTTTTCTAACAATAATCTCTTTTAGTTCTGCTTATCCCTTCATCTTAGGTGTAAGAGATACTTTCTAAAAAAGTAAAGGCTCTTGCTTGTACAGTGAAGGGAGTTCATACATTTCTGGCATAGCACATAAGTTTGCAGATGACACTGAGATGAGTGGTGCAGTTGACACACCTGAGGGACAGGATATCATTCAGAGGGACCTGGTCAACTCAAGAAGTCAGCCCATTTGAACCTTATGAGGTTTGCCAACACTAAGTGCAAGGTCCTGCACCTGGGCTGGTGGCAAACCCCGCTATCAATACCAGCTAGGGGACGTAGGGATTGAGATCAACCCTGAGGAGAAGGAGTTGGGGGTACTGCTGGATGAAAGACTGGACATAAGCCAGCAGGTCAAGGGAGGTGATTCTGCCCCTCTACTCCACTCCGGTGAGACCTCACCAGGAATACTGTGTCCAGCTCTGGAGCACTCAGTGCAGGAAAGACATGAACCTGTTGGAGAGGGTCCAGAGGGGGGCCACCAAGATGATCAGAGGGATGGAACATTTCTCTTATGGGGACAGGCTGAGAGAGTTGGGGTTGTTCAGCCTGGAGAAGGCTCCAGGGAGAACTTATTGCAGCTTTTCAGTACTTAAAAGGAACCTATAAGAAAGATGGGGACAGACTTTTTAGCAGGGCCTGTTATGGTAGGGTAAGAGGTAATGTTTTTAAACTCAAGGAGATAGATTCAGGCTACACATGAGGAAGAAATTTTTTTACAGTGAGGGTGATAAAACACTGGCACAGGTTGCCCAGAGAGGTGGTAGTTGCCCCATCCCTGAAGACATTCAAGTCCAGGCTGGACAGGGCTCTGAGCAACATGATCTAGTTGAAGATGTCCCTGCTCATTGCAGGGGACTTGAACTGGATGACCTTTGAAGATCCCTTCCAACCCAAATTATTATGTGATTCTATGATAACAAATGGTTGAGAAATGGAGTCACTCGTAGAAACATATTTAAAGTTTACAGTGCAGCTTGTCTTGGTATTCTGTTTCCCATTAAAAGATGTAGCCTGCCTTTCTACAGAATATGTATAAGGCTTCATCTTTAATACCAGACTCGTAATTTCAGTGCTAAGCTTATAGTACTTCAGAGCAGTTGCTTGTTGGGTGGACAGACCTAACTCATGCTCATCACTGCTAATAAATCTGTGTGGGATGAGGTCACGGTCTTTGCATATCTGATGCGACATGAGAACATTTTTATTCCCCTGTGCAATCAGCAAATGCAGCATCTATTCTCACCCTGCAATAACCTAGCAACAACAGCATGTGCCTGCATGACCAAAATGTGCAATTAACTCCCACTTCACAAGGTTTACAGCTCAGCAGCTCCACTACCTGAGGCTTATTTCAAATGTCACATCACGCTTTCCAAGTGATTTGAACAACTGATTTGCCACACAGACCTACACACCTAATTTTTTTTTTCATAAATCACTTCAATAAGGTTAATCAACTATCACTATATGAGTAGTTACCATAGGTAATTATTTTATTTTTTTTTTTAATGGGTAGGCTGAGTAATTATTTTTGAGAGTCTTCGCTATCTCAGGTCATTAGGTATTTTTAGGTTGTGCTGTAAGTGTACGATCACACCTATCCTCAAAGGTAAAACTGCTGAATATGCATAGCATTTGCAAGTTGGCACATTTTTCAGGACACATCAGCGCAAAGGGCAAACAAGCAACTGAGTGGCAAAACTTAAACTGGCCAAATTTATTTTAGAGAATGTATAAAACCAGCCTTTTTACATCATCGCCATCCATAGCCAAGCTGCTCCCCAGATTCTGTCTGCCAAAAGTACTCCCACATGTCACTGAAGCCAGGCAGTCTCGAGCTGTGTCTGAAGTTTTGCACTATTCCTGACCGGATTACTCATGTGCCCTAACAGATAACAAAGACAAATGTTGAACTCCTTGTGACTCATAGAAAACCAGGACTTTTAGCATGATAAATGAGCCCCGTCAGAAGCAGAAGATGAAGTATTTCGCAATTTTGAGCACAAGAGGAAAGCTAAAGATTCAGTATATGTTCAACTCTTCTAGTTTTGATGAGGAGAGGAAGGCTACAAAACTACAGAGAACAAACTGCAAAGACAGAAGTAAAATAAAAAAAAAGAAAAAAGTCTCTTATATTTACTTATTCTAATACAGCAAAATAAATGGGTAAACATTTTTCTGTACCCAAGAAGGTACTTATTTTGAAACAATAACATTCATGTGCAGGGTAAAGAAACACAATACCAGATTGTGAACAATTAGTCATGAGCAAGAGTGAGACAAACATGTTTACATTCAAATTATTGTTTAGAAATAGCAAATTATTTTAATTGGCAAAGAATTTTACAGCATGCAGATGTTTTTGAGCTGTGTTAAAGCAGAGATATGGATGACAATCCAGTGATTCCCATACTAAGTGACGTGAAAGACATTTGTCCTTTATCTAAACCCCAAAAGAAATACACAATATCAACATATGAAATTTAACTATACAGGAAGATACACAGATTTGATTTGACCTTGAAATGGCCCAGACACTGTTTGGGTTTGGTTCTACTTCTATGACAATGCTGAAATTATCTTGCTATATTTGCTCACAAGGCTACTTTATAATTGCGAGATTTATATAAAAGCTATGTCCCATTACTGATTTTAACGAGTCACATCTGCAAAAACAATTAGACAACTTTCTGTATTTTAAGAGCAAATACAGACTATTGCTTTTGTCTGTGTTTTGGGTTTTGTTTTTGGTTTTGCTCTTTATGGAAGTGTGCATACCAGAATTCCTTACACATTCTTGTACTTTATCCACAGGAGGAAAACAGAAAGACAAATATAGCTGAAACAGACAAGGGAAATATTCCCAGAGCTATTTTTTCTATAGCTTTCCATCACTACATTTCCAGAGGAAATAACGACTGATATTCATGCTTCAGAAACTGCAGTGATAAGCAGTCACGCATTTCACAAGCCTCTTCAGATGATTTTAGCACAACTCTAACGTCTTCACTGCATGCAAGTGTCTACATGATGATGTCATTTGGGGTTAGTTGCCATTTTGTTTTTTATTGAAGCCTAAAAACAGGTGTGCAAGTCATCTTTAATTATAGTCATCACTTTGATGTGACTACTCTGGTGAAGTAGTAACTTTCATGGAACTACTCTTTTTTTCTTCTTTGTATAAGTTGCCAGAACAGTGACAGAAACTTCCTTTTTTCTTATGCTGGGACTAATTGGGAATGAGTAGCTGGAAACACTAGTCCACAAAACCTGACTGACTCTGGTGTGATAAGGCTCATAGCCACCTGCAGCTGACAATGTTAGTCAAAATTTTTTTCTCAAATAAAATAAACTGGCATGCATTCTTAAAAGTTCTTCAAATGATTGCTTTTAGAGCCAATGTAGGAATTACAAGATTATTTTTTAAAAGACTTTGGAGGAAAAAGGTCATTTGGAGGGCTTGACCACCAGGAAAAAAAAAAAAAAAAAAAATCAGCAAGTGATCTATTCTGAAAACTTTCTGCAGATGAAAAAGATTTTTTGAGCAATGCTATATGACCCCTACATCAAAAGCACCACACTGGTGGCTAAACTATTGGCCTAGCACAAGAGATTTTGTTCAGCATTCTGGCCTGGCATAAGCAGGGCAGAACTCATGCAAGCACTGTCACATCTCATACAAGAGCCTTGATTTTCAGGCTACTGTCTGCTCTTGATATGGTTATCTAGCCCATTTTATAAAACAACTTCAAACATGTTTGGTAGGAAACAGCTTCAGGCATACCTTGTTTTCATCCCTTAGCCAGATAAGTTGTAGAATGTCAAAAGTCTTCACAGGAAGAAAAAAATTCAATGTTTTAAACAACAAAGTAAACTATCACTTTAAGTTTATGAAAACTAAATTATATTCTAATCATTGTCACTTTTAGATTTCTAACATTCTAAACAATTACTGAGTATTGGTATGGCTCAACCACAACTGCCAAATTACAAAACTAGGGAGCTATAATCTTATATCAACAATGTTTAAGCTCCCTGTTTTGTTTTTTGTTTTTTTGTTTTTTTGTTTTTTTTTTTTTTTTTTTTTTTTTGTTGTTGTTGTTGTTTTTGTTTTTTCCCAAATGAAGCACTTTCTTTTTCCTCAAGGAATTATAAATAGTATTTTTCTCTTTGCTCATTTTCACCTTCCACCCATCACACTTGTTGAATCATATTATTTTTTTCCTCCCTATAAGAAAGTTTGGCCCAAACAAAACCCCAGGCATACCAAAGAAAAGCCTAATCTTGAGGGCTGTTTATAGAATACAGAGAAAAAGAGAAACAGTGTAACACAATGAGACTACTTTGAAAGACAGAAGCATCACCTACATACATAGTGAGGAAAAGGAAAGTAAGGTTACATGTGATAAATATCTCAGGTTTGCTGTCTTGGTTCAGGTTACTGTGTTTCAGAAATACAAAATTTCAAAAGTGAGTTGTCATTGCTGTGCTGAGGCTAGCCAAAAGTAAAGAGAACTGTTTCCAAGGTCACAGATATCCAAAGATCTATCTATAATGACCAATGTGTTGATTAAAAAACAAAACAAAGCACAAAACAATAAACAAACCGTTTCTTACTAGGAAGGTACTTTGACCTAGAGTACAAGAAATGAAAATAAAAACCGTCAGATCTTTATTTGTATTTCTATCTTGGATTCACTTGTGAGCTTCAGCAAATTTCCTGCTTAAGTTTACTTTCTCTACACAAAGAATAAGAAAAAAAGCATCAATTTTATACAGTTCCCAATATCCATGGAAATCACCTGAGCCATACTAAAGTTCTCGGAAAGCATAATGACTGTTACATTCACTTGTTAACACAGGAGAAAGCAGCAGCTGAAAGCAGAACAAGAAGGAACACCCTACAAAATTAAGAATTTACTATCAGTTAATCATAAATCTCTCTTACAAGTATTTTCTTCACCCATAAAGGAAGAGATCATTAGGTCTTCCATCTCATCTCAACCACTTCCAGTTCACTATCATGTTAAAGAGAAAATGGAAAAGATAAAAACTACCAAATAAACCACTGGATATTTTTAAACCTGTGAACTTAGAGGAAAATTCTGTTATTGCAAATGAAATTATTTTTTCCTTTAACAAGTTATTCTGATTTCAAAGTTTGTTACCTCAGATGATTAAAAATACACAAGTGAAGTCTTTCTGATACTACAATAATTGTTATTATATTTCGTGTAGTCTATTCTTCATTGTGCTATTTTTTTATTCTGGGCACTGGTTTTGGATGAGAGGAAAAAATTTTTTTTCTCTTCCAGACTTTCTCACAGTTCTCATGGTCTTTTAGCTGGTCTAATACTTGAATTTTTGTGATCATAACTAAGAGTGAACAAGGATGACGCTAATTTAATAATAGAGTATATACTGGAGATATATATATATATATAGATATATAGATATATATATATACACACACGCATATATATATATATATATATATATATATATATAATGCAATGAGTATAGCCCTTTTTAATTTCTGTTTCAATTTATTTTTCATTTCTTACCATCGTTATCAGTAAAAACATGAATACTCTCTTTGTGTAAGGCAGTCTAACATAATTAGAAAGGTGGGTTTTGGTTTTAGGTCTCACCCAGCGCTGGTTTACATTCATTTGTAGGACAGTCTTTGTTAAACCAAGTTACCATCCATGAGTAATCTTGATGGAATATTTTCTAGACCCAGTGGACCCTTTGGAAATATGTATGCACACACATACACACGTACACATACATACTTAAATAATGTAGAAAAAAAATCAGTACGTGTACTGTATTATCTGACAATACCTGTAACTTCAAAGATTTAAAAATTCAAGCTTTATACGCAAAGTCCTAAGTCTATAGGTTTTAACTAGTAGAGAGTGATGCAGTATAAGGTTGAATCATTCATCTTTTATTATTTACATAAGTTCAAAAAATTATCAACTCCCATATAACTGATACATATTTTTCCTTTGAAGAACTTGAAGTACTTACTTCTTATCTCTCAAATACAGATTTTTTTCATTAATAACCATAAAATACTATTAACACATTTTTATAAAAGCTTTTGACATCTCAATTACAGAAGAAAAGCAAGACAATTTAACTGAAAAATGCTATTACCCTAACAAACATCCTTCCAATCTTATGAAAGACTCAAGATGTGTAAACACAGTTAAAAAGAATGTTTGTGTCTTTCTCCAAACTGGCCTTCAAAAGGAGAATAAAAATCTCTATTTGATAAGAGAAGGCCATTGTTACTCAACCAGCAATTTTCCACTAATGTAACAAAGTTTCCTATTTGGTTTCATATAATTCTTAGAAAATTCCTATAGATGAGCAATAATGTAGTACTGTACACTGAATGAAACATGTGACAAAAATCCCTCCCAATAATTTAATAGATTTATTTCCCTAATACATAAATGCGGGGGGAGGGATTTTATGCTTCAATTTTACTTGTATGTTAAGATAAAAAATGAACTTGTAATTTCTATAACAAGCATCTTCAAGGAATGGAAGTGTCTGTTTTTCTTGCAAAATAAGTCTTAAGAACTGTATCTTTTTCATTTTTTTCATTAGTTCAAAGAATTTGTTAATTCATAATTTAAAGGTTTTGTCAGCTCAATGAAATAATGAAAGTAGATAGAGCAGATAGCATGGCTTAACCTTCACTTACCAAGGAAGGCAGGGTAATACAAAATATTTATTTTGGAATGTGGATCTGTGAAAATAGTTTTCCATAGGAGACAGTCCATATGTTGTGTGTGTCTCCTGGTTTTGCTAAAAACAAGACCAGTTTACTTTTAATGATTTTTACGTTCAGCTAAGTGCCTTCTAACTGCATATTTTTCCCAGAAACCATACTTGGTGCAGATAAGAGGACCAACAGAATGCTGAAGAAGCTCATGTTTAGATTTATTACATGGTAACCAAGGCTAACTGATAACGGGACATATTTGAAAGGAGGAGCAGACAGAACAGGTGATGAAACTGATCAGCTGAGTATTCCATCCCATAATCATCATACCCCTATATAAGATGGTGATTAGGAGGTCCTCCTCTCTCTTCAACCATGACCAGTATCTAGAGAGGACCCTATCTGTCTGTGTGCCTGTGATCTACAGGCCTCAGGCCCTGCATCCCTGAAATCCAGTTTCCAGTTTGCTGTGAAGTCCCACCCATGACTCCTGGGCACCTGCCCTGCAGCTGCTAGAGCCAGGCCAGCTCCCAGCTCTATCACTGCTGGAGTGACACCAACTCCATATCAGGCATTTCAACATTGGTTTCATATATAATTGCTATTTATTAGTAGCATTAGTAAAGCCTTTTAAAACTTTTCCAACTTGCATGAATCTTTCTAAATTAAAGACTCTATTCCTTATCTTTCTATCACATTTTATAGGGGGGAGGGATTAACAGAGAGCATCTACCATGGTTTATTGTCATTTTGCTTTAATCCTTGACAGTGTGGGATATGCAGACAAGAACTGACTTCCTTCCAGCATGTGCTTTTGTACACACACATTTGCAGTTCTTCATTGCAATGCTTCTGTGATACTGGACAGGCAAAGTCAAATCCTGAAAAACCCCCGAGACATTTTTTCTACAACTGAACTATAGGGGATTTAACCAAATAGTTTCTGTTGTCATTATTGACTTGACTGTCAACTAAAAAAAGGCTTATTTGGTGAAGTAAGCCGACTTTGCCGAAAGCAAGAGCAGAGAGTGGACATCAGATAGGGGTTTATTGTTGGTTTTAAAATAACATTGCTGTTCATACAAGACAGATTCTAAATAGCATTGTTGGTTTATAAACTGTTTAATCAAAAGCAAAATATCACCCTATCTTTTGATATAGAATCCAGTTCAAATATTACATGTGGTTCCAAAAGAGATTAGGCAGAAAAATACAGATTTGTGCTCCAACCAGTTTCTTTTTATTTAATCACACACTAGATAAAAGGTGGATTATTAATAGAAATCAGAAGCCATATATACTTGGAATAATCATGTAACTTCAACCGTGTTAAGCCCCAATCGTGTATTCTTATTTAGCTCTTTGAAATTTGAACAGAAGTAATATAGAATCAAGATTTTACAAAGCTAAGTTAGGTAACACAGTAACACATAGCAATATTTATATTAAATACCTATCTAACAGGTTTTAAAAGTATTTGAGGTACTGTCTACAGGACCAAAGTGTAGCAATTTTGCTAAAGGACAGCAGATAGGAAGTAAGCAATTTCATAATTGAAGTCTTCATAGGATTTCAATTCCCTGAGTAATTTTTACCACATAATGGGAATTTGTGTAACTGAAGTTAAGAGTTACTCTCTCTCAGGGGTGTCCAACTGATTTTTCACCTGGGGCCACATGGGCCTCACGGTTGCCTTCAAAGGGCCAAATATAATTGTAGGACTGTATAAATGTTGTTAGTCCACAAGGCTGATGTTGCCCTCAGTGAAAATGAGTTTGACACCCCCTACTCTATCTGAAATAGCTTTTCAAGAATCTGGAGCTGATACTTCTTTTCAGTACAGATTAGTTAGCTACTACAAGCGCTTTAAAGCTTTAAGTAGATGAGAATAAAGAGCTCATACTATTATGGATACTTCTTTTTTAAACAGAACACATAACTTGATTTATTTCTGTCCCACTTTCATTCTTCATCAGTTATGAATCTTAGCCCTGTTTGGTATCATCTCCAGCCGTGAACGTAGAAATGAAAAGACAACAGCTCCACACTATTCAGAGTTTCCTGAACAGGGTCTTTTCTCTTGACAAGAAATCTGATCTTGCTTCCAAACTCTTTGATGTACTGACAGACAGTAAATGGGCATTCTGTTTACAGAAAAGCAATGCAGAAAGAAACACTAGGAAAATTAATACATCTATTAGGCACACTCTAGTTTCTGATACTAGAAATATTAACTTTTTCTTTCCAAAACATATTAAAGTTTATGTTATGATAATAATGTGGTTGTGGGTGGGGTTTTATTACTTTCTTTCCTTGCATTTGTTTGTTTTAATGTATAGATACATTGTTTTGTTAGAAAATGAGTTTTGAGAAACAGGATTACTTTCTTCTTCAAGTGACACCTCCAGAAGCTTTTTCAGAGATTCAGATTTTTCACAGCAGCCAGACTTTCAAACTCTAGGCTGTGAAGTTGACATTCTGCTTTGAAGCCTAGAAAGGTAATCCTCTTCTAATTGCAACACCCAGAGCCTCTTTAATTATGTAACTGTTGGAGTCACCATGTTTCCCAATCAGATTTGGTTTCACAAACTTCAGCACTAGTGATGAGAGAGAGAAGAGTGAGCTAGGAGAAATAAGGAAGGGAGAACCTTGTGAACTGGGAGAAGCATGCTTGTAAACTAAAAACTAGCTTGAAAGATCAATGAGAGCTACATTTTCAAAAAGGAACTTCAGAAGAACAAACCTGCCAGTTAAAAGTCATGTTAATGCTGCAGTGGAAGTTTGGCTTTCTTATGTCTGTGCTGTGTTACCAAGTTTATATTCATGCCATTTAAATAATAAGCTTTAGAGTTATTGTTGCCATCTACGCAGAAAACAGTGCTCCAATGCTAACTTTACATTATTAAATACAGTAAGATCAAACTCTTTGAGAGTAAGTGAAAGGATATTTTAATCCAATAGCAATACAAAAGACATTACATCATCCTCAAGCAGAGCTAAGTACCATTATTACTATTATCAAGCTGTAAGGCTATATTTTCACTCTTTTAACCCCTTTTATTGCTTGGGGTTATTGTATCTTAGAGCTACAATCCACAAACACCTTTACAGCTAGCGAATCTGTTTTCTGCACTTTAAGCAGCATGTACTTTTACTGGATTTCTTGCAGTTGGAAAAAACAAATGCCAAATGCATTTAAGTATGCCTATAAATATGGATGGGTTTTCCTTTGCTGACTAGACTGCGTATGGTTTGCATGTAAGGGACATATTTTATAAATAAATTCTTGTTTCATCAGCCTCAGCTAATGAGGACACAGAAAAGTGTCTGAGTTCCTCACTGAAGAAATTAAATTTCAGAAAATTTTAGTGGTTCAACTCCATCAGCAGAAGTTACTCCAGGAACCCACTCTGTACTCAAAATCCATTTGTGACTCAGTAATAGATTGAAAAACATCTTCTGAAGTTGATGTAGCTTTTGGTTTGCCCATATAATACAAAAAAGCCACTTAAGCTGCACTGTTATGTATGATTCTTGTGCATCTATTCACACTGCACCAACAAGTGCTTAGAAAAAAAATTCTAGTGAAAGAGAAGTACAAGAAAAAGACTTAAGAAACTGACTCAAAACAGGCAGTTTCTGAAAACAACTTCAAAAGATACTTTATTAATACCTCAGAAGTGGATTATTGTAGCTAATTCAATTATAGGACAGTTGTATATAAGTCACTCAGATTAATTTTGTAATGCCATTTTAGCTTTCTATAAGATCCCATTTACACACCTGCACCACGAATCTGAACATTGTATTCAGTAAGTAGTAAGACTGAACTAACTACAGTTCAATGGGAACTCACAACATGTTAAAGCTTCATTCTGGACAAAGTAACACAATCCCAAATTCCTCCATTTTGTTATTTTATTGTTAGATAAGAAGAACTCCCAATGACTCTGTGGTTTGCTTAAATAAAAAGTTAGTGAAAAAATTGTTATTTTGCTTTTTATGAAAGGTTCTGCTCTAGAATCTTATTTTGATTGCTTTCATCTCATAGCAACGCATAAATAGTTTTCTTATTTTCTGAGATTTGTCCCTCATAATCCAACACCTGAGTTACACTAAACACTATTCCAGTGTGTATTGCTCATAACTAATCATATCATTAGGTAAAATCAATGCCTAAGCACAAGATGAAGTTATTAAGTTAAACAATAGAAATATTCCCCAAATTAAGGGTTTACAGGGTACGTTTGTGTTTATGATAAGTAAGGTTCCTTTCACATTACATGTAAAGAAACAATTTAATACATTAAAAAAAAAAAAAAAGTGTCTTCAGCAAATATTACACTGGAACTTGGAGAGAAAGGAGAAGAGAGGAAAACAAACAAACCAGCCTGAAAACACCACACAAAATCAAATACAGACCAGAAGAGATCCATGAGACCAAATCACACATGGAGCAAGGAGAGGTCTTGTGCATAAAAAAAAATATACAAAAACCTGAGTGTTTTGTGAGACAGTGAGTTTCAATAAAAAAGAAAAGCTCTAGAATCCAAACAGCAAAATTCCCTGCACAAGAAAACAGTTTCATGTAGTTTCCATACGTATATTTTTAAACATCAATGGACTGAAAAGACTGTAAGGCTGAGGAAACTGGGTCTCTCTAGTTCAGAGGAGACTGAGGGGTGACCTCATTAATGTTTATAAATACATAAAGGGTGAGTGACACAAGGGTGGAGCCAGGCTCTTCTTGGTGACAACCAATGGTAAGACAAAGGTTAATAGATGCAAACTGGAACACAAGAGGTTCCACTTAATTTTGAGAAGAAACTTCTCAGTAAGGGTAACAGAGCACTGGAACAAACTGCCCAGGGGGGTTGTGGAGTCTCCTGCTCTGGAGACATTCAAAACCCACCTGGACACATTCCTGTGTAACCTCATCTAGGTGTTCCTGCTCCAGCAGGGGGATTGGACTAGATGATCTTTTGAGGGCCCTTCCAATCCCTAATATTCTGTGATTCTGTGACAAAGTCTTTGTACACTTCTTTGTGTACACTTCTTGACTCTTCCAAACCAGTGGTTTTGCACAAAATGTTTACATTAACGCAGCACATTGGACAGACATCAGAAAAGTCTACATTGTACATTATTCCCACTGAGGTCAGAAACATCCTGTTGTGTTTAAAAGGTGTGGAGGTGCTAACAGGCTTTGTTGAATGAAGACATTAAATAGAGGCTCAAGATAGCAACAATAAGCTGTTACTAACACCAACAGCATTTTTTTTTAAACCAGGGGGTCTCCATTGGTTTCAATGGAGATACAGAGACAACTTTTGATGACTCAGTTCCAGGAAGAAATTATTACAAAGAAGGATTAAAATTATTTTTTTTTAATAAAATTAAAACTGCCTTTGCTGTCTCCTTAATAACAGTAAAAACACTAACTCAAAGTTTCATGTTACTCTTCTGACCAAATAAGTAGAAGTTTTTACTGTTTTCTTAATTAAAAAAAAAAAAAAAAAAAAAAAAAAGAGGAGTAGGTAAAGTAATTATTTGCATTAAAAAAAAAAAAACACTAAGAAAAAAACCTAAAAATCGGTATTTGTCTACAGATGTAGCTCAGCCAACCAGTGTGTATTTCGAAATAATCACTGAGCTGTGAAATTAACAATTGAACCAGTAAATTGGACTTTTTAATCTTCTTACCCACAATAGTATTTGTTATAAAGCTTTATCAGTAGGACAATCGAAAGTAGCAGAGTGCTACAATGGGGAAAAGGAGACCAAAGTTCCTTTGACAATATTTAAAAGCAACAATTACCAAGGAAAAATAATGTTAGATTTCCTTTAATTTAGCAATCAGCTCCTTTAGACTTGCTGAGTGCAAGTTTAATAAAAAAAGTCTTTCTAGCAATGGTAGAGCTTCCATTAATAACACTTTATAAAGTATTTATCTGAACTACATAAAAGGGGGAAAAAAAAAAGGGAGGGGTGAAAAAACAAATGTTTAACAATGATTTTCTACATTTTTAAGAAAGGGTAAACAGACCACTATTGTTAATTACAGCCATATACCTACTTTGAATAGGGGAACAACCTTTTTCGTATGATGGTAAGTATATTCACAATAGACACACTATAACAAAAAAACACACCACACCACTAACAACTTTTATCTATTGTAGCTATTTTCTTACCCTACTTGTGACATCTGCAAGAATGAACACCACTCTGCTTGACTGTAGGCTCTAATATGACTAAAACTATTTATTTGACTTTGTCCAAATGTTGGAACTGCTTTTATAACTGGTCAGGAAAAGGTCTAACTCTAATCTACCCACAGAGGAGTTGGTGACTAGCTGAAAACTGAGCAGAAAGGCACCAGTCCCCCCAGATAAAAATACCTCAGTTCCCTTATAAAACACAGCCTTATCAATTTTGCACCATGCAGAAGCATATTGCATAGCCCCATTCACATCCAAGTGATTTAGCTTTCTGTGAACATTGCCTTATGTATCAGAAGTTACAGTGTGGGAAAAACGAAAAAAAAAAAAAAAAAAAAAAAAAAGAGATTCTCTCCTTCGAACACTGGAATAATTATTGGGCCTTTTGTCCCTGAAATGTATCTTTCATCCAGCCACACTAAAACTTACAAATACATGGTTCAAAACACACCAGAGCTTACCTTGACTATTTATTAGACTGCAGTTGGTCCTGCTTATATCTACAACATGTCATTAACACTGCCATTTAACTCCTTGCCAGTGGTCCTAATTATGATGCAAGAAATTTCTTTTTCATTTAATTTCCAGATGTAATAAACCAGAAGCCAAATTGATTTCCCTCTGCTATTGTAATAGAGCTTTCTTTGTTAATGGCTGAAAGTCTCAAACTTGTGGTGGGCAGTAAAAATTAGCAGTTTTTACCTTGTAAAGACTAACCTAGATGAGACAGGGCTATTTTAATCTGATTTGTTCCAAACGTAAGTCAGAGATCTCATTATCAGACCTCAGGTTAGGACTATGCATATCAGTGTCATCTCATCTTGACCAAGATCTCTGTGGGCTTGTCAGAGCAATATCCTGATGGTGTTTGGCTGAACTATTTTGTCAAAAGATTTGGTAGTATATATGTTAGGCAACAGTATGTTCCTTTAATAGCTGCTGTCATATGATAGGAAACTCTCCTTTTATCACATCAGCCTATTTTAAGGCATTATCTCCACCTGAAATGATATTGAGAAAGACTATGCTTGCCTAAGGTAATATGAATATATTATCTCATAGTAGCAGGAAGATAAAAGTGCGGCACCTTTCAGAGCAATACTCTGCAACTAGACCATATAAACAACAGCTGCAAGCTATTTAGTTTGAAAAGCCCAGAGGCTGCTGTAGTCTAGGAGAAATACCATGTGGAAGGTCAAAGTAAAGAGCTAAAAGGTTGGGTTTGAGGGGGAAAGAAACAGGAGGGCAGAGGGAGGAAAGGCATACGAGCAGTAAGTTTGTTAGAGAGAGTAAAACTCAGTAAATCCTGAGTAAAATGAAAAGTCTCCATGAATAAAAACTTCATGAAAAATGTAAAACATGTAAAACTGCTACCAAATGGAGTGGCATAAGCAGGGATTATTTCTGTCAGAAACTATAAATGAGAGGACACTCCTAATTTCTCATGGGTATCTTGACTTTAGGAAAAAAAAATCCTGCTTGCTTTGGAAAAGCAAAAAATAACAGTTGGCAATCAGTCCCCAAATATAAGAAACACAGGAAGAACAAGAGCATGAGTGGCTGTGCAATGCCAATGGTGGTGGATGGCTTGAGTTCTGAAATGTCCCAAGGAGCCCAGACTTGTCTCTCCAATCTTTGCCATGTGCATGGGTTTCCCAGTCATCATGCCAGGACTGATCTCACTGGTCCCCTGGGGTTCTGAGCACTCACACAAATACTACACGTCTGTGGTTTCTCTCCAGGTTGTGTTACCCCGAAATTCTCAGGATCATACTGCTCTACCATTTATGTCAGTTCACGCTGGCTGCAAACCCAAATCAGTTTCTCACATGTGCTTTTCTGAAGCTCCCTCCTATCTGACAGCATACAAGCAGCAGCATTTTCTGTCCCTTTGTCTTGTATGAAAGGACATAAACAGCGTATGGATTGAGCACACCCTCAGCAAGTTTGCCAGTGACACCAAGCTGTGTGGTGTGGTGTGGTCACCACATTGGAGGGAAAGGTTGCCATACAGAGGCTTGAGAGGTGGGCCTGTGCAAACCTCATTAAGTCCAGCAAGGCCAGGTGCAAGGTCCTGCATACTGGTCAGGGCAATCCCAAGCACAAATATGGGCTGTGCAGATAATGGATTCAGGGCAGCCCTGAGGAGAAGGACTTGGGGATGTTTGTTGATGAGAAAGTCAACATGAGCTGGCATAAGTTAACTATATCCTGAGCTGCATCAAAAGAATTGTGGCCAGCAGGCCAAGGAAGGCAATTCTCCCCCTCTACTCTGCTCTAGTGAGACCTCGCTTGGAGTACTGCGTTCAGCTCTGGGACCCTGAACATAAAGAGGCACCTGGACCTGTTGGAACAAGTCCAGAGGAAGCCACAAAGATGATCAGAGGGCTGGAGCACCTCTCCTATAAAGACAAGCTGAGAGAGTTGGGATTATTCAGCCATGAGAAGAGGAGGCTCTGGGGAGACCTTATAGCAGCCTGCCATTACCTAAAGGGGGCCTCCAAAAAGCTGAAGAGATACCTTTTACAAATAGGATATAGTGATAGGACAAGGGGTAATAGCATTAAACTGAAAGAATGTAGATTTAGATTAGATATTAGAAAGAAATTTTCTACCATGATGGTGGGTGGCACTGGAACAGGCTGCCCAGAGAAGCTGTGGATGCCCCATCCCTGATAGTATTCAAGGCAGGTTGGGTGGGGTTTTGAGCAACCTATTCTAGTGGACAATGAGCCTGTCCACAGCAGGGGGGTTGGAAGTAGATGATCTTTTAGGTCCTTCCCAACCCAAACCATTCTATGATTCTATTCAAGCATATGACTTCCACAGAGAATATATCCTGTTATTTGCAGCAACAATCAAACAGCCAATGCAGGACCAAAAACTTACTCTAAGACATCCTACACTGTTCATTCCAAAAAGTCGAATATGTTAATATTCAAATGGTCACCTAATATCTATTGGAAGGAAGTGATTCTTTCTTGGACACAAGTATCAAGATGCTAGAAGCAGAGGCTGGAGTAACAGTTCTTCTGCTCAAGTCACATGTGTTTGCCCATGCCATGGATCCAATCTTAGATTGCCTTGGAATGCAATTAAACAAAACCTATAGGACTTTTGAGATACGACTAAGTAGAAGATCACAGACCACAATAAAGCATTTAAATTTGACCTAACAATGTTAATTCACTTCTAAAGTACTTACAAAAGATTACTAAAAAACAGTTGAAGTGTAATCAAGTTGGAAAAACTGCTTTAACATTAATTTACAAAACAAAAAAGGATTATCATATTAAAAAACACACAGAAAAAATACATTGTCAACTGCAAATTTTTTTTTTATCATAGACAGCAAACATCCACAATCTGTATCTCATCTGATATTGGCAAGATCTCTGTTGTTCTACATAATTATCACAAAAAGAGCTGTAACAACAAAAGAACGTTTCTAAACTCATTGAACAGAAAACCCTCCAAGAACACAAAATAGCAGGTGTTGGTTTTGACACCTTAAGAACCTTCTAATCTGTCTCTTCACTGTGTTTTAAGAAGGATATTAAGCTACTTTCTAAATGCAATTCAATGTTACACCAGAATATGTTGTACATAAAGATTATTTTCATTTTTCATATTTTTCTTCACTACAATCTCTGAGATCAAAATCTAGTTAAATAAGTAGCTTTTTACATTGCTAATGATTTTTGCATTCAGTTTGTCCTATTCAATAAATTGAGTGAAAAAGCAGCCACCTAAATTCAATAGCATTACTGTCGTACCATTTGTATTCACTAGCTTCCTGTTACAGAAAAGCTTTAAAAAGTCAATAATTTATTCTCTGGTTTTCAGCAATTTCTAGACATGCTAATGAAAAACAATCAGTGCAAATGTCAGATATATTTGATTTCCTCATCTATGAAGCATTATTGTGTAGCCATAAAACTTAACTTGTAAATTCTTGCCTGTAGATACCCATAATACATCAAAAAATGTGTAAAGCATCAATTAAAGCAATATAAAGTAAAGGTTGGATGTCTCTATCCAGGACTGTGTTTTTGACATTCAGGACACTGTGGAGCTGAGGCAAAACACTTGAGAACACTCATTGTGATGGCTGTTTGCCTGAAAGTAGTCATTGCTTGGAGCAGGTTAGTAAAATAAACAACATTTTAATGGCTGTTTGATAGGAAACTGAGCACAAAGCAAATGCCTGTTTTCAGAATTCATTTTGTTTGCCATTCTTCCTCTTCTTCAAAGTCACATCTGAGACAAGACACAGATAACTTAGTTCCTCATGTTCTTCAGCACCCTGGGTCTTCCCATCCTGCAGCATCCTCTGGTAATGCCCTCTGGATACTCTACCTGCCCTCAACTGCCAGCACCCATGGCTCTTCATAAGACTTTTGATACTTTGCAATCCCACTCAAGTTCCTCCTAGGCTAATCTCCCTCTCATATTCTCCAAGTCTTTCAGCTGTTTTTATTGGTGGGGGTTTTTTTGTTGTTTTTGTTTTGTTTTGTGTTTTTTTTTTTTTTTTTTTTTTTTGTTTTTTTTTTTTTAATGTTGGGGTTTTCTGGATTTATTAGCTTCATAGTAACCTGAGGCCTACAACTGCTCCTCATTACTCCTCATTAATATCCCTCAAATCCTCATACTACTTCCGTTTTCATTTCATACCATCATCATCCCCATCATTTTGAGAAAGTGGAAAATGCAGCTATGTTATTCATTGTACCAGAAGCTCCTTTGAGAGACACAGAGGGAGGCAAGATTTCATATCACAATCCCCAAATTTGTCTTTCAAATCTACAGAAAGACTCCAAAAACACATTTGCTAGTAACGTAAAGATTCAGCTTCTAGAAGAAAAGTTTTTATTTGGGTGTTCAGTCATCATAAGACTCACTGTCTCATAATGCCTTTAATGTGTAGAATAAAAAGCTACCACTAAGTCTGTTGAACTATTCAGCATTTTTGCTGGTGTTTTCCTGGATTCCTTTTATTCCCATACCAATAAAAGGAGTTGTTAATTTTGTAATAATAAGCTCAGAGAATAAAGACCAAACAAAAAAGGCAAATGTCAAAACTTAACCAAGTTGCAAACCTGAAGGCTTACGTGAAAACTTTACACTTTTTTTTCTTATACAGAAAGCCTATTAGATTCTGCACCAGTTTTCAACAGCAGGTCAAGTTCTGAAGTAAACTTGAGAAGGAATTTTCTTAGAGATGATAATCACAAAATAACAAAAGACATTTTAATCCAACAGTAGCTCATCTCTAATACAAATAACAATTACTGCTGCCTTCCATAGATATATCATGTCCTTTCTTGTCTAACTATGAAATTATGAGTCATACAATCTTTAAACATTCAGTTAGGCACAGCAAATGCCTGAGAAGAGGCTTATTACCAATGCAAAAATGCTTCCAGTTGACTAATAGAAGAAAATATCTGGGAAGTCTAAGGGGCAACATAAGGCTGAGAACTTATTTCAGAGAAGCAGTGCTCTTTCTTAAAAGCTCTGGGAGAGGCAAGTCCTTTATCTCAAGGTTAAAAACAAACAAACAAAAAAAAACCAAAACACCATAACATACACCACACACACAAACACCAACCACGCTATCGACAAACAAAACACAAAAAAGAAACTACAGGAAAAAGTAGGCATAACCATCTATCCAGGACCAAGTTGCACACAGATATTAGCTACCATTAAAATTAACCTGTATTTTAAAAGATTAGTAAAAACAAAATTCAATACAATTATTTTCCAACCCCACAAATTTCAATATCTATAAATTATAGGGTTTTTTTTTTTAAAGTGACACATTAACATTTGCCATTTGTTTTTCTGAATTAAACAGGAAATATTATTAGTTTACAACTGTACAAGGAACAGAAATGAATTTAACAAGTCAGTAGAGAAAAAGAGATCAGATCTAATTTTTGTTTGTTTTTAAAGTCCAGAAATTTAAGTTTAATGTGAAGGAGAAAAACACCTAAAACAAGTAGCCATATCTGACAAGTTTGATTCTTTTATAGCATTCATTCTTTCCTTCATACTTTTAGTTCTACCTCTAAATATTTTGTCTCATCTTATACAGCCTAAGTCACTAATGTCTGGTTAAATTATAACTTTGAGGACCTAGTCACTACAAACTAAATTCTGTGCTTACACCTTATTTAAGGTATTTTCTACAATTAAAGCACCATGTCTAGTGCAGATCAATGAAGACATCTGAAGACTCTCCTACTAGTTTTTACATAGTGACACAAAAAAAAACTGGACAACTTTCTACCAGTTTATTTTGTTGCCGTATAGTTATTCCTGAAATCTTTTAAGAAGGATAATGAAGCTTAAGCTCACTCAGGTGTTTTAAAAACCTCACTTTAAGTTGTACTCTTAAAATACCACTCATTGAATCAACAGTTCCATCAGCTCTGTACAATTCCATCTCCCTTTCTTCCTAGTGTAACTTTGATCTTAGTATACCTGAATATTTTAGTCCATAAATTAGCATCCAAATTATTTATCCTCGCAGTAATACATCAGATGTTACCTACATCACGTTATAGAATTTTTAGATATTAGATTACCATACAAATTAGAGTAATAATAATTATGACATGAAATTTTTAGCTGGTTTTTGTGCTTTTTCCACTAGAATGTCTTCCAGAACTAGAGATAATTGATTTTCATTGAACTTGTATGCATATTGTTTTAACAGAAACTGTTTTGATTTCTGAAACATTCTCACCGCTCCTTGGATTTTTAAATTTTTTTTTTAAGTGACAGGTTTGAATTTTGAGATCTAGCTGACTTTGGCCAGACCACCTCACATGCAAAGTAGGTCTCTTTCCCCTGAGAACATAATTTGTCAACACTAATGACTAAGGCAGTACTGTGAACTAGCAATGAAATGTGACACTTTTGGTAAAGTAATTTGCAAAAAGACAACAAAACAAGTCTCATATTTCACTATGACAATATTTACATTCGCAAGCTTCAATTTGATGGCATTAAAATTAATGTTTGAATAGCATAGGAACTAAGAATAATTACACATTTACTTTGCTGAACATAAGATTGCACTGGGCAATGAAGCTTATGAAGTATTTATCCTGTTGCAGGCAAAGAGAAACATCTTAGGCAAAGTCTAGTTTTATGCAAGTAGGTATCAAAAGGAATTTCTCTATTCAACATTCTCTTACAGATTTTTGTTTAACTAGAAGGTGACACTGAAAAAAAAAAAGTTACTAGATGAAGACAAACCAAAATAACCCAGGGGAAACGAAGGAAGAGATCTGTCTGTATGTCTTGTATGCTGAAACTAGATGAAGCTAGGATTTCATTTTGGTAAAATTAACATACTGGAGTGAGTTTGGATCTATCACTCATTTCTTAAACTGAGACTCATCTTTGAGAGTAGAAAAACCAGTGGTTTGGCTTTTTGAGACGTATGTAGTAATGAGAGTACACACCTCTTTTACTCAATATTTCTGAGCACACTTGGCTGTTATTTTCATGTCTCAGTGCATTATTATCAAAGTCCTACAGAAAACAAAAAGTCACTGTTTAATTTCACATCTTTTTAAGCAGTCAATCGCAGCATGTTTTTCTTACCAGAGGATTATCTGATAACATTCTTGACCATTTTCTAAAGTAAATATTTTATATTTGAAATTTCTGAAAGTATACTGAAAAAACTATTTACAAATATATAACAGGATTTGAGGACATGCTGCCAAAAAATGTAGTATAATATCGCACCTCAATAATACCTATGTCAACAAAATTCAGCAGAATTTATTCTCCTAAATACTTCACAAGGACGAGGAGAAAGAGACTTTGCTTTAAAGTTTGCACCATGAAATCCAGTTTCCCAAGCCAAACTTGCTAACAGCAAGGCAAGGAAGAATTTACGCTGGACCATCCTTGCTCCCAGCCACATTCCAGATTGTCCAATCAACTTTCTATCTTGCCTTAAGTCCACTGACTCTTCCCCTTCAAGATCCCAAAGATACATTAGACTAGGAAGTACTGAAATCCTTACCCTTAAACGATGCTTTAAATTTTCATTTAAAATGTGTAGTCAGGATTTACACAACAAAAGATAAGTTTAGAAGTGAAACATAAAAAAAAAAAAAAAAAAAAAAAAAAAAAAACACCACACCAAACATGAAAGCATACTCATTATGTACTTTTTAATAGGGAGCATTAATCTTCACTTTATCACACAACTGAATTCCTTAAAGCTTTTAGGTTGTTTTTACTGATACTTCATACTGATACTTTCTGTCATATTCTATGGAGACAGCCTATGCCAACTGAAGTTTGGCAAGAAGGAAAAAAAAATGTGAACATTCACAGGAAAAAAGAGTGAGATAGCTGAAGGCTCAAGATGGAGCAGGAAGCACTCTTCTCTTCATGAGCTGACAAACTACACATGTGGCTGCAAAGTTCACATCTAACCTCATTCTGAGGTCTGTCCAGCTATTTTTTCAGTTCTGATATCACATCCAGCACAGATGCGTGAAGTTAACAAAATTAAAGAAAAAAAAATAAAAACACATGAGACATTTTTCTATTTATAGGTTTATAGACCTGAAAAATCATTGTCCAATAAGGTTGGGATGGGGGGGGGGCGCGGTGGGAAGGAGTAAATTATATCTCCACAGTAAGAGAAGAGTGGAAACATTCATCCTAGATCAGAGAGTTCAAAAGTCCTTTAGAAAAATTTTAGCTAGTGCATAGTGACACTACCCTTGTAAGCTCACCCTCAGTTCATAAGATTCTGAGCCTGAGTAACTGCCAGTCAGATCAAGTTTCTAAGTACACATATAGAGGTATTTAAAAGTAACAACAACAAATCCAGGAAGTTCACTTCAGTTAGACATAAACTTTGATTATCAGTATCCACTCTGAACAAAGGCTAAAAGTTTACCTCTGTATCACTATGTGTGAGCATTGCATCACACCACACATCTGCCAGGATACACAGCATCTCGTAAGTGTTATTGCAGGTTCTTAATATTCCTGTCACGTACTATCATCTCATTCCTAAAACGTTCCCTCTGGCACTGATTCTATACTAGCAAAAGAGGGGATACTCTGTAGTAAGAACAGATGGATTTGGAAACAACATGGTGGAAGGAAACAAGAAACCTACACCTGAGACAATGCATGCCAGCCTGACACACAAGTCCCAAATTTGGAAAAGTTTACAAGGAATTTCTGCCAGGTGGAAGGACTAGCAAGAGCAAAAATACACCTCCTATTTACACACACAGATTCATTTCCTTCTCCTATTGTATATTTATTTATTTTTATCTATAATATGCACACACAGCGTTTACATCAGTTATTAAACACACTTTTGTTCATTGCGAATGCAAGATTTTTCTTGGAGATAACTTTCTAAATTAATTTTATGCTAGAAAATTAGGCCTTCTAATTTCTTGCAAACATCACCCCCCAAAACAAGTTTAAAAGATTGATAATTCAGTTTTAAATATCAAATTACTCATGCTGAAACCTATTCCACAAGTCAGAACAGAAACAATATATTTTACTTTTGTGGTGTTTTATTTCTCAGTTACGTTAAGTTCCATGAAGTTGATCTACTTGTAACTATCCTTTCAAAAACTGAGTGTAAAATCACAGCAGACCATGTAACATAAAAGAAGTATATTAGCTTGTCACATTAAAATTATTTTTTTCAATTACTGTCTTAGGGTATACATTTTCCAAATAATTATATTTGCATTTATTTGCAGCATAACAAGCTACAATAAAGCAAATTAATCCTTTGTCTGCTTCTCTTTCCTCCTACTAGCTTCTGAAATAACAGACTAACACTCAGTATTAGGTAGTACATGCAAGATTTTTTTCTTGTTTCACCATTTCAATACTGTGTATTACTTGATCCATAATCAGTCATATTTAACAGAACTCACACTAGTTTTGAATTCTTCTGGTTTTGACACAACATGTCAAACTGCAGCACTATTCCATAACCAATAACATGTTACACTGTTAAATTTCAGCTTTTCCATGAAAGGCCCTGACAACTAACCCAATTGTTCATAATACAAATCTATACTAGTTGCAAATGCTTTAGGTAGATTGATACTGGAAATACAAGTATATTTTTCAAAAGGCTATACCATCAGCTTTGTAATCTAATATTTTTCTGGCTTGGGAGCTAACACAGGTATTATGACATAGGAGCTGTATAAATAAGTTGCATCAATATTTTTCAACACATCCCTATTGCCAGCTGAAAATATTCTTCATTTGGATGACACACGTATTGCATTGCTATAGAATGGCAAAATATTTCTTAAACTTGAGCAAGCTCAATTAAAACAAACAAACAAAAAAACACACAAAAAACCCCCACACCACCAAACAAAACACACACACACACGCATACACAAAACAAACACCCACAAATACACCTTTACTGATGTAATAGTTGTTACCTTTCCCATACACCAGACTGCAGATACTGAAACCTAGCTCTCTGCTTTCCCTTAAATAACATACTCTTTTGATTTAACTGGTGCAACCGATCCCATAAATCTTTTCAATTTATGTACCGTATGAATTCTTGAAATTATATTCAAAATTAGTAATCCCAAATCA
Source organism: Columba livia (assembly GCF_036013475.1). Lineage (NCBI taxonomy): Eukaryota > Metazoa > Chordata > Aves > Columbiformes > Columbidae > Columba > Columba livia. The sequence continues at coordinate 38,224,203 of NC_088605.1, forward strand.
AATCCTGCTCTGATGTATTTTGGGTGTCATTCAAAGACAGTAGTGTGCCACAAGTGCCTGCCAACAGCTGTTTTCCTCCTACAATGATTGTAGAAACCACATAAAATATTTGAGGTTAGAGACCTTTAGCAACAGATACATATATACACAGGAGAAAGAAATAATCTCACAAATGAAAAAGCTGATTCCTTGTCCAAAGACTGGCATCTTCACAGGAAGAAAAATAATAAATAAAATAAAATGCCTTAAAGGAGAGAGATAGGGACGAACACACTTGCTGTGGAATTGAGAGTAGGTTAAGGGGAGAGAGGCCACATGCGAAAGGCAAGTCAGGAGAAAATAGGAGCTTTCATTTAGCACCAGTGAAGAAATTCTCATCTGCTCTTCCAAGAGGTGCAGAAGTCAGTTACTGATTAGTCTTTAGAAAGCTTTTCAAGTCTTTCATCCGTGTAGGATAATATAAATCAATCTCTTTTTGCTCCTACCTACACCCAGAACTAGAAACATACAATCAAATTCCAACCTGCATATCAGGGCTGAATGGCTATGAAATAGCCTGAAAGTAGCAGCAGACTGCTAGCAGGCAAGCAAGTGACCACACTTCATACTAGAAAGCAATGTTTAAGGCCGCAAAGCCTCTGTCTTTGTTCAAAATATAGACTCTCCCATGAAAACAAGGGAGAAGAGAAGGATTATTAAAATTTGAGGAGGTGGATAAGAAAGATGTGTGACAATGTAAATAAGGAATAAGATGCGATTCATCTTGCTATACTTTGAAACAGCTTAAGAAAAAGGAAGTTATGGTCTCATCACTTTATTGCTGTTTTGCCCTGACATTTGTTCTGCCAAAAAAAGATTATGCAGCTGGAAGGTATATTCCCGTTCAATACTTGTCTGCAAAAAACAGATTTAGGCCATCACTGTAGTTAACCTTCTTGTGTTCTGGTGTTTTTTGAAGGGGAACCTTGTTTTCCATTGCATATGCATGCTCATCAAAAATTTCCGTTTATATTTTCCCTTCATCAAACAACACACAACATAACTTTTTCAGAGTATGTTGATTTCATGCAAGAGTAAGAAAGGAGGGAGGGAAGAAGAGTGCCAGAAGATTCTTCCACCCCCTGCAGTAGTAATTTTCCAGTTTCTAGTTATCAGCTATCACATTCATTTCAATTACATCCAAGATACCACTGAGAACAGTGAATGAACTTGAATCATTCTGAATTACTGTAGTACCAGTGGCAATAAAACAAGACAGATTCTGCAAGTGTGTTGTAAAAGGCTGCTATGCTTTATATAATACTGCATGTCAAAGCTCTGAACTGACTGTGTCAAATTTATCTATGTTTGAAAACAAATAAGATTTTTATATCCCATTATAAATTTGGATACATATGTAGTGTAAAATTCAGCTTGTGAATTTTAGTGGCAAACCAAAATTGACTGATGATTTATCAGCATTTATGGCACTAAAAGAGGTTATATGAAAAACAGATAAATGTTTTCTTTTAAAGAATATACTAGGAATACAAGCAGTGTATCAAGTTTGAATTAAAATAAACTCCATACATGTGGTCCTATGATTTTTTTATAACAGAATACCCTCACCCTGAAAATATTCTGGCAAAATACTCCCAGAAACTTCATGATCTCTGCTCCATCGTGTCCTTTTCTCCCCAGGGTTTAGGGTCAGAATCTTGCATGGGGGAAGAAGAGACATCATCTGTCCCCTTCCTTAAGCTAGGAAGCTGTGAGCCAGCTATGTAAGTCAAAGTATCTGATTTATTGCTGTCCTTGATATTCCAGACTTCAACTCCCAGCAGTGTCTAGAAAGGCAAATATTCATCCATCAAAATTATTACAAATTTTTACAGTTGTAATCAGCACTAAGCAACAGCATAAGTTATTTTTCTTCAACTACTTGGGAAAAAAAAAAAATTAAGTTTTCTTTGTTTGCTTCCAGCTTTAATTTGAGCTATTTTTACTGAGACATAACTGCCATATAACACCATTGGTAGAAATGTTAGCTTGGAGATTATTTCCTCCCTGCTCATAAAGTCTATGTACAGAAATTGCTTTTCATGTCTAATATTAAGACCATTTAGGAGTGATCTGCCTTAAAAAGCTCATACTCTAAATTATAGCTTCTCAAATGGTTCAGTAAGCACTGAGCACTCAGAAGACTGAGGCAGACTGATTGTGTGAACATAAAAATATATTTAAACTTCAATTTACTACAGATGTTGCACTATTTTTCATAATAAAGTTTTAAAATTTCAGAGAACTAAAAGTCAACTGATTTAACATCAGCTATTAAAATGTTACTAAGCCATAACTCATTGCAACAATAAGTGTGTCTGACCCATGCTCATATTTCTTGTTGAGCCTACCTTGTGGCCAGCGAGCGAAAACTGAAAACAATTTTATTTTATTTTTTTCCTGTATCATGTATATTTGTGCACTCCACTCCAACATCCAGGATACAGGATCAAAATCTGGCCAACTAAAAATTCACCTAATCCAACATTAATTCAAAAACGTATTACATGATACATTACATGATACACACAAAAACAAATCTAAGCCAAACTATTGGCCAGAAGGTTTAATTCTTTCTCACGTATAAAACACTTCACAAACCCTACATAGAAACATCTTTCAGAAAAATAAGTTCAAGAACCTGAGTACTTGCAGAATACTGCTGCTCAACACAGAGCTTCACAGTGCTGTAAAACAGAAATAGCTTGATGCAATCCATATTTGCTTTAAAATTGTGTTATACTGTGACTTTGTCAGGGGCAAGATCGAGCTCAAGAACCCTCTACAAAGTGCAGATCAGAGGTTACCTGAGGTTTCACAAAGCATCACAGAGCAAGGAAAAAGACTTTTGCTTGTGCAAAACATGACTGATTTTGGATTCTGCACGTGTCCAAGAGTTAGCTATGTGACATTTTATGAAGATAGACAGTCATCTTCATTTATTCTGTTAGACTATTTACCACTAAAGGATTGCAATGGGTTACACATGAAGTTTGTAGCAGCCCTGAAAAATCATGCTGGATTTTGATCTGTTTCAATAGCTAGTTGTATAACACTTCGAAAGGAAGTAACTTTTCTTTTTATCAATATAGATCTCAAGCAACTAGTTGGACAAAGACTTGGTAGCAGACATTTCAATTTTTAATCTGCCCTGGAGCAAGATATAAAGCTCCCTGTTCTCCCCTAGTAAGAGATTCGACCTAGCCTTTTTAGCAAATCAGGTCAGAGGCAACACAAAGAGAACACGTCATTGTCAGGCACACATACAAGCTGCGTTTAATAACCCATACCACAGTGAAGTTCACTGGGCTGTTGCTAGCCACTTCAGATTATTTTGACAAATCTGGATGAAAGTAAATAGAAATACATTCATAGCTGCCCCTTTGTTGTAAGGTATAACTTGTTTATACCGTAAATAGTTCCAGGGGCAGTAAATCAACAATAGGCAACATATTCTAGCCAGAAAGTTGTTACCAGAAGGAGCTAGTGGTACCCTGAAACCATGTAACAGTGGGGGGAAAAAAATAAAAAAAAAAATCTGCCAGCTGTTTTTATAGTAGTTGCAGTTCTTAAAGAACATACGTGAAGGTTTTGTTGGGATCAACACTTAAGAAATATTTTCTTTCCTCTATTATAATTTAACAGGAGAAAAAAAAATAGTGTTTACTGTAATAGATGGTTAACTGTATTTATTTATTTTGTTTTCCTGATGAAATATAAAGCTTACTAGTGCAATAAATATCATTGACTTGAGTAGGGAAGGGGAGAGGGGAAAAAAAAAAAAAAAAACAAAAAAACAAAAAGAGCTTCTCAAACAGTTCACATTGGAGTTGGTGAGACAACAGTTGCCTCAACCCTGACTATGTTGGTTGGATATGGTAGTCATAAGAGGTTGTCTAGTCTGAGCAGTGCAACAACATCAGCATGAATAAAGTTGCCTGGACGCATCCACTGGTCAAGTAAACTTTGGTTTCCTGAACTTGCTTATGAAATAGAATATAGTTCTAAACAAATTAATTCAAAGTAACAGACCTAATACCCAGATAATAAAATATATATAATAATTTTTTCAACTCATTTCACAGTTCCTTTCTTCATTTAATTAAAACATCATTGAACGCATAGATGTTCCATGATCTTTTATACCTGCAAGATGATTTTGTGATTTTCATCTTGCCTGTTTCCACAATACCTGATGCTTAGAATCTCTTTGGGTCATTTCACTGACACTGCTGTAATGCCATCCTCCTCCAGATCTCCATCCCATGGGGACAGCACACAAATCATCACCTCACAAATCAAATAAATCACAAGTAAAATATCTATTTAAAATCAATGTGCTTAAAAAGAAACAAAAAGGATTAAAAATTATCTCCTAAAAAGATCTTTTTGAAAATTAAAGATGACATTATTCTGAGTGGAAGGTAATTACTAGTACCTTGGCAACATGCATTTGATTGTAATTGCATATCAATTTGTATGTATAAACATACACCTCATCTAAACTAAGGTATTGATATCACATATTCAGCTGTATTTCTTTACAAAAAAGCATGTGAGTGCATGCACATATGTATGCTCCCTTCTGCATAAGCACCAATGTCACTAGCATCCCAACTATTTGACGACAATACAAGTTCTCCCTTCATTGTCAGAAATAGCTGTTTCCCAAAGTGCATGTTCACATTATTCTGCAAGTGCAAATATTTCTATAGCACTCATCAATACTGATAAAGTCATTTAACAATGTCTAGATTAAGTTTTGGAAACTTCTTTTGTTTAAGTAAAACACCATCTTGCAGAACTACATCCAACAAGGATTATCTTGGGAAAAAAGATAACATAAGGAAGTACTCAATGTAGTAAGCTTACACAGCCACCACAGAATTTGAGCATGCAGATAGAGTAGAATCTGTATGAAAGTCTGGAAGGGGGAGTAATTTATGAATAAAAAACACTACACACAGCTACTTCCCATTTCAAAGACCCCTTCAAAGAAAGCATATTCGAGCAAGTCAACACAGCCATACAAAGACAGTGAAAATGAAGTTTTCTTTCCTCTACCAGCTTCAAAAGGAAGAACGAAAATCTCTCCCTTTGTCCTTGTACACATTCTTATTATGCCTATGAGATTTGTTTGACACAAGGATTTCTAACAGTGCAAGAACAAATTGTAGAAATGTTTTCAAGAACTAGTACACAGCCACTTAGCTCTTCAGAAATCCAGCAAAGACAGTTAAATACCCAGGCTGTTAACAAATGAAGCATTTGTAGAAAGAGCTGTTTGGAAGATCCTAAATATCAGTGCATCAAACCAAGTCCAAGAGTGTTCCATGTCATGTCATTTGCAGGTGGGCTCACTGCTCTAAATCTGTCAGATACCAACATGACATATTATCCTGAAGAGCAGAAAGTTTATAGGATTTTAAGATCATCTAAGCCTTATCCCTGTCTATGCCTGCTTCTGGAGCATATAAACTAGGTCTTAATTCCAAAACTCACACTGTCTACTTGTAAGTGTGAGTTCCAATAACCAAAGTAGATATTAAAATCCTCAGCTGGATTTTTTTTTTTTTTTCAGGTTTTAAGCATCAATTTTGTAGTCTTACCTATGAAAAAATGAATATTCAAGTATGACCATTAGTTAAGTTCTGGATAGCTTGTTTGAATTGCATGTATTTGACAGTAGAGATACCCACAATATTGACAAACAAGCCTATTAAAGACCACTTATATGTCATCAAATTAACATGCAATTGAAGAATTACTCCAATGTAGAATACTCAGAATAAAAGGAAGATTAACTGAGGACTATAATCAATGTAAAAGGACTTTCTAGAAATCCCTCATAGAGTAATGAAAGTGTAACCCAAAAGGATAGGCGCATAAAAATCTTAACTCCGTAAGTTCTTATTAAACTTGAATTGGGTAAGTGCACTTAATGGTCTTCAAAAGCCTGACATAATTTAAAAGCAGCAATACAAAATATCTCGGCTAACTAGGAATAACTGCTGCAAAGCCAAATCACTATTGATGAGAGACATTTCACCAGTGCCACCACATGGCAAGACGGGGGCGGGGGGGTTACTTTTCAAACAAGGAGCAAAGTTCACACAGTAGTTAAGATCCATCAGACTGAACACTGATTTTGTTGAATCCTTGAACTCTGAAAAACATTCAGGTGTTCTGGAATCATGTTACTTTTGTGGCTAACAAAGCTATCAGTGCCATAACAGGATTACTTTCTGCATCAATATGAAAGCTTCCTAAAGTGCATTCCCAGATCTCTCCTCCCACCCTCCTCCCCCTGCCTCCAAATCTTTTCAACGTAGAAAGCAGAATTTTGGCACTTAAGCCATAATCTTGTAACTAGAATTAGGACTCACAGATATACTGCTTCAGAGCTTTAAAGTATATTATGCACAAATCAAACCAGGAAAAATAAATAGTCCCTGACAATATTAGTTTACTGGACTATTTTATCCAGATAAACCAATACACATTCTGCTGACATATTGAGAAGACAGTGAATCAGAAGCCTGGAATATTAGAATCGTAGAATGTCCTAAGTTGGAAGGGAGCCACAAGGATCATCAAGTCCAACTCCTGTCCCTGCATATGACAACCCCACAGTTCACACCATGTGTCTGAGGGTGTTGTGCAGTCTCTTCTTGAACAGTGTCAGGCTTGGCACCATGACTGCCTCCCTGGGGAGCCTGTTCCAGTGCTGCTCCACCCTCTGGGTAAAGAGCCTTTTCCTCACATCCAACCGAAACCTCCCTGGCACATCTTCCTGCCGTTCCCTTGGATTCTGTCGTTAGTCACCAGAGAGAAGAGATCGCCACCTGCCCTTCCTCCTCCCCTTGTGAGGAAGTTGTAGGCCCTGGTGAGGTCTACCCTCAGCCTCCTCAAAGCTGAACTAACCAAATGACTTAAGCTGCTCTTCATATGGCTTCTTCTCCAAACGCTTCACCAAATTCACAGCCCTCTTCTGGAGACTCTCCAGTAGCTTAATATCCTTTATATCCTCACACCGTCCTCCAGGTGAGGCCACACCAGTGCAGAGTGGGACAATCACCTCCCTTGCCCAGCTGGCAATGCTGTGCTTGATGCACCCCAGGACATGGTTGGCCCTCTTGGCTCCCAGGGCATACTGTTGGCTGCCATATTATTTCAATTTATGTCAGCCTTCTGTGTTTAATGATTCATTAAGGGAAAAAGGGGTTTGCATCTTTCCCTTCATACATGTGTGTAAATGTAGTCACAGTTATCTTATTTGTATTTTTGACAAATGTCCATTGTGTTGTTCACACAGTCCCACTTGTGACCAAGAGGGAGTGCTGCTCATTACAATTCAAATCTGAATATCATGAGAAGCTATAGGTTGCTTACTAGTAGGCCATATAATCTATCGAACAACCTGTGGCTGAAAAACTCTGAGTTACCTCAGTTCAGCAAAAGGCAACCTTAGATTAAGGTCACTTGCAAAGGTTGGTAAAGAGCTTCATATCCAGAGCCCACCTGTAGGTTTAAAACCAAACCAAAAACAAACACACACAACAAACACACACCACAACAACCCCCCACCCAAACAAAAAAAAAAAAAAACCAACACAAACAACCACCACCACACCACCAAACCATACAAACAAGTATCATAAGTTCTGTGTACCAGGTCTACTGAAAGTATTTTTCCCTTTATCAAATGCCACAGGTTAATGCCTAATATCAGGTTAGGACTGGTTGTATTTATAGCTTTCAAAAAGGGCAATTGTTGCAGGGTAGTACATACTAGGCTAAACAAGGAGCAAGTTCTGCTGCCACAGGAAATGGCTTGTTTGCCATGTGGTCTGAAATTTCCCCCCTTTTTCTTCTGCACTTTCTCCTTGCCTCATAGATACCAAGAAAACTTCTACAAAGAATGTTGCAGTAAAATAATATTCTGTCCTGCTACCAAAAACAAAACAATACACCTACAAAGAAAAAAAAAAATCACCAACACAAAGAAAATCCATGCATCTTTCAGTAAGTTTTTAAAATGCTTTTACAGTAACCTCATTACTATCCTTTCAATTAAAACATTCTGTTCGTTTGTCAGAGTAACATCTCCCAGGGGCAAGGAAAAAAAAGAAGTGGATAAAAGGGGAGGTGAAGGGCAGGCAAGCTTTAAAGAAGCGTGAAAACAAGAAGAAAACAAAAACATGATCACAAGAAGCATTTCCACTGGCTGTGAAAGATGCTCCAAAATGATCTGTCTGGTCACGAAATGAAATCTCTTTGAAATTCATTAAGTCAGACACTATCAGCCCAATCCTGCAATTCTGACTCAGGCAAAACTGTCATTGACATCAGTGAAAGCTTTGCCTTTATGAAAAAGTGAGAACAGACTTCAGGACTGGAACCTAGTTGTGTTTCATTTCATTACCATCTTATTTCACAAGCAAAAAACCCATTAAAATCAGAATGATACTCTAGTCTACAAGAAAAATTGTACATCCAGAGAACACAAAACAAGCACAGTATGAATTGCAGTGGAATTTTATTGTGGCCTTTATTTTAACTTCCTGTTAGATGTCAGAACAGTGCAGAAATCAACATATATTTTCTTTATGAGTGTTGGCTTCTCTCAAAGTGATTTATGAAAACGGATTTGCTACTACAAGTGCTGTAGGGTAGACAGAAGGTTGTAGGGAAAACAGCAACACACTGAAGAGACTAAAGAATAATAGACAAGAACAAAGGATAAAACAAAGGAGTATAGGAATATACAAGTATTTAATATTTTCCTAAGATCTTGCAAACACAGGAGAAGTGTTTCCCATTTACACCCAGGGAAAGAAAAATAACCAAATATCAAAAGGATTTTCTTCCAGAACTCAGTCAATATTTGGGATTAGAGACCTTCAGCTGTTTCTTGCCCTTCAAGTGTTTCAGTCTTGCATCTGAGTCTAACTAGCATCTAAACCTGATTATTTTATAATTAACAACTCTACAGAGATATAGTAGCACTATCTGTGATACTTCAAAAGACCCTTTTTGTTAAAAGGAAGATTTTGCAAACCTATTTTTCAAAAATAGACATCAATAGCTTTATTTGTACAACTTAAGTGCAAGTTTCTGAAAGAAACTGCTGGAAGTTTCAATTTCTATCTTAAAACTATTGAATCCTCCCTCAATTTACCAAAGCCCCTCATTTTCAAAAAACAGAAAACAAAACAAACCCACAACCCACCTAAAAAACCCCACAAAACACAAAAACAACAAAGAAACACACAAACAAAAACCCCACACCACACACACACACACCCACCCCCCCCCCCCCCTCCCAACTTCTAGCACTACAGTTTAGAAACAGACCAGATTCAAGACTAGAATTATAAATCCCCCAAATTTGGGACTTCTCATTACCTTATCAGGAAAATTTACATCTGCAGTTCATAGAATCATAGGAAGTTGGAAGGGACCCATAGGGATCATCAAGTCCAATGCCCCACTCCCTGTAGATGGTCATATTTCAGTAGTAATATAACCAATCACAGCCCAAAACATAATGAAAAAATGAGATAATTGACACCAGTTTAAGACTTCGCTAGCTCTTACTTCAAAATTGATCAAGCACATTCAGTTTATTTACACCCCTATGGATATATTAAGTCCAAGGAAGTATTCTGTCTCAGAGCTAAATACAGGGGTACACACAGGGCAGTTAACATGCTCCTACACTGCATATTCAGTGCCTAGCTCATTTAGTCACTGAGTCCATGGAATGAGTTATACCCAGAACCTGACAGAGTAAACTTCATTGCCACATAGAAACACTGATTATTTAATGGAAAAATATGTCAAGTTATTCTTGCACCTCAAAAGTTCCTCAGACAGGTACTTTTAGAGATATTCTGTGATACTGCTTTTTAATATTTGCCTTACTATTATCGAATCATATTAGCAAATATTTGAAAAAAGAAAACTCACATTCTTAGCTTCTTCTCTTGATCAAATTATTCACAGATTAGTATAATGTGATAATATAAAGATACTTAATGAACAACAGCAGAGTAAGTTCAAGAATGACTGTGGATGTATTTCAGACCTCCTAGGTCTGAAGGCATTCGCAATATTTGCACCAGTTTTTGTTTAAAGTTTGCCTTCAGTGGTAATCCCATATTTATGGAACTACAAGCGTGGAAAAAGCCATATGGATCACAAATGCACTTCCAAGCAGAGTAAGGAACCATGAGTAGCAAATACTTCACAGGCACCCCAACTCACCACATGCACACCTTAGAAACCAAAAGTGAGAGAACTATCAGAAGTCAAAGTGTCAATACGTTCTTCTATAATCATATTTCTAAACCAAGGCTTCACTCTTAATTTGAACTTCTATAAACCTATCAATTCCGAATACCTTTTCTAACACATTTAAACATGAATATTTATTTTGTGACCTCTGTGGTAAGTTCAATATTGTATTCCAGGAAAAAAAGAAAAAAGTATGAATGTTCAGAGACAGACAACATTCTCATGGATAACTTGTAATGAGTATCAGCTTTTTATCATCAATATTTGTACTGGAAAATCAGCAAAAATAACCAATACAGATAGAGGAATAACTTCTAATGGATATTCCAGTGTATATCTGATATTCATGAACAAATAAGACTGAAGTTTCACCTCAGATGTGCATTTTCTTATGATGCATATATAAAATTAAAATCCTGTAAAGCCTGCCACAGAAGATTAATATTATTTGTAGGTAACTGTAATACCTCAAGGCCCTTCTAGCCCTGTGGAGTGATACAGCTCAGCTAGAAGAGCAACTATTGCATTAAAGGGTACACATGCTGTCCCACTGTTTGTTTCCACACACGTCCTGCTACAACAGTTCTACCTGCAGAACATCAGCTGCCTGTGGAGGAATTACAGGCATGTGTCCTCAGGACTTGAACTCAACAATATTTTTATTACACCTAGTCAGCAGTCTATCTACTTCCACAGGATGTCAAGCATTCATAGTTGATTTTTCCTTATACTCCAGAGCCACACATTTTTATAACATGTAGATGTGGTCATGAACTCAAGATTTCTGCTCTAAAATTAAAGATACTATGCTCAGATCTTCATGGTTCAGTCAAATATTTAAGAGACAATATTGGTATTGGATTAACACCTGGTAAAATCCCACATTGTTCTGTCTATTAATAGAGAAGGTTACAAAAGAAGATTGAGCTGTTGTTTGCAACTACAATAGACATCACAGCTTACTATTCAACAGAATATCTCCGTATCACAAATTTAAGATCCATGTTACTGTATGCAAGTTTGTTACTTTCCTGAATGTGTAGGAAGACTAAAATGTGAATACAACAAAATATGAAGTGGAACTTTAAAAAACAACCTATAATGGAAATATTTTTATGTGCACCTTAGATACTCTATATCCAAAATCAGTTTTCCAGTGGGATTCCTTAAAAAGAATAAGAAAGTAAAATGTTTAAGTGTATGGATTCAAGTTTAAAGGTTACCAAGTACCTTTTTTGGTAAATAGGTTTGTTTGAAAAGCTGTTCATTGCAACAGAAAACAATTAAAAATATTTAAATTTAATTTAAAGATATTTTTACTTAGAGAATACTTGTTAGCTTCAAAAAAAAATTATATATATTTGAATTATCTCTTGGAGCCAGTTCTCTTTTTTGGACAGGCTTCTGAGTAAATATTTCAGTTCTTAGTACTGTTTGATGTTCTTTTTTTATTTCTTAGATGTATCTGTTTTCATCATGTATTTTTCAGTATCAGCTGGAGGAGGAGAAAGAGTAGGGCTTAAGAAGAACTTGCTATTTTCAGCATTTTTTTTGATCATGTATAAGTGGATTACACTAAGATTTAGTACATGAAGACATCAAATACTGACTGAAAAAAAATTAGTGAGTATCTTACAAGTTGAACTCAGACTTTTGTAAGGTAAATTGAGTCAGTTTATGTCTTGAGAGACACAGCTTCCTCAGATATTCTGCAAAGGGGCTGCTATCCCAGGCAAGTCTTCTACAATACACTGTAGAGCAGGGCCAAGTCAAGGAAACGGCATAGGTATAAACAAAAAAAAATCATCTTTTAATCCATACAAGTCAGAAGTTGTTACTGGGCTGTTAGAACCTTTAATAAAATGCTTTTCAGTGCAACTCACAGAAGTCACCTCCACAAACTTCCAGCCTACAGCACCTGTTCTGGCACAGAATATCTGACAAGCATTTGTTTGCTACATTGGTTGCCCAGAGAAGTGGTGAAGTCTCCATCCTTGAAGATATTCAAAAGCCATGTGGATATGGTCCGAGGAAACCCAGTCTCTATGGCCCTGCTGAGTGGGGCAGGGGTGGACCGGACAACTTCCAATAGTGTCAAATCCCTCTGAATTATTTTCATTATACTTCACAGCCCTGGGAATTGTGTTTTGCTCGCATAAGGCTGCTTAGAGCTTTCCTATTCTGCAAACAAGAAAGCAAAGATTTCAGCTATCCGGCTAAGAATTTGCTTTAATTCTTTTACAGCCTTACAACTGGAAACTGCAGTAACACCTGCAACAGGTGAAGATCCAACAGTCCAGGTCATTTTGCAAGTCCGATGCCATTTGCCTGCCAGTGGGAAGCTGTGATTTCATCCACATGTACTGCTACAAAACTTCTGTTTCTACTCGGACACCACAGATACAGTTTAGCATCTGAACATGTTGGAGAAATCACTTCAGATAACACCATGTCCTTTTAAAGTGATTTTATTAATTCATAACACATTAACAGCTTTCCCTGTTACATAGGACTTGGAAATTGGCAGTTCGGCAACATGGTGCCAGTGATCTCAAGTGTGACACCATATGTCAGAACTCCGCTAGAATTAGCAATAACAACAGCTAAACGCTTACAATCTCCAACATGTACAAGCTCCTGAGGACACAGGGAGTTAGTGCACATGAATTTTTACAGACTTCGAAGAAGCCTCTGTAAGGCCTTGGTGAAATACTGCATTATAACACATTTACACTATGCTGAGGGTGGAAAACAAAACAACAACACCCACACAAACCACCTCCCACCACAACCAGAACAAACAACAGTGAAGGCACTTAGGCTTTTGCTTGCATTTTCCTCCCTTCATCCCTCAGCTGCAAAGCCAATGTAACTGTACTATGAATTCTCTTCACAGACCTCATAAGCCATTAAAAATTGCAGCATTGTTTCCTCTTTGAGAAAGTTATGTGAATCTGGTAGATTTTTGGATACAGTGACAAATCTCATTTATGAGAGGGTAACATCAAAGAAAATAAGAACTCAATCCATCAAAGAGCCGTTTTCCTACATTGAATTCAGCACATTCAGCACCTTTCAGTTGCTGCTGAACTTTTCCAATATACTTTGCCTGTCATCTATTGAATGCTAGGTAGAGCTAAGTAGGGGACTAGTTGACATTTATACAAAGCCAATTCATGCTTTTTCCTTCTGAACATGTAATTAGAAACATGTACAAATACTTACATGTTTCCTCAACAGGCTGTCTTAATGTTTAACAGAAATACATCTTTATTTGCTAATATATATATATATAAGTATATATTAATATAAACAGAAAGCTGAAAACAATAGTCATCATTTCTTCAGGTTCTCTTTTCCAGTGAAGAAAAAGTAACACCTTCAGTGAGGAAAAACTATAGAAAAAAAAAAAAAAAAAAAACAAACTACCTTCCTGGTCAGTTCATTCTGACAAACGCAGGGGCACTTGCTTCATGCCTCTTTAGTGTCCTCAGTAGTTTGGTGCATGAACACCACAGTATAAATTAATTTTCGTTAATGATGAGATCAAAAAACACTATCTGGAAAATCATCTGGCACAAAATGCTAAATTAGAGTCCCACAGAGTCCCTCATCATTAAGTAGTTTCACCTATCACAGGCTGCTTTAGAAGGCCACTCTCAGGCTTAATCTGGATTCACTTCATCTCAAGTAAAAGCTTTTTGGGTCTCAATTATTTTGATGAACTAGCAAGGAGGTCTAGTCAACATTGCCCTGGCAAAAGAGCCCTGTTTTGGAGCTAGTCAGACAACAGAAATAATCCAATCTTTTCCATAAACAAATAGAGCTAACACACAGCAGACAGTTTGTAGTTTTTTTCACTGTCTGGAAGGTGGCTGATCTCAAACACGGTATTCAGTTGTCAGTGGTCTTAAGTTAGGGTTGAGTTTGACAGTTTTAGCTAAAAAAACAAAAAAAAAGCCACAAAAAAAAAAAAAAAACAAAACAAAAAAAAACACAAAAAAAGAAACACTCTAGCCTCAGCTGAACAGCAATAAACACAAACTCTTCAGAAGTCACTGACAAGAAGGATCAACATCTGAGAACAGTCAGCACAATCTCCAGTTCAACAAAAATCTTGTAAAAATTACTGATTTCATAGGAATTATAGACTAGCCCAGACTAGAAGGGACCTTGATAGAACATCTAGTCCAACCTTTCATAGGAAAGGGGGGTTAGGTGAGATTGTCTGACCAATCGTACCTTGAAAACTGTCAGTAACAGGAACTCTCCCACAACCCTGAGGAGGTTCCTCCCGGTACCCTTTATTTTATACTGTGATATCCACATCATTCTGTTCCTGTTTGCTTTCTTCCAGTAAATAATAGGGTTTGTTTGTTTGAGATATTTATGTACAACATTTTTTTCTTGAAAACATTTTTGAATGCCATGTTGAAAAACAAGGCCAGGGAGCTCTCTCTTACTGTACTTGCACTTTTGTTGAGACAAGCTACTTGCTAATAACTTCTTTTCAGAGACAGTGTTTCCAGGAACTGACTTTTACCCTTCCTGTGGCTGGAAAAGTATGATCCACTGTAATGCCAGGCCCCAAATCGTCCATAGTTTCTGAGGGAAGTTTATTTCCCGCCGGACAACTTTGCAAGATGTCTGCACTGTATTTAACATCAGAATGTAATCTACATGTGCATCATTCCCATAGAGGATATTATGGCAAACTATTGCCAATAGCCACCATGTAGCTTCATTATTAGTTCCAGTAACCCAACACTTTTGCGTTTTACATTTGTTTCACCTAATGGCCTTCACTTATTCAAAGCAGGCTTTCACAGGTATCTAGGCATGCATGATAATTAGAAAACATTTTTCTGAAGTAATAAGCCAAAATGTACTACCTTATAAAAGAGCACTGTGAAACAAGGGTCATGCTGGTTATACTGAATTTAAGGTTTTTTTTCAAAGCACACTGTTTGATCTCACATTTCAGCAAGTTTAAATACAATAATTTAAATAAAACATAACAGTAAAAGCACAACTGCCACATTAAGCCTAAATACAATTCTAAAGCTGTCCTCCTCTTTCTGCTCCCGCTACAGCATTATGATAAAAATGCTTTGCCTGATGTTTTCACATTAAAAGAAAAATAACCATCATAGTTGAACCCTGGATTCTTGTTAGACATTGCTCAGATATTTGGAACACAAAAATGTTTGCATCTTATTTTTAAGCAATTTTTTTTTGTGATATTCACACACTTAAACCTCAGAGTTTGCTAGAGTCACTGTTAATCTTTGTGAGATACTGAAATAGATTGTAAAACAAGTAAGCAATTTCCTAATGCCTGAGGAAATAAAAAATTGAGATGCTTTCAAGAATCCACTATGAATTAGTTTGGATTTGTTTTACACATAATTTGCATTACCACTTCTTTGTGATGGAAGCGCAAAGCTTTTTTCTTTTTTTTCCATTTGTGCAAACAGAGCTCCTGAATTATATCAAATTTTTTCTATTACTCTTGCTGCTGAATGCTGTTCAAACTAATTGGAGGTAGCAGTGTAGTTTTTATGTTTTGTTGCCTTATCTGCTGATAAAGATGTCTTAAAAGCTTCAACAGTTCAACCATTCTTAAAAGCTTTTGTTGAAAAAGGTATCTTTCCCAAGAGGTTTCTATACAGAAGAAATATTTTAGACCTCCCTCTAGCAGAGTTATCTTGACATTTGTTAAAAAATCGGTAATATTTCCAACAGGTCAGGCTTACTTGAATGTTCTGTATTTTTTATTGATGTCTCACAGATGTGATTTCTTCTTTACATCAATCATTAGGGTTGTAAGCTGGATGGATCTCACATCTATATTTGGTCAATAAAAAATAAAATAGCAATACTATACAACAGATTTTTAAAACAGCTATACACATTCTCCAGATTAGAGAGCATTACTATCTCCAAAGAATTTTGATGAAACACTTATGTTGTTCTGAGAAATAATAAACAAGTCCTTTGCTGGCTTGCGCATTTCATTCTATTTTCCCAAAAGTGGTACAAAGCAGTGCCACAGAGACAAGACCAGAACTGTTGATAGCATCAGTTTCAATCTTCAACTTCTGAAGGCCATATTCTAACCTTACTGAGGCCCAGCAGCTTAATTTACTTTTTGCTCTTACTGCACTCTTGTTCCCTTGGTAAAAGGCTTCATATTGCCAGACATGCTGACTGGTGAACTGACACACTACATTTGTAATGCAAGGCTATATACATCTGTACTGCAGTTTTTCATCCAACTTTTTATTCTAAGGAACAGGTCACAAAAACCCACTACAGGATTACTCACCAGCCAGAAACTCTTTGAGCTCTACACATTTAAAGATTTAAAGTACAAATCACTCTTCAACATCATTTCTGCATACAGACCACAGCTCCCTATCATTAAATATGAATGGGTTTGAACTTGATCCATGAGGGTTTCATCTGTTCCAAAAACTTACATCCAGTAGAACTACAGGCATATTTCTCATATTTGGACGACATTTTCAGCAAGAAGCACCATTACTGAGAATTAAGAATGGAAATACCACTTATACATAATCAAACTGAACCAGTGATGATAAATTGGTCTCACTAATTCTTCCAGTATCTCTAGAACTGTGCAGGGTTCAAAGTGAAACTGCAGTATTGAAAGACATAATAACAATGCACCCTCATTCCCCTATGCTTTTGACAGTTTCAATTGAATCTGAACCTATATGCCTATGTCTGTGAATGGAATAGACTTGCTTCATGTTCTGCTTTTCGGGGCGGGGGGGGGGGAACAAAAACAAACAAACAAAACCGCTAAGACATACCAGGAATGTAATTCAGAACAAAGAAACTTGATACTCCAAAAGATATTGCAGTTAGTATACAAATGGAACCAAGGCATTGGCCAATGAAGGAAGTTGCTTAGGTCAACAGAAACATGTCACACCACTCTGTCCTTAAACAAATACATATAGCAGCTGTTCTACCACTATTTGGCAGTCTCCTATTTTTGCTGCAGTTTATATAAACCACATAATCCTTTTATTTCCTGTCTCTCAGTCAATTCAGTCAGGATGAGAGAGAAGTTTTCCGTCCCTCATCTCTTCTGAAAACGCAAGACACAATTTGGTCAACATACAGAGTGCTAATCTGCAGAACAGTTGCAGAATCTCATCTGTTTCCCTCTTCCTCTTTCCTACTCATGTTGGTTACTACTCCCAGCAATGCATTCCAGTCGCTTGAGGCTATGAATTAGTCCAGGCTCCCGTCACACAGGTGAACCAAAAACCAACCAACACTGACTGTTGAATGGTGCTGCAGGCCACACCATTGAGCAGAGGATGGACTTGATTCTCCTAGGTAAATGCCATCACTAATGAGGTGTTTAAACACACACACTTTAAAATTTGTCTGAGACCAAGCTGGAGTCATAAGAAGATGCACATTAAATCTTCTCTGGTCTGTGAAAGGAATTACTCTAGCTTGACAAGCAGATAACACAGAGACTATTTTAAAAAAAAAAAAAAAAACAAAAAAAAAAAAGTAAGAGAAGTGGTCAAGCATTAAAAAGTTCTCCCTGAGAATTACCCCAGGAACATATAGGTAGTCTTCTCATGGACAGAGAGGAAGTGGTTGAAATAACCCATAAAAGGCAAGCTAATGACAAAATACACTTTCTTTTTCCTTCAGAAGACTTGAACATCAGGTAAGGAACAACTAAATACGGCTTCATCAGAGTCAGTAGTTGTGACTTCTTAAGCACCACCTTTCTCTGTTCCAAATGAAATTCTTTGAGGTGTGTGGGCATGCAAAATACATCTTTTGTGAGGGGCGTGGGGGTGTGTATATAAAATATACATCCTCTTCTCCTATAAATCAACCAAATCATGTTTTACAAGAAACCTTAGAAGCAGTTGCCAGCTAGAGATTGTACGTATCAGCTAGTTTTCCTTATTGATATAAATCCTTTATCCTATAACAATACCTATGGTAGCAAAATACGCCCTTTTCTCTTTTTTTAACCTCACAGTGAACTCCATTTGCAGTAAAACCCGTTCCCTTCCCCAACATACTTCCTAAATGGAAACAATAACTACTTCTCCCCCTTACCTGCACAAAGGCAACTGATAATCACAAGAGGTATTTCCACACTTTCAGAACAGATCTGTGAAGTCTACTCAAAAGTATACATAAGGTATAGCAATGAATTACGATTTCCCATTCCTCAGGCATCTCAGTCAAAGCTTGCTTTCATCATTTCCAAATTCCAGTAAGGCTAAAACTACTAAATACATAGGAACTTGCCATCTTGCCAACATGCATTATGCTCCACTTCAGGCATTCTCTTTTGTAGATGCAGAAAGACGATGTTTCTCCCTGAATAACTAGGCATTTTAATAGTACAAGAACTCCAAGATGAGCACATAAAGCTACAGATTTCCACTGACCCCCTTTATCTTCCTGTCCCAGAGCATCCTAAAGGATAGCATAGTCCACGAACCTACAAAATTAGAAACTTTAAGAAATTTTTGGCTCCATGTCCATTAGCCAAAGTGTTGAAGTTACAGTAAAATGCAGCCTATGGAGTCTCACTGTTGTAACCATGCCACTCACAAACACACTCTGAAATACCACCCTGAGTGACCACACACCAGGTAGCTAATGCAGCAGGGCACACTTCCACAGCACAGTAGCACAGGGTTAATCATATGCCAGCATTTTGCAAGAATCTACTTAACAGCAAAACAGATAGTTTCTGACTACAGAAACACATGCTTGACCTGAGTGGGATTCTGGGACAAATAGTCCTCCTCCATTTCCCAGCAGCTATCCTCTTGAAGTGGTTATATTGATAAGTCCCCAGCTTCGTTTTATCTATTCATGTAAAACCTTCATGAAGGCACTGTGGTTTCTCACCCTAGAAAAACATTTGTTGAAATAAAAATCTCAATTTCACTGTAAATTTATGCTATTTAATGATTTTACTACAAAGGAAGGAACACACTTCTGTAAATTTTCCATGCAGTATCTGCTGTTTTCCAAAATTCTTCATCTAAGTTAGCTTGTATGCTTAATTTATTAATAAATGAAATAAAGTCTTAGTTCCACATCAGCTTCACATCTGTAGTTGAAGTGAAATTCATGCTATGTAAAACTGAAGATGCAGCCAGGAATGTTAACTTTAATATGTGAAATATATTTTACTGAAGGGAACATGTTTTTGTGGTTCACTGTCATTTTCTCCTTCTGAAGACTCTTTAATTTAATGTTGTGATTATGTCAAAAAAGGAACCTGCAAATTCTAAAATTGCCTCCACTCCATATCACATCAACAAAACAGAAAAATAAATACTTGAAACCAAGTTATGAATATGATCAATCATTAATTCAAGATCAGGTTTTCATTGTTTTAAAATCATATTTCAGACAGAACTTAATACTATGCCAAATTTAAGTACATGCTATATGTGTATCTATACATGTGTATTCAAAGCACAAATACACCTACCTGATTCAGGCCATGTAACAGTTAAGAAAATACAAAAGAAATAAAATATCTACAGCTAGGCTGTACAAACTGCCACATCTCCACCTGTACTTTGACTACAACCCAGAGCAGGGTCGTCACTCCAGCCTCCTACTGGTAAGTGTCTGCATGTCACTCTGACCTCCCGCTGCTGAAGCGTCTAAGAGCATAAAATTCAGGGTTTTTGTAATCAAACCATTTAACAAGAGAACAGTTGCTATACCAAATCAGAATACAGGTACTGGAGATAAACTGGCAGCAAAATTTTTATTCACTTAAAATATCCTAAGAATCAATTTGATGAGATTCAGTTGTTTCTAGATGCTTTGAAGGGGAGATGCTTCACATGCATAATCAGCATACATGTAAGAAATACTGACTGTTCAACTGGAACTTCTAAAGAAATCCTGTGGTCATTTATTGAAACAATCTTTCCTCGCTATCTAGCTACTGTTAGGCAGAAATACGTAAGTACACACATATCCACAACCAACTGGTTTAGTTGTACAGGTTATGCACTCTGATACCACTTTCATCTTTGTTGCAATCAGATCAGTGATCAACGCTCCTTGAACTTATGGCCACTTCCACATTCATATTATTTGCACTGAGGCTGGAAGTGGAGTAAACTAAACATTCTTCATTTAGAGTAAAAGAAAGACAAGTAATGCCAAAAAACTCCTAGAAACAATTCAAAAATATAGCAACAAAACCACTATTGATATTGGAAATGCTATACTAACACCAGCTAACAGCCATATCACAAGCCCTTTTTGGTATTTACTTCCTCTTGCCATATCTGTGACAGTAAAAGTCTGAGTTAGGAGGCAGAGTGATTTGAAAATTCATATAATGAAACAAGCAATCAAGGAAACAATAGCAATGCAGGAAGTCAGATAATCACCTGCGCCAGCTAAATATTGCCAGCATAGACTCCCCTCCCTTTGGTACTGCCTCTTTGCCTCTACACAATACGTTAAAAACTGGAATAGAAAGAAAAAAATTACAGGAAAGCAGAGACTTTCTCTAAAGCCTTTCTACTTAAGAAACATACAGGTGCAGACATGAAACAACTGAACCATTCCTTACCATCCAAAGCTAGAATAGGATTTTTTTCAAGATTTCAAGGCATCCCTAGAATTTGTCAGAGAAGCACAAAGAAACAACAAGCCACCAACCATATTAAGCTTTACTACCTTAAAAATCATTACCATACATAGCAAGTGCCAGTAGCCAAAAAATGCTCATTGGATAAAAAACAAAGCATTCAATGAAAGCTACCTCATACTATTGTAATTTCAAAGAACCCTATTCCTAAGGAACAAAAAGCAGCCCAGCAACAGGAAGCATTTAATTAATATATATATATTTATAAATACAAATACTTAAAAAACAAGTAAACAAAACCATAAAATGATCTGTTAATTACCTTTCTGGGTAACTGCACCTCTTTTGCAAGTTAAGGCAGCAGAACATATCTCATGTGTTCTTCCAAATGTAAAGAAAGGAGCAGCAGCTGAGTGCAGGTTTTCTAGTTGCCTTGTTAAGAGCTTAATTGAATAAGTTAATTCACCTGCTGAATGTCTGATTCTGCCTGTAGTTGCACTGGTCTCTGTCTGAAGTTTGAATTACAGCAGAGGAGTGGGGGCTGTGGTTGAAAAGAAATAATCTGGAGACATTTCCCTCCCACACCCCCAGAAGTGGGGGGTTTTTTAAAGTACTTTATCAGGAGTTTTTCTCAAAACTCTTCTTTTATAAGAGATAAATACGTTTTTGCTTTAGGATGTTTACGAATTTTAAACGTTTTGTATAATCACCTTAAATTTTGTTTCTACTTTGACATAACATTTATTAAAGTTTTTAAAAAGTAGTATCAGGAATCAATAGAGTGTGATTGCGTATGGTGTCTGTATGAACAGTATATCAGCATTCAAATCAGAAGAATAATGTACTTAAATTAATATATTTTTGTATTATACATTTCTGTATTAATAATTATGTATTAGCACTGAAAAAAATAAATTCAGTCAGACATAGCAATTTGTTTAATACTTCTAGTTTGAAAATTAGGCACGAATCTATACTGTTGAAGCTGACATGAGAAGAATAAGCCAATGGAGAACATGTTATTTGAAAGTTGCCATCAATAGAATATTTCTTTAAATCATCAAAGTATGGACATGGGTACAACGAGCTGTATACACTGTCGCTGAGTCTTCACAGCCTGGCCTTTTGTAGGATCAAAGTAGGTGTAAAGCACCACCATGTGAGAACAGGAGCTTGTCATATCCACTTTTAACAGAGACTTTTCATTTATCCAGGAGCTGACAGGTTTCTAGCAACATGGACAGCAAGGTGTCAGGGAGCTGCAGAGGCTGGCTGACCCTGGAGGGGAGGCGTCCACTGACAGCACCAGACACGAGAAGGGGTGAACCAGGTCCAGTGGGGAGATCCATCAAGGGGCAGCAGGAGATGGGCCAAAGAGGGGACTGAAGGAAAGGCTACAACACAGGTCCAGCCTGAATCAGCAAGAGACAGGGCTGGAAAATGGTACACTTACAACACTGCTCAGTCTTGAGCTTAAATGGGGCTCCTGGGCCCACATGCACTGTTGTTCTGCACTGAGGAGGTGCTGGGTCTTTTGGGATCTCAGTAAGAAAGGCACTAACACTTAAATCTGGTTAATGAGTTTATTAAGTAAAAGGTGGGGAAAAAGAGAGAAAGTGATAGCAATCTTACATCCCTCCTGATGTTCAGTGTGGCTGGAGGCCCCAGATGAGGCTGTGTCAGGGTCATTAATGCCCACTAGTGCACTTAGGACCCTGACATGAGTGTACAGGACCACACCATTCAGGGTAGTCATTGAGAGGCCTGAAATTTTACTCCTTGCCTACTTAGAATTCCCAGTCATTTGAAATACATCACATAAATTAAAGTCAGTTAATGAATCGTGAAGTATTAGGAACACTAAGGGTTGAAGGCCATTACACAGCTGAACTGCCATTTCTGCAATTTTGAATATGCATTGAAAGAAACAGGCCCCATGGCTTTTGCATGCTGACCCCCTTTTCACTTTGCTGTCAACCTTATCAAACTGTAGCAGCATCTGTGTATCTACCCACACTTGGGCTAATGTTTTTAGTAGACCAAAACAGCAAGTAGTGGCTAAAGCAATGAAAGAACGTGTCCCCAGTTCTGCACATTAGGCATGTTTGTCCTGACATGACTGCAGATAGAGCAGGGACATACGAGAGAGCCTTGGCTGCCCTGCTTTGCTACTGGGAAACTCAATAAAAGATTTATACGGACACTAAAACTGGCATCAAACCAAACAGCATAGCTACATCGCACCAAGAAGTCTAACCCTGGAGTTTTATATGTTGACTTGAGTTATGATTGTTTACTGATCGCTACAGTGCATTTCAGAATGTACTGAAATTATTGATAAATTGTTTTAAGTTAAAAGTGAATTAATCTGGTAGATTTCATGAGCTCTGAAGAACATAAATGAAGGATCAAGATAAGCAAGACATTTAAAATAAAATCTAACAAGAAGGTCCAAAACATATGAACAGGGATATTTTTGTTTATTTTCTTTGATTTGGTTCCAAACGAACACTGCGTATGTCCAGAAAATTCTCTTAGTACTTCCTCATGTATTGGAAAAGTTATTTTTTTAGGCAAGCACTAGTGCCATTCTGTAAAGCCCTGAGCTGACCTTATGCAGAATAATGCATTTTATTTTTTGTGAAAGAGAAATTCAAAGTAAAGAAAAGGTGAGAAAAGCTACTCAGGAGACTGGAAGAGCTTGGTTCATTTGGCAAATGCATTTCCTGAGGTAAAAACAAAGGAAGGAAAGAAATAATATTGGGTTTAAAACAACCAAAATAAACAAACAAACAAAAACAAACAAATAAAAAGCAAACCCAAACCAATCAAACAAACACCCAAAAAATAAACCACAAACAAACAAACAAAACACAAACACAAACCCCAACCAATCAAACAGAAAACTGTATGTGAATTTAAACTTGCCAGGGTTTGAAATCTGAAAAGATATTCTGTTCATCAAAGTAGTGAGATACTACCTCTCTAGGAGCAGCAGCAGAAAAAGAGTCAGATATTTTTACAATATAGCTTATATTTGTCAAACTGTGGATGATTTTTCAGGGTGCGATTACTTAAAATATCAATAGATGTGGACTAAACCTAATGTCTCCAGAGTCAGCTTCCAGAGAGAGAGTACAGTTAGTGAGAGATTTTCCACTTTGATCTGTGTCTTGAGAATTCACTCTCTAAAAGCATACCTGTACTTGTTAGCTTTCAGAACATGCTGCAAAATCTGTACACTGTCCAAGACGAATGAGAAAACTGGTGTAAAGTATGGCAAGATGAGAAAATCTGGGCTCCCATGTTCTATTCCTTCAATTCCTTCCATACACCTGCTGTCCCTATGACTTTGCTGCATTTGTTGGTGGACACTGAGAAGTGCTTATTTTAAAACATTGGGGTTTTTTGTTTTGTTTTATTTCTACTGTAAAATACTCCAATAAAAACAAAGGTAGTCCAACACGAGCAGATTTTGAAAATGTCATATCTAAACCCCTGCCACTAAAGCAAACATCAAGACAGCCTAAAATATAAAACACTGTGGTATTGTTGTAATAATTCCACTCATTGCATGACGCACACATTTTCAGCTGTATCATTAAAATGACTCAACCCGTACTATGCTTTATACATGCAAACAATCATATTTCGAGCACCAAACCCCATTCAATTTATACAAGTACAATTTGCTTCTCACAGTTCATTTTTTGTGTGCAAAACTATCTCACGGGCAAAGAAAAAAAAACAACATTCCAAAAAATAGAAGAAACTTAAAGTTGCACACTGGGAAATGTCAGGCTAGTCTAGATATTTAAGCTTTGTTCTGCTATGATTATGAGGAGCAATTAAATTAAACAAACAAACAAACAAACAAACAAAACCAGAAAACAAAACAAAAAAAAAGAGAGATGAGCCCACTAACTAGCAGGAAGTCTCCTTTGAGGCTTGAGCCAGCAAAACATTCACAGGGCTGCTGACTCCAGCAGAACAGTTCTCTTACTTTGAGCTAGAGTTTAATAGATTGAAGCACTGATTAATAAACAGAGCTAATAACAAAATATTAAATCAGTTGGAAAATCTTTCTGCTTTTGATGGGACTCTGTACACAACAGTTCACAGGCATTTCTGACCCTATTTCAGACCACTATTGAGTCTGTTCTTTTCTGTAAAACATAGAGGAAATACTACCTTCCCATTGACTCTCATTATCTGACAGAAATTCTGCAGATAAAGAAAAGACTAGATTTTGCTGCAAGGCAGTTAAGACACTACAGTGAACATAAACATATCAGTCTCACCTCGTCACTTCTTTTCAGTAATGATTGCTTATGGAGTACAAATTTACACTGCATTTATATGCTTGCTTAGTTGTCTTCGTATATGCTTATTTTGTAAGCATAACGACTAATATCTAATAATAATGTTATATTTCCACATAGACAATTTCAGGGTGGTATCTGAATGTATAGACCTGTTATTTACAATACTGTGGGTTTTTCATTGAAGATTCAAATCTTTTCTCCCTGTATCACTATACTTTCCAAATTCCACTGTATACACAGTTGATATGTACATGTTATTACTCTGAAATATACCATTTATTAATATTGGATGAGCTCTGGCATGGAGAATAAAATATAGATCATCTTCTGCATTTAAATTTCTGCTACTACTATAAACCACTCCCCAGAGTGGTTTATAGCTTCTCATATAGTTTAGCACAGATCTAAAGTACATGGTGGGTAGAACATCAGTTGCCACTGGAACTCTGGAACTACATCTGAATTAAGAGAATTAAGGCTTAAGATAGAAGGTGCTTGAGAAAAAAAAAAATATCTGAAGAAAAATGCATGCAATCTGTTAGTCATATCTCAATTTGTTAAAAGACTGATAACTTAATTAACCATGAAGTAGAAACAATTTCTTTGTATGCATCCAGAAATTAAATGCAACAGCCAACAGTTAAGAAAACCAGACTTAAAAGTCTATTTATTTTAGTTACTCCAAGACTTACTTTTGAGCTAAAATATTTTGAAGAATGTTATGTTACAACCTTGTGGTTAGCGCCTACATTTCTTATGGAGAAAACCAGCAAATGCTCTTATACAGACTCAACACTTTATTTTCAGAGACTTAAATACATTACTAAGCCTTTTGTTTCTGATTGGGGTATACTAAATAACTATATTTTTCTTTCTGGTGACTTTATTCCTATATTTTAAAGTTGGCCTCTCTATTTCAGGATTGTGTTTAGCAAGAAAAGTTTATTCTATTTGTAGTTTTGTGTTTAGTAATAGGTCAAAGCCTCTGGGGTTTCACACTTGAATGAATTACATCCTGGGGAATCCTATGTACTGAGAATACCAGATTAATTAACATAATCAAACATGTCTCAGTAAAACCAGGATCTAAAACTACAGTGATGTCATATCCCATCACAACACTCTCCTAAAATGCTGCAGTGTTCAAACTGGCAATAGAAGTGTGGTAAAGACTACATTTGTGAGATCTTTATTCCTTACTGTTATGATATATGTGGTTTTCAACTCTGTGAGCTTGTAAGCCAATCTAATGTTTGTAAGGTCAATCTACTGCTTTTCTGTGAAAGTAAACAGCTTTAACTTTGTAGCTGAATATATCACGATAAAACATTGTGGGTTTATAGATTCACATGTTTTAACACTGGAGTCACCATTGATTTGAAGTTCTGAATCTTACATCTCATCAAATTTTACCAAGCAGCTTCTGGATCAAACCCAGAACATAAAGCTGACCTAGATTTAAAGACTTTATATAGTGAGTCTTGTTTATTCTTTAGTTGTTTCCATCTTTTAATTGCTTCAAAGTAGGATTTTTTTTCTATTCTGAATTCCTCTTTTATCAGGTTGCAGACTTGCTAATTTACTACCTCTATTTATTTAAAAAATTACCTTAACTTCACAATCTTGTTTCCATCATGAACGTGTTTAAAGACACCTCTAAACCTCTCTGCTTTTTACAAGCTAAACTGTTTTAATCTTACATTAGAAAAGTATTCCAAACTGTGCTGTTCTTGTATCTCTTTTCAGAAACTTTTAAAATATGTCACCAGCCTTCTTAGAGAACGTTTATTTAAACATTTTGTACCATAATATGTTCCAGGATTGGGCACACTAAAATGATAATAACAACTTCTCACGACCACCACTGTGATTAATTTGTCTTAATATTCCACAAGGACAATGTCACACTGAAAAGTACATTCAGTAATCCTTCAATCCAGATCTGCACGCTGGCTTGTCTGTATGAACACTGTTGAGTTGCTGCATGATCTTGCATTCAGTTGTATAAATTGTCTGTTATTGAAGTGAGCTACTCTGTAAAATTGACCTATTCATATCTCTAGGCTACTTCTGGAGAACATCTCTCAAGTTTATAAATAAGAAGTGGTTTCCTTTCAAATATACCTAAATACTGGTTGGATGAGGGAAAGAGTAGCTATACAGTCTACTGGTTATGAGGATAATTACAGACTGGCATCAACATATTTTGGTGAAAACTTTTCATTTCAACATACCAGCATTTCCTGTTTGTAAAGAATATGCTTCAATTAACCTCTAATACTACTAGAAGTGAATTATACAGCTCACCTTTGTACACATATGGCAAGCTCATATCAGCCATCATGTTTTGAATGATGAGCAATATTTTGTGATGTTGTTATCCAAGTATATAAGGCATATATAAATGAACAACATTAATATTTCAGATAGATTCATACCACAGTGACACTCCATGGATTTTGTTTTTTTAAATGGATGTTCAAACAACTCTCACCTTTCAATTTACTGTATCTACCAGAAGTATCAAGAGATACCATTAAGATTTTCTAAAGACTGGACACAGCTATGTTTTCAGCTTTGTACAATAGCAATGATAGGCTAGCAGTACTGATATGGAAAGAGAAAAAAGATCGTAATTAAACCAGTAGTGAATTAAAACACCTAAAACAATTAGGGAATATTTTATCCCTGAAGTTTGTTTCTAAGCTTCTAATCTCATCAAAGTCAATAGTATGTGCTTGAGTGCTTTGTTAAAATGGAACTTTTCATGACTCAAGCCCAGTTGTTTAAATCCACTCAAAAGAGAGTATTTTAATATTCAACACTACCTATGTGTAAATTTTCAAAAAGCTTGAGAACAACATTCATATTTAGCAAAATAAAATGATGCAACAGTAAAGTTGCTACTTAAAGCAAAAGCAAGTGTATGTTTTTCCCACAGGGATTGTGAGAAGTTTGAACTCTGCATATCTGAAGTATAGACTATACTTATAATTAATAGAACTGTTCCTACCAGAGAACGGGAGAATTTGTTCTGGTAGTTTTAACTAATAGCCTCATAAGAAAAATGCACTTGCCTTGGTGAAAATAAATGAAACGTTAGATCAATTCACTGTTGAAGTACACAACACACAGATACAGGCTGCCTGGAGAAACAGCCTCACTAAATACTAATTTTAAGGCGAAAGATAAGCATCAGATGTTGTGAATATATAAAGGAAGTACTCTGCACTGATTCTGTTGAGCACCTTCATTGACGGACTGTCCTTGAACAAAGAGAGGGATTCTTTAGTTTACTTGCTATTATTTTTTCAGTTAAGGGTTTAAATTAAGTTCTTTTCATGATCATTGTTGCTACCCAGAGTAAGGGGGAGAGTGAGAACAAAAGGATAAACTTTTTGCAAAGTGGACCTAGAAACTTCTAGTACAGAATACAAAGAGTCTTTGAATTTATGTAAACACTACTAGTGCAAAGTTCAGGGAACAGAGGAAATAAGTTAGCAACACAGGTATCAACAAAGAAAACCAAACTGTATCTAAAATGTGTGGTAGGTATTATTATTTAATGGTACCTGCTGGAACAACCTTGAAGAAGAGCTAAAAAAAGACTAAAGATATGGCAAAAATGGAAAACCTAAATACTGGGGTCAAAGCTGTGTATGGGATATTTTTGAAACAAAAAGAAGACACTATACTTAGAGGAGAAACATGTGATTGCCTCTAAAGATTTCTAATGAAATATCCTATTTCTAACACAAACACACACACACACACTACCCTTGGATACAAGGATTGCATAAAACCCCTGTTTCTAATTTCTTTCCTGCATCTACTCAATGATAGTTCAATATTTTTTTCTGTTCTGTGTAAAGTGTTGTTCTATATTTCACTCTCTGTTTTCCCATCATCCTTTTTTCTGTATTGAGTTTATTATACTTCCCTTAAATTTAAGTTTATTTTACTCTGCCTCATGTCCCTAACCTTGCTGAACCTTTGCCTTTTTCACATCTTCCTTCTTCAGTACTTGAGCTTTCTATAGCTTTTTATAGTTTAAATAAGACTCTGACCTGATATAATCATGTGGGGTGTGCAACCAGTGGAGCTGCACAAGTAGTGGGGCTGCTCTCTAACACAAATTAGTGGCTACAGGAAAAAGCAATCCAGCAGATTATACTGAGGTGTACACTAGGAGGGGGATACGCCCAGACAGATACATTTCACCTGTGCAGGGATCTGTCCCTGAACTGCTGTCAGACCTCCTTCCACTGGCTCTCCCAGACATCATGTAGGTATTCAGAGGTCATTCCTTTTAGGCTCAGATAGAGTATCCCAACCCCACAATCTCAGACATATTTTCCACCTCTGTCCCTCTCCAGGTATAGCCTTTCCTTACATACCTTTCATTTTACTTCATGCACAAACCATACAGATTCCCACAGGAATTTCTCAAGCAATGTTTCTAAATATCAACTCATAAATCCTTACCCTTTCCTAATACAAGCAGCTCCTGGCTTGCATGAAATGTTTGGTTTCTCTAATAGCTGAAATCATCTCACTGTCCTACTGCCACCTGTACTTGTAAATTCATTCTGTTTTTCTCGTTAATAACTTTCCAGTTTCCCTATTACAATGTTCTTGCACATGTTCCTTCCCAGAGTCCCTTCCACTTGCCTCTTCAACCAAATGCCAAACTTTCAAAGTCTTTGGATTTCCCTATTAGTCTGCCTATTGGCACTAGATCATATTTCTTTCCAAAAAAAAGAAAAAAAACACAACAGTGGAACAGAACATAGAACAGGATATATATTTCCTGATATTTCTTGTGTCCATCAGCACTATACTTTCAGAGGAGACTAAAATACAGAGGTGGGATTTCCACCACCCCCAACCCCACAGCCCCAGCCCCATAGAGTAACTCCCACCTCTCTTTCCACAAATATTTCCGAGACACAAGGTTCAGTCACTTCACCCCAGCTCTTGAAGGACAGCTGCCCTGTGCGGGTATCACCCCCACCGCCCCTCTTCTGAGCACAAACATCCACCCTGAGCCTCAGCGGGGCCATTCCCCCTGCCAGGGGCGCCCCTCGCCGCCGCCGTCCCCGGTCCCGCCCCGCCGGCCTCCGCGGCTGCAGCGCGCTCCGTGGGGGCGGCCGGGACTGGCCCCCGCCCCCAGTCTCCCCGCCCGCCCCGTCGCCGTCGGGGCCGCGGCGTTCCCCGCGTCCGGGATGCGGCTGGCGGCGGGGTGCCGGCTGCTGGCAGGAGCCGGGGACAGACGGCCAGGAAGGTGGGCTCCCGCCGCCGCCACGGCTCGGCGCCGCCGGCGCGGCTGGGATTAGGCTCCCGCTCGGCTGCGATGCGGAGCGGTGGGGCGAAAGCGGCGGGGCCCAGCGGGAAGGCGCCGGGCGCCGCCGGGCACTAAGCAGACGGCGGGCGCGGAGCCGCCGGAGCTCTCCAGGGTGCTGGGGAGCCGCCCGCCCGCCCGCGGGGAGCCGCGCTTACACCCCCGCTCGCCGCGCCGCGGAGCCTCGCCGATGCCTCGGACACGACCGCTCCAGGGCTCGGCGGCGCTTCCGAGCAGCATGGCCCGGATGAGGTACCTCCGCACCGCTGTCTCGGGATTTTATCTGTGGGAAGCCGCGGTCCTGCTCAGGTGAGTTGTTGTCTCTGGAGAAGCAAAGGTTTACCTTGGGCAGCTGAAGTGCCTGGGACTGGCGCGAAGGCTGGTAACTGTCACCGTCTTTCCTCACCACTAACACCCGGCTAGCTTCGGCAGCCAGAACCTGGGCATGGAAACTAAATGCCTGGGGTCCCTGCTTCTCGAATGACTTTGTAACATTGCGTTGCCTCAAATTCGATATTGCGTTTTGCAGACTGGAGGCTGTGCGATTCCTTCACCTGTTCGCAGCTAGGCTTCCTCTATTTGGTCTGTGAATTCTATCACAGGAAGCAATTAATAATCTTGAAAATTCTTCAGGTGCAAAGTGTCTATATGTAGAAGTTGGGGAAGACAATCTGAGTTGGGAATCTATAGACTTATTTACTATCAGTTCTTTTCAGGAAAGGGGAAAAATCAGGGGTTTGCATTAGGTCAGAGGAGTCTTAGAAAAAAATCATAGCTAAGTGGACAGAGGATACTGTCTACAGAATCTTCCTCAAAAGGGAAAGCATTTGCTGTACCACTGGCAGTCTAGGATTTGTAATATGAAAGATAAATTATAACCTGAGTAGAAATCTGAGGTTCACATGGCTTTTTCAGCTTTCTACCCAGCACACTTTTTCTAGCTAATGCTACTGTATCAAGGCAAACATTCTTTTAAGACAGCTCTGGAAGTGTGGTGACAGCAGGCAAAAATAAACGTGAGCCCTCTATTTAAAGGTGAGGGAAAACTTCAAAAGAAAAATCAGACATGTAAAGAGACAGATTTCAATGTCATCACATATTCACTGCTGATGCAGAGTTAGCCATGCTTGTTATCAACAAACATTCTAGCTCTGAATCACAATAAACAGACTATGGCACATAGCCTGATAATGCCAGACTATTTTAAGAATCACATTGTTACTTGACAAAAATAAAAAAAGGAAACTTAAATTCGAAACATGGTTCTGCAGAGAGAGTTTTGAGATTATGCATGTAAGGAATTTATAACCAGGAAGTTTAAACAGTAACATGTAGTGCTCTGCAATGATGGCACACTTCACGAGTGCTCACAGGATCCTAGCAAATCTTTCCTTTTTGAAGTTAGTTTACTGACCTGTTTTGTATTAACATATGTAATGTAAATAGTTTATAATGTGACTGTAATTGTGCCAAAAGAAAGAGATTTTAAGAAATTGGTTCACATGGTATGGGATTAATTGACACTGAGAGGAAAAAGTAAATGCACATATATTGCAGTTTAACTTTTCATTTGCATTGAGTATTTAATGTTCAAAGTAGATTACCAAATCCTAGTGCAGTGTAGGTAATACAAGCAGCACTGTGTTGTTATTATTCTGTTTCAGGTTAGTTATAGAACTGATTTTTCATCTGTATGCTATTTAAATGCCATCTTACTGTTGAATGATTCATCCTTTATTTTAATGATATAGAAACACATATTACATTCTAAGTGGGGGGAGGGAAGTAAAAAGTGATTTTTTTGAATGCATAGGTCTATTTGCATCACATAATTCTGGACTAAAATTTAGTTGTTTCAAAACGTATACAGGCTTCTTATCTTGCATAAATTCAAATTATTCTGTTTAATGTCAAAAAACCTGTCGTATTGCAATAGCCTGCTGCTCTTAAATTGCCATTTTATCACAGTGAACAAAGTTACTGCGTATAAGGTCTGAGAAAGAGTTCATAAAACTGCTCAGAGTCTATGTATATCTTTGAAATATATCTGAACATAGAGACTACTGGTGACTTTAGGTCTAGCAATAATACCATCTGAGAAACCCAGTCAGTTATGGAGACACAGGAGTCTTTTCCATGCTTTAAAATGGGGGAAAAAAGTGTGGGTTTTTTTTTTTTTAAAGTAGAATATTAAAACCCCTAAAATTCCCAGGCTTCCTGGAGCCATTAATTTTAGTTCTTTTCCAACTTTAGCCTTTTGAAATGCTTTACATTAGAGCAAATGTAACAGGAAAGAGTAGAAGGCTGCTTCCACTCTCTGTAAGATACAGTCTCCAGCCTTAGCACCTATATAACACCCTCAGTGTGAAGATGGATGTACTCTGACTTTCTAGGAACAACCAAACCTTAAGCGCTTCGCTTGCTTAAACACTATGGAGAAAATAATATATCTTATCTTTTACATTGTGCAATACGAAAACTTTTCTGCTCTTCATTAACAAGCGTTCAAGGCTGTGAGAGAAGACTGAAGGAACCCCACAGAAAGAACCTTCAATTCTTGTTGAACAGCCCTGAGATCATTTAAAGTGATTGTTTAAATTACATGCCTCTGAAGACAGACATTGAGTTTTATTTTCAGTACAGGTCAAATGAAAACAAGAAGTATTTTTTTCAGTATAAAGTTACAGGCTTGCTGCTTTAGTGAGCAAATCCTCTGGATTGGTATGCTTCAGAAGAGGAAACTGCACCTGCTTTTTTATATTTTTTTTAAGGAATTCATTTTTCATCCCACATCTAAAGGCTCTTCCAATTGAAATGACTCAAACAAGATGCATATTAGTCATTGTAGGATCTAGTTTTTCAGAAAGACATTGTAGGAAAAGTAAAATGTGAATAGTCTTTCGTAATATTGTGCGTATTTGTACTACATCTTAGATTAATAATATACTTATTGATAATATATTGATTGACTTTAGACATCAAAACCAACAGTTTAAGCACACAGAACTCTATTATGTTTTCAGTGGTATATTTGAGAACTGGGAGTAAAGCTCTAATCAGACACAAAATAATTTTTAAAAAATATTATTTATTAATGGCTGCTTGGCCAAGCCCCAGTGCGATATGAAGAAGTGGGCTGAGGTTTAAAACAAGGAAAAATCTAGGAAAAATAATTTAATGGAGCCTCAATATAACTAATTCACTACCAAATAATTAAAATAAACAGTTCTAGGATACAGTTTGAAGTTATAATAATCTCTGAGTATTCCCCTGTTTTCATTAAAGTAATAGTGTTAACAAGAGTTCCTCTGGATTTGCCTGGATTCTGAGAAGTAATGCTGGAAGTATGATCATATTTGTAGAGTCAACATGAAGATCATATTTTTGAGTCAAATAGTTTTATGACATCTCTCAAACTCCCAACAGCACCAGCACAGCTCTGTTAGAACTACGCTGTCAGGGACTTGCCAAGGACTCTGCTTTCTCCTTGAAGAGCATGGTATAGGTATTTTATATGAAGACCTGTGTATAGGGAAAGCACAGGATAAAAAGGTAGGTGGCACTGTGGAAGTGTAAAATAGATTTTCCCTATATGATATTTCTTTAGGTAGCCATATTAGCTTAGACCATGAATCATGCTATGATTAGATTATTGCCTCTTTCCTTGTTCTATTCACTGCCTCATTGGCCTTATTTTGAAGGAAACAGTGTCACAGAGACAGCTAATTACACTTGGAGACCAGATTCTTGCGGAAAAAACCTCCATGCAACCTAACTTTGGGGCATGTCTGAGCTCACGGTTAACTGATTTTGAAATTATCCTTGCATTGCATTGCAAATTGATTTCAGATGAACAGCTTGAAGAAGCAGAAGTGAATATTCTTTGAGCCAACATTAGTTCCTACAAATAATGAAAAAGAAAAAACAAAAGCTAAAAAAGATTAAATCTGGCATATCATCACAAAGATCTTTGAAAATAAAGATAACTTCAGTAGCTTATTAATATGTTAAGAATTAATACCTACAATACTATTTAAGAAATAAAAGTGTCTGCTAAAATTAGGATGTGAATAAAACAATGTGTGAAAGAAAATGTAGTCATTCAGAATGAGGGCTTTGAGGCACAGTACCTTTCCTTGGCATCCCAGACTCAATTTGAAAAGTTTCTGTGGTATAGATCAGTAGACAGACTCTAGGTCCTAATGAAAAAGATTTGATATGTCTCGGAGAGCAGCAAGGGAAGGGGAGGTGAGCTGAGAGTTCAGACTCACAGCAAGGCAGGCTGGAGCAGGGTCCTAGCAAAAAAGTTTCCAGACCCACAGAACCTGTGCACGAGTAGAGCAGATCTAGCCCAAACAATGATTCAGATTGCAAGGCAAATCTGGTAGTGATGAGATGGGTCTAAGGTCAAGCCAAAATGTCAGGTCAGCAAATCAGGCTCAGGGTCAGAATTAGGAAGGTACAAGGCTGGGTGAAGGTGCACTTTCACAGTAGCTCATCCAGAGATGAAGAGCATCCCCCAGCACTCCCCAGGGAGTTAAAAACAAAGCAAAAAAACCCCAAACAAACAAACCCAACCCAAACAAACAAACAAAAAAAACCACAACACAAACAAACCACAAAGAAAAAAAAAAAAAAAAAACAGTTCCTGAGCGAAGAGGAATGAACCCTTGTTGAGACTTCTACAGCTTTTTATCAAACAGCTCTGCTTCAGAGCTGGGCTACTGCATTATCAGAACTGGCACTGAGCCCAGGTAGCCAAGCCCCTGGGATGAAGGAAGTACAGTCACGGTCTTTATGAAATGTCAAGCAGAGCGTTGGGGTTCCCTTGCAGGATGTTCCCATAGGCATGCATTGTACTCTCCAAAACTCTGACAAAAAAAGAAGTGGGTTTTTTGTGACCAATGATATGTATTTCAATTTCTCTTGTATTTCAACTATATCAGTGAAAACACCAAAATCCCTGTGAACCAAATAGGAGTCTTGTCATAAGTACAAATTCATTCAGAACTTTTATTATCCATTCTTTATTTCTAGTCTTTTAATTGACTACCACATTTACAATTTTGAGAAAGAATTGTGTAGATTTTTGAGTTTATAATATTATAAACTGTCACAAAATTAAATAACAAAGACATTTCAATTAAAAACATGAGTTTCAATTCTTACTGTGCTAGTGACATTTTCTTACTCTGCGACCTCTTATAATTCTTTCCTAGGTAACTGATGCTTACAACAACTGAAAGCGAGTAATATTGGGACATAAGTGCTGCGCTTCTGTATGGCGAAAATGCAATAGCTCCTCTATCAGATTGGTCCTGTCCAGATATCCTAGGAATCATGACAATTAGAGAAAATGAAAATTTTTATAAGATTAGGGCTTCTTATTTTAACAGATTTAGCACGCAAGCTTCAAATGACCTTACTGATTTTTATGTAATAATACATATAGGGAAAGATTCCCACAAATCAGCTTTTCTCAAGTAAAGAGCAATGAAGAGCCCTTCTGTGTGGTGTTGCATCTTCTCACTTCTATTGTTCTTCCTACCGATCTTCATGATGTTTATTGAAAGACTCAGTAAAAGGAGATAGGAACTAAAAAGGACTATGTAGGATATGTAGGTATTGTGAACAGATGGAGCAAAGGGCACCTTTTTGAGGATATCAACTACCAGCAGAAAGGGAACATCTCAGGGAGCAGGAAAAGAGTGAGCTAGAAACCATGTGTAACAAGAATGAAGGACCAAAAACGGGAGAATGAGAAGAGCATCAGGAAGCAGAACATTCTGCACTATAAAGTCAAGAGAAAAGAAAGCAGGAATCTTTGAGATTGCGCTTTTTTGTAGCATAGGCTGTAATAGATTATTTTTATGGCTTCTGAAGCGGTATGATCCATCTTCACTGATGTCTTTAGATGCTGTGTCAATGTGAATGCCAAGTAGTGTGAGTAAAAAGAAAGAATGAAGCAAAAAATACAAACATAGACAGCATGCGATTATAAAAGTATAAAAGAATGCATTTTCTTATTACTCTTCCAGTCAGCTAATGAATTGCTCCAGCATTATTAAACAGCAAACAGGGTGATAATACTTTGTGTACATTGCAGTGGACTTTCTACATAATGAGCACTTCCTATATAATTTTCCTATACCACATAGTACCCCATTATTTCCCTAGCCCTACTGCAGATGTACAAAATAAGCAAGGAAAGGAGAAAGATTCAGGGCTATTTCCCGGTAGGAACTTCCCAAGACCAGTCCTCTACAATACTGGTATAACTGAAGTTTCTGTTCGGTGACATGAAATATTAGCGAAATGCAGTTTCCAAGGAAAGCCAGCTTGAGACAATAGAAAATGTAGAAAAGTTCAAGAAGACTCTGACCTGAGATAATCATGCTGTCACTGATGGGGCTGTTGAAAGAGTGGAGTTCCACAAATAAGTATTGGGGCTGCTGGCTAATACAATTCAATGGCCATAGGAAAAATGCAGCAGATTATCCTGAGACTATTTCAAGTGAAACAATAAAGTGAGCAGAAAGTAAACACAGGAATACTAAATTATCTCACACTGTGAGGCTGAGTTAATTGGTATTAACCTGTATGTGATTCTTACAGCTACATCTAATTTTGGAAGGTTATCATAAGAAGAATCAGTGCAGCTGTGATATTTAAAAGAGCAAACTAGTATTTTTGCTCTTCCTGATTAAAATTCAAGCTGCAGTTATAGCTATATAACCTACTGTCTTAAGATTTTGCCTTTTGTTGCATTCCATCTTTGATGTAAAATCTATATTAAAATAGCTTTGACATAAAAAAATAATATTGGAATATGCTATGCATCTCATCATTGCCCAAGGGTTCATATACTATGTGCAGTTTGCATAAGACTCTACTATGTCTAGAATTTATCTCATTTCTTATTAAATTCTTCTGTCTTTCAGAATTGTGAAAGCTAAAATATAAGCCTAATGTAATCCTAAGTAGCATCTTTGAGGATTCACAGGTACCAGAATATATAATTTCCAAGATTAATTTCTATAAAATGGGCTGTTAA
Source organism: Columba livia (assembly GCF_036013475.1). Classification (NCBI taxonomy): domain Eukaryota; kingdom Metazoa; phylum Chordata; class Aves; order Columbiformes; family Columbidae; genus Columba; species Columba livia. The sequence continues at coordinate 38,261,909 of NC_088605.1, forward strand.
CAAATTTGTATGGTTTTTAGCAATTGACTTTAATTCACAACTAACCACTCAGTAAAAATGCCTATTAAAAACAGTTATACCAGCATGGTTTTTCTGAAGGTGGTGGGTTTTTTAAAATTTTGATTACTTTACAAGTTAGATGGTGACTCAGTCCCAGCTTAGGGACTTTTTTGTGAATAGTTGGTTAATAATGTTCTGAGATACAGTGGGAATTGATTATTAAGAAGATCCTGAGTTTTTGTCCTGCTAAGGCTTTTAATTTCATAACATTTTCAAAATTGCCCTGTAGTCTGTTAGATTCAGTGATACACGGGAGGGTCCCTGCTCTGGGCATATGTAGGTTAAGACATATTCATCTGCAGGGACCAACTAAACTTCCAGTTTTGTGAGCAACATGTCAAATGGCTAAGGGTGCCCTACTAGATACGTAAAACAAATGTCACCAAGTGGTAACTTACTGGCAAAAGTACAGTAAAACTTTTCATTTTTTGAGGGAAAAATAAAAATTTTGGCATCATTCATGACTAAAGCACTGATTTCACACAGTTAAATTATGACTAAATACAGTATTCTAAGATAAATATTAATTCTATGCCTAAGCATCTGTGTAACACCTCCATGAAGGGATGCACACCTGACTGATATTTTCCCTGATGCTATTAGGTCAGATCTATTACATCTGACTCAGTAGTATTAGAACTAAAATCCAAGTAGGAAGATTTCAGCATCACATCTGGACTGCATCCTATTAAATACTTTTTTTGAGATTGTACCATTGTACCGGCTTTTCTTTGGTTTTGTTTGTTTGTTTTTGTTTGTTTGTTTGTTTTTTCTTTATCTATCAGAAAGAATGCTTTATCCAAATTACTTTTCTTTTTTTTTTCTGAAAAGAAAAATAAGCAGATTTACTAGAGCTTGCAAAGTTTGTCAGAGTTTGCTCTAACTCTTCATTTGCAAGAGTTAAAGTAAAATAAATTATCTTTGGTTTTCCTTCAGTTCTCACACACTGAAGATTGGATGCTCAATTGTTTTGAACAAGATACTGTGATTTTTTACTCCACAGAGTGAATATGAGATGCATCCACTTGAAATGGTACTACATTATTACAAAATGTACAATACAGTAGAGTACCAGAATTAAAAAAGCTATATGCAACCAGTTTCTGCATATATCCATTAAAATTTTTCCTCCAAAACTTATCCATAAATTCTAACACTGTGCAAATGAACTCTAAGAACATATCTGTGCCTTTAACTATCTTTGTAGCTCCTGAACACAGATCTTGGGATGTAAGAGTACTCAAATTTTCATCTATAATCAAAATGTGAGCACAAATGCACTTGTTCAGATTCTCTAAGTAATAGGGAACAGAAAACAGTATTTTCCTCCTTTGTAACAGTGATGTCTCCTGAAGGAGATGAAGTGTCTTGCAGATAATAAAGACCGAAACACATTCAGTCATGATCTTTCCTTTGTCCAGCACATTTCCAATTTGTTTATATGAAGCTTACAAGACTCAGATTATAATTAAGGGGGTGCTGGATACGTGGCATAAGCAAGGCTAATACAGAAAAGACAAAGCGTGTATCTGAGGGCACTTTCTGTGTCTGCAAAAGAATGTGAGGATGTGTAGTAGACCAGGATAATTTTGGTGGAAACATGAAAGGCAAGCAGCACTGCTTTTCAACCTTCACATTATTTTCTGTGTCTTATTCAGTAAGGAATATGCTCCAGTGCATGCATCAGGAAAACTGGGTGCTGTCGTTATGTAGCATAAATCCTTCCACTCTTCTCATGACCCTGAAGCTCAACCCTGTTGTTCCTTAAAGAAAGTCTTATATTATCATAGTGTTGATTGTAGGTAAAATTAATAAAAAGGAAAAAAAATTATTTAACACATTTATCTCATGTAAGTTAATAGAACTCTTCCTGTCTTACAGAAAATTTCAAAGCACTGAAAAGTTTTTATTGCTTTTTCAATGCATAGAAATAATTTTAAGTTGCAGAAAGCAGGAAAAAAAATCTCTGTCCATTCTGTGGAGGAGATGTTCAGATATATATATTTTTTTAATTTAAAATGCAAGACCCCACCTTCAGTTCCCATCAACATCAAAAAATATACTGTGTCTGGCAGAATAGAAAGGACAATACACAATATTCCCCCCAAGCTTGCCAACACTTCATTAAAACAACATTGAAACAGATATGTTTCTGTAAAAAATCTATTTCAAGAAATCAGTACTTTTGTAACTAGAAATATTTTATCTTAACTGAAAATTCTTAATCACTAGTAATAACACAGTATTTACACTATAATTAGCTGACTAATCAAAATAAACAATTTAATCTGAAGCATTTTGGGAAAGAACTTCATATAGCACTGAGTTCTATTTACTGGTAAGTTTTTACTTGTCTGGGCTGTAGTCCTCCTGCTTGTTGAAATACTTTATTTTTAGGTGAGTGACTCTTAAGCTATATTCAGTTTTCTCTTCCTGAACTTACATCTTATCAAACTCATTTTGGAGAAAAAGTCCTATCTTCTGAACAGCCATCTGACATGCTCACTGCAGATACAGGACTACACTGTTGTACTGATACAAGCAGTGCTTCCCTAAGGCAAATGGAATAATGTTTAATTGAATTGTGCTTCAGTCTTCCTGAACCCTGGGTTTTCATTCCAAGTGGAATTTTGATCTAGTTTTGATAAACCCCAGCCATTTCATTGTATTATACGAATTTCTGTGAAGATTTTTTATGAAGAGTAAAAGAATTGTTTGAGAAGAAACATATCAAGTAACTCCAGTTTTCAGTTTCAGTTAGTCTTCAATTCATAGAAGCAAATTTTTAAAGCAAAATAAGACAAAGGAGGAACAGAAGACTTGTAGCATTCTAAATGATCATTAATTAGGATTACAATAAATATCTTTTTTCTACAGATGCACACTTCAGTGGACACTGTTTTGTTTACAGTGAGTGAGAGTACAGCAACCTCATGGATGCAAAGGAAGCTGATGGGGCAGTGCCACAACAACAGTAAAAAATCTAGGCAATTAATTATAAAAAGAAATCTCAGTGATATGTAGCTCTACAATTTAAAGGACATTTTGGGATGTATTAAAAACATAGAATCAACAAAGCAGTTGCAATCTGTAGAATTCAGTTTTCAGTATTCACAGATTGCTCCTAGATCTGGGAAGAGTCTGTCTTGGGAAACAATAGTCTGCAGTTTTTAGCCAGGCAATGTCTCATTTTAATCTCCTTTCAATCTAGTGTTGCCTCATTGACATCAATCGAATTACTATTCATTGCGGTGAAAGACACCAGTCAGTTCCTCCACAATTTCAGTTGGTTAGAGGAATCATTCATTAGTCATAAAACCAAATGTAATTGTTCAGTTCTGACATACATTTATAGAAGGATTTCTGGTGTTATAAAGGATAATATTACGAAATTATTTTACTTGGTCATTTTGCATTCTATCCATTACTCCAATAACTTTTCTCCATTATTCAATTAATACACAAATTAATCTTTATAATCAGGTAGTAATTCAAGTTCATACTACTATAGAGTAGCGATTTATGGTTTCTATTTTCAAAGATATTCTATTCATTTTAGCCAAGTATTATCTGTCTAAAAACAAACAAACAACAACAAAACCAGGAAGAGTTAATTGAATTTTGTTAAGATCTGACTGTTGTCAAGAACTTAGCCCATGAATTATGTCTTTGGAAGAGTCAGACATTTGTTAGGATTTGAATATCTGAAACATTCTCTACTCCTGTTTGAGTCAGATCTTTGCCCAAAAACATAGCATAGAAACTAAGACCTGAGTTTGGAACATTTATAAAAATAAGGTGTACAACAGGCACAAAACACTTCTAAGGAAGTAAGTGCTTCTGGGAAAACAATGAGCAAATACTCAGATTAGAGCAATAATTCACAAAATATCTTAAGAAAATTCACATGGTACATAGCTAAAATTGGCAACAATAAACTTGTCTTAAACAAGAAAGCAAAATTAGACAGGCAACCCGTAGCTTATTCAATGTATATCTTAATAGGATTATGAAGAATGCTGTCAAATTAGTTTTCTCCCTTTAACCCAAGTTTTTTTGTTTTAAAAGGGTGAGTAGTAAAGCATTGTGCTTATATATATGCACAGAGTCATAAACAAAAAGAAGTATATACTAGTTTAGCCTCATGTAGAATATGAAGTCCTTTGACCCACAGAATGGTGATCAGGTCAGAGTGACTTAATCAGAAGAGTTAAAACCACATTACTCACTATTTTTCCTCTCTGTTAAGAAAAGCCACAGCAATCCAAACCTTTTTAAACTATAGTACATAAAGTAAAAAAGCTATAAACATATATAATTTTACTTCCATGACAAACAGGACTGGAGAAAGACTAAGGGCTAGAAGAATTCTCAAACATATTAATAAAAGGGAAAAAATATGACACCATAAAGCTATCAGAAACATCTTTGCAAAATACTTTTAACCATTGCCTAACCTACAAATACCACTAAAATGCCAAGTTATTTCAGTCACTGAAACAGAAAAATATTTTTTTTCCAAATCCAAAAGAAAAAACGTTTTTGATACTTGCACTGAAATGCAATCACATATACTTTTGATTGTTGTTTTCATTTCAAACCACTAAAATAGTACATAATGGACAATTAATAATCTTAAAACAGAAAATTATTGTTTGTTGCACATAAAAATTGTTACTTTGGCTGAAAATGTGTCCTGATGTAACTCTGCTTAAAATTAGTCTGACCTTTTGAACTCATTTAAAATAAGAGGACAAAAGGTCAACTAGAAAAATGTAAAATTGTGAAAAATCAGTAGAAAAATCTCACCTGTCAGAGAAAATATTCAAAAATTCTCCTGGGGGCTTTTCTTAGAAAACACCTCTTTAAAATCTTGGTGATACAATGCTTCTGCTCCTGCTAGTTGAAGTGACAGCCTTTGGCAAATGTGAACTAAGAGTTCTGTGCTTCTCTCTGACCTGATAAAATTATTATTATCTAAAACATTGCAGGATGTGAAAATCTGTACTTTCATTGCATCAGGAATTGACAACTTCATGACCTACAATAAATAAAAGAAATTTCATCTTCAGTTAGCAAGCAAGACACTATTGTCAGTTTTAACAGAAATAGTAGAAAAATAATTTGGAATCTCAGTCTTTTTTAAGACATTGCAAACTTAATACTTTCTCCTTCATTTGCTGTCTTTGGGTGTAGCACATAACCCTTTTCCATTACTCTTTTGCCTTTGGAAACTCACTTTTTTTTTTTTTTTGCCTTTCAGAAGGAGATTAATTTATTCACAAATAAAGCTCAAGTAGAATTATTTTCATGCTGGAATAGAAAGGAGTTGGAAGGAAATTATCTCCTTGCATTAACCTTGATCCATAGAAGAAGGTAATGTTATCTAATTCAGGCATCTAAATTAGGAGTTCTGTTACCCCAGGATCCCAATGTAGATAATGTAAAGAGATTGAGTCTTTCAAAAGATAATTCAGAGAAGGAGCTCAATTTTGAGTCTTGTTTTGCTCCTCGGAAGAAATTCTTTCTGTGTGAATCTGAATGGGACAGTGGTTACAGCCAACTGTGTATGACATTTCCATGACTCCTGTCTTTGGCCCCAGTTTTTCATGAAGCAATATTGCCTCCAATAAGAGAAATCTATTTATTTTCTGGTTTCTGTGAAGGATTATAATTTTCAGTAGACCGAAGAGATTGCCTTAGAATTTTATTGCAATTTTTAAAAATATTAGCTTTAAACGTATTTCCCCAGCTTTCTGAGCTCCCAGTCCACAGTATTTGACTTATCTGCAAGACTTTCCAAATGTAAAATTGTTTATTGGAATGAAAAGCAGAGAATTGCATTTCTCTTCTGACATCTGAGGTAGCAAGTTTAAACACATCACACCTCAGAAGAACATGTCATGCTACTTGACTGAACAAATGCCTTTTAACAGCAAACTGCAAAGATTTGGGGAAAACTTCAGGAAACAGCTTTACTCACAAAAAATCAGGCTAATTAGTATGTTTATGCTTTACGTTGACCTTTTTTTTTTCCTAAAATTGAAAGCAGTTCTTATTGTTCTGAAAGAGCAGGATTCATTTTGGTTCAAATATGCAAAACACTTTCATTTGAATGGGCTTGGGACCTTCAGTGGTCCTTCTTGTCAACATTTTTTGTTTGTTTTAAGCTATCATAATCTGGAACATTCTTCTCTCAAAAAGGTACTTTTTGTCAAGTCTATATTAATCCTTGGAATAACGTGCAAATTCTATATACTATAAACTCTGATCCTTTTAGTTATTTTCCTACTTTAATGAATAGATCAGCGAATTACATATACTCCCTTTACAACAACAAAAAAAATCTTCGACCTCTTCAAACATAAAGTTAATTTTCTCCATCAGTCATACAAAATACATTTTACTGAGAGATCTGTATTGCACAGAAAAGGATTTAAATGCTGTCTTCATACCACAAAATCTTACTGCCACAATTTTCAAAATGCAATTATCAGACACCACCTATTTGATAATCATTTCATTTTAGCAGACATTGTTAATGATATGGTTATATGGAATATTTTCTGTTTTAAAACTAATGAATTCTATCACTTTTACTGACAGTTACAGAATCAAGGGAAGTAGTCATGAAATTAATTCACCTGTCATTGGTGAGCCAAAGAATAAGTACCAACTCAGATTAATTTACTGAAATGCTTTTGTGTATTGGTGTTTGTGAGAGCATATTGGTTGGCTGCAGGTTTTGCTTTCCTTATGAGTGTGTAATTAATTTCCTTGAGATTCTCTGCAAAGCTTTTTAACGTTAAGTGCATTGAAAACATTTAAACATCAGCTGGAGAGAATGGACCACAAACACAAGATCAAATTGCTCCAGGGATTTGGCCACACTTGCTGTCTTAAAGAATAAGCTAAATCATGAAATGAAGGAGCTATTGGACCATCCTAATGCACGCAAAGCATCCTGTAACAGCTCTGTAGTATGCATTGCAAGATGAAATACAAAATTTCTGCCTCTCTGAATGGCTAGGATGTATTGTGTTTGAGACAAAATAAATAATTTATGATCATATAAGAAAAATTAGCAAGCCAAATATGACAGTAACTTGGTGTTAATATAAGATTTTCAAGATAAAATACATAGGTAGTTTAACTGTGGAAGGAAGAAAATTAAGATACCATCTAATTCAAAGATTAATTGCATTAATTGTATTCAAAAGTAAGTTAGTGAAACAACACAACAGGAAGTGATTTTTAAGAACCCACCTTGAAGATGAAACGTTCAAAAAAGAGAGGAGAAATCAGTGAAAAATAGGACTTCCTGTAGCACACAGAGAATATAAAAGTCTGAAAATCAGTATGATTGAAATTACTTTTTAAAATATAACTTTTAAAATAAAGCATATATAAAACATTTTCATTTGTAAAGTTCATTTCATTTACTTGTGCTTTGGTAAACAAGTGCAGAATTTTGGGGCAGATAAAAAAAAAGAAATCTTACGAGTAAGAATATAGTGGTTCTTCAAAAAAACATGGGAAAGTAATCTGATTTTTGTAGCTTTAAATGTTTCAGAAAAGGAAACATTTGTGAAGATTGTGAAATTCCCTTTGAAGAGTTTTTCTCAATTGTTTTGTTTTGAGGGAAAGGAAGAGAGAGCGGGATTTTCTCTCATAAACATGCCTACTTTAAATAGACACTCCAGGAGCACAGATTCATGACCCATGCTTTCTCTTGCTAGCTAAATTGCCAGCTGCTAGATGAGATCTCCAATTTAAATTCGATAGATGTTGGTGCTCTGACTGCATAGCTGTGTCAACTGTATTTTTTTTTTCAGAGTTCTGTACTAGTAATTATCTTAAACACATGAAAGAATGATAATGCAAACATATGCACAGCAGTGGGGTTAGAAGTGAGTCCCATCACTTGCAATCACAGTCTGTACGTGCCACAGAATCCTAATCTCTAGCTTCATCTTGAAACACAGCGCTTTTCTACCTCTACTCAAAGTGCTAAACTATTCTCAAACTGAAGTGTTTCAGTGATTGAAAACATTTTAATTTGTGATCTAAATTTGTCCCTGGCCTCTTCATATTCATGACAGTATTATAATTTACCCTAAAATTCTTTCCTCCTTGCAGATGCATGTTACAGGTAGAACATTAGCTCATTTTTTCTCAGTAGTAGTCAACCTCTGATTTTTAAGCTGCCTGTAGCTTCTGGGCAGAACAAGTGCAGTTTCCATTCCAGAACCTAATTCTATACTGCGCAAGGAGCTGATGCTCAGGCAACCACTGGGCAGGTCAAATATCCTGCTGTTAAAGGAATTGTGCAAAATGGGCCAACATTGCCAATTGTAACCTGCAACGCAGATTATAGGTTACAGTACAGACATCTGCAAGCCTGCAACGCAGCTCCACCATAGAAGGACTCTGAGAAGACACCTTTCTCCACTTTGAACTACTCCCATTGCTTCCCTTCCTTAACCTCTTCAAGTCTGTAATGTGTCTTTTGGCAATCTGAAGATTTTTGCATGAGATTTGTAACGTCTACTCTGAATTTAGGCTGCTTTTCTATATATCATAGGTCATTCCTTTTCTCCAGGCTACCCATATATGAAACACAACACCTTTTTTTTTTTGCTAAACTATGTCTTCCAGAAAGCTGTACTGCCTTGGCTGATACAGTTTGATCCTCTGTTAAATTATCTTTATTATTAAAACTGTCTGCCTGATTTCCCATCTGAATTTGTTTGTCTCTCATTGTTTGTCCTCTGCCTTTCTTCTTTAGATAAATGTCCATAATTTTCTGCCCCTTCGAGGTATTTATACACTTCAATCATGTTATTTTTCAATCTTCTTTTTGATAAACTAAGCAGATTGAGCTCTTAAAGTCTCTTACCATAAGAAAATTTCCCTCAACTCTCAGATCATGTCTTAGTGGCTTTGTTCAGTATGTTCCCTAATGCTTTAACGTCCTTTTAAAACTTGGACATGGAATTTGATGCAATGTCCCAGAACCGGTGTCATGAATACCTTATAAAATAGTAAGTTAACTTTGTGGTCCTACTCACTTTTTCACTCTTTCCACACCAATGTATAACACACTAGTGCAGTGAGAACTTGACCACAACAGTGCTGAGTTGTTCAAGACGAATTCTGAATCCTTTTTCAGACTCATCACTGTCTCCAACTCTGCCCACATTCCAAATTCATATAACTCTAAATATCCTTTCTTTGTTTTAAACTGTTCTACTTAAATGGTCTGAACTTAAGAAATTGATTTATTTTCTTGCCCTTGTCAATATTTATAACCCTGTCATTTTTTTGCAATTCTTAGCTTTAATCGATGATTTTGTATTTTCTTTCCAGACCATAAATGTCAGTGCTGAACACCATTCTTACTACAACTCCCTACAGCACCTTTTTTTCTAGAATTTGTGATGTGTATGCTGATTTAAGGAAACCACATGTTGGCTGTACCATGCTCCTTCTTACAGTCTAGGATTTATATCCCACTGTAAATGTCTTCAGCTTGACCTAACCAGTTCTTACTTAAATATGACTTTTGGTAGGTCATGCACTGTCAGAGATCTGTAATTCAGGATATTTTAGCATCTCAGTCCATGAAATTTCAACTTGACAGTCTTCAAGGCACGATGCAAAGCTCACCTCCTCTCATTTTAGGTAAACACTAATTTAACAGTCAGAACAAAAATGGGCGTAATTATAGTTTTGGTGATTATAATCTTCTTTTTATATCTGGTTTTGTATAACAGCTTATTTGGAACAAAAATTCTTACCCTAATGTTTGATGGTGTAAATTCAACCAGTCACAAATTATTTTTTTGAATACATTGTTTGACAACGTTTTCTATTATTTTCTCTATTTTTAATCCACTGCTTTCATTAACAAATTTATTTTTAATTGTTTGGCAAGACTTAATTTAACTTCTAAAGATGTTCAGGACACATCCGGAAAGTCAAATAAAGCACTGCTTTAGATCTGAAATTTGAAGATGGTTTAAATCCTTATAACTGTTAGCAATACTTACCAATAGCTCACAGGAACAACACAGAGTGACTAACAGGGATACCATTCCAGCTGGTAACACTTCCTGGTAAAATATTAATATACAAGAAGACTGAGAGGTTATCATCTCTCTGAAATAAAAGACTTCAGCAATGGGAAGCCTTTTTTGCTTTTGTCTGTGAACAAAAATGTGCAGCTTCCCCTCTCAGTAGTTTAAAGTTGCGCAATGACTTCATGCTAACCACAAGTCTATTGTAGCATACTTCTGAATGCACCATAGTATAAAAGTTTTGCTGATATTAAATTCTTGTAATTCTGCCTGTTAGAAGATACATGCATGAGTTATTAAAAAAAAAAAAAAATGCAACAATGCAACAGGTCAGACTAAATCCCCTCTGGAGGTACACAAAGCTACTCCTGGGGTTTATGCAATAATTTTGTGTCAAGGAGGAAGCAACGTGCATTAACACTGAAAGGACCTACATTCATACTTCATGAAAGGAGTGTGACCTTCTCTAACCACTTAGCCAGAGGCTTATTTTTTGGAGGCAATGTATAATAAAACTGGAGAAACCTTACCATGCAGAATAAATTTTTATGTTAATTTGTAAAGAGAAAACCCCACAGTTTGCCAGGTAGGTTTTCCTAAAATCCTTCCTAAAATCCTTACTAAAATCCACTGATTTCTCAGGTTTTACTATATAACCAAGTCTCACTCATTTTTAACTCTATAAGTATTCCACTATTCTGTTTGGATAGATGAAATTATTATTTGTCCAACACTGTGCTTGAAATACATGTTTTCAATTAAAGGTAGTTTGAAAGGGCAGAAGTCCGCAGTGCTCTATCATCTTTTATTCAGCAACACCAAGCTGAGAAAAAGGGAAAACGTTTCTTGAAGAAATATTTAGTTACAGACGACAGCTGATTTCTAAAATAAAACTTGCTTACACAAAATGTGTTAGTTATGCTGAATATATTGTTTTCAGAAGCAGGCAATAAAATTATTCAAGATATTCTGAGACTTTTAACTGACAAAGAAATATTAATGATGCTATCATACAAAAAAGTAAATACCACTTTGAGAAAATACATAGTCAGTGCAATTACTGTTTTTCCTGTTCATCATTAGTTACTTTAATTTAAAAGTACGCCATTCCACTGCAGCCTTTAAAAGTAAAAACTACAAGAACAACAAAGATTTAGAAAAAGTTCAGAGAGTGAAAAAAAGGAGAAACAAACAAATTCTCCATTCAGAGAAATTGATTGATATTGAAGCTAACAATATGCCTTTCTATATTTGTGTTCTGGATAGTTTATTTATATGCAGAATAAAAAAAAATAGGGGATATACATTGTGTAGTGTAGGAATTCTATATATCCTACAGAAATGTAACTTTTTTATAGAAGAATAGAAGAAAGAAATCTAACTGTTTACGTATGTACACACATAGTAATTTGACTCTCCTGCCTTGCAAATAGATAAAATCCAGTAAAGTGTAATTGTACTTGCAGATTTTATTTGCTTTATAACCACATATGTTGTTTTATAGAAATATAAATGACTGCGAGTTGAAATAATGTGATAAGATAAATTCTTCTTGGGAAGAAAAATAAAGGTATCCCCAGTCTACACTTATTATGGCATCTGCGTACACATATACCTGTATGGAATTTTTCCATTTGGAACTCCATCCACTGGTAGCAAGCAAAGTTCAGCATTGGCTTCTTTTATGAGATATACAATTCCTAACGTTTTTACATTATTCCCTGTGTTTATTTCTAAATGAAGGCATATTTAACACTCCTAAAAGAGTTAACTGGTATTAATAGGAGACAATGAAGTGGGTGAGAGATTCACATTCTTCTGCAATAGATTTTTGACTAAAAGTCAGCACAAACAGGAAAAGCTCTCTATCTTTTACTTGAGACTGCAAAATCCATGGAAGGTTTTAGCTGCACTATGTATCACAACGTTACTTATAATTCTATTTGCATATATATTTACTGAGTCTGTTGTTTTCTTCAATGTGTTGTCCAGAGTCCAAGTAAGAGTTCCACAACAATAAAGAGCTTTTTCTTCAGGTTCATATGACTGATCATAGTGCTGATACTTTTCTCTCTTGGCATGTGTGGAACGCACTTTACAATGTCAGTGAAAGTTCTGCATACATATGGAAAGGAGGCTATAGGACATGACGTTTGCCATATGGCCCTGAGATGAAAATTTTGCCCTAAGATAGTTTCTTCAGTAAGTTTTGCGGTTTTTGTTGGGTTTTTTTGTTTTTTGTTTTTTTTCCACTGCAGCAGTCACTTTCGTTTTAACAGAAAACAAACCTCGAAGACCATGCTGAAGATTACCATTTGCCAAGAGACTGTTTGATATGTTGTATTATGTTTAAATGTCAACATAAAACATTGGCTGAACAAAAATTGAGATAGTACTACTATTCTGTGAAGGATCCTTACTACTTTTTTTTTTCCTCCGATCTAGGCTTCTATTACACCACACGCAGTTAAACAGACCAATCTCAGAGTAGACTCCAAGTTATAAGATTCTACATGCACCGCTATTTGTGTAGATTACATTATTTAGCTCTGTGATAGTGGATTGATTACTGTTGACTGGCAGTGTTATTAATCTCCAGAAGTCCCGAGAAAATGGTAACAACAACCTACAATGATGCAGCTTAGCAAATTAAAATTAGCATATAAAATGACAGATACAAAAAGAATTTACTGTTTCCATTTCTTTGCTACAACTACTTTTGAAGCATAACCTAGTTTGAAGGGCAGTCATAGCTTTCCTGTTTTCCTGTTCATACAAGAAGGAACTAAAGGGTTTGACTGCATAAAATCAAAGTTTCTCTAACAAAATATTTTGTTCTGCTTTTATGTTTGTTTTTCCTTGCTGTTAGCTTGGTGGCCACAAAGGAAACAGACAGTGCAAGATCTCGGAGCATGCCAATGTCACCATCTGATTTCCTGGACAAGCTCATGGGTAGGATGTCAGGCTACGATGCAAGGATCAGGCCAAATTTCAAAGGTAATTTCAAACCTAAACCTGCAGATTTTCAGTATTTCTACTGACACAAATGCAGCTTCTGAAACAAACATGAAAACAAAGTACATTCACAGAAAAAAAGTGCTTACTTTTGCCTTTCTTTGCTATGACAATTCATTTCAGTAGTAATATACCTTATGGCTAGATTTGAATTGTCTAATAGGGCTTGGTTTTGTTTTTTCTTTCCTGAAATGCTTGTTAGTGGATTCAAATTCCCACCTTGAACTACCATAGCCTAAAGCATTCCAGAATGCAAGTTCCATGAAAGAGAGGCCAAATCCTTATATGCGCCTGATCCTAACTGAAAGGGCGAGTGTGTTAATGACATGACTATCAAACTCAAAAGAGCTGATCTTACTTACCCAATTTATCACCAAATTAGATTCCTCCCTCCTGTGCCACAGTTCTGCTTTTAAATGACAGAAGGGACCATCTTTCCTCTTGTTCCTTTCTCTGTTCTCAGTTCCTCACCAAAACTGCTGGTTCTCAATAACTGGAATTGTCTCTTGGGGTCTGACTTTTATGCACTTATCACAAAGGAGATTCAAACAAGACAAAGGAGATCCAAAGACTATTGGGAGTCCAAAGCTTGCAATGCACTGATTACATCTTGGCAGGGTCTTCATGCAAAACATATTATCCAGACTCAGGCATGCTAAAGTAGAGTATTTAGTGAAGGACTATACAAAATATATTGTTATACAAATATACAAACTATTATACAGACAAATATTTCTAACTTTTGCAGTCTGGGAAGTTTAAGTAAAATTGACTTTTATTAGAATGCAAAGAGTTCCAATAATACAGCAGAACTATATTTAATTCTATTTCTGAATCTTTAAATCAAGGTATTGGTCTTTAAACTCTCCAGAACATAAGGGGTTTTTTTCAAAGAATAAACCTATTGTGACTAAAAATTATATTATCCTTACTTTGCCTCAGCTGCCTTCTATTATGCCTGTCTTCTTGAGTCCAAGAGATTCTTGTAGCTCTAACATTTCACTATAAGGTGGGATTTACTCCATGTTTACTACAAAACTTTTCCTTCAAGCAGACAGGCCTTCCTCATCTGAGTCATCTGTCATCGCCTTTCCATCTTAATTCTTATTCAGCATTACATTTTATAGTTTTTTGTCGTCTCCAAGTCCCAGAAACTTAAGTGGTTATGACTCTAAAGACATTACTATTTACTGGTTTTGCCAGAATTTGCCCACAATGATTCATAAAGACCAAATAAGTCAAATTTTGTCAAATTACTTCCTCACCAGTAAGCCATAGACAGTTAGTGCTGTATATATAAACTTATTACCCAGGATTTACTGCAGCTGGAAAGGCTTTGCTTTTAATAAGTAAGTTATCAGTGCTTATATTTCTCAGATAATGACAAACGTACAATGGAAATTCAAACACACAGCTAAGATTTGCAACAATGATCAATATCCCTGATGGCCATACAGAATAAGTCCCCTGCCTTTCCTTGCCAGAACTATTCTGAGGAATGTTCCAGTTCCTGGCTTCCTGGAGGGTTAATGTATCAAAAAGTACTTACAAAGTAATGCAAAACACTGTATTTCTAAAATTACTTTCTTACATGAGTGGTAGCTGTTAAATTATTTTTGCTCCTTATTAAAGTTGTCTTGACTTGTTGCCACAGTATACTCTTTAACACGCAATCTGCAGGTTCAAGTTAAGGTAAAGCTGTGCTGGGTAGAAGACGACCTCAGGCAAAGCCTAATAACTGCAGTTTTTCTTTTTTTTTCAAGTCTCCTGAAGTGCTACAGACAAGTGCTTAAAAATGAGGAGCTTACAGCTTGTAAATTGCTTTGGAGGCTGGATTTTGGAGTTTGTCATGGACACTAAGCAATCACAATCTTCTAATAGGGCTACAGTGAAGAACAGGCAGATGGTTTACAGATTAGTGAATTCAATACAGTACTTCTTGAAAGTATGGTTCAAAAGACTTAGAGCCTTGTTTTGTAACTGTTGAAATTTAAAGAGACAAAACCTAATTTGACATTGTTCTTTTTCAAAAAGTGCACATTCTAAATCTTCTAGACAGCTATGCAGTTTGAACAAATCTGCCCAGAATGATTCAGATCTATCACTAAGAATAAGTATCTCCTTAAGTGACTTTGCCACTTTCTGGTTACTTTTGTTAGTCCTCGAAGAAGTGCTGGGGCTTAATGCCATTTTGAATTTTTAATCTGGCAACAGTTTTAAAGAAACAGAGTGATTATTAACAAGATAACTCAAGTAAGCATTTAAAAATCATTAGTTCTTCCAATAAAATTCTTACGTAGACAAGATTTTTAGTTGCCATCTTTTTGTCATAATTAATTTTGGTCAAAAACACAATCTTATATATTTTGCCTGAGTGTTCTGCTTTTGGCTAAAGAATTCTGCATATCTGTTCTTGTTCAACAGAAATAACAGAGAAGACTGTTGGTATTTATTTAGCTATGGAATAAAACAGAAAATTAAGAACTCTTGTAAAATCTTTGTTCCTGTTGCAAAATATTTTTATTGCCAGTATATCAAACACATAGCAAGGTCCTTATCTTACTCAGCTGTTCCATATTCCAGACTATATCTGTTCCTGCAAATATGGGAAATACTTCACTGTCTTTCAAATTTGGACACAAGTATGTAATCCATATGTGAAAATTTTCATGGCCTGAAGATGCTCAGAACTACCCTGGTGCAGCAGAGGTGTTATATTTTTAAATCTATACAGTCCTGATTGTACCCTTTGATAATGATCTATTACCAAACACTATTCAACAATCATTAGTTTAGGAACTTCTTAAGCCAGAACTTAACTGAAAAAAATAATATAGATAAATATGTTCTTCTGATCAATTCTAGAAACTGTTTATACTTTTGACTTTTCCAGTATTGTACAGAACTAAAATCTTCATGTTTTGGAACAGTGAAAAGCATAATTTTTTGTTTCCTTTGAATTTGGTGACTGTTTTACTTATTTTTAGTGCCATGTGACATATTGAGAAATTAAGGAAAATTATTACTTCCTTTTGATCTGTACAGATTTGTGTACTTATATATCAGTCCCTACTGTATCTCTTTTCCAACGCTAAGAGATCTGCTCTACTTGAGCTGTTTCGTGTGGCAGCACGTCATAGAATTTGTGATCCTTGTTTGCCTTTTTTGACATCTCCTTTCTCCCTAATATATCCCTTTGAGGCAGACAGAGGACAAATTTTGGAGTATTCAAGATGGAAGTTCATTATCTGTTTGTATGGTAGTCCATTTTTTAAACGTATTTCTTTGCATTCTCCTTTTTTTATTAGCTACAGAACTTGCCTCCAGAAAACCACCCATAATTAATCTAGCCTCTCTTTCCTGCATGGAAATCATTCATTTGGAGCCCATCTGTAGGAATGTATAGAAGGGATTATTTAGCATTTGACCGACAATGAATTTCATCAAACATTTTATTGCTTGATAGCTCAATATATTGTGATTTTTCTGCATCTCTTCACAGTCAGCTTTATATACAACACCACTAAATAATCTCATATCAGAAGCAAAATTATATTGCCATATCTTCCTTTCTAGGACATCAATATCAATCTGAAAAGATTCAGTGCAGATCTGTAATTCAACTCATCAACATTAACCTCGCATTTTGAAAACTAGTTATTTATTCCTAACATTACTAACTTTAAATGAAAAGGCCTACGAAAGGAGTGTCTCTCACTTCATCAAGATTCGCATCCTTAAAAAGCCTTCAACAAAAGATCACATTGAAAAGTTTTTGAAACTCCAAATATATTATTTTAATTAATTTTATATTACAGTTTAAATTAACATTTATTTAATTAGTTTGTCTTTGTCCACATGCTCATCAGGTCTCTCAGAGCGCTTCAGTAGGTCTGAGACATGTTATTTCAACAACAATAATATTAATCCATATCTCTTACTCATAACACTTATCATTTATACCAGTTTAGCTGGTACAGAGGTAAGGTTTACAGGGATAAAGTTCATTGTCAACGTCATCCACCATCATATCTGGAGTCTGTTTTTCTTTTTTAATTCGAGTTATAGGTCCTGGACGTGGCACACATTTCCACTGATAACAAAACTGACACATGTGACAGCTGACTCAAAGTGATTCATACTTTCACAGTTTTGCAAAGATTTTTATAATATCTGGCTTGATATCACCTCAACCTGTCAGTTTGTTCCTCTTCATTTAGTCTGAAATGTCTTCTATAGTCTACATAGAAATCTTCCATCAGAATAGCTCAAGTATGTGACACAGCTTGCAATCGGAGACAAACGCTGCTACAAAGACTTCATTTAGTTTTTCTGCTCTGACCTTCTTCATTTTCATGGGTACTTTCATATCTTAATCATCATCTTTTGACTTCACCTTCCAGATCTTGGCAGGATTCTACTTTTAACACCTTGCAGGTGGTTATCATTGTTAGCTTTTCTGCCTCTAGCAAATTTCAGCTCTATTTTTTCCCCTCTGTCTTTAATTTATGTTCAACTTGCCTGAATTCCTGTGTTTGAATATGACTTCCGGTTTTAACAGCTTCATTTCTTCTTTTTTTTGACCATGTTTTGGGAAGTTCCTTTTACTCTCAGCACAGTATCTTTGAGTAATCTCTAAACAGTTTGAAAGGTGTTTTTAACTTATCCCTTCATGTTCTTTTTAACAAGCTGTTATTAACTATGTTTTTGTAATGCTGCTTTTGAAATTAAGCATCAACACTGTAGTGATGTAGGGCTTTTCTTTATAAAAACGACTATGTTGATATAGCAAACTTACACTTTAAAGCATAATACTATTTTAAACAAGACAGTATCATACCAAATTTGAAATGCTGACAAGTACTGCAACATGAAAGTGTTTGAAAGGAAAGCTGCCTTGCAAATAAATTATCAAACATAGTCAGGAAGTACAATTTCCTCCCTGACAGTTTTTAGTGACTGCCTTTGTTCTTCTCCCCTGCTTTTGCTTTTTCTCTTGATCCTTGTCAGGAGTTGTCAATGTTAGGCTTTTACTAGATTCTAAGAAATATAGGGTATGCTCAGCAGCTCTAAACAATTAATCAAATTAATCAATTAGCCAAATTTTAAAAAGTGGAAAAAAATAGTGTCAAAATGATTGCGGAGTGATACCTCCTTACCTGAGAATTCTGCTCCATAGCTGTGGTCTTGTGTATAATGACTGAAGTACATGTGCTGCTTTTTTGTTGCAATTGCCATATAGCACTTCAAAGCAAATATTGCCTTGAGGAAAGAAAACTGGATGTTCCAAGTTGTGTCCTGTTGACAGAATTTGTAATGGCCGTTCTGATTCTTCAAGTATTTAATATTAAGTTCATTGGTCACATTAGATTTTGCTAGTTGCAAACCACCAGCTCTGGCAGAGCAGCTTCTTACTTCAGTGACCCTGAATAATAAATATTACATAAGGGTTTGTAAGACTAGTCCTCAAATTCCTGGTATAGATCTTTCATTATTAGTGACTGATAATACATGCAGAAAGAAATTAGGTTCTCCAGTGCTGAAATGTATTATTGATACTAGAATATCAAGGTCAGGATGGTAACAGCAAAATGTGATGGAAAAACTTTGTTTCTGCTGTACACAGACTGACAGCTGTAAGAAAAAAAAAAATGGAGAAAGTAGCATACTCTACCAGAATGCCATTTTTACAGAGACGTTCAGAGAAATAATTTCAAACCCTTTCCATGAAAAGATGATTCATTTTTCAGTTATCATGACTGCTCTGCCACTACTGATGCTTCACAAATGCAAGATAAAACAGAACAACATTTGACTGAAGACCCATGGTAACAGAAAATTCAGTTGAAATGGATTCTTAACCATTTTTTTGATTTAAGAGAAATAAGAATATAATGTAAGCCATTCTCCCCTATCCACATTTTCCAGTAAGTAGCAGAGATAAGAGCAGCAATAACCTGTTTCTGTTACCAGTGACGACCAATAGTATTAAAAGCAGTGGTCTTGAGTGAAAAAGGTCACTCTTTCCCCTAATTGTTGTAAGAAGTCTACTAAAATGCATGTAAAAATATTTTTTACTATATATTTCAAATGGGGTGTTGGTTTTTTGAGTAGAATCATCTGTGCAAGTTTATAATAGTTAACTTTTTCTGATTCTGTGGTTTTCGTGGGTTTTTTTTTGTTGTTTTTGGTTTTGATTTTTTTTTGTTTGTTTTATTGCTAGAACTGGCTAGTCAAGTAGAATACCTTTGAGAAAAATCAAAAGGAAAGTTATTAGAAACCATTCAATTTAATTTTGCATTAAATGAGTTGTGAATGTAGCACTACTTCCTCCTGAGTCAATAAGCATTGTTTCATAATAGTTTATATTTTACAGTCACTCAATAAGCAATGATTTTGGAACAGGGACTGGTGTTTTTTCATCTTTTGCAGGCCCTCCAGTTAATGTCACATGCAACATATTTATCAACAGCTTTGGATCCATTGCAGAGACAACCATGGTAAGATATTTTACCTCAAACAATGTTTAAAGTTCAAGTTAAATATGTTCAATGAGCTCAACGGTTATCTAAGGCTTCTCTTTACCTGGACCTAAATGAAGAATTAAATCCAGTTCTGAAAACACGAAGTCAGAACCTTTAATTTGGCAATTGACTTTTTCTAACAGAAAATTCATCATTATAGCATCAAACACACCAGTAAAAATAAAGCCAAGGGGGTTTTTGTTTGTTTAGATGTTGAACTGTGATCCAACAAAAATAACTTGGATAAACTTATTTAACGGGTGAAACATATATGCTGATAACTTGAGCACAGATTTACTCCTTTAAATTGGGTGAGACAGAAGATATACGCATTCTTTCTCCATGCAAGTGCCCCATATATTTTGAAGAAAGGCAAATAAACACATTTTAAAACATTTACATAGTACTCGGGGACAGAGAGGATTAAAATACATAGAGATGAAAGAACTGTGTGAGTTCATAAAAAAAAAAAAAAAAAGTAAATATTCTGAAATCCCAACAATTTCAGGGGTCAGTACACATAATTGGAATGTCAGAACGCAGACTAAAAATAACTGGTACAGTTATAGCCAAAAAAAAACCAAACACCAACCAACCAAAACCAACCAACCAAAACCAACCAACCAAAAAACCCTACCCAAACAAACAGAAAAAAAAAAACCAAACAAAAAAAGAAAACCACAAACCACCACTGAGCAAAATCCATCCTTCTGAATTACCAGTAAGAGGAAAAAATGAGATCTTTCCATGTAACCGAGGAACCCTAGTTAGGAAATCAATAACAAATTCATGAAGTCAAATATTTATGCCCCATATCTCCAAAGTGACGTTCACAGCTGCCTGATCTTCACTCACCTTGGAACATAGCAGTAGAATTTACTGAGAGGCAGATGATCTTTTTCAGGTATAAAAATCACTTTAATTTGTATTTGGGTGCCTTGCCAGATTGCAAATCCCAAACAGATTGACATGGCATCCAAGGAGATTTATTCAGGTTCAATCAGAGGATTAAGCAATTCCCACAGGATTAGAATAGTGCTCCACAGCTACTTTTTAATGTCTGGATGGGTGAATCTAGTGCAAAGCAGGAGACAGATCACAGGGTCAGTAAAATGCAAAAATTCGGCAATTACGTCACTATAAAAAGGATATTTGGAAAACTGGAGTTGCTACCCTTGAAAAAATTGCCCTGAATTTGGAAAGAGGATGCCTGAGTTCATGTCTCAAGTCTATCTTCTATCAAAAAAAAAAAAAAGAGAATTATAAACATTTCCTTTCAGTAAAATTTAGCAATTAATATAATACTTCAGTCTTACAATGAAATCACATTCTGTTCTGTGTTGCCTTTAAAGCCAATTAGAACAGTTGAGATAGACTACGATGTGATCTGTAACAAACAGTTCCAGGTAGTATGTTATAGAAAATACCAAACCTGGTCAGAACCATGGGATTTTTCATTCTATTGCTTATATGCATTCAAAAAAGTACTTTTATATTCTTGATAATTTTTTTTTTTTTTTCAAACTGTAGATGAGAGCTTAAGGAAAAAAACAAGTGCAAATTAAAACCTGGCTAATGAGTGGTACTCACTGGTATTTAAAACTATGAACTGAATAACAGGATATACATATAATCTATCAGCTTTAAAGAAGTCCAAGTACATCAAGTCACTGTGATCGTTCTTGGCACTGTCAGTCTCTCTGTTGCTCTGGTTCTCTTACTTATAACCAAAATCTTTGAGCACCCTCTGCTGCTGCAGTTATGTACAGCACAGCAAACAGTTACAGAAAAATAAGGGGTTAAAAAAAAACAAAGATCAGCTGTAAAACAGCCCAGTGCCAACTTTGCATTACTGGAATTTCTAGTTCTCAGTAAGGAAGAGAAGGCATTCGATGTGCAATTGGGGCTTATGGTGTACAGCAGGAACCAGCTTTCAGGCAAGGAGATTCTCTTATCATTCATGCAGGCCTGTTTAGGGTTTTACAGAGGGGTCTAACAGATCAGGAGAGACAGCCAAACCAAAGAACTAGCTTAATTTGGCTTACAGCTTATTAAATCTGTAAATTGGTTTTTTTTTTTTTTTTTTTTTTTTTTTTTTTTTTTTTAGCATTTCTTTCAACTTCTGAGTATGGGTTACAGTTAGTTGATATTCCCTTTCTTTGTCTCAAAAGACAAAATGTGATTGTTCATAGTGGGAAAAAGGCATGCTGCCTCTTGCTAGGAAGCTGTGATTCTAGTAAGTTTAAGTGATCATATGAGGAACCTAACTACGTCACGTATGTTCTGAGGAGGCAGAAAAAAAATCACTTCATTTAAAAATGCCTTAAAAAAAAGCTTTCATCATCAGCATCACTTAGAGTCCAGCCTTGACACTCTCTCTACGTTGTTGAGCAGAATGGTAGAAGATCTGTAGATGTCTCTATGTTCACAAAGTGAGGATTTCACACTCATCCTCAAGCCAAGTAAAACTCTTGTTGTTTCACACATATAAAGGAAAACCTTGGTACAGTCTTTCATTTCTGACGCGTTGCTACTATTCTTTTTCACATAAGGATTTAGAAATCTTGAAGAATAGCAGGAGAGTAAAATGACTATTTCATTATATGA
The DNA here is from genome assembly GCF_036013475.1 of Columba livia. Classification (NCBI taxonomy): domain Eukaryota; kingdom Metazoa; phylum Chordata; class Aves; order Columbiformes; family Columbidae; genus Columba; species Columba livia. The sequence goes on from NC_088605.1 coordinate 38,284,194, forward strand.
AATTAATGTAACTTAATTACATTAACATCTGAGGTTTTTTTATTTATGATAAATAGCAAAGTACCTAAGCACACTTAACCTTAAAAATTTGAGATATTAATAAGATTGCTTGGTCATGTAAAGTTAAATGCATATTGCCAAGATGGGAACTATGTCCTACAGAAAACCAGATAATTTTCTTATTGGTGCACTGGAACTAGTATTTCAGGTTTTATCACAGCATCCTCAAAAGTTCCTTACAGAGTTTCTCTTTGTAGCTCAAGCTGTGTATTTGCACTCTATGTCCTAATGCTCAGAGATTACCTGATTCTTAAGAGCAGCGTCACTGTCACATTTATTGTTGACAGTTACCAACAAAAGAAAATAAAGCTCATGCGGTCTTACAGGGTGAGAATAATATCAATGCCTACATTTTCAGCTACAAATGTTCAGAGACAAAATACTGAACACATGAAGCAAAGGATACAGAATAGTTAGGCTATGGGTAGATAGTAGGCCATACCAAAAAAGTCTCCTTTTATTCTAGTAAATATAGTTGACCAACTTCCTGAAGGTTTTCTGAGTCTTAAAAATCAGGAACAACACTTTGATCTTAATGTAGATCTACAGCAGTATTTACTAAGTATGTATTAATATGCTTAGCATAATACATGTGCTAAAAGTGCATTGAAAGAGACACTCACCGAGAGACCTAGTGGCAAATGACAACAGCGCAGACAATGAATACATTAAAAAGCATATGTCTGTTATTTGTTCCTGTCACATTTTTGCTGATGGGCATTTCTTAACTCAGCCTGAAAAGAACTGTGTTATCTTGAATGTTTTTAAGAAGCAGATGATAGAATTTTCTGTGCTCCCAGCACTAATGACATTATCTTACATTTACAAATAAAATGTGCTTTTAACCTACATTAACCCATTTTTAAGCCACCATAATTACTCTCACAAGTCACAGCTTTTTAATTTCATTAGCTTCATTTTTCTTCAAGTGCGCATTTCTGTTATGCTCTATTCTATGTATTCTAGGTTGGTTTTAAATAGAGAATTTGAAAGGAGTGCTCATTTGTACACGTTGCAAAGCTTAATGATAAAGATTTTCACCAAATATTTTTCTCAGTTGATCGTCTCAAACACAAGGAAATACATGCCCTCCTTTGGTAACAATATGTTGAAAAATTCTGTATAATGGATATAGCCATGTGCTAATACTGAAGCGATGGGCAGAAATAGCTACACTGCACAGTTTTTTATCTCAGGTGAGTGAACATGCAATAAAGGCCACTTTACAGTTTCAAAATTACAAAAAAAAAAAAAAAAAAATCTTTCCCTATTTGACAATTCATTCCCTCCTATCAAGTCACAGAGAAGTCCAACAGACTGCTCTTGTATGAGTTTGGAAGGTGGATTATTTAATATCCTGTATTTTATCATAAACTTGCCTCTGCCATGCTAAGCCTGGGAAGCAGGTGTAGACAGAGGTTTTCCAAATTCTAGCAGTTCTGCAGTTCTCCAGTTTTTAACACAGCCAGATTAATCCATGCAAATTCCCCTGCTGGATCTGCATTCTAAGCAGACAGCGTCATATCACCCTCCCCAGATACAGCGTCTATTTTCCATATTGTATGGAAATTGTATAGAATGCAACCAAACTGTTCTTGAAAAAGCACATTGTGATGCCTACAGTGTATGAAGTAGCAAAGAAATAGCATCATTCATTTTCAAAGTAAAAAGTTGGCTTTATAAGCAGCAATGGAAAACATCATATTGTGCAGTTCTGCTCTGAAACTTTCAGTTTGGGAAAACTTTATAGAAGGGAATCTTGGAATTCAGATACTGTGTGGTGGAAGAAATCTAGATAAAACCCTGGCTGGTATTACAATGACACAACAGCATGATGAAGCGGAGAGGGACAAGGAAGTGTTAGACAAAGGCAGCACAGCTGACTGCCATCTGTTTCACTGAGTTACAAGATGTGGTGAGGTACCAACCACTTGCAACAGCTGATTATGGGTACATACTGCATGTCGCTAGTGGGTGTTGAGGAGAAGAGGTGGTTTTGGGTGCCTATTAAGAATGAGATCAGTTAGAGCTGTGCATAAAAACACAGGGGTCAAAAATCCAATTTGTTGGTAGACTGTAAGAGATGATGCAGCAGATGGATGAGTTGGGAGATGCTACACATAGAAAAGACTAGTACAGAAGGTACTGCACCTAAAGGTTATCAGGTACCAAATATCTGAATTTCCAAATCTGAGGGAATCTGGTTACCTCCTAGCACTGAAACTCATACAACAAGCCAGAAATGAGGAAAAATAATCTCACTGCATTTATCTGCTGGCCTGTGGGAAGCTTATGAGAATGATTGTACTAATCCATACCTTTTCCTAACCTTCTCTTTCTGTGTTGTAAGATGAGAATAGATTTGTATTCTTTCCTGGCATCTATACTGGAGTTTTTTGTCAGGAAATAACTCCAGCCTTTTGGGCTCCATTTATGACTCTGAAAAAGTAAAGCAGATGTCAATTTTTCCTTTTTTATTCTTTTGATGATTTATAAATGATTCACAAAAAAAAAAAATAAAAATATAAACAGTGTTTGGATTGGATCATTCCAGAAGTAAATTCCAGGAATTTGGGCAGCAAATGGGCTTTGTAACTGAAGAACATAGTTTTGGCTATTATGATTGGTTTAGCTTTGGACTAGCAGAAATAGCTGATTAAATTGATTTTTAAAAATCATAAGAAGCTTTGCCTTTGCTGGAGGTGATGGCCTTTGCAGAAGCCTGCGGCAGGCTTCTTCTTCTGTCCCCTTAAGCCTTTGCTTCCAAAAAATATTGAAATAAACTATGCACCACATCCACAACAATTAATCCAGTTTACAAATCAGAACTGAAATGGGAAGTTTAATATTTCATTGTGCAAACCTTCTGGTGTATTATGTTCCTAGATTCTGCTTTAAAGACATCTGTTTTTGCAAAAAGGCCACACTTTTATTCTGTTTTGCCCTTGCAATTCTGCTTTATAATCATATTCAACACCTCTTCTAATGCTGCCTAAAACCCAAAAGGCTTCTTTAGATGCCAGCCCTTATTAAAAGTTCTTGCAGAATCTTATATCTCCTTATTCCAAGGGAGATTTAACCTTTAGCCAAATTTTTTATGTCCTGTGTTTACCTACACCCATCTGATCTTGTCCTGGAAAAGGTGACAAGGAGTTCACATCTCTTATTACCACTTACCTATGCTTCCTTCCTTTTATTCTTTCTCTGACTGGTCTTTTTCACTTAAAGGAAAAGCCATGACTTACACAGCATTGTGAAAGCCTATGGCATTCCACCCTTCCCTCCAGCATTTTCTTTCTTTCTTTACATTTTTAAATTAGTCTTTTCAACTTGTTTGAATAGCAGCCATCAGGTCCATATCCTGCTATAGCAATTACAGCTTTACCTAGAAAAAGGTGTGACAATAACTAAATTGCAAGTGGAGATCTACTCAGTCACTACTGTAGAAAATCTGAGGATCTGTGAAAATAAGATTGTGACATCACTACTTATCTCTGTTCACATTGTATGAGGCATGCTGTTCATAAAGTTTTATATGTTGTTGCAATCATACAGTATTCTCACCATCTAGGTTATGGTCATGTATCTGTCATGATATTTCTTTAATTAATAAGGACACAGATACCCATGTAAAGACATTGTATTAAAAAAAGAAAAGGAAAAAAAAAAGACTAGTAGGCCAAAACAAATAATTTTTCAAATATCTGTCATGTAGCTTCCTCATGATGCATATTTAAGCAATAGAAATTAATCTCATCATAATACACGGGGATTTTGTCCTCAACTCTCATTAATGTTCATAGGAGTTAAGTCCATAAATTTCCATCTATCACCCTAAGAGTACAGCCTTTCTCCTTCATTTTTGCAGGAACCTGCAATTTACTAACACTTCATTTACAGGAACAAAAGCTATAGCTGACTTCAGAATAACTGTAAAATTAACCTGGATCAAGTAAAAGAAGGATTTTCAGATTGTCTTTGTTCCTAATTTCTGCTCTCAAATCTGGTAAATATGTGCTGGAAAAGCTCTCCAGTGCAGACATTTTACATGAAGCATGAACCTTGAAATCATTTCCTTGAATAAATTTGAGTTATTTTGGCATCATTTAAAAATCCAGTTCTGCTTTCATGGTTTCATTCTATTCGGAATACTTCATGTACTCTGGGTGTGGATTTTTAACTACAATAGCCAAAGTAATCACTCTGTATGGAAGGGTTGTATACTCAGATTTTAGTACATCCTATGCACACTGCAAACACGTATCCTTAGTCATTTTCAAAAAAAAAAAAAAGGCAAATATTTTATAACACTTTAAAATTATAAAGTAAAATCATACAATTTATTAAAAGAATGTGCAAGTATATTTTCTACATAGGCTTTTTTTTTCTCCAAAGAGAATACATATCATACTATCAAATGTGGTTGCTAACAGCTGGTAGAACAAAAGGTATTAGAAAACTTTGATTCAGGCTTGATTGTTCTTTAAAAGCCAATACAATCACAGCAAAGTGTGTGCTGATATGCATTTTTTACTGACCTGCACTTCCCTATGTCATTACTGGCATCACAACAATGGTGCCAGATCTCCCCTCCCCTTTCCCTTTCCTCCCCCTCCCTCTGCCAAATCCTTCCAGATTCTAATGCAAATTTACACAACAGTAAAATTCAGTATCTCTGAGACAGTCTTTCTTCAACAGCACAAAGTAACCTTTATGGTTTCAGAATCTGTCTTGCTTCTCACGTAGAACTCAGCAGGCCCAGCCATCCCCAACAGCACAGAAATTGCGTTCTGGACCTTCCCTCACTCCCAAAGCACTTTCCTTTGTCCCTTCAGCTAGGTAACCATCTCAGCCAGGAAGTGCTACCCTGTCATCTAGTTTCACCAGACAGGTGTCTCTAGACAAAGATCTACAGATTGCCACCTTCCTCCTCCTCTCCAAACTGCAGGTAATCCCAGCTCACAGCCTTCTTTGCTCCGCTGCTTCCACTGTTCCAGCTTGCAGAGGGTTTTGCTTTCTCAACAACTTCATCCATGGCTTTCAACACAAGGAAGCCAACAAAAATCAGCTCCCTCTATCTGCAGCCTTCTCCACAGTTTGGAAATTTCCCAGCTTGCACGCCTCTACAAAACATTATCAAACCCTAGGAGCAAATTTAATCCCATATCCTTCTTTCCCAGAATAAAACAATCAGCTGTCTTCTCAAGGCATTTCTTGTCAGAGACTGTGAAGCAGTGTGAACAGATATTGATCAAACACTTTATCACAATCATGGTAAAACAATATACTGGAAAATACATGATAAAACAAGATACTGAAAATGAACTAAAAAGAAATATATTGGGTAAACATAACTGAGAAAAAAAACTATGTATTCACTATTTCTTTGCCTGTTTTTAATGACAAAACAATAATCTTGAAAAGAGCTTCTGTGGAATCTGAATTTAATCCCTTGCTTTAAAAAAAAACAAAAAAAAACAAAAAAAAAACACAAAACAAAACAAAAAGCAATACAAAAAAACCCAAAACCAAAAACAAAAAAAACAACCAACCGACCAACCAAACCAAACCACACAAACACACAAAAAAAACCCCACCACAACAACAACAAAACCAAAACAGTGTTTACATTACCTGATCTTTCAGTCAGTGGCTTTCATTTTCAGTTCATAGATTTCCAAAATGCAAATGTATAGGAACATATAAAAGCTAATATATGGACATAACAGGATTTGTTAAATAAGACTTCTAGTCTGTTTTCCATCTACAAACATTGTGTGCAGGATCTCTCAAAATCTTCTTTCTAGTTGTATCTTTTTTAATAGATTTAAATTGAATGCGTTTTAGCTACTTTACTGCTAGTAGGATTGAAGGGATAGAACACTGAAAATTTAATGTTTCTAGTCAGTCTTTATTAGTTCTCTGTTTTGCAATATGTTTTTCCTTATTTTTGTAGACATTATGAAACTGGCTAATCTACAATTTCCAAAAACTGAATATATAAAATAAAAAATTTGCATGCCTTTATATAATGTAGGTATGATTTATTTATTTATTTATTTATATGCAGACTTTTCAAAAATATATGTTTATACTCCACACTGGTTAAGTCTTTCATCCATTTTTTATAATTTTACTGCAATTTTAAAATATTTATACCAGACCTGACAGCGTGACAGAACTGTTTCCCAGTTGAACAAAATGTAGGGAAAATGTTTCAGATTTGTGCCTGTGACTACTGTTCTGGTATGACTGTAGTATTACAAACCACTGTATTTGAGATCTATCAAAACAAGGTTAGGATTGACTTTTCAATGAGTAACCTCTCCTTCCACTTCATCATGGATGTAGTTGAAGCCCAGGAACTTGACATTTCTTCTTTCTCCTTTGACACTCACCTAGACCCACATGAACTGGTCTATAAAATGAATTTATTCATGAAAGGAGTAGGTTAGCAAATGGATACTGAATGGAGTCTGTGCCTGTTCAACTTTTGTTTCATTGCCTGAGTGCATTTAGTGTATTTAGAGATGGCCTTAGCAATCCCTAAGAGTCCCTGGGTTATATAGGCTGGTAGACATAGCATAGGATTGCAGGAGACATGCATCTTTTTTGAACCAGCAGCCAAAAGGCAGAATATCTCACGGCTTTTCAAATTTCACTAGATGTCTTTGGGTAGACAAATAAATTGTTCTCTTTCTCCTCAATACTGGTACAGTTTGAGTCAACATTAACTTTTATTTGTTGCCATTGCATCAGTGTAGAACTTCTAAAACAACATTATTTTCCTGGCAGACTTGGTGCCCTTCATGCTTATCAATAGATTTAAAGATAATATCTAATCAAGTTTGTCTAAAGTTAGAGAAACATCTCTTCCCACAGCCAATTTTAGAAGGTCTTCAAGCTGCTGAAGATAGCAGGCCCTACTTCTGAACTTGAGCTAGTCCAGCTTTACCTTTTATTTTACCCTATTTACTATATTCTAGACAATGCCATGTTTACCTACAAACACAAGAAAAGCTGCATGGAAAGTTAGTATGGACGTCCCATATTCCTATTTGATCTAATTAGGTTATATTTCCCTGAGGACAAGAAACAGAGGATAATTTCAAATACATGTTTTCAATAAAGGTTTCTACTACTAGCCCATTCACTCACTCATTGAAAGCAGTCATATTCTAAGTGCTAACATGTAAAATGTGTTAATAACAATGTGGAATATATAGAAGAAATATAGAGAAAAATTAATAGGAACAAATGAATAATCTCAGAAAAACTCAACTTTTCAACTTAGCAAGAAATCCTTTCTGTTGTTAGAGCAAAAACATCTTCAGGGACACATCATTTGTCTGCAGAAAAAAAAAGAAACAAACAATAGAATCTTTTGTCAACTGAGAACATGGCAAAGATCAACAAAGACAGAGGCTTAGTGCATGATGATTGTTCATGGAATTGTCATGTCCATTTTAATCTACTCCCTTATACTACTGCTTGAAAGTGCAAACATTTTAAAAGCCCTTGGGCTAAAGCTTAAAAAAGCAATTGCATCGAACACGTTGCAAAAATGTGATTTCAGTGTAATGCATTAGGAGTTGGGAACACGCAGCTCCCATTAACAATGGAAGTAGCATATTCAATTTGCGATTAATAAATATTCCAGGACATGCAGTAAGAGCTGTGACAAATGTTATTATACAGTATGTCAGTACTGTGTTTAATTGTTTCTTAACAGTAAACATCCTAGATATTAACTAGCTTTGGCTTTTGGTATGGCAATTATTTCTGAGCACAGAAACTAAAATCCAGCCATTGCTACTGATACTGAACCAGAAAAAAACTCAACAACAAAATTAACTAAACCTGTCCATTTTGCAATGTTTCCATCCTAAAATCTATGGAAAATAAGTAGATTTTGTAGCATGCTGTAGAATTCGGCACATTTTGAATGTTTTGTAATAAAGAGAAGGGAGCCAGAACCTAAAAGTCAGGCAGTCCTCACAGAAACTACTGACTGTCATTTTAGCTAACGGCTGAATGACAACGACCAATAGCTCAGTACTAATAAACATCCTGTAAGTGACCCCATACTTTCAGTAAGGGAAAGACTGGAATAGTGACAGAACCATTCTCATCCTCCAAACCATTAGCAGTGACGGAGAATGAGATATTACTCAACCCAGAAGAAAGCAAATGACATTCATCTGTCCCAGGCCGAGTGTTAACAGAGACCATACTGCTTCAGAATTCAAGGTTATGAAGGCAGGTGATACACCTAGGAAGAGCACTTGGTGCACAGATAGTGTATATACTTATTTGCTGAACTCTGAATTTTGATTTTGTAAGGGAATCTGAGACACTTGATATTACAGGTAGCAGTTTTGAAGTCCTAGTTCTTTGCTAAGGAAGTTCTAGTGCTATTGACTTCAATATGAGTATTGCTGGGCAGTTATTGGAGACAAACTCTGCAAAGGAATTGGGCAACACTTAAAACTTCAACAAAACTATTCACAGGACATCCACCTGGATACTTAGTAGTTCAGAAATGTAAGAAAAATGAACAAAAACAAACAGAACCACAAAACAGATAAACAAAAAGACCAGAAAGATTAAAATATTAATGAACACCTTAAAATCTGCTTTTATATATATCCATGGAGAAAGAAAGAGAGAGCTCTTCATCCAAAACCCATCAACAATCTTTTCTGAATAGCTCAAGTAATTTCCTAAAGCTTCCTGAGTTCAAAGGCAAGTTAGCCTTCATCCAAATCCCCAAGCCATCTGGCCTGTCCTACTTAATGGAGGGGTGAGAGCACCCACCATTTTCAGACTAGGATTAGAGCTTTTATCCAGGAACAAAACAGGCCTTACTGCTCATCCTCAGCCTGCAAGGGCTCAAATCTAGAGATCCTAATCACCAACTATGCACTTAGCCGGCTAACTTAAGGCAGGACTAGACAGGAAAGTTTTCTGTGTCTTTGTGTACAGAAGTGTATACTTGCCCTTATACGGCAAAATTGCAAAAGTCATGGGTCTAGAAAGAAAAATTGCAAGAGTAAAGCATTCCCCTAAGGCACATCAATGAACACATTCCTTTCTGAAGGAGGAATCCTGTGGTTCTGAGAAATTCATGAAATCTCTTCTTACTACCAAAATCAGTTCTGGAAAGAGAACTTCCACCTATGGGATTATCCAGAGACAAATCATCAGGAAGGATTCTGTGAGTCAGACAAACTCTTTTTCATAATCAACAGGGTATATACATTCCTTCTTTAAATGAATACCCTACAGCTATTCAGTACAGAAAAACATGTTCTTAGAGATGTTTGGCATTAGTCAAATCTTGTTACTCTGACACAGATTTGATGTGTCAATTAAAGTTAAGTACTCAGTGATAAATTTAAATCACAGTTAATTTCTCTTTAACTGCTATGATAAATCTTATACAGATTAATGAGCTACAGTTAATGGTGGAGCATGGAATCTGTTGCAATTTTTTTCACTCATTAATTGAACTGCCATACAACATAGATATATGCACTATCATTGCCACAGTTCAGACCTGTAATAATGTAAAGATATAATAAATAAGAGTCCACTTATTTGCAATAATAAATCATGCCAGTGAAAAGATCAATGTTTATTAGCATGATAAAAAAAGGTTGAGACATTTCAGTCCAGCCTAAATTTATTGATAATTAAGGCTGTTCTTCTCCTTAGATTTAAAATGTGTTCTCCCTCTAGTATTTACCCTTTGATATATTTAAAGATGGCAATCAAATCATCAATCAAGTCATAATACAAGTTCTTTGTATTACTGGTTTAAAGAAATCAAACTCTTCTTGTCTGCTGTCACAGAACTGGCTATCCTGTCCAGTCCTCTATGATCCATTTCTGCACCTTTTTCTACATGTTCTTATTCTGAACATGCATGACTACAGATGAGGCCTCACCATAAATAATCTCAGTAATTATAGAATTCCAGCTATTAAGCATGAGGAAATACAGGGGAATCCTTCAGATTACACAAACTATATTTACATTTCTCAAATGTCAGTGTGAATTTCAAGGTCCTTCTACTTTGATTTTGCATTGACATTGGTAACCTGCATGGAAAATGTGTTACCAATTTGAAGGGCTTACTTGAATTTAAACACATCTGTTTCTATACTAGGGAAATTTCATCAAAGGTATATTGAAATCATTAGCTGAACAGCTTTCGGTCCAGTCTGAAATCTTCAGATAGGCAAAGAAAAGCTAAGGAAACCCCATCAATTTACTCACAGTAAATATGTTACCTGAAGTGCAGCCATAATGCTTACTGCTAGTGAACAAATTAAAAGAAGCTATTAAGATGATATTACCCTAAAGTACTAATATGCCACAGGGCATCTTGGCTAATTATACTAATCAAGTCATAATCAAAAAGCATGTCAAGTTGCATGCAGAGACTGAGATAGCAACTTTAGAAAATCTCATCAGTAAAAATTAAACCTGTTAATATGTTCTGTAACATAGTAGCTTTTCATACATCAGTAGAGAGCAAACTTGAAAAGACTGCTATGGCAAACAATCTGTATTCATCAAGCTCCCACATTTTACTGCATTTGTATCACTATAACAAAACACCAAATCATCCTTCGCTTTTTGTGAAATTTTCTAAGTAAAAAATAAATAATTCTGGCTATGATAAACTAAGAAATAATAGGTGGCAAGGGGAAAACTCATCTTAGAAACTGCAAAATGAAACTGTTAGTATTCCATACTATTCTGGATTTTACAGCACTCATCTGGTTCACAAAAAAACCATTTTCTGCTTAGTTTTCAATTTTATCTTCCAGTTGTGGAGTTAGTCTTAAGTTTAACTTTTATTTTCCACAGTACTACATTAAAATTAAAATTAAAATATAAAAGGTAAAATTGCTAAGGGCTTTTAATTACCCTTTTGCAAGCAACCTATTTAACAAATTGCACCAAGATTAAGAAGTCAAAGTATTTTGAAGACAAAATGTGTAAGGCACATGTAATATTCTGTAGAATAAAAGACAAGGATATTTTTCATTTACCCAAGAAACAGAATAGAAAAGGAATTGAAATATGCTTTACAGCATTCCTTTTTAGGTTGATTTACCAAGGATGTTATGATGAAATATGAAACTACTAATGCTATTCCACTAACACCTGAATACCTGATAACTCAGGCACCTGACAATATTCTTCTTTTTTTTCCTTTTTTTCCTTTTTTGGTTGCAGGGGGAGGGGAGGCATGGATAGAGGGAGAGGCAGGAATGGTAAGACACACTTAGAAAGAGAGAGAAGAATGATAAGACACACTTAACTGCACGACCAAATACTCTAGTTCCCTATGTGGTGATAACAAATTCAATAAAATAAACAGCCTGCTATAGTTACAAAATTATAATTAATTTAAAGTGGCTCTTCAAGACATGGGTGAATTTTTTAGGCCAGGATTCCCTTGGGTCTTATTCTTCCTGATAGGTATACCTCTCCCTTATAACGCCTGCTGAAATTATTTAAATTGTTCCCTCTTCTCCCAAGTTCTGCCTTCCTTTTGCTGCAGGTCCCCATGTTAATTTTCATTCCTCACTTCAGCCTTCATGTAAGCAGGTCTGCCCAGTGCATCCATGATAAATTTCTAGGTACAGTAGATCATATTCAGCTTTCACTACAAGAAAGTAAATTCCAGTCCATGCCTTTGTCTGCCAAAAACTTTTCCAGTATTACGTGCAATGGAGCTGTTAGCAACAGCCGTAGAAACCTGAAAAGGGAGAAATCTGACCATTGGGAGGCTGATAGTCTGTGCATGCATAGAATCTACAAATATGGGGCTTTGCTCTTGACTGGTTTTTAAGCACTTACAACGTATGAAGTTACTAACATTAGTAAAAACATGTTCAAACAACTCTGCATTTTTCCTTCAGTTTGTTGGAAACTTCATGAATAAAATCTTTTTTCTATATACTTTAGTAAATGCATCTGCTTTTTGTGCTATTTTTTGTGACTCTACCAGAAGTCAATACAGATCTTTAATGGACATGAATAAAAATTGCCATAGTTATCAGTTTAAAATAAATTTCTTCACAAGAACAATATTTCTCATGGTGCCTTTAAATTTAGTCTTAGCAATATTCTTGGAAAGTCCATAAGATTTCCATATTAAAATTCTACTGTGAGCTAGAACAAATAAACCAAGACTTATTTGACTACATTATGCAAAAGACAAATCTAGATTTCACTTGGATATATTAGTCACAATTATAGTAGTATTTGGAAGTGTAAAAGGTAGAGCTCTGGAAGATTATTCATTTATGAATAAAAATTTGATTATTTGGTTCAAATAGCAGCATTCATAAATTATGAGAGCAGGTGATAGACAATGTTGAAATGAAGGGCATATTTTGGAAATTTTCTTTTATATATCTCTTAAATCTAGAAGGATTCCACATACAGTGCCTATCAAAAATGCATTAAATAAACCAGTGAGAGTCAGGTAGTTAATACCTTGAGGATTTGTGTCAGAGTTTCCATAAGGCATTCTAGCTATATTCTGTAGTCTATGGGAATATAGCTCTATCTGTATCAGTATAATGAAGAAGGAATCAAAATGTTCTGTAAGAATTTTAGATTTCTCTGTGTGCTTGAAATTGCTAATCAAACTGTTAGTACTGGAGTCTATAATGGCCTCAGCACAAATAGCAAAGAGAAATTACCTGATTTCCTAGTTTTGATTTTATTGAGCCCTATGAAGCAGATGAACAATATCCTGACCCTCTAAGAAAGTCCACCCTGTGGACTTAAGGTTCTTTGAAACTTAAGGTTTCAAAGGACAGTGAAGCAAGTGTAGACCCGTAAATCAGTCTCAATCTGTAGAACCAGAGCACAGCAGCACTTCAGACCATGGCAGCCTTGAGGTTATGGAACTGGCTGTGGAAGTCACCACAACTTAAAGGATGATTTCTCTCTCCTTTCAAGGAACCTCCCCAGCACAGAGTTATTTGAGTTTGGAGTCACCCCTCAAGGCAAGTAGCACATGAGAATAGTAATTCTCTTGTAGGAAATCAATTATTTTAAATCCCCGTTCTGGCAGTTTAATTCTCAAACAACCCTACTTGTTTAAAGCAGTTAAGCCTTACGCTCACGATATGTAATCATAAACTGAGACACTTAATACTTGTCTTTCATACAATAGCAGTCAAATGTATCCCTTTCCTTTTGATAGATTAGGATTTTTTTTTAGTGAGTAATGACAGCCAAATTAAGTCAGACTTTTCAGGGGAGAGAACAGTGAAAAATGGCTTCAATTGCTTCAATGAAAAATTTAACTGAAGCTGGAAACAATTTAAACCAATAAGTTTAGGCAAACAGACATACAGAATAACTTAATGTAACCTAGAACACATTCCGCCATTTGTCTTCCTCTAATTTCCATTTTCATTTCAACTTTCTGCTATGCATCTTTCACCTCTACGGTCTTATACACATGAGAAATCTCTTACTCCATAAGTAATCCCATTCATAAACTTAGCACATTCTACAGAGAAAAGTAAAATAAACAGACATACTTCAGCTTATATAAATTAAAAGGTAAAGCTTGGGTTTGGCTGAAGTGCAGATGAAGTCCTGAGAGTTGCAGTGCTCACACCCAGTGCCCCCGATTTAGTTTAATGTTTTCTTTAACGTTTAGTTTAATGTTTTAGTTTTAATATTTTCTTCAACATGATGAGCCCACATGTTGGGATAGGCAGTAGCACCTTCAGCACTTCTATGTCCTGCTTCTTCCTGGCCTTTTGATTTCATACAGGAATTTGGAAGAGGAACTGGTACTAGAAGGTATTTGGGATATCATGTAAAGAAATAAAGGTATTTCAGGGGACATTATGTCCTTTTCCTGCATGGAAGACACCAAAAGCTCAGTTCTATGAACACCAAGGCACAAGCTTGTCTAAGGGTTTTGGCTTACTGGAGGGGAAAGAAAAAAAAAAAAGGAGACTTGTTTCTACACCTATAAAGTAGACAGCCCTGGCTCTGGTTTCATCACACCATAGTGCTAATTATCAAAAACACCAACAGCTTCTCTTAACAACTTTTTATGGCTCTTAAGGCTGTCACTAGCCATGATGGAAAATAAGAGAAATTTCTTTCAGTCCTTTTCTGAAGGCAGGGTTAACAAACTAATTACTATTAAAAAAACAACCAACCAACACAAAAAAAACCCACAAACAAACAAACAAACAAACAAACAAACAAAACTGGTTAACAAATTCTACACTTTTCCCACCTGGCATTTAATGTTGTATGCTTCAGTCTGGCCAGAGAGCCTCTTTCACATCTGCTGAAAACAGCAATCTGAATTAATTTCATTCTCCAGGTGTAGTTTTCCACTAACTGGCTTTGTCTTGAAAATGTATAAGGTTATATGAATATATAATCCTCTGCTGGGACTGTTTTTTATATTATATGCAGTATTTTCTGATTATGAAGCAACAAATGCTTGGTAAGCAAGTTTTTGGCATCTTTGACCACCTTTAGTCAAGCTGAGTAATTAAATTGACCAAACCAGCAGTATGCTGAAGATGTAAAAAACTATTTCTCATGAATAAACATTGCATATTGAGGTTCCAGTTTTATTATATCATTCTGTTGGTATGATTCTCACAATTCTATGAGTACACGGTCCAAGTTTCATAAGACCAAATATTGATATGACACTGGAATTTCAACAGTACCCACAATTTCTACACCAGTGGAGTTTTAGCTAGTAACTACTACCCATAGTTATTGGCCAAATTGTATTGCTCAAGCCTTGAACTCTTCATTTCCCATTTTGACTCAAAAATTTTTCCTTTTAAAATTAATCTTCAATGTCTTTTATTTTTAAATAAATGTGTTATTTACTTCTATTATATTCGGAAGTGTCACATAAGCTCTGATAACCAGCTCTCATTTCCCCTCTGCACCTAACATGTTTTTGCTTCTATTTTATTTTTAGCTTCTTCCACCAATGCAGTAGTGCAAAGAACGAGAAAAATCTTATTATGACCAATAAAATATAGTCCCTATGTCCTTATGCTTGGTGTCTCAGTTCTCTCAGTTCTGTATATAATTTAATGAGATGCTAATATTCACTCTTATTTAAAAACAAATATTTTCATTGTTCAGAATGGTAGAGTTTTAATACATTTTGCAGCTATAATATAACATAATCTCTGACAAAGTATCTGCAACTCCTAACTGACTTCCAGAAGTTTGAAGCACTCCACTCAGCTTTTTTATAAAAGAACCCTCAATTAAGACAGGTCTGTCAGTAGGAATCAAGGCAACTCCACTTGTACCTAAGCTAATTTATCATAAGGATTTATAAGATTTCTACCATGTTTGAACAGAGAAAGAACATGTGTCCTCCTTTGACAGCTGTGTGGCAAGTTATTGCTCACACAATTTTCAATAGAAAACTGAGGCATGAAAATTCTAAGTAGTGGGTTGAAAATATTTAAGGATTAGAGAGATAAAAAAATAAATTACTCGAGGCTCCCATACAGTGGGACAGATTCTCACTGCCTAAGAGAGGGAAGTAGGAACATTCCTACCAGGAGTTGGGCAGAAAAAGGTAAATCCATAAAATTCTCTTTATGCTTTTCTCATTTTGATTTCAAGACAAAGCTGCTATAGGGGTAAAGTTATCTGGAGTTATATGAACTATACACAGAAGTTGGATTTCCTTAGCTTGGGATTTTTTCAATTGCCCTGAAATGCATCTTTATTCTTGTCCATTGTGTCCCCACTAATACAAATAGGTATCATGCTGGCATTCAGCTAAGTAATTCTTTTGTCATCCACAGATGGACAGAGGATTACATGGCTAAGAAATGAAATAAAAGCTAAATCCCTATGCTTGATAAAGCTTTGCTTGTTTTCTCTTTCATTCAGGATTACCGAGTGAACATCTTTCTCCGTCAGAATTGGAATGATCCACGCCTCGCATATAGTGAATATCCAGATGACTCTTTAGACTTAGATCCATCCATGCTGGATTCAATTTGGAAACCTGATTTGTTCTTTGCAAATGAAAAAGGTGCCAACTTTCATGAAGTCACAACAGATAATAAGCTGCTGAGAATTTTCAAAAATGGAAATGTACTTTATTCCATCAGGTGAGTCACTAATTAAATTATTTTTTTTCAGATAAAAGCTCTAAGTGTGTCTAAGAATTTCCCACAGATCTCCTCAGTTGTTAGGCATGCAGAACTATAACTAAAGTTGTTGTAAGTTTTGAATACAGGACTTTATCATAATTGAAGTCCACTGTTCATACTAAAATAGAAAATGATCCCTCAATTAGGCACATATATAGTAAAAATAATAAGAGAAGTATATTTCCCATTTTAAAGTACAGCTACTGAGCCTAGAGTAACTATGACATGTCCACAGCGCAAATAGCCCTGAAGTATTATAGTCTGAGCTGGCCCATGTACAAGTTTCACACACTGTAGCATCCAATGCAATGACAATCCAATGTTATTTCTTGTTCACCTTTTTGGATATTGCAGTTGCACTTCAACATGGAAACATGACCTGTTTAAGGAAGCATGAGATTTAAAGAACAGGTCACTAACTGCTGGAGATGGAGAGAAAAGTGGAAAGTAACTCTCGAAAAGGTTTAAGAAGCTGTAAGCAGAAATCCCATATAAGTGTTGACAGAATACAGTTATTCTACTTCTTTTCTCCTCTCCCCACTTTCATTTCATTAATACAGATATTAGTAGATGTTTTACCACTGTCTTCAAAAACCTGATCTAATGAGAGACACATTGGATATATTAATGCCCCATTAGACATTTGGTATTAATCCAGTGACCTATTTGTGCAAAATGTTCTACTTTTTGAAATAAATATACCTCTCGCCCACTTAGTGTTTTGCATTGCATGCTTTTATGATACCACCACATTAACTGGTGACATTAATGTATGAATGGTATACAGCCGTGCTTGCTGCCTACTGCCCACTTCCCTTTAGCCCCTAGACCAAACACAGGGGAATGGAAAAAGCCTTATGTGTAATGAATTGAACTCAAGCCACTCAGGTTTTTGGAAAACATTCTATCAACTAAACGGATAAATGAATATGGGACAAAATTATCATGCAAGATATTTTCTAGCGAGAAGACAGGTGCAGTCATGACCCTGAATTATGAATGGATACATAAACTTGGCCAGTGAGGGAAAACATGTCCCTTTACCTCTAACATTCTTCTTCCTCATTCTCTGAGAAGTATCACTCTAAAGATAAGTTATTGTATTGATATACAATGTAAAAATACCTCTTTTGTCTATAGTTTGCAAAGTATTTCACAGAAGTTTCAGGACTAACATGAAATACAGCTGCAGTTCAAAATTATAGGCATATTTCAGTCTACTATCAATATCATAAAATGTTATTTTAAACCTTTGTGTTGACAATTTAAGAACTGTATTTTAAGACAATAACATGTAAATTACTTTGCCACCATGATTCGCAGCTGACATCTGTTACGAAGTTCTTGCAAATCTGGGTAAATTTTATGTCAAGGATTTGATATACTGTAACAGCACAATAATTCCACTGTAGCACAAAAAAGCATGGTGTTGTTGCATTCTTTTAGACTTCCTGTAGTTCGGCAACCCTACTGAAAAATGTGTTTTTCTGAAACTCTGTAATAATTATTTTCCCCATTGTCATATTAAGCTAAGCATGTGAAATGGGATCAGCTAACAGACATCGCTTTCAAGAGCTTTCTAATAAATAATATATTTTCTTCTATTTCTAATGACTTCCAGTGTTTTCATGCATTCTTCCTGTGCAATGTTATGGCATTTTTTGGTATATTTTTAACATTTTTTTGTGTTCTTCCAGATTGACTTTAATACTGTCCTGTCCAATGGATCTCAAAAATTTTCCAATGGATGTGCAAACATGTATAATGCAGCTGGAAAGCTGTAAGTTTGAGTAATGTATTTTCCTATAAATACTCTTATAGGGATTACAATAGCTATGAAGGAGGTAGAAAGACCCCATGCAGTGATACAAGAACAAATTTTCAAAAAAGAATCTTCTATTTTACCAAAAGAATCTGTGAAGTGTACATGATTTTCAAACGAAGAGATGCTTCCTTACTTGTACTGCTGAAATTCAGCAGTTTTCTGTAAATCTGAAGTTACTAAACTTACGTACTCAGGGCCAGTTTACCTTTATTCAAAATTTATGCACATGGGGATTCACCATTAAGTCTTCCCTGTGTTCACATATACATGGGGACAGTAACATAGGAGCACATAAAGGAAACATGAGAATAATTTAAGGGATTTATGTGAATATCCTGAAATTGACAGCAACACTGTGTCCTTGAAAGGTGGAAATGAAATTATATATACTGAGTCCCTGTTCTTTAGATTCCTGCCCTAGCTCTTCAATAAGCCTACATATTACAGCTACATATCTGTAGTTTCTACCTAGAATGGATTACGGAAAGGGTTTACTGCAAGGAAGAACTGTAGAAAATTACACAGCATACATATATATACATATATATATATCTGTATATGCCCACATACCTACATAGGGTAGATCACTTACACAGCCCTCACCCCCTCAACTGGAGGAACTCCTTGGGTCAGTGGAACACCCCCCAGAAAATCATGGGAAGGGCTGTAGAGCCCTTGCATTATAAGAAGAAGTGGTCCATACAAGGTATCACCCAGTTTGGGATAAAATGTAAGTATGATCTGACCATGAACCATAACACTGGTAAGGACTCTCGGGTTAAAATAATTTGTAGTAGCACAAATAGCTTGACATTGAAAACATGCAGCAAAACACAGAAAGAAAAAAAGACCTGGTAGCTTTCTAGTGTAGAGGGGGTCTGACAGTTTGGCCAAACCTGGTGTTAACCTAGAATTTCAATGGAAGAAGTGAAATTACAACTTCATAGGTTTAAAATAATCTATTCATAAAGCCCCATTTGCATTGTACTCAAATATCCTGAGGAGAACAGACAAGCTAAAACCAGCTTTGACAAGACAGGCTTTGCAGAATTATCTTTCAGTTAACAGCAATACTTTTTATGTGAAACAAATTAGCATTTGTTAACTCAACCCATCATATACCATATTTATCCTCTCCCTTGATATCGCACTTGGAACACAAAAGAGGATGGAAAGCATACAGCAGATGTGCCATTTCAAGGCACACGCACACGGACAAAAAGTCAAAACCAAAGGTTCTGTCTGCTACTATGATCTGAGATAACACAGGATGTGTGAGGAGGAAGGTACAGATATGCATCAAGTTCTCATTTTCCTTGCGATATGAAGTATTTGGGAATTGTCTTTTCCCCTAAAAATGAGAGGACTTTGGAAAAGATTCCTACCAGAAAGGTCCTACTAATGTTGTGAATAACAAAAATGAAATAAAGACATTCTTTAAAAGATTCCATCAATCTGAAATTTGTGAAAACTAATGACAGGAGAAATGGATAAAAATAAGTACCCATTTTCATATCAGATCTAGATTTATGGTTTTAGGATCAATAAGTAAAATATTTCAGAAAATAATTTTCTACATATATAATGTACATATTGGATTCTTTGAAATACATTATAGATCAGAAACAGAGCACACACAATTTGAGCATTTCTTGGGTTTTTTTTTCTTCTTTTATGGGAACAAAGCAGTGCCTAAGAGAAATGAGAGGTAATTATCAGTCAATATGTCAGAACTGTTTGTTGTATGGATAATGGTATGTTTTTGCAAAAAATTGCAGGATAAGTATGAAATCCAGATCTATCTTTCATTACAGTGGACAGATGGTAAATCTTACCAATAGCCTATGTCACCTGTATAATTAATGTGACTAAAGAAAAGGTTGATGTGTGGCTGTTGTGTTAGGGTACATAGAGATGGCAGGTATATTCACTTTATACAACTATGTTTCAAACAGAAAGTACCATAGTGTTTGACCAAACAAGCAAAAGGCATAATTAAAAAAAAAAAAAATATATATATATAGTGTTTATAAAGTTATGAAATTTTTGCTTTAAAAACTTCATACAACATATTTTTCCTCTCTTTCAGCCCTTGTGAGGCCAGGTCATACAACAACTGAGCATTTCTGAAAAACAGGCATCTCTTGTTTTATAGAAACCTTGCAGGAGCTCACAATTCCCACAAACTGCATCATAGGGAACCAACACTTATTAGTTGAATAGCACTGTCGAAGTCCTACTGTATTTGCCAGCAGAACATTTGTCACTGAAGTCTTGTTTTTAATCATTCAGTTCAGTGGGAGTAAATTCCCTGCTGCACATTCACACAGTAGAGAGAGACAATGTTCACAGAAGAAGAGCTGAACAAAATACCAATGAGTTCTTCATAGTCTTCTAGATACAGAGAAAGATCAAGTTTTATCTCATTAGCAAGTTACAAGTAATAAACCTTTCCCCATATCACTTTGTCTAGTTCTATTGTGCCTGTAAATCCAGACACTGAAAAAATAGACTATGGGCAAAGTAGCTGGCCTGAGGCAGAAAATTTTGCGACACGTGGGAGCTTTGCCTATACCAACATGTCTGATAGCAGAATAACCAGTTAGGTTTACAAGAACAAGGCAGAAATTCCCTGAAATTACTTTGGGACAGATCCAAAGAAGATAGGCACAGCAGCATGATTTCCAAGCTTCTAGACCTCCAAGAGCAGGAATTCACCTGCCCACACCCAGTTTCTCTATTTATGAAGTACAGGAAGGGAAACAGACACCTTGGAAAAGTTACAGAAAGTATCTACATGGTGGAAAGGAGAATAACTGGGTAAAAAACAAAACAAAATTTTATATGAGTCTGAACTCCAGCCAGTTTCCAAGACTTAGAAAAAGGTGAGCAGAAACATTCAAATTCCAGAGTCTTTGGTAAGAATTGGGTGTCTAGTTTTCTTTAAAATTAGAGAAGAAAAAGGAGGATGGGTGCATTTAGCATTTTCCCAGGCTTCATATCAAATCTCCTGAGGTAAGAACTGACATAACCCTGAGAGCCTGGATCCATCCAAGCATCTCTAATTTCTAGGCCACAGTGTCATACTCTCCTGTTGCTGCCTGGCTTACATTTTTTGGTTCAGAAACAACTTAAACAGAAGGATCAAAGCACTAACCCTGGTGGTTAGTGCAAAGTCCAGGGATGTAGAGGACATTGGGTTTCAAAACTGAGAACACAGTCCTCTGATGTCACAAGTAAATTATTTGATGATCAGGCTGTCTTATAAAATCCAAAGTGTTTGCAGAAGCGAAACAGCAGCAGCCATGCTTCCAGATGGTTCTTTTTAAAGTGATGGTCATTGCTGTTTTTCCCACTGAGTGCCCGGTTAGGTAGAATTTTGTATGATTATGACTTTACAAGGACCATTTATCTCACAGTTTCCTTAAATTGTATCTAATCTTGCAAGCCTTGCTCCTTCGTATGTCGTTAAACAAATTAGACTGTTTCTAACAAAACACTCATCTTTTTCTTTCTCATTTTACCGCTAGGTTGCAAAGGAAGGATGAAAGTTATTTAAAAAGGACAATCATAGGGTTCACCCCTGCTATAGAATAATTATTTTGTTTAGTACTAGATAATTTCCTTCAATATTGATACTGTTGCTTCAGCACAGAAATCTCTAAGAGGAAAAGTCATGTACAGCTTTTCTTCCCAAATGATGATTTTATTTTTAGCCAGCTAATGTAGTTTTTTTCAAGGTCAGTCTAAGCAGCTGGATTTGCCCCTGGTTAAAATACTTCACTTATGCTATGAAGTGTCTGAAAAATATTTAAGTGGAAATGTCTTCTATTTTTAAAGGATTTATTTTACCAAATGATTTCTCGGCAACTAGAATGAGCTGCTTTTGTATCTTGGAAAAGAAGCAAATAAAAATGCACATATGAAATAATCCCTTCTATATTTCTATGCCTTGCACCAGTGCAGCCTATAGGCATGTGAGATAATTTTAGTTTTATTCTGCTTGAATAAGATACAAAAAATGTCAGCTAGATACATATTTATTTCCACAGCTTGTCTCTCAGGAAAGAAATGTTTTTCTTTCATGTGCTAGAGCTCGTTGCCTCTGTCTTTTTTAAGTTGCAGTTTTATCTCACAATATTCCTTTATTCATATATTACAACTTTGTGACATTCAAAAGTCCTGATTTTTTGAAGAATAGTAAAAAGACTAACTCAGTTACAAAAGAAATGTACTATGAAAAGCAACGTATGTAAGGGAGAAAGCACCTGACCACCACATAATTTTATTTTAATGCTTTTTGTCTCTCTTAATAAATTAAACAATGGCCTTTTTATTTTTCCTTTTTGATTTCTGGAGGCTTCTTAGTCTGTCTAAGCAATCATCCTCCTGTCTTTTGGATTTTTAGAGGAAATTCATGCCCTACTACATGATGCAGTTACTTGAATAGCACAATTTCTTTCCTCCCGGTCTCTAAATTAGAGATTGTTCAAATGGAAAGATCTGTAACCAGTCGGCAGCAGCAGTAAGGGCTACTGCTTTACAGAAAATTATGTGCGCATTATTCTTTTCCCACAATAGCACAAAGACAATAAGAACATAAGAAAGACAATAGAACTGGCAGGGAACCTCAGGTGTCTACATGAGTGACAGTAGTTACAGACACACAAGGTCAATACCTGCCTGTGCCTGAAAGTCTGGGAACCAGAACTCTTCTCTACTTTCCATTTGAGTAGCACAAAAGTTGTCAACAACTTATCCTATGGTTTCTACTCTGCAGACAAGTGACTCAGCTCACTGTGTGTATCTGAAGTGATACTCAACATACAGCTACAAAGAGCTAGATACTTGTGTCTTCAGCTCCCCACCCGTGCCGTAGGGAAGGGCAGCAGTAACTATGCAACTGCTGCTGAAGCCATAGAAACTAATAAAAATGACAGCTATAGGCCTCAGCAGGAAATATTAGGCTTAACAGATGTGGTAGAGGGCTAGGCCCAAAATGTTCTTCTTGCCTGAAATTCAGGCTAAGAAGGATAAATCTATAACTCCCAAGGGATAGATTCCATCAGAATGACTTAGAGGGCAGACCCTTTGCAAGGGGCAGACCCTTTACAAAGCAGCTGAGAAGTACATAGAATAAAATCCTGCTTTCTTGGACCTCCAGCATAAATTTAGCCTTGAAATGCATCACAGCTGCTTTCCAAAGCTAATATTATTAGTGCATAATGTGTATTAGAAGTATTTATTCTGACCTCAAACCAGATTTGTTAGCTCTGTCGTACCTTCCCCCTGCTATGTTGCTTGGAATTTAGGGCACAATTCAAACCTCTGTCATGTTCTTCAGAACAGACATGCAGGCAGCCTGTCCTGGAGGAACACTGTTGGTATGCCTAACAGAAGAGTAGTGAAATGATTCTAGTCAACATGACTGTAGCCCATGCCTCAGCTGGATACCAAAAGAGCTGCTTGCTTTGCTGAATAAATCCATTATTATTGTTGGATCTGTACCTTACTAAACATTAAAGAAATGAGAATGGAATTTAGATAAATCATTAGGATTAAAAGAACCATAAAATAAATTTTGTAGTCAAATGAAACTCTCTTGTACAAAAATGTTATATATTCAGCTCCGTTGTTTTGTGCCATTCATATGTTTGTTTACCGAACAAGAGGAAAAGAATTAGGTCTTAATATGCCTGTAGGTATTGCAAAATGACACAAAGAAATCATGGCCTGCTTGGAATAAAACAGAACACACAGAAAACTTACTATATATTGGTATTCAGCTGCATCACAAGTTTTCCTAAAAATTTTATTCTTCGTGGCTTTGAATGTTATTCTAAGGGTGGTTAAAAGGAAAGAACATCACAAGACTGTCAGCAGTCTTGGAATTGCCCTTGAAATTGCCAGGACAAGTGTGGTTCAAAGCTGTGGAGTTTCTGAAGGTATAGGGGAATTATTTGCCTTGAATATCAAACTGTTTTTCTGTAATGGTGTAGTCCTCAGACAGTCTGGAGAAGAGATGATAATACCTTCAAGACACTTCAATAACTCTTCAAAACAAATTTGTTGGATGCCCACTGTTTTGCCTATGTCATTATGGGATTTTAATGCCTACAGCTGACATTCAATTAGCTAAAAATCTTCACACTCTTCACATACATACATACAACTGATATAAATACATCGCTTCCAATAAGTTCCACAAAGTCATCTGGACTTACATGAGTTGAATGGAACCTTATTTGGTCAAGGCAGACTTTCTTCCTATACTTTCAAAATCGGATGAGAGAAAATGTTCCATTTGTTATTAAGATTAATAATAGTGTTAAAAAAAAAAAAAAGAGATGCAATTTACTTTATTTTCTCTGGAGACCTCATATGGGTGTTGATAACAACTTGTCAACACCATTTTTGAATATCTAAGATTTTCTGGGCAAGATGACCGAGACCAAGGGAAAAGTTTGGTTTTCTCTTTTGCAGACACACAGTGGCTCTTGCTTTTGAGAAATATTTTAGCAGGATCACATTCTTTTTCCCTACAATTTTTCCAGAAACCTGTAATTGAACATGCTGAAAATGTTCACTCTAGCTAGACAATTTTCAGCGCTGTCTAAAGGCTAAAGTTAGTATGTCTACCTTGTTCACCTTTTGCCAAAGAGTTTTGTATAGATTAGGTCAATTAAATAGACTATCACTACAGTTTCTTTTTATGGGATGCCCAGATATTCAAAACCCTACATCGGCTATTCCAGGCACAAGTCGTGACAGCCACTTGTCAACTAATGCCTTATCTTTTCCACCTCCTCCCTCCAGAAGTGTGACCATACATAGTTTTACCTTCATTTTTTCACACCTATCATGAGCTCTGTGACAGACTGTTTTCTAAAGAAAAACTTCTGCAGGCTAAATCTAACTTTCCCAATTGTTTTAGGCCCTCTACACTGCCAGCTAACTGTAAATTTTACTTAGTTTGTCTGTTCTTCATGTTCATCTCAGGAGGAGGTCTCAGTCTGCCAGTACATTCTTTACAAGCTAATTACCAGGAATGACTTCAGGCTCCTAAAAGTGAGTTGACTCTTTTAAAAGAGCTGTTTGCTGAGAGGCTATGGTGCGATGTGTACACACACAGTTCTGTAGTTTTCCTGAGAAATACTTCCTCTAGTAACCTTCATCAACAATTTATCATCTGCTTTTGCATTACAGATGTGCAACCTCAGGTTGCATCTCTATTAACCTTAGGTTAATAGAGATGGCATTAAGGTAACATAACCAGTCCTGTAACTGCTGAACATGGCTGTTCAACATAACTGTGCAACTCTTCTGTCCTTTCTTTCCAGTTCTATGGTGACACCACTTAGATTTTGTATCTTTATAGAATTAAGTAAGAGCAAACGCCTGGACAGTAGCCAGACAATAACAAATACATTGCAAACTGCACTTTACTTCAGCCACAGCAGCTTTGTGTCCTATAATGCACACAATTTGGTATCTCTACTTCCTTTCTCAACCTTTTATCCATTAACACCCTGCAAACCCAAATCCTAGCACACTGCATTTCAGTGACAGAAGTCCTCACTAATCCACCTGATTCAGTTTAGGTTGGCCTGGTCCTGCAGACAACTAGACTACATGAAAGCATCCATTGCTTTCAGCTCTTTCTGTAGTATAAAAGGGTAACTTTATCCACCAGCAATGAAGTTGCACCTTCACATTCTAAATAGGCCAGTGACTGACTGTCCTTTTTTCAATACTAAAATGTAGTCACTAGGACTTTCCTCCATAACACTGCATTTCCCAAGCACAGGTAATAAAAATATTTGATAGCAATTTATAATAGTCACCAAACCGACCTCATAGTCAGAAAAGAAAAACTGTTCTTTAGTCAGATGCTGAATATCCTGTTGGGCTACAGGAAATGCAAGTAAGCAAGGGATATATATGTTCTGCTCACAAAGCAGCGGCAAGAGAAATAATATAGTAAGACTGAACAGGAAGAATTTACGAAGAATAGGAATAGTCATTATGTAGCAAAAGTTTACCCTGGAAGACAGGTGTTCTCAGAAATAGATTCATAGTTTTTTCTTCCAGACACACAGACTTGGACTCCTTTCAGCTATGCACACCACATTCCCTATGGAAAGTAGAACACAAAGAAAGCAAGGCAGAGAGGGAAAACATCTCTGCCTTTTCTCAGCTAATTAGCTGCTAATTTTGTACAGACAATTAAATCATTTCCTTTTCATTCCTGTAAAACTCATTTTAGCAGTGGATAGTCAAGCCTACTCTTGTAATGTAGATAAGTAGAGACCTTCGTTGCAGCATCTAATCATTTCCACTTTGCAAATGTAGTCCTCAGTACTGCAAATACCTATGCATGAAAGATCTGTATAGTCTCACTGAACTCAGGCAGTGGCATCAGCATTTTAAATTTATCCAAATAATTCTAATACTGTAAACTTTTACAACTGGCAAGTCTAGGTTCCTAAATCTAAAAAGCTCTGCCCTTAAGGCTTCAAAATTTCCATTGCCAAAGCTCCCTACACTTCTGCTGCTTGTTGTGCACTTAGCCCTCCCACCCTTCATTGATGCACTAAGCAATTTGGTGTCTTATCCACATCAGGATCATAAGTCCCTACTTTGTTGCCGAGACTGAAGTTTAAGGTAATTTCCAAATCTACCATGATGTTTTCTTTCATACAGGGAATCCAGTCACTAGTTACATTAATCAGCAGAGCTACCAAAAGTAGGGCGCTAGAGCATTGGTTTTAAGGCCCATTGCATTTATAACACTATATACCTAAACTGTAATAGTATAGATTCTGCAGGATGGTAACCACTGACTGTTTTAAAGGGCCATTTCTACAGAACTGCCTTTTTCCCCTTACGCACAGTGGACACAACACCATGAGCATTCTGAGTGTTAAGTGCTATGCTATTCAGCAGGTCTTCTTCATAAAATTAATTAAAAACCAAAAGTATTTTCCTTTTTTTGAGATATGAGGGAAGCTCAGTTAGCTCAATTAGTATTGCTGTTCCTCCTGAAAATTTTTTAACATTGAATAATGTGGGATTTAGCCCTTTTGTGCGTAGAACATCCTGGGGTGGGCCTAGGACATGAACTGCAGTTTTTTCTTGCAAATTCCCCGATTCTGCTGTATTTCTGCTGGTGACTAGATAGTTTCCACTGTAGTGTCTCTCCCTTTTCTCCATGCCAAGCAGAAAGAACGATGCAGTAGTTGGGAAAAAAAAGAGATTGTCAGTTTATTTGGAACTATGCCAAATAAAATGTTTTCAGCTGAAAACATCTTTGTTAGCACTGCTCACTAAAGAAAATTTAGGGACAAATTTGTGTGATCAAATAGTTCAATATGCTCAAATAATTTATGTTTTGTCACTTTATAGGACTATTGTAAGATTTTAGATTTCCCTAATTCAATGGGTACATTTGACTGGGTCATGTATTTCACATTTAATAAAGGCACAAAAAATTTATTAGAGATTTAGCTTAAGTTGATTTAATTTAACATACCTAGTAGGAATATCATATATATTACACTATTTTAAATTTCTTTGGTATAACAAACTCAGATCTCCATTAAGTTCCTCTATATTTTAAGACACATTTACTTTATAACGATGATCTTGACTTACAAAACTACAGTTATAGCTTTACCATTCAATACTCTATTTGGGTGTTTAAAATATAAACATGATAAAAATTAATTACTACATTGGTATTTTGCATACACTGCTATTATTTTTAATAGATTGCACTATAGAAGAGCTACTTGTCAGGGTAGATAATCAAAGTTAAAAGCATGCATTAGAGATTCGCGAATCTGATCTGGTGAAACAAATTTTGACGCAGCAGTTGTTTCATGTCAGTTCAATGAGTTTTACTCAGGGGATATCACTTCTGGCTATGATCTACATGCCTCAAATGATAATTTCCTTTACACACAACTGCTTTTTGTCTGAGTTCGCGAAAAGTTTGATAAGAGCTGTACTCTTGATTTTTCACAGTTTATGGCATTTAATAACAAATCTTAAGATAGTGGTTATGGAGTGTCATGCATTTAATAATACAAAAAAATAAGTGTTTCTTTGCACAGTTAATGTATACTTGTAATGACTTGAGTAAGGTATGAACTTAATTAAATACTTATTTAAAAGGATACGGTCTCACTTTAACATATTCATCCAGCCACAACAAAATACCAAAGCAAAACAACAGTCAGCCGGAGTGCCTGCAAATACCTTGTATAAAGCCTTTCCACACCCACCCCCCCAACCCCCCCCGGCAAAAACAAAACAAAACACCAAAGAAACAAACCAAACCAAACAAACAAAAACACGAAACAAAAAAACAACAACAAAACCACCAAATAAAACAAACAAAACAACTCACAATCAATCCAGAAGCAGAAAGAGGTGCTTGAAACAGTTTTAAATTTCTAAACACTGATTCTTAGCTCATAGGTGCATTCAACATAGATGAGAAAGGATGAAGTGTGTCTCAAATTTGAGGTCAGCATATCACAGCATTACGAATGAATAGTATTAATAGAATTATCCAGAGAGTAATGAAGTCACTGAATATAACATGAGAAAGACTTATGCCCACACACTACTAAAGAGGTTATTTCCTTCACTAGAATTTGACATTTCAGTATTTGTGGGAAGAGAATTACTCTTAAAAAGTTCTGCACATTATACTTTGAACAGTACTTTGTTATTGAAATGTTAAAAGATACTTCCAGTTATCCTACGGTATCCTCAACAGCTCATTAGCATTGGACTAAAGCAGAAAGTAAATATTGCAAAGAAAAAAAAAAATAGATAAATGAAACCTATATAATTCAGATGTAAAAATTATTCCCTTTTCTTTTTGGTTAAAGCTACCATATGTGGCTCAAGTGTACCCTTGCCTTCAAACTATTACAACAATAGAAGTTACAAAGTTTTAGATTTCAATCTTAAAAACTCACTTTGTCCAAATCTATTAGATTCTGAGAAAATCTTAACGAAACCTCAATGAGAATAGGAAGATATTTTTTTTATTTCCCCTGTTGTCATTATCAGACAAAATTTATTCATTAGAACAACACAGCATAAATTGCCAGGGATATACTGGGAAGTTAATATATCACATATTAAGAGGAAGTAGAGCTATTTTCCCAAATTATATCCCTTGCAAATGTTCAGCTGAGAGGGAAACAGAGGGAAAAAGTACTTGCCCTTTACATAGTCTGGCTTTTGATTAGTACTTCTACTACAGCTTTTGCTGTTTTATTTGATCTTATACACACACGCATGAGGTACACATAAGGGCAGGAATCTGAATATTAAAACTGAATGCCTTTTAATATCAAAATATGCCACAATCAATTGCTTTCCCTTGCTTTGTACCAGTTTCAGAGAAAAGTATTTTTTCAATTCAACCAATATCTCACTCCTGCAGAAATTTTCATTCGTTGTCCTCTTTGAAGCATTTGCACCTAACAATTCAAATCGACATAAAACCATAAACATGGTTTTGACAGTCCATCATTTCACCTCAGATAAAAGGAGAAGGAGATCTGAGTGTGAAGGACCTATTTTTAACCTTCATGGTCTGGGGAGGGTAGGATTTTCCCAAGCACCTACAAGAGCTGGATGTTTATCTCATTTTGATGCTTTTGTTAATTCCATTCATATACAACCTGATAATTAAGATTTCAAAAAAGATGCTTAAAACTGTTTTGTTTTCTAGTTCAGTATGTTATAGAATGCAAATAAAACTTTGTGATTAACAGGCACAAGCAGGCCCCATGTTTTATCTCACTTTCACGACTTTTACTTAAGCCATCACTAGTTGGCATGTCCCTGATTTTCAAAGTTTGCAGCTGACTTAGAATTCATTTGCCTTTTTTTTTTTTTGTAGTTGGATACACAATGAATGACCTCATTTTTGAATGGCAAGAAAAGGGAGCAGTTCAAGTAGCAGAAGGCCTCACTTTGCCGCAGTTTCTGTTGAAAGAAGAAAAGGACTTATGTTACTGCACCAAGCATTACAATACAGGTAGGAAGCATATTAGTGATTAAAACTTGAAAGACATCTAACATTTATTGTTATTTCAGAGAGTTTTGGTTGGTTGGTTTGTTTTTTTTAACATTCTCACTGAAGTCCCAAGAAGATTAACATGTACAGGTGTGCTGTACAGTCTTAAATAACTGACACAATGAAACAAAACTACCTGAAAGCTGATGAAACTTCTCTTTCAGTAAACTTAAGAAAGTACATAGTTGAAATAATTCAGAAGCTATTCAGTCAGGAGTTTTAGTTTTACAGTGGGTGCAATGACCATGTCTCCACTGTGGAACCTGAAGCATTGCTGACATTCAAAGGCCCATCATGGGCACTAAGCAAGAAAAAAGGACACAGGGCTGCCAAGCCAGCCGTCCCTGCCCCAGTTCTTACAGCAAGGGGCAACACAAGCTGAAAGCTTCCTTGGTGTACAATGGCCAGGTATTCAGACGTGGCCTTTCTGAGATGAAGCCTTTGTAGAACTGCAATGTTAAACACATAATTTCATAATTATGTTAAACACATAATTTTAATTGTAAAAGGGGGGAGGTAACATTAAAAATAAAATAATTATATTAATAATTGTAAAACAAACAAAAAAAATCTCAGTAACTGGACAAGCATAATAATACACACGTAGCAAAGGCTAAGAACACATGGCTTCCATCTTCTTGTACGAGAGAAAGAAAACAAAACACACCAAACCTAGAACACTCTCATTCTAATCCATATCTGGTTTAATTTCTGCTCTACAATAGGATTCTTAATAAATTAAACATATCTTGAAATTCTAGTTTAGACCTGATTTATTTGGATTCTGCTGAAATGGTGGAACAGATAAAATTCAATAGACGGCATTCATAAGGAATGTCCTGTTACAATCAAAATTAAGGAAGAATGCTTCTCAACACCGAGTTTTACCACAGCTGCCATGGTGCCCTAAAGGAGGGAAAGGTCCTCTAATAATTTCCATTTAGAGTGGACAGATATTGATAGAGACATTTTGAAGAGTTCCCTAAAACAAATGGGAAATACATAGCATGCATTTGTACTGTACAAATACTAATATCTGGCTAATCCTTAAAAACCTTCAAGAAATGGAGAAACATATCCTATATCAGGTTGCTTTTTTCACTCAAACATCCCTTTGTTAACGATAACAATGAAATTAAGATTTTTTCCTTTTTGTTATAATTTGCAAGATAAACAAGAAAATCTTATTTTCCTTATTTTTCTCTGTTTCCTTTGAGATACGTAGGCGACCTCTTCTTTCTTTTTAGTACTCTTCTGCTTTTGTTGCATTTTAACATGCCTGTAACTGTACTTTCATTAACTATATAACAATACTAACAAATGAAAATTCACGGTAGGAAGGATTCTCATTTTTCCAAAGTTAATTTGTAGAATATGATGGATCAAAAATCAACGAGGAACTAAAACATTACTGTGGTACTTAATTCGATATTGAATGGAAATCTGTCTTTAAAAGTCAGAATTTCTAGTGATTTCCAAATATCTCTCCAAACATCTCATCTAAAGCCAAATTGTACTCTTATTCACATCTGAGAATTTCAATTACAATAATCATAGCTCAAATATTTTAATTTTGACTAAAACTCAGTTTTTGCGATATTTTTGAGCCACTACATTTTTCTTCATTATCTAAATTTCAAGCTTATTTAAGATGGTATAAATTTTCTTCCAAGTATAAATAGGAAAACATGCTAGGCCTAGGCATAACACACTGGGTTGCATAGTGTTGGCTTATGTCTACTGTCTTTTTTATTGTGGCCCTAAACAGAGCTGAGAAGTGGGAGGAACACATTATTAACTGCATGTGAGGTCTCATGACTCTCAAAATGTGCGTGCAAGACAAGTGTGCCTGTCCTTGTGAACTGCTGTTACATTTAGGTGGGAGAAGGGGTTTACCATTGTGACTCTAGAGGATAGCGTGGCCAGTCTGTTATATCTCTATTGCTTTGGCCAAACTGCATTTCTGTGCCCAAAGAGGTGCTGCCCACAATCTCAAAAAGGTGGCTGAAATTTGTGCCTCTAAGTAGAAAAATAATTGGTCCATTTAATTTGTCTATAAAAAGTCAAACCATCTACTAATACAGAAAACTTGGAAGCTTGGATGCATGTACCCACTGGTCACTTCAGGATGGAGACTTTAAAAGATCTCAGCAAATAAAAGACAATTGCACAGCTGTGGAACCTGCATATAACTGGCAGGGGGTAAAAAATACAATGCTGCAGGCAAAAGGGTATGTCCTCACCTGAGGAAGCAGTGGAGTGGCCCACTCTGAGTTACAGTACAAAAATTACAGGTACAAATCTCATGCAGGTCTACATCTATTGTGACATTCTCCTCTTCAAAATAACAGTATTTTCACCAGAGGTGTTTTGTTTTTTTGGTTGTTGTTGTTTGTTTGGTTTTTTTTGTTGTTGTTATTTGGTTTTGTTTTTTGTTTTTTTTAATATAAGTCTTCAGTATGAAGTTAATCAAGTTAGAAGGGTTTGGGTTGATTTCTAGGAGGTTGGGAGTGCCTTCCACGTCTTTATTACAACCAGTATTATTAACTACTGTGAGTAGTCTAAAAAACCCTAAACATTATATTAAAAGAGAACAACAACTAAGAGTTTATTTTCCTACATTATTTCACTCAGATATGTGACTAGCAATGTGCTTTCTTAAGCCTCCTGCAATGAGATATTGTAGAGATATACCCCTTTAGGATACTCTACAAGAAACAAACAAAAAAGTTTTCAAAACTAGAAATAAATCCTATTTCTCTGGCCTATGACAGATTAGATAACATTAATTCTTAAAAGAACATTAAGCAACTGCAGCTGGTATGCAATAAGTAACCAAATAAGAGTTTTCAATTTAAATTTAGTTACAACACAGGACGGAAAGCTCTTCTGAGATATCCTGTAAAACAGAAAACAAACAAACAAACAAACAAACAAACAAACACAGAAGTTCCCCTGTGAAACAAATGTACATGAAGCTTCAGGACAGTATGTGGAAACTCATCAGTGCATGTCTCATCAGTGTTTCATGCCCAATTGAAAATGGATCACCGCAACCACAGCTTGAAAAATCAACTGCTTCTAAATATAGAAACAGAACAGTTTCAGCAACACTACAGCATAATGGCTCATCAAGTCTTGTGTTCTGAAGCGACGCAACGTTTCTGATCATTTTTATGTTTTTGCACCCACTGACATATCCGCAGTGACAAATTTGGGAAGTAAAGTAGAATCAAACAACCAGAAAAATCACAACATGTGAACCATTTGCATTACAAAGAAGGTCTTGCTTTATCACATCCTTATTCACTTCATTTCTCACACACGTTCCTCCCCTGGGCTTTTAGGCAACACCCAATTTTACTTTCAATCACAGCTGCAAAAAAAAACAATATATGATAGTATGAATGTACACATAATAGAATTGGCTAACAGGCACAAACAGAAGTACTTGGTCTTGGCTTTATTCTCACACCATGGATAACACACTAGCCCCATGCTCAAATGATGCTGCTCAGAACTGTCTTATGTCTGTTGATCGCTTTTGGCTAAAAGTATTAGCTGTAGCAGTCCTGGAAACAATGGAGCTATGGTTGCTACACTCACAACCAGAACTGGTGCGTTCTGTCTGTGGCCATTTCTGATAACTGTGTATCCTTAAATCTGCGATCTCAACGAATATCCCGCTTTCTTCACTCCACATTCCCCGTTCAGCCTCCTAGCACATACATCCCAAACATGATCTTTTCTCATGGCCCCTTTGGTTCCCTCTAGGGTCAAACAAGTTGCTTAATGATCTGTAGATGGTGGCCCTTCTAGGTCCTAGCTTCAACTGACTTTATTCCTTGTATGAGGTCATTTTGCTGCCAACATGATAGGGATGAAGGAGGACATAGCTTTGACACATTACTCTGCCAACAAGTACTTAACTCCTACTTGTTTTGACAAACATCTAAACCACTGCTTTTCAGACTATAATAGCAGTGATTTTTAAGCCATGACTTTTTAACCCCTTGGTGTTTTTTCACAGGCCACTCATCAGAAAAAGTAGTTAGTACTTGCTATCCAGGAGATATTATATGGGTGTGAAATCTTGGAAGCTGCTAATTCCTTCACTGAAAAATGAGAAATTATAAACAGTTTGATAAACAGAGGCTATGACAGGCTGAGGACATGACCATCCCTAAACACACAAACCAGCACTGCCTGACTCCCATGGGGCATTTTTCTCTGCAAAAAAAAGATATTTCAGTTGTCACCCCTGCACCAATCAAAATTTAAACATTCTACCTTAAAGATTCATTGAATAAACATTCATCAACTGTCCTGGAAATAAAGACTTTTCATCTCAATGTCCTTGCTATTCTGTGTTGCTATCAGTTTCTCCTTAGTCTCTACTTCTCCCCTCTCTGCCCCTTCTAGCACAGTGCAGCACAAGTCTGGAATCACAAGACTCAATATCCATTCTTGTGACTTCTCTTCAGCCCTGTATTTGCCAGGCTCCCAGGCCTTTCCTGTAGAACTGCTACCTACCCAGTCCATCCCCAGCCTGTACCAGTGCAGGCAGTTACCCCATCCTCATCTCAGAACTGTGCATTGTCTTTGCTGACTGTCATGATATTGTGATTGGTTCTGCAGCCTATGAAGATCCCTCTGAATGGCAGCTTGGTCATCCATTCTGAGAGAGATGGGAATTGCAAATGTAAATTTCATCAAGCTGAAAAAAAAAAAATAGTTGCACATTTCCACATTTATTGTCAAATTTCTTTTCCTGTGGTCATTAGCAGTCTTACACCAATGTTAAGTTCCCACCTGCTCCACAATTTTTTTCCAAACAAGCTATGTCATTTGTTTCCAAACAAGTTACTTGAAGTTACTTCCTTCCTAACCAAAAATTTATCTAGTCAATGGCAAGTGACAGCACCAGCACTGACATTCCCCATTATGCCACTGATATCTGCAGAGTGTGATTTGAAAGACAAACTGAATGGTAGCACATTGCTACAGTCATTCTGGGAATCTTGGCTTCAGATACATAGATGCTACTCATATATATGAAAAAACATCTAGTTCTACATGCCAGGCACTCAAAAATCATAATTTCTAGTCAGGCTTCATGATCGTAGATACAGCCTCAAAGTTTTACAATGAGGAAAAGGCAGGTACTTTTATAAACAGTTTTTAATCAGCAAAATATACTCAAATTGCAATTTATATTTCAGTGTAAATTACAAAAAGTGTCTGGAGACTGTACTTACCAAGTGTTTTTATTATCTTGTCTCCTTCTTAGAGAGGTATGACAATAATTTCAGCTAACTCTACTTATATGTAATCAATTTTATAGATACAGCTTCTTGAAATAACCAGCTTTGCACAAACACATAATTTATAGATTGTCTTGTTTATTTATGAAATTTTATCATGGGAAGTTAAAAGGACAGAAAGTACAGTTGTATTTCTGTAATAAGTAAAGCAGAATGCCTCTCAAATGACAGTGTAACATTCTAGGAGGAATAAAAAGGAAGTCTTTTTATTGAACAGGGTAAACTCAGAATCACTGCTAGGCAAGCAGTCTAGCTAATAACTCAAACAGGACAGAAAGTAAAAGGAGCAGTACTGCCTCAAAGGAAAGTCAGTTTATGGATTTCCTTCTCCTTCTTCATGGTCTCTGTGAAAATCATCTGCCATTATGATTGTGGTGTGATATACAACACACGGTACTTTGTTTCCAAGTGAGGTTAATTGTACTCTTATTTTAGCAGATGCAGAGCTAAATTAGAGCCCATAACAAAAGGCAGATGGAAAGTGCTGGTAGTCTGTGTCACCCCTCTTATAGCAATACAGTTTTATTTCATTCAGAGATTATGTCTGTATTCAGCCAAACAGTTCAGTTAGAATGTAAAACTGTCCTCAGAAAAATTATTTCAATTTTAATAACTTTAAAAAAAAAAAAAAAGCTTTCTATTTGGGGTTTGGGTGCACTTTTTTCATAATCCAGTTTGTCTGAGGACACTTGGAGCCAATACTCTCACTAAAGACAAGCACCATTGCCAGGGTGATTCCATCCTATGTGCTAGCTAACCAGATAACTTAAAGTATTAGGGCTCACATATGCAGGGCACTTAGCAAAAGCCTTGATTAATTATATGACGAATGATTTTGTTTCAGGACAATACTGATCAAAACTTCATCTGTCTGGGGCTCTGCCACACATACATGAACGACAAGCTTTCTACTACCTAGCACACTGAAGTGTTCCAACTCAGGATGAGTACCAGCATCAGCATTAAGGAAGGGTTGGAAAAATATAGCAAAGGGGAAATCTGTGGAGGCCTGCAGTTACATCATAGCATACATATATTATATCTCATGAGCTATTCCCAGTGTGTGTTGTGCTGCAATAAACATTTGTTTTGAGTAAATCTTGGTCCTTTTTTCCTTCATAAAAAAGTACAGAGAGTAGACAAGAACCCTCGGAGCATTGCAATGGTAACTATTTCGTGAGAAACTGGGAATCCAAGGTATTAAACATCAGAAAACAGTCAAAGTCATAAAGTGCAGTATCCATATTGCATCAATCCATACAAAATCTGTTTTTTGAGTCCACCTGTTATTCTGTCATAGACAAGTAATTAGCTTTTGCTTTTAGAAGAGAGGACTGTCTTTACTTTTCTCTCTATAGAGCTGTTTTTTGCAATCTTTTCCACATAAAATGAGAAACTGGTATTTTTGCAAGTCTGAAAATGATAAACACCACAGAGGTACAGAATAGCACCTAGAAATAAATAATCTGTCTAACACAATTTTCAAGCTCAGATTGAGCTTTAAAGCTTAGGATCTTTATGGAGAGTAGAGAAATTGAGCTGCTTAAGAAAGGGATTTCCAGAAGACAAACAAATGGGAAAGGCTCTGTATTGTATTAAGGGATCTAAATCTAAATCAGCCATTTAGACTGAGCATATCCTACCCACTGAAGAAGTCTCTCTCCTTTCCTGCTCTCTTAGTACTTAATTTCATGTTAAACCTGCATCTCTAGTTATTTTTCAAGAGGGAAAATACAGTGCTAGATGAGAGGACCATCATCACAGTTCAATTGCCCCAGGACTCTGTTAGCAAATCTCCATAGTTAACAATATTTTGACCCTTGGGCTGGCTGTTTGTTGATCATCAGTCGCTGCTAAAGACAGAATTGTGTAGCCTACACCCATATTAGCAGATGTGTTGGAATCAGAATATACAATATCTGCCTTCCAGATCTAAGATTTGTATTCTGCAGGGCTCCATAAAGATTTATTCAGATTTGCTTAACTTTGTTCAGTTCAATTTTTCTAAGCCTTATATCCCTCTATTCAGCAAGCAAAACATTCTTATTTTAAGTAAATAGTAAATTTTAAGTAAACAGTTTAATGTAATTTCATTAAGCAATATAGTCTTTAGGCCACAGTCTTCCTACATCCATTAAAAAATTGTTCTTCTCAGGTTACTCACAGTTAGCTACAACACCAACAACCAAAGAACACACGTAAAAGAGAAAAATGCACCACCACATGCATATATACCAGTACATTCACTTCATGTGTATAGGTACGTCATTCAGCAAGGCAGCACTTTTAGTGCGTTTAGCACACATGAAACCCTGGTTAGGCTAGACTTACAAACACAAAGAACATTACCTCTATTTCAGGAAAAAAAAAAATCCCTATTTTTTAGGAAGCCCTCAATAGCCATTCTTTCTTTTGCATTACAAAAATTTGTCCATTTTATGGATTGTGTGCACAACTATATTTAGCTCTGGTCTGCAACTACCATCAGACCTTAATTTCTTAATCAGCCTCTGCAAAACCACAATATCACAAAGGTTTCATATACTCTTCCTAGCCACTTTCCATGACATTTACAGTGCACATCAGAATGAACTTGAGCTTACCTTTCCTGTATTGCAAATGAATTATTAGAGCAATGCTCTTAGCTGCATGTCTGTCTCCTTCCCCAGCTGAGATGACTTCACAGGTATGTCTCTTCTGATCCACTCAACCATCCAGTTAAATAGATTAAACCACGGCTAACCTGGCTTTGCATTCAAAATGGAATGCATGAAGAGAAAGGAGACTCAGCGCTGGTTTCAGCTGGGGGAAAAAAAAGCACAGCCTCTGCTGGTTGTCTCCTAGCTGAAGCTCACATTTGCAGGTGCAAATAGTTTCTTTCAATTCTGCTTCATTAGCCAAGGTTATGCAGGTGATTCTGATCTCAGTCATGGAGGGCAAAAACTAACATCACCCCTTCCACACTTAGACCTGCAACTGCTGCAACTGCAGCACTGAGACTGATACTGACTTCCAGTTTCTGTCTTTCTCCAATGTTCAGCAGTGGAGTAACAGAGAGAAGCCTCCAATCTCTGTGGAAACTTGCCACGTATTAATTTTTCAGTGCTACACTGGAACAGAGCAGATGAGGAACACAGTGATCTTGGCTGGGAAGCAGTAGACATATGACTGGCATGTCCATAAACTCACTGGGCGTAAGAGGAAGGCAAGAGTCTAAGTCATACATTCTGTAGTTAAGCAAAGGTGTTTTTCCACCCAGAGACACACTTCACTTTTTTTTTTACTTTAACCAATGATGTTTGTCATGCTTACAAAAATACAAAACCAAGCAAAAAATTGTTCAGTACAATTTCTCTGACACGTCACTCAGTCCTAGTTCTGCTCTCTTCATAATCCCATCTCTTTTCTCTCCTTCTCTGTGGTTACAATATATTCCACTGGCACTTCTTTCATTCAGAATCTCTTTCATTTTGTCCAAGTTCTGTTGTCCGCAGCTATTTTTCTCTTTCTCCTTAGTTCAGACAAACCTGGCAAACTTCCACCTACATAAAAGTAGTTCACATCAGAGCTAGTGTGTTATTTATTGCTCCCTGTTTAGGATCACGGTATTTTTGTGCTGAGAGCTCTGTAATAAATCAAGCCCACTTGAGTACTCAGGTAAGAGGCTCAGATCTCTTATCTCACCTTTCTGTGGAGAAAAAAAAAAATGTACAAGCAATAGCCAAGGTTTATTGATACTCTAGTTATGCATATATTACCCATTCTGGTGCTCCTTAATTTTCCTTCCTAATTTGTTTTGCAAGAATAATATAGGACCCCATAAGAACCAAATGTTGCATGCTGAACTGTAATCATTGCTGGTGCGATGCCAAAAATGGCTTTGCAAGAGACCTAGATTTGGTTGATACATTTCTATCACTCCTTACCACCATGATTTACTGTGATGTAAGAGTCCAAGGCTGCTGAATTAACAGAACAAATGTGACAAAAAAAGAAATCTTCAGGGTAAGGACTGGTTTGAAGTAAGAATATGAGGCCGGTTGGTGAAGAACTCCTAGTTATGTATGGTGTGCTGAACCGCTAAGTAAAACAATGTGTCATGTAGTTATCCTTTGAAGACCCTGTAAGAGAAATGCAAGGGAAGATCCTGGTCTTTTCTGAAACACCAAAATTCCCATTCACTTTGTTAAAGCAGGACTTGATCCTTTGATTGAAGCAGAAATCAGTTTTGATGCTGGGGCAGCAGATGGTTGAGACAGGATTTGGGACACAGATTTCAGGAGTGTAGATAGGATTCAGAAAACACCAGCAATTAGAAATGGAACTAATAATTGAGCCAGCAGATATAAAACTCCTGAGATATATCATGTCATTTTAAAATTGAACATCATAACTACCATTTTTCTAGTATTTTTTGTAGTGCCTCAGCAGAATAAAAATTTCATACAATGACATTGCTATGATACCGCAGAAAGAAGTAATGGCCTCTTAGGAGAACTATTTTGAAAATAATGAAGTTTAGAAGATATTTGCAAGCACTTAATATACTTAGAAGAAAAACACTTCAGTTTGACTTTATCTGAAACTCATTTCTGCCTGCCTAACACTATTATCACAGCATGACACACAATATATTAAATTAGTATAAGATAAGCTCATAAATAAGTCTATTACATGAATTCTCTTAAATGATAAATATTAAGGCACTATTCATGTGGAATGATTTGCTGTAAGATGGCATTTTGTCAAAGAAAAATGGATTAGGAAAATATTTATTAAAAACTAATGGAAAACTTAACCAAAAAACTTCATATCACTTAAGAAATAAAAAACAAAAAAACTATAGAGCATTCTGTGTTAAACTTAGAATGAGGAAATGCTTTCATTCAAATAAGGAAGAAATTTGAGCTATGTATATTTCTTGCTGTGAGAAACTGTTTCACATATACACTATTTACAGTAAGAGCATTGCCTTCAGCACCATTCATATGTGACTAATATGAGCACTGAGTGGAATTAGAAAAACCTAATGAGACCAGGTCAAGTTATGTGAAATAATCTACAGTCTACAGGGTAAAAACTAAACAATCTGGATAAGAGGAAAAAAAAAAAAAAGGATTTGTGGCATTTCTATGAGAAAATAAGAGATATTTTTTGTTCTGGTTTGGTTAAATCAGTGGAAGTTGCTTTATGATCAGTATCTGGAAAAAATAGACTATTTAATTAGCTTCCTAAAGTTCTCTAATCTCAAATTCTCAATTTCTGTTTGCATCTCAGTCGTACTTTTGAGCTGGAACAGTTTGAATGGGGATAAAGAGAGAGATTTAGCCGAATCTCCTGTTGATAACCTAATGCCCACACTGATCTCACTATATTTTTATCAAATTCATTGGATTAAAAAAAATAA
Source organism: Columba livia (assembly GCF_036013475.1). Lineage (NCBI taxonomy): Eukaryota > Metazoa > Chordata > Aves > Columbiformes > Columbidae > Columba > Columba livia. The sequence goes on from NC_088605.1 coordinate 38,325,124, forward strand.
ATTTAATCTTGAAATTGAACCAAAATATAAAGGAGACTTTATATAACCGGAGAACAGTCGTTTTCTTTGCATACAGCACTATTCCCAAACAATAAATGGAAAAACAAGTGTGTTCACACAGAACTTGCCTGTGTCATAATGAATTGTGTTGTGCTTTTTATAAAGAAAGAAGAGGTCCAGAGGCTAGAGAATTCCAAAATTTCCATTTTTTTCTTTCCAGTAGATACACCTGTTATAATGGGGACCACGTATATTAAAAATCACTGAAGAGAAATCAAAACATTCATCTTTCATTAGAGAACAGATATATTTGACCATGTGTGAATTCTTTAAAGTGATGTTGAAAGTGAAGAATATTCTATTTCTATCAAATATTTCTTCTTTGTTATATAAAGGAAAGTTTACGTGTATAGAAGTCCGATTTCACCTTGAGAGGCAGATGGGTTACTATCTCATCCAGATGTACATCCCAAGTCTCTTGATTGTCATTCTCTCCTGGGTGTCATTTTGGATCAATATGGATGCAGCTCCAGCCAGAGTGGCTTTAGGCATAACAACCGTACTGACCATGACAACACAAAGCTCAGGTTCACGAGCATCTCTTCCAAAGGTACGCAGAATTTCCTTTGTTTCTACCACATCAGTACAAAGTCACAATGCTATATGACAAACAAACACTTTCAGTCAACCTTATGTGTTTTACTTATTAGCATTTATGCATTTTCTAAAGAAGATAAGTAACTTTGAAATATTTAGGGTTTTTCTGAGTCATGAATCAAATATATTTTATTTCTCTCCTGTCTCAACTATTTAGCCAACTGCATATCTACTAAATTCCATAAACCTGAGAAAGTGCTGAAAGGAACGTTATTCAGCACTACACAAATGCTGCTTAGCAGTTTATCCCTTTCCAGATCGCAGTATCTGATGACATGTTAGCAGACATGACTGAATTTCTAAAGGTCATAGATTCCAACCTGTTCTCAATTATATTCCTTTCCCAAAACCTGCCTACATTTTTAACTCAGTAGTTACAAATGCATTTACATTAAAATGTGGAAAAATGTGAATCTAAATAGCTTCAAACAATTGCATAAAGAACAGTTCACTATACTATATAAATAGCTTAAAGTATATTTCTGTGACTGACTGTTTAGGTTTCTGACTTGTCATTGCTTTAAAGGTTATTCCTTGACCATCTTCGTGTACCATTTCAGTTAATAGAAATAAAACATATACAATGAAAATACACAAAGTCCACTTCTGTATTAGCTTTAACATGGTATTATTACGTTGGTTAATTTTTTTTTCTAAGTAAAATAGATACTCCTAACAGAGTTCTTGCAAATCTGCACACAGAGAGGGAACAGGCTGTACTTTCCTACTTCAGATTATGTCCTGCAGTTGAGCTTGGCAACAAAAGATTGCAAGGAGTTAATCTGCTCTTTAATTGATGTTCAATACTTCCACTGTGTCAAAATTACAGGACTAATTTGAACTAATTTGAAAATTACAGGACTAATTAGCAGAGAATTAACATATCAGAGTTCTCCCATACCAGAGTCTATCTCCCATCTTCTAATTTCTATTCCAGGAACTTTAAATTGGATCCATTGTAATACAGCATTTCCCACTGATGCCACTATAACCTATTCTCTGGTTCTTTAGTATCATTCACAGATCTCAGTGGGACAAATGGATGAAGAGCATGTGCTTCATGTGGATTATTTAGCTTACAATAAAACACACAGTACACCATGAGGAACTGTTAATGACGTAAACAGCAAACACATTTTGTGAAAGACTACATTTAAAAAAAAAAAAAAACAACATTTAATGCTTATAGATTGAATTCTTGCCCTCTTATCATTTGGTTTTCGTTTTAAGTTTTGTTTGAGAAAAGTAGTGCTGGGAAGTGGAGATACTAATGTGCTTCCTCCTGACATGAAATACTAAACTTCACATCTGTGGTTTTAACGTATTCAGTCTTCTCTTCCTAGGTGTCATATGTCAAAGCAATTGACATCTGGATGGCTGTGTGTCTGCTCTTTGTATTTTCTGCACTTTTGGAGTATGCAGCTGTAAATTTTGTGTCGAGGCAGCATAAAGAACTTTTGCGATTCCGACGCAAGAGGAAGAAGAACAAGGTACAAGTAACAGTATTCACAAATTTCAGAGTCTGATAATGATTTATGCCAGAATATAGGGTTAATTTGGTAAACATACTGCAGCTTAAAGTGGCAATATAAATAAAATGGCAGCACAGAATGAAATTCACCATAGACAGAGGGTCACTACAAGGACTATGCACTGCATAAATTCAACTTGAATTCTCAAAAGAGGGATTAAGAGGGATTTAAATGAGGCATGGGCCATGTGGGAACCATCTGCACAAACACAAATTTCACTCTGTAAGAAAAGTTAGATTATACCTCAGTGGATGAATGTTACTGGTACTTGCAGCAGTTTGTACTACATAGAGATTCAATAATGTTTCCTAATGTCATTCTAGTATTCAGTTCAAATCCTTAAAAGCTGTGTTTCATGTTAATATTTTTAATACATGTAAATACTTATAAATGTTTAATACACATAAATACTTATTCAATTAATATTATTAGTGGAAGAACAAACATTCTACTTTAAAAGGATGAGAATGTGTTAATTTAGTGTAAATTGTTTATAAAACTAGTCAGAAACTTTAATACAGTAATGATTATTAACATTTATTTTATACCTGAATCTATCTAGACTACCAGTAAAATAAATCACTAGCAATGTGCAAAGTGAAACAGCTAAGTCTACAGGTTTGAATTCTGAAGTCTGCAGTTAAATCAAACAATAAGCAAAATTTCTTACAACAACATATAACTCCTACTTTTGATTTTTCAAGAAGTAAATATTTCTCCAACCTACTCATTAAATGAGCACCCACTACTGGTGGCATCCAGAGCCTTTGCACTGGCTTTCAGTCACTATCTAGAATAAAACTGTGGCTGAAAGTCTAACTGTAAAAACATGACAGTTCAGCCATTGTCCATTCTTGAAGACTTACCTCAATTTACTGCTTACATCACAAGGAAAAGACATTTTACAGATTGTCTCCCTTTTACTTAGAAGATATTGAAATCTGTAAGTCTATAAAACCTACCTAAGGAGTCCCTGCTAGCAAGACTCCATGTTAAAAGATAGGCTGGACAGTCAAATGAAAATGACATTTTCATACATTTGCCTGTTCCAATGTGTCGAGTCCTAGACTTCTTCAGGTCCAGAGAGAAACTCAAGTGCCATAGCCTAGAGGATGATTCAGACTGCATGTACCTGCTTTCAACATTTGTCCCTGTGAAAAATGTGCTTTTTTTCTTTCAGCTGACAGTAGCAGAAAAAACGCTTTCTGAAACATGTAGGAGGAAAGCAGCATTTTTGTGACAGGGTGTTTGCTTTTGAAATATGGCAGCTCTCTGAAAGCTGCTTAGGGGAATAGGGGGAATGGGACTACTGAGGATTATCAGGCAGGGAGCAGGTGAGCCACAACAAATCCATCATGTATCAAATGCGAACACCTATGGTGAGTGATATGTGTCACAGTGTCTTCCAGATTTCAGGTAAATTTACCATATTCAAATTCAGTGAAATAATTTCACTTCCTTAAATACCTGTCCATTATCATAATTGAAGGGTTAGAAACTGCAGGTAATATTACCTTCCTTTCTCAGAATCAAACCAAATCTCTTTCCAGCCCTCCCTAGCATGATTTCAAACTCAGCAAAGACAATCAGCAGTCACAATCAATGAAATTTCAGCCTAGAGGTATGGTAGGAAGGATCCACAATATACAAAGCACTTCTAAGGAAAGATCACTTAATAAAAAAGTATCCCCATGAATATTCTCATTGACTTAAGTGGTTTGTCCAGTCAGTGAATCTCATATTGATATTTTTTAATTCACACTTTAAAGTTCTTATTTTAATTTTACATTTCATTAGACATTAGTCTTCTAGCTTCAGGTAGGTTGCCTGCTTAGTTCTCACAAAATGAAAGGATTAGATTTAGTAACTCCAAGGTCTACAATAAAGTATCGAGTACATCCCTTTAGATTCTGAAGAATGAAGACATGCATTTCAATACTTTACTTCATATCATACCCAGGTGAGGGTATTAACTATCTTCAGAGGTATATGCCGTTCCCTTCCTCCCTCTGTCTATATGTTTCATTATGAGACAGGTTTCTCAGCCTAAATTTACCAAAAAATTCTGTGTTCCCATGAAAGCTTATGATTTTGAGAAACAGTTTTCTGAAAAGGTTAATTTAACTGTACCATTCTCCACTGACTCCAGTTCTGTGTAGAGCTAGAGCCGCTGGCCAGAGTTAGCCTTTGAGAATACACCTTCTCAGACTCTAAAGACAGCTCAGCTAATTGCTTCTCTTTTTCTCAGTTTTATTAAACCATTCCTTGAACAAGTATCCTAGAACTTGAAACATTACAGCATGAAGATTTCATCTCTTACAAAAAATCGGAGTGCATCTTAACCCTCTGGTATACAAATAATAAATTATGTCTTACGGGTTAAAGAAATAAGTTAGTAACTAGCTTTCCTTATCACAAATGTTATTTATTCACCACAATTTCTAACATGTAGGCCGTGGGACTGTAAGTCAAATTTACTTGTGTTTCCCTCCTCTTTCGTCTCTTTCAAAGGCAGTGACTACAGCTCATGATTATAAAGTTTTGTATGTGTTTGTTATCCCTTTGGACTTAGTCAAGTAGCCACTGGCTCTCAGGAATTAGATTGTATTGACTTCTTACATTGCCATGTGTAAAGAAATGTTAATTTGACCACAAAGTCAAATACCACAGTCAAAGAATTTAGGTTAAAAGGCTGTGTTTAAAATGAACTTCAGGGGCTTCCTTGAACATTAAATCCTATTTCTTTTCAAAGTGAAAACTGCTATTCTATTCAGTATTTATGTCCAAGTAAATTAGAGAGAGAAAGAAAAGCTAGGTTAACTTATTAGACTTTCTCATCCTATATTCTTACCATCTTGGGACATTTTACAAGGATTAGGTTTTTCTACCAGGAGAATTCCAAGTGATGAATACAGAATTTTTTTGAACTGGCATTTTATCTGCAAGCGTACAAGAAAATTTCTAGTGATTTGACTGTCTTTCTAAAGTCCAAAAATAAATGGGTTTGGAAATGTTTCATTTCAGATGTAAGTTAACAGAAGAGAACATGTATGAATAATATCTAATTACAACAGGGTAGCTGAAGAACTTCCCAAGTCTATTTTCTTTGTAATTAAAAAGACATACCTCTTGCAAGAAATCTCTACTTTGCACAGGTAACCCTAGCAATGGTCAGACGATTGAATTTAGGTGCTGGAATGCCCTCAGGAGATCAATGAATCCATTTTCCTGATCTAAGTCAGGATCAGTTATACCTAATCCATCCCAGTCATAAAAATTCCACAAGGTCCCGTGTGATCTATTCAAATGGTTTAGAAAGTTGTTTACTCATGCCTTTTTTAGCCTCTCATGGCTTGTCTAGGAAGGACACAAAGAACAGTCTACTTCATTCCTATATGTAGCCATTTGCACATTTCCATTCAATCTTCTTTTCTTTAAAAATTCCCAGCTGGTACAGTCTTTTGTGAGTTTGGTGGGTTTGTTTGTTTGTTTGTTTGTTTGTTTGTTTGTTTGTTTTTCTCATTGTCATTCTCCTTCCCTGGAAGTTCTCCTTGTAAGTCCATCTAATTCCTCAAAACTGTGTTTGCAACATGGAGCCAGTGACAGTTGAGAGCAGCTGAAGGAGCCCGAGATGCAAGTGGTACATTTGTTTATCCAGACTGGTTTGCTATTTGCCTTTTCAACAACAGTATGGTATTGACCCATATTATAACTGTGACCTTTCTTACAGCCAGGTCTTTTTCCAGAACTGCTGCAGAGTCATTCACTTTCCATCTTATGTTTGTGAAGCTGATTATTTCTGGCTAAATGTAGTACCTTGTATTTGCACCTACCAACTCTCCTCCTGTATTTTTCAGACTCTTTGTCCAAATAATTTAATTCAATTTTAACTGCTTTTCCTAGGTTGGAGTCTCTCATAATTTTTTATCAAAACTATGGGCTATTCCTCTCAGTGCTGATTAAAAACACAGGAGAACTGAAATCTCTCTCTTAAAAGCATGTCACTGAACCTGGATAAAAAACCCTGCAGTGCATGAGTGTAGCAAACAAAATAAGAGTTGCTGAGTTTTATGAAATATTATACAGTCATACAAAATGCAATTATGTACAGAGCTATATCAAAACATTTTGGCATCCCAAACTCATCTATCTTTCCCATTTTCCTCATGCTTTTCCCACCTACACTCACTGCCTCTTTTTCACACCATCTAGTATGTTTGCAGCCTCCCTTCCCAGACAACAGTAACAGCAGCTTCAAAGGCGATTCTTAGGTATAACTGCGCCCTCTGGCTACCGTTTTGTAGTTGTAAGTATAGACCTCGCTCGATGATACCGAATAACTGAAAGACAAAACTTTCAGAGACACAATCCAATTTGCACAGAATGAACAAAAATTTTGAAGTGTCTGGGATTGTGTAATAAATAAAACCTGATATTGCAACATAATATGCAACCTATTCATTGCTGTTTTCCAATAGACATCACAATAGGAATAGGAGATTTTTCAAAAGGGTCCAATTTCTTTATGATTACACAAATGATATAATGAATCTGGAGAACAGGGGAATTTTGGTTTCCACTTTGAGACTTCATTTGGTAGTCAGTATGTGACATGTGCTTTTGTTCTGTCAGAGAAAGAAATCTGTCCAATGAACACAACTCTTTCACAAATAATTACTAATGTGCTGGAAAGATTCCTTTGGAATGAATGAATATTACTAATTCATTCACAGTTACACTCCTTTTGGTCTTGAAAGACAAAATGAAAAAAAATGGCAGAATTCAAAGTCATACAGGAATCCTGAAACATACGTATAACCAATGATCAATGCTTTTTCTTAGTTGCATTAACACTGTACAGGGAAAAAAAAACAACTGTGTACATATACTGAATAGCACTTTGACTTTAGATTAACTTTTAATATATTTAGTTTTCAGAAGTAGTAAATCTTTCAAATCTATTTTCAAAAATCTAAAGATCACTGTATCTTTAGTGAGGAAAATAGACATGCAAACTAGATTGTCTTTAATGGTAATCACACCTTTTTTCTTTTGTTTTCTTTTTGGTCAACCCATCCGTTTTGCTGAAAGTATTTTGAGGGAGTTCTTGATGGAAATGAAATCAGTGAATCATTGCAGCATAGCAATGGCTTGAGATGTACAGGACCTATAGACGGGACTTTGCCTCAAATCTACAGTACAAATTTAAGGGTAAACTATGAAGAAGATGTCCCATTTGTCATAATGTGATATCCAATCATTAACAGAGGCCCTGTCCTTTTGTCTGAAATAATGTCTTCCCATGTGAACTCCATATGCCTTCATTTCTACATGTATGTGATGACGTGAAATGTTGACAAAGGTACCTGTCTTGTTAATTTCTTAATCCATTTTGATCTGTATAAATCTGAATTAAACGTAGTATTAAAATTTTACTGTCTGCAACTTCAAAGGAACATTGACCTTGGTTCAAGGAGAAATTGGTTGTTACTAGACCAACATTTAAAATAAAGCTGTTTGTAGTGCAAAACAATTGAATAACATTTTTCTTCTCAAAAGTGAACAGTAAAAAAATATAGTGTTCAAATAACCAAAGCCAAGGCTTCAAGTACATTTTCAAGCTGTTACTACAACCTACAGTCAAAAGGCTAAGATCTTTTCAGCCCTTGATGCATATTACTCCTCAAGAGAAATGTATTATTAAATATATGGACAGAAAACAGCGTGGTCACAGGACCACAGAAAATGACAGCTTTCCAGTACTTTATAGCTAAGTATTTTGTAGAACAATACCGATATGAATATAAACTAATTGAAATTATTTCCTTCAGGCCTCCAAAGAATTCTAACTTTCTACATAAAAAATGTTATAAAAATTTATTTTCATTCTTGCATTACAGTAATTTAAATAGAAATTATAAAGTATTTATATATATCTGTATGCAGAATAACTTTCAGGTTGTTAATTCCAAAGCCATAGGTATGAAAAGCTCATTCATATTGAACCTTTATTAAAGTTCATTCATAATGAGATTTTAAAAGCCTTATCAAAAATCAAATAAGAAATCATTCATTTTAGTTTCTTTAGTGATGATGCACTAAACAAATACACAAAAGACCAACAAAAATAGTAAAGCTTCTTTATTACATGGAAAAAAAAATCAACAAAAATGCAGGACTTTTTCAGGAATCTTCATTGTGCAGATTCTCAGCTGGGACATACAGGATACTTCCATTAGATGTGTTCAACACCCGTGAACTCAGACACGTGCATTATGAGAAATATTTCTAGTCAAAATGAGCCAAGTCACTGACATTTTATAATACCTTCTAAAAAGCACTCAAAAGTCAATATCAATTATAGTAACTGCATCTTTCCTGCTAGGCACAAGCAAGCTCAGGCATGAACCAAATTAATATTTTTTTCTGCATTATGAACCTGCTGGAAAACTTGAAGAACCACATTTTGGGTATTCCAGCTGTTACCCCAGAAAAAAAATAATGGTGGTACCTGGCATGTTACAATGGTCCAGGAGGTGCCCTTTCCTGCATATTCATTAGCCCTGGCACTTTGGTCTGACTTGGCAAGCTCCAACCATCCTTCCTGCCCTCATGGAGACACCATTCATCTGACACTGGACAGAAATGCTAGAATCCTAGAGGGACCTCCACATCACTTCCCCAACCAAAGAGAGCATTTCCAAGCCTTGCTTACAGACTAAATTCAGGATGTCTGCAAGCAATAATATAAGCAGGTTCCTGGCCTTTAAAACCATTCTAAGGAATCCACCAATTCAGGCAAGCATAGAACAGAGATAGTAAATTCTTAGTGTATGGTGCCTCATCCTGAAAACACACCCAACTGAAATCTTCTATGCAGAAGAATTATTATCTGTTTGACCCTGTGCAATCCTAAGCATTTTTTTTTCTGGAGAAGCATGAAAAGATTTAAATCTTGAATCGTATGTATGAAAGTGTTTAAATGGCAAGGTTAGTGCAAATTTTCACAGTCCATATATTTGTAGCTTCTGTTAACTGGAATATAACACTACAACTCTTAAAGAATGCAACTACTGTAAATATATTATTTCCCATTTCTGACAGGAGCAGAACACTGTTGTAGTAATTATATTTTGTTTTATCACGTCATCAAATAATGATCCCATCATTTTGTATTTCTGTTATTCATTTCCGCATTGAAGTCAGTCAGTAATTTTTCCTCCTCCTTTATTTCATGTTAATTTTTCTTTATTTTTGTTTTTTATGGGATAATTCTAATACAGATTTGAAGTATGGTAGTTTCAGTGAACTATATTAGTCTATAAGTATATTCAATTTACATATATGAAAACCTATTGCAGTTGGGTGATAACTACAGTTCTCCTGGATGCTCATTCTGATTGCTGACTAGTTCACTTCAAACTTTGTAATTGATATGTATTGTTTTGTAGATAACTTAATCAACTAATATTGATAATAAAAATGGAATATTTTTAAACAGAGTAATTAACAATGGTTCTTCTAGCAAGTACAACTCGATCAAAACTACAAATATGTTCAGAATTAATTCCCATTCCATAACATTTTCAGATGTTCCAAATGCCACAGGCATTTTCCACATGAAAGAATTGCATTTATTGAGAAATTACATTTGTACAAAGTACGAGCTTTAAATAAATCAAAAATGCTTCAGAATTATTGAACTGAAACACTAATTATTTGACTTGCTTTACTAAATATTTTTTTACCCTTTTATTATTTTAAGCCAGGAAGAGCTTCAAAATATAAAAAATTCTCTTACAAAAGGAAAATTGACTGCTGATCAATTATTTTTTTAATACTTGTGGAAATCATTTTTCCAAAACACTTGTTTAAGAAATAACATATACACAACAGTTTGCCATACTTCATAAAAGCCTGGGATCCTAAAGCAACTAGGCTAAATGAGACATGAAAAATAGGAAATCCTGGATTTAAATCAGTATTTAAAAAATTGTGAATGCCACCAAAATCACATGACTGTCCTTGAATCACTTACATACTGAAGGAATACATTGCAATATATGTCAGAGTCAAATTTGGCCCTGCCTTCACAGTGTATGTACCCCTTATTTGTTGCATTTGTACCTCCTTTATTACTTGAGACTACCTAGAACTAGGTAAAAAGAAGTACAAAATGTGTTTCCAGACAGAAGTCACATTCTTGAAATGCATGCTATGAAAAGATGTATATCTTCAGACCTTCTACTTTTTTTTCTGTGCCACCTGATTGAAAACCACTTTCTTTTACAGATCCCTGAATTCAGAATGTCTTTGCCTGTTCTCTGAATTAGCAGAATGATTCAGAAGAAAAATCTGGCCTTTAGCTTTCGTACACTTTGTTTTAAACTAAGACACTTTACATACTATTCTCTTTATCTGATGTATTCACAGGAAACAGCAGAAATAAGGCATATAGACAAAATTAACTAAACATACAAAGACCAAATAGGCAGAATCCTTGCTAATATAATGAACATGAACATCATTAATGCTTGTATGATGAGTATCTCTAGAGACCAGGATCCCATTTTGCTAAGCAATTTATAGAGTTAACGTCTGTTCTCTAAAAGACCAGTGTGAAGTTTACCCAGTTGAAGACTGCATATATGTACTGTAAATTGGGAAGCTTAAACCAAATCAGAAGTGGTGTGCCTGATTACCACTAGTTTATTATGCTTTCTCTTTTCTCTAAATAGATTACAGAATCTATAAACAAATAGGAAAATTCTTTGCTTGTTAAACCTGCTGTGATATTTTTGACAGACACTGATAGGGCTGAAACTTCAACCAGTTTAGATAAATCGTGGATTCAAAAAGTCACTGAGGTAATGGTGCAACACTTGCTATTTAGCAGCTGGTAAGATTTCTGTAAATAAAAAAATAAACAACTTCTTGTTTGTTTTTTTTTTTCCCCAACAGGATGATGATGCGAGGGAAAGTCAATTTAGCTTTACAGCATATGGAATGGGCCCATGTATGCAAGCAAAAGATGGAGTGGCACAAAAGGGGCCAAATAATCCTGTTCAAGCTGCACCAAAAAGCACTGATGAGATGAGAAAGGTATTCATCGACCGGGCCAAGAAGATAGACACAATATCCAGAGCTTGTTTCCCATTAGCCTTTCTGATTTTCAATATTTTTTACTGGGTAATTTACAAAATCATCAGGCATGAGGACATCCACCAGTAACAACATTAACACTTGCAGCACATGCAGATCTGGCTGCCATGTTCACCAAGAGGCTTTCTGTTAGAAATGCACATCAGAGGGGTGATTGAGAGAGTTAAAACCATTGAAGGTTTGGACTGCAATGTCCAGTCACAATAGAATGGAAGAATGACACCCTGAGAAGATACATCTGCTATTGCAAACTTTTTGTGTCAAACTAAATATTAACAATTTTTCATTGTAAATCACACTCTACTGAAGCTTTACTGCCAAGTGTTTATAAATATTGTTACATAGTGGTATAACTGTACAGTACTCTTTGATGTTCCTTAATTTTTTAATTCTGGTGTATTTTTAATTAAAAAAAAAAAAAAAAATGGAGCCAGAATAGCCTAGGTAGATCTCACAGTATTACAGAACAGTTTAGTATTTGTAACCTTTATTTCAATTTTACAAAATAATGAAAAATTGCTGATTTGAGGTTACAGTCTTAAGGACTTTTTCTTAAGAACAGTACCTGTGGTTTTGCAATGTGCACATTTGACACATTTATGTTATATAAGTTATTCAATGTACTTCATATTACCGTTCCCCTGGAAGGTGTCTATTGACAGAATCTCAGACAGCACAATCTACAGCCTAATAGTCTGCATATCACATGGCAAATATATTCAAATTTGTAAAGTATTGATTCCTGCAGAGGTTTGTTTGTTTTTTTTTCTTTTAATTACCTACATTGTGATAACCAAAACTTACAATATTTTTCATCCTTTTTATATTTTTGAAGGTTTTTTTCTCAATTGATAAAACTCATATCATTTGTGAAATAGACAAACTACACGAAAATTTTTCAATGCTTCATTTTGATTCAATGCAAAGAGATCTTTAACCAAAACTAAAAGCATATAGTCAACTGCTTCACTGAAACATTTGGAGGATAAGTACAGCTGTGTTTATGCACATTTATCTCCTATATGTTACATACAGGAAGCTTAATTTATGAATATATCAAGTTTTCTGGCTCATTCTTTGAAGTATATTGATATGACTTAGATACTGGTTAAGAAGCACTTCACAATTTTGAAAAAACAGGCAGCTCTTCTGAAAGATTAAAAAGGATCTGGATGGTCTTTCAAATTTACTGTACTTCACATTAATAAATAGGAGAACAACTACGAAAACTACTACAAATATTTTACTTGTTTAGGATTAAATAGGTCATACTACTTGCTTTGAATTGTAACACAATAGATCACAATTAAGGCATAGCTTGTAGGCAAGAGTGCTTACTTTCCCCAGTCTTGCCTACTGAAAAACAAAAACATCCTAAGATATGGAAATCTGACATTTAGAATTACTAGATACCTTAAGTTGAGTAGCTGAGGCTGTTTCTCACTGCAAAATATTTTTATTTTGAACATTTTAAACTTTTGGTTTGTTTTTGCTCAGAATGTGCACACAAAAGCAAAATCAGCTGGAGGCAAACATCTGGTGCACTGCCAAAGGCACGGTGCCTATGAAGTAACAGAAGCAATGTAACTCTGCACAGAGGACTATAACATAGCAACCTTGGGTTTGGTTGAGTTTGCTGCTGTTTTCTTCCAAGGATTAGTTAGAGAGATTCTAAAATATTAGCTCTCAGATTTTGTTTAGCTGAAAGAAGCTGTATAATCCTCCTTTATTTTAAAACAGTACTGTTTTTTTTTCTAATTTTGCTTCAGTTATGAGCTGAAATTAATTCAAGTCACTTTAAATAATTATTGTCTGCTGAGGATGTGTCTTGTTTTTGTCGATTTCTTCATGTGCATCTTCAAAAAAATCCTGTTTACTTATGAAGGTATTCATCCATGTGAGGGGGCATCATGAACTAATGGGTGACATTTCAGTTGAGTTATATTAATCTCTCTCAAAGTTATCATAGCTGTATTGTGTGAATTATCTTTCAGTTCTTCTTTCTTTCTAAAATGGCTGAATAAAGAATTATTAATTGAAGAGGTAAGTGCATAAAAAATGCTGGCCAGATCAGAATAACTCCCAGTTGTTCTAATTTATAACACTTGAGTACCTGGTTCACATTGCCTCTTTCCCAATTATGCAATAGTCTGTTGCTCTCAGACACGTAGTACTTCCTTGTTTTGAAAACAAATTTGAGTAAGGCAGAGCTAAATAAATTTATCTCTAATTTTCTTCTCCACTCTTTAGCATGGAAAAGGTCCATGGTCTCAAACAGAGAAATTAGATAGGAAATCTTGAAAGTGATAAATGAGAGATTGGATTACAACACTGTCAAAATGTAACAGGGAGTCAAAAGGAATGTAAATTGTTAAGCAAAAAGGACAAGATCCTTCATTCATATATGAGCCTGTTACCTCAGCGAGAGGGAAGAACCCTTGTGCCACATTTCTCTTTGAATAGAGTATGCTAATCTGAGGAAAAATTACAGCACATAGCATATATAAAACGAAAACCACATATCTACATTATCATTCTGTTCTGGCCTCCCTAATAGCTTGTTACAAATATTTTCTATCTAAAATAAATGAGGCCTGTAGATTTAATGATGGGACCTAGTGCCCAGTGTTGTCTGCCAGGATTCATCTCTTCAGCCATGTGCTATGGTGAGAAAGTATATCCCTTCCTCTATGTAACTGTGTTTCCCTTTCATAGCCATTCTTGTATTGGGAAGTTGAGCATATCCTACATTTATACTGAAAATGTATATATAATGGACAATCTTCTAACAGGGCACATTGAAAATAAAGGTTATTAAATATTTTTAAAATATCATGAAAACTCTACAGTGTTGCTGGAATATTATTTTATTTAGCAATCATTGATAACAAAAACATTTCAGAGGGGAAAAGGAAAAAATGGTTCAATGATGATGTTTTCAAATGCACATAACATTTGGCATATCATCCTGCTGCCCTCAGGTAAGTAAAGATTTTCTGTTTTGATGGAATGGAAACAAGATCTCTGATGGTTTTGTGGTTTTACTGGAACCATAACAGTTGCCAAAGTAACAGCCCCTGCAGTCCACTAAATAACATGTTTTTTAAAAGAAAGCAGAAGTTAATATTTTAATTTCATTTAGATTATTCCTAAATGACTTAGTATAAAGTCACGTGGTAAAGAAAAAGAGAGATGCAATTTGAGATCTTAAGAAACTTAAAGGTATAACTGCTTGCTATTCACCACTGACTAGAGGAAACGTCCAAAAATGCCAGCAGGCATGCCAGCCCTCTGTATGAAGCTAAAATCAACAGCTATCATCCTCAGCTATGATTAGTGTAGGAGATGATACTTTTGTAACTGTATAATGAAATAGCAGGGAATAACATTGAGAAGCAAGAAATGAAAGGTACTTTGCAGTATTTATCAGACTGCAATACTTACACTACAGTCCTGTGAAAAAGGCAGAGGAGAGGCAGAAAAATAATCATCAGAATTAACGCTCGACGCAGATGCTACCTAGCAGGGCTTCTGCTACATCTAATAAAGACCCCCTTCATTAAGTTGAAGTAGACAGCTACCTCAACATACTGTCACTGAACCTGGGCTCTGCAGAGTACAGGTCCTTAGCAAAACCGCACAAGAAGCCTTCTTGTAAGCACAACCCCTATATGACAGGCTAAGGCAGCTGTGCCCCAAGTCATTGCTCACCAGCGATGCAGACTCTGTGCTGTCCAGGTTGTGTTTTTGTGGTCTCTGTAGATCAGCCCTGTATTTCAAAATACTGGCACCAGAAGATCACTGCAACACAACGAAAACGGAAACTGTAGGATCTGGAGGAATTCCCCAATAACACAGCTACCAAAGAGCTGACACAGTCACCATGAAGTTGAAAGAAGGAAGAATGAGGCATCCTTACTACTTTTCCCCATCCTCCAGTATCCTCGCCATAGGTACAGTTGTTCAGGAAGCAGTAGCTGCAGGGGGAAACAATTTATGTCAACTGCTGCAAAGTATATAGTCTCTTGGTACAGCAGTTTCTCCTGTATGGATAGAGAATTGGCTTCCACACCATCCACTTTCGTAATGGAAAGAGGAGCGCAGCAGGAAGGTACAGGATGACAAGCAGGGGCTGTACATAGCATAACAGGGACCACAGGGTGAGAAAAGTCCCAAATCAGTGCCTGGAACCTCTTATATCATGGTCTTTTCTTCCTGAACTAGAGATGTGGCCACTTGGAAGGCCAAAAACTATAAGACCTTGTGAGAGAATAAGAAAGGTCCCTTAGAGGTGTAGTAGATATACTCCACTACTACAGTATCAAACTTCTGCTTAAATTCTGAACAGCAAAATGCATTTTATTTTAATACTATATTCAAATATCAACAAAACAGGCTTGCATGTTAGAGGGCTGGCTTTTTTTCTCCATAATGCTGATAAACGATAAACTAGAGGAGGCTTGAAGAAGAAAGGGAAGAAAGAATACTAGTGTCTTACTATTTAGAATTTAGCTATTTTAACACCAAAATGAAACACATTCTACTTGCAAGGAGTTTTGACAGCAAGTACTATTATTTAAGCAGTTCGTGAAATTCAGGGAAAACAAGGGATTTAATTATTTTTTCAGCTCAATAATATATAGGTTTTCTTTGCATTCTGTTCATTAGAGTTTGTTCCACAACCTTTTTATAGGCTGCTTTATAAAGAGTCCTTTGTGATGTGTGAGAGATTATTCTGTTTACTCACTAGAAAGACTTACATGTAGGTGATTTAGATGTGCACTTTACATTTAAAGCGTAAGGTATTGCTTACACTTTGTACTATAATCCCTTACAGAACTGTAGGTTGATAATGTAGATAAAAATAGAATACAATATAATAATCTGTACAAAACCTTATATTTTTAACCGTAGGGAAAGATAAAAAGTCTTCCTTAACCTTAAATATATATATATACATATATATATTATTTTAAGCAATAATTTTCTATTAGATGGAAATTAATTTATTTATCCAGTTCCCAGCCCAAGCTGAGAAGGTTGGTTACAAAAGATAGGTGTACTTTATGTGCAACTTCTGCTCTCAGTTGAGCTATTATAGGAATTAATCTAACCCAACAGAGCAGAATTTGGCCTTAAACTGTGAAACTGCTGAATGAGCTCTTAATTCTTACAGTACCCCTGTGAGGTAGTTAAATAACTTTACCCACTTCTTACTGTACAATCCTGTGGTTATTTAGATGAGAACAATATCAGATCATCATGGCTTTTTTTCCTTTTTTGAGACAATTAAGAAGAAAAATACAAATCACAAGCTAAGCTACTTGTTACTAATAAAATGGGCATTCTGTTTTGGAGTTGTTATGAAAAAGGTGCCTTCAGGCAACACAAAACACCTGAAATGATGTTTAGCTTGGAAAGCTTGTGGAATCAAGTTATATTGCTAGAAGCAGTGGGTTAAATGCCAGAAAAATGTTGGCTCATCCTGTATTCTTGACATTCTTGAATATTACTGCACTTCTTCACTTTCATCTTTGTGAAATATGCAAAAAACATTTATTATGTTTGTATTTTAATGTATGACAGAGTGATGCTAACAGATGAAATGGACTAAAGTAGCTACTGATGTTCCATGAATGTGTAATTGTGAGCTGTATAAAAATAAATTGTGCCATAAGCTTTTGACATAAAGGTTCAACATAATATACAGTATTTTGTGTGTTAGTCATCTCAGCTTTTTAAAGGCTACAGCAAGAAAAAAAGAAAAAAACAATATGATAGTGTATTAATAAATTGTCTGTGAGTTTTCAGAATATTCTCATGTGAATTCTGTCTGATGTCAATTTACTCTAAAAGTACTTCCTTTTTGGTAAAGCTCTATAAATGTGTTGTGCATGGATTTGATTAAATTCCTTTCTATTGTATTATAGTATCATATTGCACTTAAACTGACATTCTCTGCAGACAGAAGTGTTAAAAGATGTGAAATTTATGGTGTCACCCATGTCATTGTAGATATTTTGTTCAAAAATAATAAATTTAACTTTTTTCAGAAACCATGCAATTACTTTAATGATATTTTATGCAACAGGTTTAAAGTCATAGGAGGGACTATAAACACCATAGGAAAAAAGGATTAAACCCTCAGCAGTAGTTAAGATGCATCACTCTCACATATTTCAGAAGTGAAAACTTGAGAGAGAAGGAATAGAGAGCCTTCAATTGTTTTACTATTCAGATTAAGCTTCAAAATATTTTAACTGAATGAATGACACATGCAAAAAGGTGTTTCCAGGGAGCATGATGGAGGATTGCAAGTACTTAATTAGGAGTTTGGTGTCCCAAGGCTGCCTTTAGAGTGAGTGGGTAGAAAGAGGTCTTCAGAGGACAGGCAGAGAACGGGCTCCAGTTCTGAAAAAAGCGCATTCTGAAAATGCAGGGAACATTATATTATTATCAAAAAAGGCAAAGAATTTCACTTGCGGCAAAATAGCTTTATGTAAACTTTATAGAATCTGTGGACCCTCCTAAGTATTCCTTGATAGAAAAAATATCTTAAGAAAACTGGAGTTAGCAAATAAGACATCCTTTAAGAACAGTCTGAGTTCTGTTAATCTGATTACAGCAGTATTAATATGCTTATAAAGAGCATAAAGAATGGTCATCTCAGTAGCAGCCGTATGTCAGCGTGATGCCATTTAGGCTACAAATCTTTAGCAGCCTCAGCACTGATGCTTTGTGGTCCCTGCCCCCATATGACAAAAAGTAACGTCAGTTCACTCTTCTCCACATGCTTTTCAAAGACGTGGGATACAAATACAAGAACTTTGCCATACTCGCAATTGAAGTGTTTCCATTATCTGCTGCTAATAATTCAGTTCAACAATGTAGGGCCTGCAGCTTAGGAAATGGAAATTCCTCAAAAGAACTGCCAAATATTAATACAACAGGAGCAGCAGTGGAGTTTGAGCAGCATGCCTGAGCATGCCCTCCTAGAGCCCACAGAAGTGTGTGATCAGACCCCTGCTGTTTCGTGACAGCTGTTGCTCCAGCAGGCTGATACCACCTTGTCTTCCCAAAACCAAAGCACAACTGATACTTCTGGCCTTGTCCAGATCTGTTCACAGCCAACAACGTTGTGAAAGTGCTGCAGTCACAAATGCATTCCTGCTGAGATGCACAGTTCCCAAAACATGAAAACTGCAAATATACTGCAGCAGGTGTAAGACAAGCAATTAAACAAGAAAGTAACAGCCAGATAATGTGATCCAAATGTCATAAAAAAAAAAAAAGAAGTAACAGATCTTAAAGAGATCGATATGTGATTGTATTGAATAAACTGTGCGGCCCTTTAAACACATAATCCTGGAAAAAAAACAGATATAAAATACCTTATTTTTCTTGTTTGCATATATAGCTACCTAACTATATTTAAAATGAAATAAAGATTTAATTCCATGTGGTCCATGCAATTGATTTTATTTCTAGTACCCTACCCTCTATACACCAGCAGGATCTGAAAACATTTTTTTCTGAATAAGACACAAGTATGTGAATTTTAAAACCTGGATGACAATCCACCAAAGTCACAAAAGTAGAATTAAGCGGGAAAATTCTTTTTTAAAATAAATTAAACTTTTTCAAAATTTGAATTACATGCTTCCAAACCTTTAATAAGCATCTATGTATAATATTTTGTGATTGACAAAAATTAGATATTTCAACTTTTACATCGCAGGCTCACAAGATAACAGAATGGTTGAGTTTGGAAGGCACCTCTGGAGGTGCCTTGTCCAAATGCTTTGATCAGGCAGAGCCAACAACAGCCAATTGCCCAGGACCATGCTTTTTTTAATATCTCCAAGGATTAATATCTCCAAGGGTCGAGCCTCCACAGCTTCTCTGGGCAACCTGTGCCAGCGTTCAGGCACCCTCAGAGTAAAACGTCTTTCCTGATACTCAGATGGAAGATCCTGTGTTTATTGTGTCTATTGCCTCTTGTCCTGTCACTGGCCCATGCAGCCCAGGATATCATTAGTCTTTTTTTTGCCACAAGGGCACATTCCTACCTCATGTTCAACCTGGCGCCCACAGGACCCTCAGGTCTTTTTCTGCACACCTGCAGGTGGTTGTCTCCCAGCATATACTGGTGCATGGGCTTGTTACTCCCCAGGTGCAGGACTTTGCACCTTCCCTCACAATACTGAAAAACTTTTCTTGTAAGGTTAGTCACTATTTAAGTAATCTGTATTTAAAACCTCTACTGAGGTAATGAGCTCAGCCTGAAATCCACTTTTGCCATGTTTTGATTTCTCTCTTAACAAGCCAAATAACACACCTGACCTGCCTTGAAAACCGGTGTGTTCCTTGGGAGAAGTTTGGTTATTCTCATCAGGCGTGTTCAGTAGGTACAGAAGACATTCAAACAGTTGTTTTTAAAAGTACCTGATACTGCAGCTTGTTTGCCATTGCATTATAAAAGTAAACCTAATGTAGGTATATTAGATCAGAATAAGCCCACACAGTACTAGAATTTGGATAAAGGTATTTAAATAAGAGGATATTGGAAATGCTTACAAATTTCAGTTATACTTGATCACATTTTATGTGAAACAGGTTTCTCTCCCCATCCACTTCTTGTTTCATTGTACGATTGCAGTTATTTCTCAGGAATTACAAATTACACCACAAGGTGGCTCACTCTCATACGAATTGAGGGATGTCAGGGGTGTTTGCATTTTGTTCAAGGACATAAGCTTTAGCAAAATGCATTCATGTAGAAACACCATGCACTGACATTCATTATTTAGGATGAAATTTATAAAGCGGCACTATTCGTGCTACAAATCACACTGTGTTTTGAAAGTGATACAAATGTTTTGTGGTGATGCTGTCTTAGAAATAAAAATAGCTGAGATGTTAATTTATTAAGAATAAACCCCAAGAATTTCTCTCTCTCTTTCCATATACATATATATGTATATGTATATATACATATACACACACATATGAAAATGTAAAGGTTGGTGTACCTGAATACTTTAAAATAAAAATGGCATTTTAAAATAAAAACCAGTAATGTACTTTATTTTTTTTTAAGTATCTGTTGGTTGTCAAATACTTACTGCTAGAGATTTGATTTTGCCTAACAGAAAATTAATGGCTAAACAATTTTTAAAGGAGTTTTTAAAAAAATTAAAGAGGAAAACAATACTTTACACTCTTCTCCCAAATCCACTAAAGTTGGAAGGTCTTTAGAGCAGACTCCTCATGTTAAGGATGTGTTCAGGGCCCAGTTACAGGTACAAATACATTCATTATTAGCTATGCACAACAGCTATTCCACTTACAACATGTATGCTGTTATGAGGTAATAAATGCAAAGAAGGAAGCATATACAGATTTCACTGAGGAATGTATAACTTCATATTTTCTTATCTCATATAAAAGATGAGGTGAGCACATACCCTTCAGCAATGTAAACAATGTAAATCTGTAACTCAGTCTGCCATGGGATAGCTTGTGCCATTACCCTCTCACTTTCCAAACTGACTTCACCCCTTTACACATTCACTGAACAAATATGGGAACAGAGGTAAGAGCACCCTGAACTTTGAACTGAAATAATACCAAAGACTTTATTATAGTTGGATACTTCTGAATAGTTACAGTATAGAATAAATACTTAAGTATATCACTGGCATCCATTTACTGTTCTTAATTTCTCAAGGGAGTACAACATATGTTCTCTTTCATGATTTAGATGCTAGTTAACGGAACCACGATGAAGACTATTAGTTTTGAATTTAATACTAGTTAATGAATTGTCTGGCATAATCTAGATAATTATATATTTAAGGTTCATAACAGCATTTCCAACATAAAAATCAATGAGTATTGTGTTTGTACTCTTTTTTCTCCAGGCTTTGCAGGCTCTCTGGAATTATGACTCATCTGAATTACTTCAACATAACAACCAACTGCTTTATATTTAAATACATTGCCAATAAAAGAAGCTCAGTAAAAATAAAACAAGAAGAGCATATCTCAGTTCAGCAGGAAACCTTTCACTTTTATACAAATATGGTCAGAGGTAATACAGAAACCATTTTATACCAACACACTGTTTTGAGAAAATACATCTAAAAGCACTTTCAAAAGTGTCCTATCCCTTTTTCAGTAGCTTCAGATTTACTTAAGGTTTCTAAGTACCAAAGAAACCCCATGACTTTTGCTATTGCAAATATATGAGACCAAGTAACTTCATGGAGAGTTTTGAAGCAGTTCCAAAGTAGCTTCTAGGTGAAGCAACAGGGAAAAGGTAATAGTCTTTCCTCTCTCTCCCTTTATCTGTCTTTTCTTCCCAGTATCTTTATATCTCACAGCAAATCTGATCCATCTAGGAGACTAGGACATTCTTGGAGCACTTTGCCCAAAAGTCACAGTACAAGATAACATTGGTTCAAGGCCCACCTGGGCTACTGGTTGTAGCAGTAGTTCAGTGTTTAGGTGAAGTCTTGATGGTATCAGAAGGTCCCCTTCGGAGAGCTCCTTGAATATTGACCTGAGTTGATTTCATGATTGCATTGATTCTTTTATTCCTTAATGAATGCTGCTTTCATTTGAGAGACAATATATTCCAATACCACTGTCTGACATAGAGCTAAATGTATTCTACAGGTTTGTCATCCCTGCTCCCCTTCTAATTATTTCTCTCCTCCAATTAGTATCAACATTTCACACAGCTGCCCCACTTGTGGAACAGTTACATTGTCTTTCAAACTTCTATTACTTCATTTTTACCTACAATACTCATGGCTTGTGCTTTCACTCTGGTTCCCTCTGTGAGGAAATTATGAACCCAGCTTAACATGAAAAACTATCTTCTTTCCTGAGACTCCAGGCAATCACTAAGGATAAGACTAAGAAGAAAATACAGGCACTTACATCCCTTCCTCATCTCTTTCGTTCCTTTACTACCTAATCCTGGAAAAAGTTCAAGCTCGGTTTTCAGTATTAGCACGTTCAAGTTGCCTAAAATCTTCTATAAGCACATTCTTCACTACACATTTTCAAGTCTCAAACGTATGTCTAAGTCCTAGCAGAATTTACAAAATGCATTTATTCCTTCTCTGGTTTTACCTGAGAGATAGAGTTCCTTTGGGATGCCCAAAGGGACTTATGGATAATCTCTGTAAACATATAGAAAATCCTATATACTGTCTTTTTCCTGTCCAAGCTCACATTCTCTACTGAACCTGTACTAGCTCTCATCCAACCATATCACATTCTCTATTATTTAAGAGATGGCTACAGAGTAGTTCCAAGGAACAGACAGATAGTGGTTACTGATCCGTGAACTTTACAAGGTTACATAACATTTTTAAAATTAAAGCATAATATTTGACTTGTAGCAACCAGAGCAACATATCATGTGTGCTTCTTTTGTAATGTGCAAAACTGTCCAAAGCAAAAATATTTTTTCCAACGTGGCAGAAAGTGTGTTTCCCCTTATTTGTTCCATGTCTAAAGGTTTTCTAATTCAGAGTCAAATTTAAGCCCTAGCAAGCACACAAGTCTGACTTGCTGTGTGCTTCTTTAACCCTGCCAGGCTCTACATACATTAGACACAAATTGCATATTCATCATAATTTTGCAGCTCCAGATAGAGCAGATCTATTTGTGGTCACAAAAATTGAGTGTAAAAATTCACAGGTTATGTTTACATACTCATCTTGAACAAAACAGGATAAGAAGTTATTCTGTCATTGATTTTTAGGCAAGGCTCTCTTAGCACAGCATGATCTAATTCTCGTGAAAGCAAGTGATAACATAGCTATTCATCCAGTGGAAAATGATTCTGAGAAGTTGTCCTCTAAAACTTTATTTGCAACTTTCTTAGCTCTGTTGGTGTCTTGCACATGCCTACACAGATGTCCCAGAGCAAGCAGAGCTTTTAGCATCAGTAAAGACAAACTGTGGGCTGTGTACTGTGAGACATCAGCCTTACTGAAGTGACAAAAATGGTTTGTTTATATTCCCAACAGAGCATTTATGTGGTACTTCGGGTGCCTGTGAGTGGTCTAAAATGCAGAAGGATACATTTTCAATAGAAATGTCCACCCACATAACATTTTTACAGAAGTATATGTAAAGTGTGTCCAAAAATCCATGGTTTGCCATTTTACTTAAAAAAAAAAAACAAACCCACAACATATTTTTATTTGTTTGTTTGTTTGTTTTAAAGCAAGCAATGCTGGGTGAAGATGTTTTCAGGCTTGCTTCTGGCCTCTGTTAAAAAGTACAGAAAAGTAGCATGACAAAGTAGACTGACCTTTTGCCCACTATTTAACCCACCAGAGGATGAAAGGCTAACATTTAACTACTGTGTGAAGCCTATCACAAGTTTTAGAGATGAACATCTTTAACAAAAGAACACGGCTTTTATTTGTCTTATTCTTACCTATCAGTATCAGTGACGTGTTTGAACCATGCCAGTATCACAGTATCTAATATGGTTACCTGATCACTCTGAACTGCCATCCTGGGGAAAAAAAACACCTAATGTCACCTCTGAGTGAGAAAACTATGGAGGATATTAAAAACTTACAAATTTTACAAACTATGCATCCCTATCCATCTTAACCTATATAAGTCTCCCATGAAAAAGATATAATCAGTATTCAAAATTGTCTCATCAAAAGTTTAAGATTAGTGAATTCATTCTGATGTTGCAATTTTCTGCACTTAATATCCTTGATACAGTTTTAGTGGCTGGAGTTTCTGTAAGTCTGGTTTGAACAAGACTTTGCTGTCAAGCCTGCTTGGGTAGTTCCCAATAGCCCTATTCTGTGGGTCTGAAGTCAATGAAAAAATATCTACAGAGATCGGATCAGGCTGGCCTACCTGCTTATAAAAGGCAGTGGTTATATATCTCATTGCAGCTGAAACTTTAATTATTACTTTTCCAAAGGAAACTGGATCACCACCTTTGATGTAATCCTTCTGAAAAATTTCAGTCTGCTTCAGACCTTAAACACATGTTCTGAACTCAGGGAGTTAAGCAAATTATGAGTCTTTTCCAGTGTTCAGTTGTTGTGTGCCTGCAAGTTAATCAGCTATTTAAAAAATATTCTGTTCATAAAAATAAAGTGCAGCAGAATCTAAACTGAACTTGAACATCTGAACCAAACTTGAACATCTGTAAAATATGCTTGCCATCTTGCCTTTCTTAATTCTGCTGCAATCCAGTCTTTGCACTACCTGAAGTGGAAATATTTCTACTGACCTCAGCAGCAGCTGGGAGAGGTTTTTAAATAATTTTTCAACTCACGCATGTAATTCAAATAGTTTCAATTACAATATAATATTTTAAATAGTAAAAAAAGGAAAAAAAAAAGGAAATTATTATTTGAGATTGTTAGAAAATAATCACACACACAAAATTCCTTTCATTGTACAGCTCTGAAGCTTCTTTTATCCTCCAATCTCTTTTTAAAAAGTTCTCAGGATACAGGCCTGTGGAAACAGATGATGTATTTTTGTTTGTGCTCTTCATATCCAAACATTAAATAGCATAGAAGTCAGAATAAGGAAACACTTAAAATCCTCTAGCTTTAGACAACAGATTTGAGATCTAGAAATAGTTCA
Organism: Columba livia; assembly: GCF_036013475.1. Taxonomy (NCBI): domain Eukaryota; kingdom Metazoa; phylum Chordata; class Aves; order Columbiformes; family Columbidae; genus Columba; species Columba livia. The sequence continues at coordinate 38,350,125 of NC_088605.1, forward strand.
CTTAATTTATTTTCATTTATCCTTTTTTAGAGAGGGTCTGTAACTTTTTGCAATGGTTCACGACTTTTGTTCCATTTCCGCTTGAAATTCTGTATTGAAATTTTCTCTATCAGCGTTAAATCCAGCAGAGGACAACAGCTCTTGCCTTTTCATGGATCCCTGTAGATTAATATTCATTTAAATAAATCTTTATTAAATCTTTTGTGGAAGGAAGTGTACTTCAGAATCCGGATATCTTCTCCAAAGAGACATACCAGAGAAGAGAGCAATCTTCAGTGTTGCTTTAAGTCCAAACACATGAACTGTCTCCCTGGAATTTCTGTGCTGATTTTACCTAGATTTTACCTGCTGAAGAACTACTCTTCGGGTTTACTGCACTGTAGCTTGGAGATTTCCTTCTTGATCAGCTCTTCCATAGTCTGTTTCTACTTGATATGTATGAGAACTCCTACCATTTAACTAGAGTACTACACCACTCCATAGATGTATATGGAAATAAGGCAAACTCTTGCTGTCCTTTTCATGGGAGATCAATTGAATCAGAAGAAAAAATGGGTAGAAGAACAACGTGTAGATGCATTTCCGGTTCTTTTGTCCATACAAATAAATCCATAGAATCTAATTATTAATGAGCAGTTAATTTGAAACCGAACCCAACCAGTCAGACTCCATGGCTTCATCTACACAGTTCTGAAGGCCGCAGAACTGAACCAAACCAAAGTGTTTAATTCAACAAGAACATGTAATTATAATAACTCCCTTCTGAAATCAAGGAATGAAATTCACATCTCACTTGTGGAGAAGAACAGTCTAAGAGGCAAAGCTTAGTATTATTTACAGATTTATCAAAAAGCTATGAAATGAATCTCTTCATGTAGCATCCATGACAATGGTTCTAAGAATATTTGGCATGTTTTACAGAAAAAACAAATAATATTTTCTGTTTCTCCAGGATGTCTCCTGTGAAATAATTGGAATTGTAAAAGCATAAGAGAGGATAACTTGAGCCCATTCCAATCTCAAAAAATAACTTTATTGCTGCTTGTTAGAGTTAGGGCCGCATCCATAGCATACATACTAAACAGAGATATTAAATGTCTTCAAGCCTTGCCCCTGTCATTTACTTTCCCTCCAAGGAGTTACAACTCTTGCATATTAGCTGCATACTAGTGATGGTAGGTACAGACTCGGTCTTCACAGGATTCACTGAAAGGATCACAATATCAATAGTTACAATCTTATTTCAAAGGACAAAAGGACAGAGTTAATTTGGGAGGCTGAAGGTAAGCATCTTTCTCACGGTAACCATTCGTTCCTTGACCTTCTCAGTCAGGCTAGGACCTATCTCTTGCAGAACTTTTACAGTCTGAGTAACCCTCAGTGCAAGAAAGAAATGAGGCCTCCTCCTTTCTTTCTTTCCATCCCATGGGGTACTGCTTTTCTTCCTCTCTCTGTCAAATGTTCCTTCCCAGAAACCTAAGTCTCCTGCACACTTCGCTGGCAAGAGGGAATAACCTTATAAACTCATGGAGGGTCTTCCCACAACTAGTGGAGAGGACCGACCATTGCAAAACACTGTCTGACATCTTGAAAAAAGAACCAGCAGGATGAAGCAGGAATACAGTGGGATAAACAATAAATAGGAGGGCTACAATGAGCCAGGCTAGACTGCCCAGGTAAAGACCACTGCTGTAACATACAACAAGACTGTGATAACCCAAATCCTTTGACCACTGTCTCACAATAAAATTTTATAAAGCTCATCCTGCTCTTCATACAGACACACAAAAGAGGCATTAGCTGGCTTAGCTGCCTGGTGAACTAAAGAACATGTGGAGAGTTACTATTCCGTAAGAAACAGATCTGTCTGAATAATTTTCCTATAGCTGTGCAAAACAAAATTTGAACAAAATTCACCTTGATGGTTGTTTATTCTTACATCAAATTAAAATTCAGTTTCATATCAAATTAACAGCTTTATTGGAAACAAAATAAGTAAAATATTTTTAATTAAATCAAGTAGAAGTCTAAATTAAAATTCAACTTCTTATTGGTTTTAGATTCTATGTTTAAAATAGTCCTTAACTGAATGTTCAGTGGTCTAATACCATTTATATGATGTGAATTCACCTATTTATTCACTGTACTTAAAAATTGTATTGTAAGTAAACATAGAATCACGGGGTAATGGGAACTTCTCTAAGAAGGCTCAATTATGTATATTTGGACAGATACTTGTTCAACTTGTTTTTAAATAAATTATTTCAACTACATAGACCACCAAGGCTTTATTCCAGGACTTCACTATTCTTACTCATGGAAGTTTTTCTGAATATCTAATATAACTAGTCCTTTTTGCAATTTAAGGTTGTTCTTTTTTATTCCATTTACAATAAACAAGGAAAACACATTGGTCTCATCTCCTTTGCTAATTGTTGATTTACCACATTCCTTCTCCACACTGTATTCCCCGAGTCTTCTTTAAGACAAAAAAAATCCAATTCACTTATTCCTTCCTCACAGATGATAGTTTCCAGACTTCAAATCACTGTTGCTGTTCTCCTCTATGTACTTCTCAGCCAGTCCTCTGCCTATCTTGGAGAGCAAAAGCCAGAACTGAACAGAGTATTCTAACTATTCTTACTATTGCTGTGCAGAATGGGGGGATCACATCACATGTTTTGGATAGAGAGTTCTGTTTATGTTTTCCTTCTCACAGCAGGGTGCCTCTCTCCATTTGTGTTCAGCACACGAGCCATACTAATCCACAGATTGTCCTCGGTGCACAAATACTAGTTGGCCTCTTGTTTTGATTACTTGAGCAAAACATTTTTCTTACTTCTAGTGTGAAGTGACATGAAAACAATGTAATTTGAATCTATTCCAAGGAACAAGAGGCCCCTTTTAAAATTCCTTCCCCAGCTTCACAAGACCTTTCAAAATGTTTTAAGACTGTCTATGTTAGTAGAGCAGCTGTCCCCATCACTCAATAATAATAATAAAGTATCCCTGTCACAGCCAAGCCACATATTATTCATATGCTGTAATAACAGTGCTTTTAAGGAAGAAAGCATGACGATTTCAAGTAAATATTTATTTGATGCTATTTCTTGCTTTCAGAAAAATGAAAAACAGATTTTTCTATCCTTCCCTTTTCAAGCATGTACACTCACAGGCACAAATTAGGAGGATGCAGGATTCTGTCACTGATAGAGAGCTGTTAAAATACTTCTAGGATATAACTGGTGCCTAGAGAAGACGACTTTCTTTTGATGAATGGAAATTTTTTGTGACATAGGTTGGAATAACATTTTAGGTGTAATTCTCCTAAGTATTTCAGCTGCATGATAACACTATTTTAGAAAAAAAAAAAAAATCTGCAATTGCTGATCAAAGCACTGATACATGTAGGTCCTAGCCTTAAAGCAAGGGACTAAGCTAAAAACTTGATTTTAAGTGTGACATAGAGCATAAGAGAGGGTTACCAAAATGCAGAGCCAGAGTCCAATTAAAAAAATAAACAATTACTCTATTAAATATGAAAATAATGAAAATAATTAGATTGTTCAAGAATTTCATAGGGGTTACAGGTTTGTTTTAAATTAACTATCTTGGTTTACTTTTTGTGAACAATAGCTTTTGAGGATTATATGAGAAATACTGAATAAGCAGATCAATTAAAAAGTTATTAAGGAAAATAACGATTTCTGTGAAATGATTGTGGAGTTTCTATGTTCTGTTACTGTCAAATCAATTATGCAATTTCTCAGGAATTACAAGTCAAGGTAAAAGCAAGCTAATGGACTGGTAGAAGCAATACCTTTGCAGCTGACATTATACAAAAACTGAGAGTAACATTGGGCTGCTCAAAGCATATTCAGCTTTTCCTGAACATGTCCTTCAACTTTTCACTGGCTCAAGAGCCAAACTTAAAGCTTTTAATCTCTGTTTATTAGTGTTACAACTAATAAGGAATTAAAAACAGTTTCTGAAGAATGCCTTTGAAACATCAAACGAAAACAAGTTATTTATACATCATATTACATTATATTTACACATTAGATTTTCCTCTGTTAGCATAAATATTTTGAAAGCTTTTGACATCAAATTGATATACAGTGACAATTCTCAATTTAATGTTTTTCACCCATTCATAACTTAAGATAACTTCTTTTGTAGGCAGTTCGCTCGTAAAAGTTAAGCTATCATTGTATCAGGGATTTCTCCTCAGAATGAGTCTTCTTAAGGTTATGTTATGCATTTCTGAGGCCACACTTGAAAAATTCAGTGAAATTTGCTCTCTCACAGAGGCTACTTCGTCAGCATTCATTTGGGAGGTTAAGAGCTACCTTGCAAGTACATAACAAGAGGAGACAATTTACTGCCACAACACAAGATTTCAGTGACAATCTATAAAAATGATAACATAAAGGTATTATTTGTGACTAGTAATGATTGAGAGAGTCATATCTATTATTAAAAAAACAAAACAAAGCAAAGCAAAAGTTTAGCTTTCCAGACTGCTAGAAAGCTCGCCATCATTGAATAAACGTAACACTGGCACCATCACTTCTCACAGGGAAAGAACAGGAAACACCCGTTTCCAACAAGCAACTGAGAAGTTCTAGCCCACTTTCATGTGAGTATCTAGATACAGTTTCCAGGACAACCCACTGTAAACAAGCCTAACTAACTGAAGTGGCACGACTGACTGCAAATTAGCAATAAAGATATTATGGATTTTTGCTATAGCTTTCATGCTTTGGGGATGTTGAACAGAATATAAACCAGTCTTGCAGCCTGTGTTGCTCAGCATCCACCTCCCTTTGATTAATCAAAGTGGTTCCTATCCCCCTGAATTTTCACCTGGGGAGGATGGAGAATAAGCCAAGCACGACTTTTTTAAATATCATATTCTCATCTGTATAGCACTGGTTTATTCCAAAGACATTTTAGACTTCCCTATTGCAGACCCTTTACATTTCCTCTACATGAGTTTCAGCCATTAGCTAGTAAGGGAAGAAAATATAATCACCTTCTAGTGTTTTTTTACCATATTCCCAAAATTTATACTGATACTATCCCCAAAAGGCAGTGTCCTTTATGGAAAGACAGCTGGATCTGCTGAGAAGAAAAGCCTTTGCAGCACGTGGATTCAGGAAATGTGTAGTACTGCTATGGACAGCTGTGTTTAAAGTTATTTTTCACTGTTCTTAAAGACGTAGTTAAATATTTTGAGGTTTTTGTGTAATTGCAGCAATCTAAAATGTGGTATAATACAGCACAGTAATTTAATATCCCTACAGCTGGGTTTCCAATACTGCAAAGAGTGTACTTACACCCCTTTTCCCTCCTTCTTGTTGCTAAAGACAATATGGTCAGAATCAGTGCTTATATTTAAAGGACATTTTCTCTGAATTGTCAAACTTTTCAGCATGTCAAAAATTATTAAATGGGATTGCCAGTTGTTTCAGAGAGCACATGGGGTAAAAAAGACTTAGATAGTCTTCCAAAATCCTGAAATGTCAGCAAATCCAAATGCTTCCTTTGATGTAATTTCAAACATCTGAAAAACATTATTAACCCAATGGCAAGGATTCCTCTTAAATCACTAATGAGACAAAGAAGATAATAGACCTGATTCTCACTGTCTTTTATCTCATATAATTATTAGCTGTGTAAAATGTGTACTCAAGCAGACGCTAATTTTAAAATTGAAAGGGTGAGCAGTAGGTATTTCCTCTATCAAAAGCAAGCTCTTTGGCATAATTTGACGGCCAGTTTTACATTACCTGACTCACGTTTACTTTGGAATATTTCTTCTGTTAAGCACTTTCTAAAGAAAAGATATTGACTACTAATTGGTGGTCAGTTCTCCTTTCATTTTCCTCTTCCATATCAGCTGCATCTCTGATCGTTAAGTGAGAGTGGGAATACCAGGTTATGTGCCCTCAAGGAAGTACAATAATTAGCAATGAATAATACCTTGAGAATGTCAAGATTTCAAGAAAAGTAATTTGTTCTCTTCACCCGAATTTATTTTTCTAGTAAGGTTTTTGTTTTGTACTTTGGCCCATGCTTAGTGGCTGTCATGGTTTACTAGAGATAATAAATTATGTGACAGGATACTATTTCAGTAATGCTATAACTGCAGTGCGGAAAGAGACATGTTCTGTTGAAAAAGGAATACGGACAGAATGCGTTATAAAGCATAGTAGAAACCATTCCCCCCTTTTTTTTTGTTCCCCAAGGGGTTTGGCATTATTGTATTTACTAATATGTCATCCAAGAGGTTACTGTTATATTTATTTTCCTCTTTTATGTACTTGCAATTGTGTAAATGACTGCAAAAATACAAGGTGATCAAGAAGACGGGTTGGTGGGCTGGTTGTAACCAAAGACAAGTCTGGTAGAAATTCTTCAGCTAAAAAACAGTGAGGATCTTTCTCTAAGGAAATCTCTCTGAGGACAGGAAACTAAAAAACTACTTAGAAATTAATTGTAGATTTACAGCAATGCAACCATTTGCTTTGTGTGGGTTTTTTGTGGGTTTTTTGGGGCTTTTGTTGTTGTTGCTGTGTTTTGTTTTGGTTTGAGTTTTTTATTTTTGTCTTTAAAGCCATAAATAAAAGGGGAGAGTGAAAGAGAAAAAGGCATAACTGAATGTATTTCCATATAAGGGTGAAGCTTCCATAAAACACTTTACACTGAATGTGGAAATTCCCTGGGTGTTTCTGGGCTCCTGTCATGCCAGAGCCATTATCAAATCATAGGCGTATATATTCCTCATAGCAAAAACTGTTTTTAAGAGGTAGATGCAGTTGATTAAGTTAACATTTAACAGCTACTGCCCAGTCAATGCTTTGACTACTTTAGAAGCACAAGGCATAATGCCAGATGAGCATTACCAATACATATGGTCTATCACAGGAACATCTGTAACTCTCCGTTAGTGTGCGGCTGGAAGTTCTGTCTCACATCTTCTAAACACAGCTGTTTGGAAATATGTAAAACAGTTTCCATAAACTTCTCAATGATCTGGTATACTGGAGAAGGGAAGAAATTATATTCATTCAATAATATAACACAGAAAGTCTTAAAATTATTCTGTAAACTGGAAGGTGGTCAGCTAGAAATGCCCAAGGACTTAAAGATGAAAAAAGGATAGTAGTAAAATGCCATGTGTTGCAGGCAAGAAAAAGGAATCCTAGGAAACACCAGCAGATGCACTTTTATTAGGAATAGGTCCCATTCAACATGTTCAAAAACCTAAAACAGATCCAGAGGAGGACTACTTGAATTACAAAAATATGAAATTTGTCTTTCACATGAGAAGGCTCGAAGAGCTTTATTTTTTTAGTCTGATGATAGAAACCGCAAGGATATATGACAGATCTCTGGAAACTGAGCATATCCTTATAATCCTGATGAGGGATAAATACCAAGAACAAAAAAGAACTCTTTAAGCTAAGAAAGAATGCGGGGGAGAGGAAAAAAAAATTAGAGAATAAAATGAGTCATTAGTGTTTTTAGCTTTCTTCTCACAGAAGAAAGTGTTCTAATCTAGAGAGTATCCAAGATTTCAGATAGACTTCCAGTGAAAGCAATAGGGGTAAACGCCTTCAAAAGGAGAACTCCTTTTATGGAACATAACATGATTGCCTACAGTAGAGTGGGATTTCTCTCAATGACTAAGTAACTTCCTTCTAGTCCATTGTTTCCATTACTGTGTGAATATGGATGTGTACACACACATATACATGTCTATGTAGATAAAATTTCCAGTACACAGAAACTACACGTTATTGTATAATGCATTGTACCCATGACAGTGCGTAGTACACGTGAACAGTACATAAAGATATAGGAAACCCTGGTTAGGAATTAAATGTCGTTAGCTCTTGTCACTGCAAAGCAAAATATGTACTTTGGATGTATAGCCCTTAATCAGTATTTTTATTGACTCTAAGATATTATAAAATATTTTCAGTTTAGATGTACACAACAGCAAACCAAGAACAAATACTTTTTTCTAGGAATAAGTTAGGGTTTGATGCACCTAAGCATACTCTGAAAAAAAGTGTATAACTTATGAGTGACTCACTAGGGCACCAGCTTTGGAAAGTCTGTTCAATTCCTGCTCTGTCGTGGACCTAGAATTAGTCAGAAGAAAGCCAAGAAGAGAATATTTTTACTATTGTAGGTTCAGTCACAGTGTTGATGGAATTCCTGAAATTAGTGCAATCTTTCTTACTACTCTGTGCACAGCAGAGACTCAAGACCATGTGATAAAAATGAAGTCAGTCCAGTAACCCACTGACAGGGGAAGAAGTGATGTCATTCCTTCCACCGCCTCCCTCAGGCCCAGATACCCAGCTCTGTCCTCTACTCCCTCATACCAGCTCTGTGGCTGCCCCTCAGAAATCTAATTCAGCTCACCAAGCTCACTATTTCTGTTTTACCGATCAAAACAGGGAAGGGTCAAGTTCAGCCTCTCAAAATTAGGATCACAGGAAACAAGGCTACATCTAATTAGTATCATCTGAAACTGCATTCACAACCTTCAAAACGGATAAAAAATGCAATTTCCCAAGATAAATAACACCCTTTTCTCAAATCTTCTTTAGGCAATCACTCTTCTAAAATGTTGAGAAGCAGAAAGGAGAGATGGTTTGTCCAATATTATACCAAAAAATCACTTATTTATATCTAGCATATTTCTAGTAAACTAGTAATCTTTAGAACCAAATTTCTTCTGGATAGCTAAGAAATTGTGTGTATTTGTGAGTGTATTATATGTAAATAAACAAAGAACTGAATTACCCATTTCATACTTCAAGACCATTTATAGCCAAAATACCTGTGGCATTGGTGAATTTCTATTCTGGATAAGGAGGGGAAGGAGGAAGAGTGTACACAAACTGTTTTGTTTGATTGCTTGGGATTAGATTTGTCTTGTACTGGCAGGAAATTCTCATGAGATTAATTGGTAAATTGAGTGGGGCTTACAAATGTCAAGCTGGTAGGAATCTTAGTGACAATTAGCCAATCAACCACAATACATTGTTTAGTTACACTGAAATAGCCATTTATCTAGTTATGTCTATCTACATACAGGAACACAGCAAAATTTTCGTTCCACAGTCATTGTTGACCAACATGAACTATTACAAATCTCTAAATGAAACTAGATGCTCTCAGCATTTTCCTACATCAAAGTTGTTCTCAGCTTTGTGATTATTAGTGATGTGTTCATTCAGCTTATTCAAACTTTCAAGGAATAGACAGAAAAAGAAATGGAAAGTATCTCTGATTATTGACTTAACATTTTTTAATAGGATGGCTAAAGTAAAATTCACACATCACTAACAAAATGTCAAAATAGAAATAATTTAATGGCTGCTGAACACTTTTAATTCTCATTAGTGACAGGAGTCATTTACCTTATTGTGACTGGCATCATGCTCATTATTCTAATTTATTTCCTTCCCTTCTCTTCCTGATGACTCAACAGCTGCTTACCATGCATTTGAATAAAACTGTTTTTCAGTGCAATCAGGTAAGTTTGTATTGGTTTATTTGCATTTTTTTTCCTATTTAACAGATAGAACAAATCCTCCCACAACAGACTATGCATCTACAGCTCTGCAGAACTTCATTCAAAAGAAATTTCACTAATTTTCTTCTTTAGTTCTTTTTAGTACTGTTATGTTGCTTGCACTTGTGATAATTCCTTGCCAAAGAATGAAATGCTCTCTTTTCCTGGAATGCTAAAACGACTAGATATCAGACCCATAGGTCTATAGATTAAGCTATGTTTTTGTGCCTCAGCAAAGAAATTGCAACCAAATCTTTATGAGTACTATACATTTCCATTTCCCCTGAACTCTCTAGGTACCAACTCCTTAGTTATTTTTGTTGAGAAGTTTCCTATTGTGAAGGGAATTACATGAAAAGTGCAAGTGCTGGAGGTACACTGAGGAAATATTGTTGTGCTCTGAGTCAGACTGGATGGAGTCAGAACACATGACTTATGTGTTAAGAGACACATGTTTCTTACACTGGCTGAAAATAATGGAAATCCCAGATATACCTCAGCTTTTGCAGAGTTTATAACAGCTGTGCTGAAATTCTTGTCATCCAATTGCAAGTGATAAATATTATCTTTCCCTTCCTTCATTGGATCTACTCTAAATTACAAGTTTATGTGGTTTTTATCTCAGAAAATATATAGAAAAATCTGGATACAAATTTCTGTGTAAAATGTATGATGCCTACAGTCAGAATAGCTTCTTCTTTTGGTTCATCTTTCACACATAGTCCAGGGTAAGCCTTTGTATCTTCATGTAACTCCAGAAAGCTTTATCTCACACTACTGTAAACACAAAGTCCAAAAAACAAGTTATAGATACCAGCTTCCTTGTGAGTGTAATCAAAGCCTGTGACCTTTGCTCCTCTGGTATCTTTAGCTGGATTCTGAACTTGCTACCACTTCCTTAAACTGCACTACTCAAATGTGAATTTATCTCATTAATACCACCCCGTTTTCACATCTGCATGGCAGGAGATATTTTGGAATGTTTTATCACACACACACACACACACACAAAAATATCATACAATTCACTTTTCTCAAAATGGCTGAATGCAAGTACTTGTGCAATCATAGAAAGCTTTTTTTTTTCCCCTGGCATGGCACAGAGATTTAAACCTTGCTTTCTCAAAACCATGGCAATTGCTCTTCAGAATGTACAGTGACAAAAAGGGGATTATTGTGAAAGGGGAGAAAAACTGGAGACCAAACTTAGATCTGAAATTCCCTGTGGAAGTGGACTTTTTGAAACTTGGATTATTCCCTTTGGGTAATTCAGAATTTTTCCTTAAAAAATTAAGAACGACTTCACTTACTTGTTGTTTTCCTTTTTGTGTTTTGTTTTTAACTTTTACCCTGGAAATGTCCGAATGAGCTGCCTTCCCTGCTGACTGTAGAAGTGGTATTTGCTAGATTCCTTGAAGAGTGTCTTTTTAAGAGACAACATACTCCACAAAGTAAATGTACAAGATTTTAACTTCATGTCTTCAGCAGGGTGGGACACAGTGGTGGTGTGCTTGAGAGCAATAACTCTGATTCGTACTAGCATGACAGATCACTTCTCCTGAACCTTTTTCTTCTGTTTTATCATTACCTCTCCAGCTTCATCTGCACATTCAAATGACTTGTCAGCTTTGTATCAGAGGGCTGATGGACTACTGCCTCTTGCTTGATCCTGTTATGTCAAAGTCGCATAAAAGACAGGTTTTTGTGCCACTGAAGAGCCTTCCCACCTGTGATAAATGGGTCATTTCACATTGTTTAGGAGAAGAGGATGAAGAACTCTTTTGCCCTGAAAATTCATGTGACAGAGGAGGAAAATAGTGTACAAAAGTTTCAGCAAAATAGATTTGTTTCTTGTGGTCTTCTGCTCAGTTAAAACAAACACCTCTCAAGCCTAAAGTGATCTCTTAAATTTAGTATTCTCTTTGCCCTCAGTTGTGTACATATTTTTGTGGACAGTAAGAAAACCAGTAATATAATAAGTTCATTGTTACATGTTAAATTTTTACTCAGTAAACTTGGCAAGAATGTTTCCAGTTGACTCAGAAATGTATCAAGCTATTGCTTTGGAAAACAGGATATTAAAATGCTTGCTGATAATTTTGTTTCCCCTGGAAAAAAAAAAAAAAAAAAGGAGATAAGTCCTCCCTGAACTGTTATGTGATGATAGTGACTGTGTTTCAAATCACTCTTAGTTCTTGTTAAAACACACATGAAATTGATGAATTACTGATCTGTGTAACTAATTGTGTCTGCCAGGTTCCAAAAATAAAATATATGCTCCTTGGTTCAAAACATCATTAGCTCCAAGATTTATTATGCTATGCTCTTGCCATTCCCCACTTATCATTACTATTATAGATATATATTTGATGCTATTAGACAAAGAAAGTAATCAGTTTAGCTGTTCAAGAATATGAAAGCTTAATAGGATTTTCATGTTTTACAAGACTGACATGTATGAGATCCTGTTCGTACTAAAGACATCTTTGCTTGGGGACTACATGAAACAAGATTACTTCAGGTTTTACAGTCTCAACGATAACTATAAAGAATAATCTCATTACCCTTCAAATTCTGCTTTACATGAATTCAGTAGTTTCATATGAACATGATAACATGTCATAATTAACTACAAATCCTCTACCAAAAAAACATAAATATTCATGGAAAGAAGACTACATAATATAGATACATAGTCTGCCTCTAAAGAAGAAAATAAACCTTTTTCTAAGTTAGACTTAGAGGCTGAAGCTTTTGACAACATCTTTTTGCACTTCACCTTTCTGGCTAGAGTGAAGCCTACTGAGATTCTAAAAATTATTTTTCAAAATAATAATAATAAATATATTTCTAACAACAAGCATAAGAGAACTGTTATGCACTACTGTACTTTACATAATAATTATTTTTTACATAGGGAGTCAATCTTCAGCAAAAATTTCATTTGTGTAACAATCCAGATAGTAGGAAGAATCTATCCGCAAGGTAGAACTCGCACATTAACACACAGTGACAAAAACTCATAGAAAATTATGTGAAATCTGATCTACTCCTCTTCTACTTGACGGTTTCACAAAAATTGCTCTGGAATGGAGCTGAAATGATATTTGGGTTTGCTTCAGATAATAATAATTTACAAACATCTAGAAATTTCTAAAGGCTGAGAAGAAGTATTTAAACATAACTCAGCCATGCTACCTTAGGTCAAAGCTCCATGTAGTCCAATAGTCTGCCTGTGACAAGAGCCAATGGTACATGCTTCGAAAAAGTGTATCAGAAAAAGCATATAACATACTTTCTGTGAATATTCCTGATAAGCAATCATTTGCAATTATCCACAAGCTGTAGGTGATTACTGCATATTTAGAAATCCCCAATGGAGATTTATCCTGTGAACTTGTTCAGGTTTCCCTTGGAGGAGATAAAAAACTTGGTATCTACAGTACCTGTAGAATGGATTTTCATAGTTTAACTATGTATTATGTGAAAAATGCTTTTGATTGGAATTCAGTAGTTATGACTGACTATGAGACCAGGAATATTTTAGGTATGGATTATTTTGGTACAACATGGGGGTTTGTTTTATTTTGTTGCTCAGCGTTCATACACACAGAAAATCTAAATTACAATAACATACATTCTTTAAAGTATCTCAGGTCACTTGTCACATGTAAGAGTAAGAATACCAAACTGCCTTAAATTACAATCAGACGCTTCGCACAATTGTCATAATTCTGTGTACCTGTAATAATTCTACATTGCCTGGGCACAACTGCTTCAAAGACAAATAGCACCTTCTTGAGATGGTGCTAATAATTAAAATATGAATTCTTCAGAGATCCTGCTGACATGCTCTGGTAGCAAGCATATGGAAACCTCATACCGCCACGTATCACTGCTATTATCTACAGTGCCCATCACTAGTAACATTCTATCTAAATAAAAATAATATCAGTGCGGTACCATGTGTTGAAATTCAAAATTGATAGTGTATTTGAGCTTTTCACCATTTAAAAAAAGACAGCCATTTTTCATTTCCAAATATAGTACACAAAGTCTTTTTTTAACTACTGTGACTTTGCATTCCTAAAAAATTGCCTGGCCATGAGGATAGCTCTTGTTTTGTAAGGCAGAACTAAGTAAAATATTACAATGAAAAAGCACTTGCTACTCATAGCAGCTCATACTTTCTTTGTGGTTGGTTCCTTAATCCAGTGTTAACTTCTCAAATACATATGGCTTATCTCTGTATATTGAGAAAGAGCATATAAGAACATAACCCAAGAGAAAAATGTCCATTCACTGTGACACTAGGGTCACTGTTGTCTGAATTTACTGGACAAACTCCAGTTTCTAATCTTATCAGCTGTAAAACTTCCAAACCATACACGGCTTCCTCCACTGCCCTGGCTTTGATCCAGCAGTGTTACTGCTACTGAAAAAGCTGTGGAAGTCACATCATGTCTTAGACGTTGGCTCTAAAGCATAATGAATATTTCAATGTCATACACATTTTTTCTTCAGTTCATTTATAGAACCACAAACCAGCCAGACAAGCATCATAAGTCTGTTCCGAAATTCCAAATGTATCATTAAAAGCAGGAATTTCTTCTATATCTCTAACTAAAAAACAAACTGAGAAATATACAGAACTAGCAAACAAACAAGCTGACTCACAGCTGCATCAGGCCCCATACTCATTCAAGTCTATAAACTGCTGGGCAAACAACAAGGATGAGGCTTCGCCCTACATGCAAGTTCATATTTAATTCAGTTCTCTCTCTTTCCAGAAATTCCATGGTGATTCAGTCTCATCAGTTGATATTAATATTTAGCCATTACAAAAACTAAATGATATTACTAGGTAACACATGATCTAGACTTTCGAAGTCTCTCTGTACAGAACTTTAATTTATAACTTCGCCTTTACCCCTGACATGATATATGACCCTTAGCACATAATTACGCTGCATTTTACAACCTGGAATGTCTATATGAATGTCTCCTTCTCTGGAGACATTCAAAACCTGCCTAGATGCCTCCCTGTGTAACATTATCTAGGTGTTCCTGCTCCAGCGAGGGATTTGGACTAGCTGATCTTTCGAGGTCCCTTCCAATCCCTGTCATTCTGTGATTCTGTGAAACATAGCCTACATAGAAAAGCCCTATTTATTGGACAATTTGACCAAAGAAAACAATGGGTTTGGATGACTTTTTACCAAAAGAAAAAAATGTAACCAAAAATCGTAGAAAAACTCAATATTTTAAATAAACCCTTTCATTTTCAATTAATGAAATAACATATAGTATTGTAATTTCAATAAAATCCAAGAGAAATTCAATCTAATTAACTTAAAGCTTTGTTTTAAACAGAAAGGAAAATGCAAAACGAAAGGTAAATATCCTTATTTTTCTACAAGAAGTGATCTACACCAAATCAGTTTGATAAAAAATACAGCATCCAAAGTAAGATTAGTAACAAAATGTTCTGGTTCTAAATGAGGACACATAAACAATTTTAAAAGTTACCTCCTTTATGTTTTATGCAGTTTAATTTTCTTTCAAAGAACATCCCTACTGAACACTTCACCTTTTTGTGAGATTATTTTTCTTTGTTGCCTTTTTTCCCCGACTCTTTCATAATTAAAAAAAACCACAAACAAACAACTAAACACCAACCAAGCAAACAAACAAACAAAGAAAAAAAAACACACACAAAAAAAACTTGCTTGACTTTATATTTAGGTAGATATATATTACATTCTGTAGTCAAACAATACTGCTTAAACTGGGTGTGAGGCACAATAAAAATATTTGGGCAGGATACAGTATCAGATCAATTTACATAACTCTAACCCTGGATTTACTCATCACTTTCCTGCAAAAGGCCTGTGCCACCATGTGTACAGTTACCACAGCATAACTCTGTCTCTTTGACAATTACTGTTGGAGCTTTCACTTGTAAGTTTCTCATTTGCTTTTCACTATGCCCAGTAGGTAGATCACTTAGATAAGAAAACATATTTAAAGCATGATTTATTCCACACTGTTATTAACTGCTATTTCGATGCAAACAAAAGAATTGGCAGTTGCTAAATGAAATGCACAATGACAAAAACATTACTGACCACATTTTATGGCTTGATTCTGTTCTGTGTAAAGCCAGAGTATATTTTGAGCAATCACCTCACTTGTTTGTCTAACTGGAACACCAGTGCGAGCACCGAGTTGGATTCTGTGCACCCCACCTTCCTGTACAAGCATCTTCCAAGAGCTAACGTGAAGCACAGTGGCTGTTGTTGTTACCCAGATTTTACTGACAAAGAACCTGAGATAAGATAGAGATCTTACTAACAATTTGTTGTAGCCTACACAACAAGTCAGAGGAGGTCAAGCAGCTTGTCTTAGTCCAAGAAGTCTTAATATCAACAGAATTAAATGACCTTGACTTCATAGTCCTGTCTTAGAACACTTCTCTTTCTGCTCAAGTGAAGAACTTTCATAAATTGAATACACATATAAACATCCTTTTCAGTTTGTATAATACCTCCATGGCTATCAAAAATCTCTCTATTGCCAGTTTTGTATAGATGTCTATTTGTGACCACTGGTTTTTGATTAAAAAGAAATAATAATAATGTCCTGAAGCACTCCATGTATTCTACATTTGTTGTCATTCTTCTTGGCTCAGAGTTAAGAGCCCCCTCTGTCCTTCCAGTGTGATAAGGAGTAAAAATATTGCTCCAAGATGTTCTAGTAGTGAAGTAAACGGAATGAATTTAAGCATATGTAGAATTTAACCTTGAAGATACAATGTAAACTGTGCCCTGTTTTCACTACAATTATTGATCTGAAGATGTTAGACTCTTCAAAACACCTACATCAAAACCAGGAAGGATCTCTCTATTTGGGAAATACAGCTTGTCATGCTAAAGATTATAGTGATAATTAAAATGAAATATTAAGCATAATTAGATAACTGATAACAGACTGACCAGCTGCTATGCTGCTACAGAATGAATGATTCAAATGACACAGTCTGCAAGAAAAGACGAGGAAATAAAAGAAATCAGTTTATATAATCCTAAGACTATAAGATATTATTTTATAATTAATATTAATTAATAGTTGCTGTCAATTTCATTTAATAGATTCATTCCTGAGCTATTATTTTTATCAATTTATGTTATGTATTATTTTGTTGCATTATTGATACTCATAAGTCAAGGTGAAAAAACAAATGGCTAAATATCTCCTAAATGTTTTGAATTGTATTGTTTACATAAAACTATGTAAGTTTATATATGTGTGTGTACATACATGTACATAAACAGTACCATATATATTAGCTACTTGAAAGTTTTATTATTCTTATAAGCCTGTAGAAGACAGCAAATATTTAGCAAGAAGAATTTCACTGTGTATTATTAGGAGACCAGAAACATACATGGTGCTATGGGCAAGTTACCACTACATGATTGACACAGAAAAGGGGCAACTGGATTGACAATTTCTGTCAAGATTGTCTGTGCTAACTGCAAAAGAAGACCTTTCTACATCCTCGGTGCATTCCTGTATCCCCTGCCTTCTCACACTCATAACTGGCATAGTGAGGCAATGTTTCCCTACACTGCTGTTTTCAGTCTTCCGTAACAGAAGGAGAGAGAACTCATGCATTATATTAAACAATTATCGCAAAATGAATCATTATCTGTGATATATCAGAAAAAAATTCTAAGATTAATTATGACATGTTCTAGCTACAGCATTCGGAACCCTGCCATTTTCTAAACTTGTTTTCAGCTAACTTTCTTGAAAACAAATAAAAACCCCACAGGTTTTGTTTTGATACTGGTTCCTATAAGTTTTCTTAGCAAACTTAGCTATGTTGTTTATCTAACCTGTAGCATCATTATTATTTCTTCTTCAGATTCCACAAACAATCTACCACAACATAAACATACTGTCAAGCAAACACACAAAGAAAATAAAATCACTAACACAAACAAAAATAAGCAGCCTCTTGCTAAAAAGAGAAACATTACCTATCTAAATTAAACAAAACCTTACTTTGTGCAGCTCCCTAAGCAAAAACTTCATAGGTTTGCATAACACCTTCTTCATAAAGGTTCTACAGCAGGCTCTACCAAACTCATGTGGAAAAGAGAAGGGACTCAAATTCCAAAATGTAGCCTGTAAGCTACAAAGCATTTAGCAGCTGCTTAATTCGAGGCGGGCAAATAGTCCAAATGACTGTAAGCTCCGTGTGCCGGTCTGCCTGCTTACTTGCCTGCCTGCAGCTAGTGAAACCTTTTCCAAACATGAAAGCCATTTTCAAAGAGGATGTGTCTTCACCTGTGGTAACAAATGCCTAATAAATCCTTAATGAAGACAGGCGATTTGGAGTTTTCACACTTTAGTAATTTGCCATAGCAGATTGTGCTGCAGTAAGGGTCCAGCTAGATCTCCAAATTCGTGTTGAAATTATGAATTTACTTATCTTCATTTGGACTTTACCTCTTACTGGTAATCTTAGTTGTCACACACTAGCCACATTGAGTAATGAACACATTGATTTTGGGAGGAAAACAAGACGTATGAGATGGCTCATCTGTTTACCTGAGGTCTAAATTAGGACTCATTTGAAAACAAAGAAGTCAGCTAATGATTGCATTGAGAATAGTCTGGCGATCTTTATCACTTTAGGGTTACAAAAGAAGGAAGTTTCTCGAACTATTAGGATACAAATAACTCGTAATGACCCCTGGGAAGTGGACTATGTGTGGGGATAGATATTGATCCTTTTTCAAGGATCATTCTTGGCAAAGTTTGCTAATTAGACTGAATACTCTAGGGTTTTTCAAATAAAATATTTATTTTTCCCTGGCAAGCAACCTGTAGGTTTACATTATTTTAAAATTCTAAGCCAGGGTTCTAGTGATTTTCCTGATTTTTCCAAATGAAACATATACTTGTGATATTCCTAGAATCTGTTTAGTTCGGTTCGGTTTTCAGTGAAGATAATTTCTGCTTTATTACTTTAGAAAATGGTAATTTGAGAAGGATTGGTTTAAACTGTTCGTTTTGCTTTGTTTTATTTTTACATCCAGAGTTACAGCCCTATGCTGAAGTAAAAGCTTAGTAGAGGCAAGATTCTTCAGTTTTGTCTTTAAGCAAAACAGATTTGGTCAGCAGTATGCCTTCAGATGTCTTCCTTCTTTTTTTTCTTTTTTTTAATGTTTGTTTACCTGGTAGAAAAACTGAACTTCCTTGTCACTGCATGCATTTTGCTTGTAGTAATTGCCCTAAGGTAAATACTTACTTAATAATGAAAGCCAGTCTAAGGTTTTTATAATTACGGTTTTTGGAGTGGTGGTTGCACGGACTTGGTAAGAGTATGAAGTCTGATGCCTGCTCTGGTACTAGTCTGAAATTATTACTGGTTAGTAAATACTAAGACTTCCTTTTTCCCTTTAAAACAATCCAACACAGAACCAAGTTAACTTATTTTTTTTCTCTTTTTCAGACAATTTTTTTTTCTCAAATTATGTCTCTAGGTACATTCTGAATATGAAGTTTAAAGCAACTCCATATTTTATCCTACAGTGCCACACCTTTACCATGGCACCTGAACAGACAAGCAAAGTCAGTATAAACCTCGAAAAAATTGCACATAAAAATTCATATGCAATCATTAAATGGACTTTTTGCATACAAGTTTAATTAACAGCAAAGTTCATCCAGTAATTTCCAGTATATAAGTACATGTTTTTCACTCATACTTGTCATTAATCACATGACTAACTTCCTTTTGACACTTTTCTTCTTTGAAACATGCTAATCGGAGAGTTTGGCAGACTGCTTGTCTGTAACAGAGAACCACATTTAGACAAATTTGTTAAGAATGCCAGTGTAAATGAATCAGTTTCAGTAAAGTGACTACTGAAAGGTACTGATGACAAAACTAATTTTATTTAGAAGAACAAATATAAAGAAGTAATGAGTAGGCAATATAAATAAATAATAAACCAGAACTGAAGTACAGAAAACTAGGAGACTGTGGGTTCAGAGTAATATTTGTAGCCTAGTATCCTGGTTCTAGAAGACAAAGGAAGTAGCCAGGGAAAAGCAAGTACAGGGCAAGCATAGACTGTATTTGCTCTAATAATTTCCCGACCTCAACTGTTTTCAGCTTATGGAATTTCTTGAACCTGATGTAGTTTATCTGTTTAATAATCTCTCCCAAGTACTGGCATCACATTTCCAACTTTCTTTACACTTGTCTGCTTGAGCCCATGTTAATTTTTTGAATATAAAACATCCTTTGGCAAAAAGTTCAAAGAATCCAAAAGCCCACTGCATTATCAACCACCTCCTTCTGTTTTAAACTAGATTTATACGATTGGTGCCTACTTCTTAACCTGTGACAGTGAAATGTCCCTCCAGCCTCTCCACAACTATCTCCAGATAGTTTTGATCCTGTAGAGTTTTACCATATGCCTATCCAGTCATCTCTCTTTCAGTTGAAAATCATTCAGTTTAATCATTACTCATGCTGAAGCTATATCTTTTATCATCTTTGTTGTTCTTTAATTCTTTAGAATTCCTTCTGTAGACCTATATTCTGCTGTAGTGAGATGGGAAAAAAAAATACAGTATTCTAGGAGAAGATGAAGTGTGTGTTTACAAAGTGGTATAAATGTTTATTTAGCATTTGTTCTTCCTTCCGTTTGTAATAATTCTTAACATTCCTTTCTGTCCACTGCTAAACATTAAGCCCATGTTTTGACAGAAGTAGTTATGATAGCACCAGTTCACTTGGGAGTGGTAATGGCAAAGTTGCAGACCGCCAGTTCACATGTGAAGTTTGGATTGGTTTTCCTCATGTGCATCATGTTGTATATATTTACAATGAATGTCAACTGCCCCTTCATTACAGCGTCACTTAGACTTCTAAATTCCTTTAGCTGCCTTCAAATATTCTAGTAAATAATATCATTTGAAAACTGTCTTACCCAGTAATAATACTGGGGTTTAAATAATGTATAAATATGTGGATGGGCACAGCTGAAGTGGTAACCTCTCTCTTGTGAGAAAAATATATATACTCTTTTTTTTAAACTTTTAACCAGTCATTTATCAGTGGGACCTTCCCTATTATTGCATGACTACTTAGTTACCTCAAAACCCTTTGTACAAATACAGGTAAACTGTGAGCCAGATCATCTTTAGCTTCATGTTTGCTGATTGCTTTGAAGATCTTCAGGAGGTTTGCAATGCAGGACATCACTTTAGTGAAGATATACTGAATCTTCCCAAAGGTATTTATCCGGGTTTCTAGCCTCAATTCATTTAACACATGCTAAGATTCTGATCCCATAGATTCGTAAATGGTTTTTTTGCTCACCTCAGTCATCTATTCAACAGCATGAGACTATTTAAATGAGTGAAGTCACATATATGCTGCATCTTTTTCAAGAATGTCCTGTGCTCTAATATGAAAAGAGGATCTGGTTCTTTCCCCTCTATAATAAATATAGAGCTATAAATGCACCCTAAAACCCCTAAGCTAACATAAGTGCATTATATTGCAATGATGCTGCATTACAATGACTTCTATTTCTGATAACTAAATTCTGTTAGAGGAATAAGTGTGAATCAGTTCTTATATGAAATAGATACTTAGTCTGGAAGACCAGAGGTAGAGTATCTGGTATTTGGCAAAAGAAGTTTTCAACATCCTTTACTCTCACTCTGAATTCATGTAGCACAGAGAGCCAAGAGCTGGAAAACGTTGTGTCAGAAGTGACACCAGTTGGGTTAAAAAAAGAA
Organism: Columba livia; assembly: GCF_036013475.1. Lineage (NCBI taxonomy): Eukaryota > Metazoa > Chordata > Aves > Columbiformes > Columbidae > Columba > Columba livia. Next base: position 38,371,555 of record NC_088605.1, read on the forward strand.
GAGGTTCTTTAGTCTGAGACTATAGATATGTGACAAAATAAAATGAAGAAGTAACACTAAATAAACTTCAAAGCAATATATATTAGGAAAATACACCTGTAAGCCATTCCCAGCCTAATTTCTTCTTGGTAATTTTGCAGAGAAGTGGAGGTGATTGGACCAGGTGATTGGACTCCTCCTACAGCTCAAGGCTCCAGGAAAAAATAAAACACTAGTACAGGATTTAAAAGCTTTGTTTTAATTCCCATAGAAGCAAAGATTCTCCAAGCTTGTAACAGCCTACCATTATGTGAAATGGTTATGAATATCCTTTGACTTTGACAAAGTCTTCAGAGTAATTATAGACTATCAATTTTTACAGATAGGAAAAAGCAGTAACACAAATTTGTAATACAGTAGAAGTAAGAGGCAGGCAGGAAATTTGGAAATATCAAAAAGATGCAGTCAGGGTGAAGTAGGAGACAGGAAGAGGAAACTTTGAAAAAGACTCTGTCACGGAGGGACCCCAAATTCAGTTTTATGCGGACAACAAGTTCCAAAACAGACTTTATTTTGGCCGGAAAAGTACAGCCAACGAACAGACCAAAACAGGGTTTATACAATTAGTTAGCATTCTGATAACATAAAATAAAGGTTCGGACATCAGTTGAGGAGATTATTAGGGTGCAGCAAAATAAGAATAATGAGGATCCACAGCGTGAATGCACGCACTCACAAGAAACAAAACCAGAGCCCCCTGCCTTGGGTACCCAAACACTCGCCTGGTTCAGCAGGGACTTAAATTATCACTCACCCAAACAAGGAGGTGAGGCGCTCCCAATCCCAGGAAGTTTCCCTAAACGGCGTTCCCACCTAAGGGGAGGGCTGCGACACAGACCCTGCTCCAAGGAGACCACACAAAGGGAATCTTCGGTGGGTACCCCGTTTTATAGTCTGATCAGATCTGACTGTGGGCATTCCAGAAGCTTCTCGGCTTCTCTGGGCCCCTCCTTCTCTGCTAACGACCCTGTCAAACCGACTCCGGGTCCCATGAAAGAGCCATTAACTGCCCCATTGAAGGAGAGAGGGATGTACAACTGCCACCACAGTTCTCAGAGGGGGGAAGTGCAACTGCCACAGGCTGTTGCTTGAATCTGATTAAACCTGCACCCAGAATAGAGTAATGCTGAGCAGGAAAAGTAGTTCAGTATGAGCAGCAAATCTCAGTTTTCCACATTTTAATAATCAAGACTGATACGGAGCCTGAACTGAAATTTTTCTTGGTTCAACTTTGAGTCAGGTGCTAGGGTCTCACCTGCTTTGGTGTTAAACTTATAACAGAAGGCAGTTCCAAGCAAAGTCCCTTGAACACCATTTAAGGGCAAATCTTCAGCTTTTATGTCTCTTATGTTAGAGTGAGAAACCACAATACCTTAATACAAGTCTTAAGGCAGCCAGAACACACAAAATCTGATTGTATGACTCAAGAAGCCCTTGCAGGCCTGTAAATATGCCAGTAGAGTACTTACATCAGTCAGCCACTATTATCAAGCTTGGCCAGAAAAATAGTCTCTTTGCAGGAGACAGACTCAAAATTGTACCCAAGCATTTCACAAGCAATGGTCAAGGCCAAAATGGACATATCCACAAAGGTTTATAATTTTAGTAAAAGCTAAAAAACACCTATAATTTATCTTAATCCCAGACATTTTTACAGGTTTGTTCTAAGCATTATTCCACTTGTTCATGAACAGAAGTTCAGCATAGACTATTTGATGGAAACATATTTTCTCCTTTAGACAAAAAAGGACTGATATTGGCACGTCTGTTTAAATGAGGAATCATCTAGACTATGGAACACCTGAGGCAGCTACAAGATAGATAACATCTAGCTTTTGGAATAAGGGCAATAAGGAAATTGTTTCAACAAAGCAACAGTGAAATGTATGGAGCTATTAAAGACATCCACATAATAGCTGGGGACACGATAATTACAGTGTCAATCAGGGAGGAACATTATCAGAAACAGAAGAAAGGGAAGGCAAAGATCCAAGTAGAAAATATTAATTTAATTCAAGTGAAGGCTGAAAGATGGTAAATACAAAAGGAATCTAGACAGATGACAGCAAAGATGAAGACTTCAGGAGCACTGAAAATTAAAATTTTATAGTACAGGAAAGTCTACAAAAGATCCTGCAGATAATTAGACTAACCATAGAGGGCACCCAAGGGAAGACAGCTCTGATGAGACAACAGAATAACTTGGTAGTGGTCAGAGAAACAGGATGGAGCTCTGCAGCAACCAGATACCGTGCTCTCTTATGTGTGACTGCAGTGCCTGCTGTTCAGTATATGGACATAAATTAATAGCTTTAACTCCCCTGTTGTCTGACTTTCCAATCATTACATCACTTTTCCTGTATTCTATCTGTTTCTAGACTAATATCCCTGTCTCGGTCATCATGCAGTTGGACACATGAAGATAGCTTAGGATCTCCTTTACAACAAGTAAAGTGAGCTCTCACTGAAACAGAATGAAATTTTACAGAAACCAAGAAGGAAAACCTGGCTGCCACGTTTGCCAGTAGAAACTATAACACACAAAGCTTCAATAGCAGAAAATGCGACAGGTGTAATAGAGAAGTGCTTCGTCATGAACTGCATCTGATGGATTACTGTACAGGATGATAAAAACACTGATCTATGTTACGAACTTAACTCTTGCACTGAGTACAAATTAGGTGAATATGTACAAGGATGCACACATAAAAATCCTGCAATGCAAACCTTATAGAAAACTGAGGCCAGGTCATAGAGCAGATTACCAGAGAAGCCCAAACTGCCCGGGCCTGTGGAAATACTATTTTACTACAACACAGACTGTAGGTAGCAGATCGCTATATGCTTCACCATTTCCATAGTTGTAGTAAGGCTTCCAAAGTACAAGATCTTCTACCAGGCAGATGATGTATTGATTAGGTAGGTATAACTCAACAAGCAAATAAGTTTATTGCAGTATCAGAAATAGAGGACAAATAATAAAAAATACGTTCTGTTATAATGAAATTTCTAATCAACAACTGTATAAAGCAGTATTTTTTCCCAACATAAACAACTCTCGTGATTAGTTTTAGCAGAAAAACTTTGGAAGATGCTCCACATTTCAGTAAGTCCATCTTCTGTTGAACAAGTGAATATATTATATCGTTGTTGAAAAAACATGTTTAAAAGACAAGACCTGAAACTCAATTTTGAATGGATACATTTTTTAAGTGGTAGGGAATTAAATATATCCATCCATGTGTAGATAATTATAATTCCCAAAAAAACTGGTCAGATTACCAAAATTACTTTTTTCTGTGTGACACACACTGTTATGATTCAGATTCACAAAGTCTCAGTAAATTTACATGAGAGTAGAATATTCAAAGGTATAAAGAGGATACTTTGCCAAAAGAAGACGCCAAATGTTTTATACCCCACAATATAGAGAACTGCATGACAATCTTAGGCAGGTATTCACAGCTAGGCTGAGCTGGTGATAAAGCCTGAACTCAGATGAGTTAAGTGTTAACAATCTCAAACTTACACAGGTATAATCAGCAGGTTGTCAGAAGTATGCCTAATGATGAGGACATTGTTTGTCTGAGATATTTTTAATGGGAAATGGCAGAGGTAGTGTATTGTGATACTATCTTTTAAAATTAGTCATGTATAATCATCAGAAAACTTCCATTTGAGAGAGGTCTTATACATGATGCACAAAACGGCTAAGAGTCTGCAAGACTGGCATATCTGTACAAGCCATTGTCAACCAAAATCTCATTAGAAGAGCTCTGCCTGGAATGTTACTCTCACTGCATGTCTGGTGGTGCAACAGCTTGGAAGGGCAGTCAGAAAGGATGGAAGCCAATGGATCACATCCTGTGGCCCATGAAGCTGAATTACTGTGGCAGAATGCAAACCCCCCTCTCTCCCCCTCCCTCCCTCAGTATGGAAGGAGTAGGCACATCTCCCTCTCTCTCTGCTACTTGAGGCTAACAGCTTCTTTTGTTTGGCCACAGAGCACCCTGGCCAGGGCCATTAGCAACAGTAGGGAGTGCCGAGGCACCAGGGAGCCGCTGGGCGCCTGCGGCCAGTGTGGGGGATGTTTGGAGGCCTCAGGGGCACCCACAGCCGGTGTGGGGGTGCAGAGAAGCTTCTAGAATGCCTACAGTCAGATCTGATCAGCCAGTATAAAAACGGGACTCTCGTCGAGACTCCGCCCATTGTGTAGGTCTCTCGGAGCACAAGCAAGATGCTGCCACTGAGAGCCTTCCTCCCCGGGATGGAGACTCCGCTTGCCTTGCCACCACAGGTGTGAGTAAAACTTCTCGCAGGACTCCGAGTATATTTATACTTTCCGTGCACATATGCACGTGTAACTTTCCGTGCTCAATACAAGCACGTGTAAAATTAATCCTCGCAGAATCGCGGGTGTATTTTCCTTCCATGCACATATGCACGTGTAACTTTCCGTGCACATTTGCACGCGTATAAATTAATCCTCGCAGAATTGCGGGTGCATTTTCCTTCCATGCACATTTGCACGTGTAACTTTCCGTGCTCAAAACGAGCACGTGTATAAATTATTTCCTCGCAGAATCGCGAGTGTATTTTCCTCCCGTGCTTCCACATAAGCACGTATAATATTCCGTGCACATTTGCACGTGTAAGTAAATTAACCCTCGCAGGATTGCGAGTGTATTATAAATTTACCCTCGCGGAATCGCGAGTGTACACTTCCTGTACTCACTACGAGTACGTGTATCTCTTTAAAAAATAATTCCGCACCGTGTTTAGGCAAGTGTGTACTTCTCCGGGACTGGGGGACGGCCCCGGCATTGTTTTGGGTGAAGCCATGTGCATGCACTGTGTGGACCGCCTGTTGTATTAGCTGCTGCCCCTTAGTAATTTTCCTCAACTGATATCCAAACCTTTATTTAAGTCACTTTTGGAGTGCTAAAACCCTGTTTCTCACCGGTTTAATAAAAGTTGTTTTGGACCCTGTTGTCCCTTAAACTAACGTCGGGGTGCCTCCGTGACAATTACAAAACTTAGTAGACAGGCAAGCCATGACAGCTCCAGTGGGAGCAGGTGTATTAATCTACAGCAATCCACAGCAAAACTGATCCAAGGCTAGTCTAAAGTGGCATTGCAATTAAAAGCTGTTCCTATGCTTGACTGCCACTTAGCATCAGAAAACTGATAAATTTGTTGTTCTTTCCCTTTAGAATTACTGCTGACAATGAAAGCACAGTGGTGTAAATAAGATAAGCATTATGGTCCTATAAAGGTCTCCTTGCTCTGTTTGGCACTGCTTGTGTGTATTTTAGTTTGCAATAGTTTTGGTTTTATTTTGTGAAAACAAGGTTTTTATTTGATACAATATGAATTTCAAAGAGCTGATTGTAGTTGGCCTCATAATAGGGAGAAATACGATAGTTTTAATTTATTCCTTTTATGTTTTTCTTTTATAGGAAAAGGGGAGAAGGGAAGAGGCATAAGCACTGTTTCACATTTCAGGAAACAAGCTGCTTCCTTGGTCTTACTGAGATCTGGAAATTTTCCATGCCAATAGAACACTTTTCTTTCTGGTACTGAAAGAATATTTGTGATTTCTGTGCCTAACACAATAGTTTATTTTAGCTGAGTCCACTTCTGTAAAATAAGTTCAATTTTGCCATCTCAGATGATAAAATTGTAACACTAGCTGGATTTTTCATTAAGATATATTCTATACAGATGCTAAAAGAGGTATGATTTTCTTGTTTTCCTGAAATACAAAATTCATATGATTTTCTGTCGGTAAGCTAAAGATACAAAGTGAAGTGCTAATATTTATACTGTGTTATCATTTTTTCATGTTGTTACAGCTGTCTTAGCCTAAACAAAACTGTTCTATTTTAAACTAAGAGACTTTGTATATTTGTTTTACAGAATTATCAGAGCTTTTAGAATATTTGTCCTTAAGGAGTCTAACAGGAGATATAAATATTAAATAAATATAATAAAAACTAAACATATCTATTATCTAAACAAAAAACACGTTAGAAGAATAGTTTACCTATATATTTATTTAAACACTTGTACCTAATGAAGATGTTAACCATTTAAAATAATAAATGTCCCTGTTATTTTATTGTCTAGCATAGTGTTTAATTTCATTTCCATTTCCACATACTATTCATAAGGAATGAGGGTGTACTATTTATGCATCTATAATTCTCCTTCAGTGACGCACATTTAATAAATCATAACCTGAGACGTAAATACATTTTTAACCACTGAAGTGAACTGAAGGTCTATACTTTGAAGTATCAGTGTCAAACTCCACATTAGCTTTAGTGAGGCTCCAACAAATGGGTTCAGTAAAGCTAATATGGAGCATGGTACAAGATGATAAACAGAAAAAGATGAAACTGTTATCTCTTATTTAGTATAATTTTTTTGTAATTTAGATATTTCATGTGAAAGTATTTTAGCTGTTGGCAGCATGTTTTATATGCATGTGTGGTTTGGAAGAGTCCTAAGATATATGACACTAGAAATAACAGAAATCTTTATGAAAGTACTACTGACAAAAGAAAAGTGATTGAGTTTATCCCAATTTAAAAACATTTCTGAATATTAATTTTTCCATGCTTTCTTCCCCTCGAAAGGATCACTTCCACCCTGTACCTGTTTGAAAATGGCTGGCAAATGAAAACTAGAAAGATCAGAAAAGGTTAATTCTAAAAATCGGTAATTATGCTTAGAACAAAACTGCCATATACAAAAACCTCCAGTTTTCATAAAATCCAACATCTGTTTCCACTTTATTTAAAACCATAGCTATCAGTGTGTACACCCTTCTTTCCTGCTTTTGCTCCCTCATGTTCTTTTCAGCCTGACATGATTCAAAATCCCATCACCCATCCTCCTATGTCTTTTTCAAGTCAGGCAACTTTCCACACCTGTTGTGGAATTTGTGCCACTGAGGGCACGCAGGGAAAATTCTGGCACCAGGGACAGAGGCATTTCCCTAAGGAGTGAATGTTCTACATTAGATAGTCTTCAGACAAAATTTATAACATAGCTTTGAAGCAGAGACTAGAACGCAGAATTCTACATATTTACACTAGAGCCCAAATCACCAAGCATAATCACTAATGTAACACCTACTCACTTTATCTGATCTAAAAAGGACTTCAGACATTGTCTCCTTTTATTGGCCTCACATGTCTGCAAAGGGACTCAAGCAAAGCATAATGCCTCCTTCTTACAAGAATAAGACCAGTGTTCAGGCATTTTCAGGCTTCTGTAAATAACACTGAAGTTAGGATAGCTCATTTATGCCAAAAGAGTACTATGTTTTTTTTTCCTAAAAACACAAAAAGAATAAAAGTTTTATCATATATTATGACCTTTATGGATCGGATTATCTATAGTTTTAGATTGAAGCATGAAGTGTGTTGATCGGTTTTGTACTTGGTGTCAGTTCTATAACTTGTATTAACAGGAATCGATACGTCTCTTCCTCAGTGGTGTCTATGTCACCTTTCTTGGGAGGATTGCAATCATTGCAGTAAATTACTTCTGATGTGTTAAGAGTACATAAACTAAATGGCAAGTTCATCACCACACGTGTTACATCTAACTCTGTTTATGGTGTAGAATATGGACATATACAGCAGTACGCAGGAAAATCCAGTCTAACAATGAATGACTGAGAACACTAAAAATAATTACCTTATATCAGTTAACCTAGTCAATTCTCTTATTGTTCAGAGCTTTTGTCTCTCCCTTCCATGTCTTTTCTGTCCTCATATCACATACCAAAATATTTCCCTGCAAGTTTATCTTCCTGTTTTAACTTCATACTAGTTTATGTCTTTTTGTATATTCTGTAGATATTTAGACCATGCTCCTGTATTTTCTTCATCACCATCATCATCACTTTTATGAATAAGGCTGTATTAGTTACAGACCAGCATAGAAGTTTGAAAATGTTATTAATTCAGACACTATGACTGCAAATAATGATATTAGATGAGAAGTAATATGTTCTGAAAGGACTTCAGTTTACAAGTAAACATTATGCAAGAGTTAGTTCCATTGAACTGAATAGAAACTGCTTTCCTACTTAACCTTAAGCATGTCTAAATGTTTGCAAGATCTGATATTTTCTTTAGAAGAGTAATCAGTTTGTATACTAACAGTATATTACGAAGGTCCCTTGGGTTTGTTCATGAAGCAAAAATGGTTGTAACCTGTTCTGTTATGATTACTTAACAAACCAGTCACCAAAGCTATTTGAGATCTGGAGATAAAAGGAGCACTAATACCTCCATTCCCTTAATATCCTCATAGCACTTTCGGCATGTGTAATGGATGTTTTACAATAGCTTAATATAAGAACAAAAGTTTTGCTTCAGATTTTATTGTACTGCATCAATTTTAAATGTTATAACTCTGTGACTTTTTTTTAACCATAAGGACTTCAGCCAAATTCTGCCTCAGGTGTAAATCTGGAATCTCTTTATTGAAGTCAATGGATGTATTCCAGATTTAAACAACTGCAAATAAGAATCAAGTTTGGTTCCACATCTTCAGCCACAATCAGACATGTTGAAGGGAACAGCAGAAGATTATCCAGACTATTTTTCATATAGTTTTTCTTTGGAAGGATATATTTATGGCTGTTACACTGTCAGCTGGAAAAAAAAAAAATGGTCATATGTTCTTACCCTTGCAAAATTAGGCCAATAGGTTTCCTGCATAGGATGAACACAAGACTGAGTCATGGTTATAGTATGCTGGGTGTGGCTGCAAAAAAAAGAAATTTCTTTACCTTGACAATATTTGTTGTTACTTTGGAGTGGGGGGGATGCAAATATGAGCGATTTTATCAGTGAATGGGTGTGTTCCCAGCAAATTAGCTGGGTATGCCAGCTAAATAGAATTCTCTATGAACATTTGGTACCAGAATAGTAGTAGCAAAGTCAAACAACACATGGTCTAATAAGGGATCACAAGAAATCTTGAAGTTATAGAAAATGCCTTAGAATGTACGCTAAGTTTGAAAGTGCCTAAAACATCCCAGGGAGGGATGAGGTTTTCACAACAGGTATTTTTCCAGGTTCCTGACATCCAGGCTCTTGGCTGCAGGTAGATCACATACTCACAATTATCGTATTTGCCCATCTATAACTTTGAGGTTACCCACCAGAATCCAGTGCACTTCAGGAGCTATGTGGATTAAACGTGTGTCTTTATAGAATACGTGAAAGCTTACAGCAGAGCTTTTTTGTTCTTGCCTCTGATCTGTGACAGCCTGCTGCTTTTCCTTCCCAGCATCCACTGGCCTTGGTTTTCATATAGTCTGCTCCTTCCACCTCAACCTTCCCGTTCCCCGATTTCCACAGCTCATTCTCCCTGTAACCGCAGAGCCTGGTGGCAGGGAGGCTGCCCATGGGTCAGACCCGCGTCCCAGACCCACAGATGGGCCCGCTCCAGCAGTGACAACCGCTCCAGCCAGGCCCTGTGGCAGGCACAGGCACAAAGCGGCTCCCAAGGCCCTGGCACGGCCTCCCCATGGAGCCCTGAGGCCACCTCTCCCCATGGCCCCACTGCTGCAGGGGCTGTTAAGGGACAAAGGTCTCTCCTGGCCAGAAAACATTCAGAGCCCCTTGGTGGGACAAGGATCGATAGACTCCAGAGGCATGTGGAAGCAACAGGATAATTGTGAAAAGTATCTCACACCTTGAAAACAAATACTTTATTTTAAGCAATATCAGTGTTAGGCCCGCTCCTCATTCTTCCCGCAACATCCAGTGGCTGGTGTGTACTGACGATGTGGGACCTACTTTCCACAGTCTCAGGGACGTCCTAGCAGCAAGTAATTCACTTGCTGGTGACTACTTAGGCTGCTGGGGTTTTTGATCTAAATATCACTACTGATCTGTCTAACCTACTCTAAACTGAAAAATTACTGATACTAAAACACTAAGAATACTAAAATACTAAGAAGTGTTTGCCATGCCTTGTGCATGTATCTGAACAGGACATTCTGCATCAACCTGCCTTTAAAAAATCTGTTTGAAATAGGAAACTGCTAAGCAGTCCTCTAAACTTTGTTGCAGGCCTGGAAACAGCTTTTTCTCTGCTTCAGGGCTTAACAGATGGAGAGTTTGCCAAGATGATACACAGAGCACAAGGCAGGTGCTGGAGTTACAGCTTGTTCTTCCAGGGAAGAACAGGAAGCTCATAAAAGTTTGTCTCTAACATTTCCCCTATTAGCATACTTGTTCTGTATTAGTTTTGCATTTGCATCTCCCAGTAAACACCTCTCAGCACGACTCCTAGCAATAAATTACCTTGTGAATCAGGATACTTGGGATGAATTTTAAAACAGAGGCTGCCATTTACCGATTTAACTGAAGATAATCTTCAGCCTGCACAGTGAACATGTCCCAGAGGAACGTCTGCATGCCAAAATTCAGACTTGATGCTTTTCAGCTGAAGTTATGTAATTTAGTTCCCCTATGAAGCTTCTCACTTCTCATATGTACCTTACACAAAGTGTAAGGGTACATATGAGGGAAAACTCAGGCTAATATGAGGCTGGATATTAGAAAGGAATTCTTTACAGAGAGAGTGGTCAGGCATTGGAATGGCCTGCCCAGGGAGGTGGTGGACTCGCCGTCCCTGGAGGTTTTTAAACTGAGATTGGACATGGCACTTAGTGCCATGATCTAGTAAACGGACTAGAGTTGGACCAAGGGTTGGACTCGATGATCTCTGAGGTCTTTTCCAACCCAGTCGATTCTGTGATTCTGTGATTCTGTGAGTTCGAGTCTCGCTTATTTCAGCTGATAACTGCTGAATGTGCTACAGTTAACTGGAAGTGCATTGGGGTATCTGCATTAAAAAACAAACACACACCCCCACATATAACGTTTTTTAAAGCACAACAATAAAGCGAACTTTTAAAAAGTATTTATGACTTCAAGGACATTTATAACCCTGAAGTAAAGAGTGTAGAAGGTTACACAACTAGAGACCGCTCCCAGGTTTACGTTGGATGATGCTAGCAGAGAAAAGTGAAACATTACTTACATGCTGTCAACATCCCATCTTTGCTCCATTTATCTTTGTGGAGGGTCGAGCATCAGACCGAAGTCACAGTATACCACTTGGATTACATGAGTTACCATCTCAGCAGCAGAACTGGTGGCTTCTTGTCTTAGGGAAGTGGTCTTCCTTCCCCTCAGTAAATTAAAATCTGTGCCTATGTGCACTAAAAACTCCAAAGCCCCACAAGAAGTGTACACTGTTTTTAAATTTACTGCTCAGCAGATGCTCACTGAGTGAAGACTGAGCAATTTTAATACATTTTCACCTACTGTCTTTCCTATGCTCCCTTTCTTCTGCTGTCCCACTGTGACTCCCATTTAGTCAGGTGATAAAGAATGGTCGAAAATGCTTAAATTTCTACAGTTTTCCATTTCAAAAGATTACAGGTAACTTCTCTTTTGCGATTGATCTTAATTTTACATTTTCAAAATAATAACAAAAGACTATTAAAACGTCTATCAACATAATTAATGAGTTGTCAGAAGAAAGCAGTACAACAGACAACAGTTTCAATGCGTTTCTTCTAATTTTTAATGCGATGTTCCATGGAAACAGAACTTATTGTATTGTTGGTGTATTTTTTTTTCTGACTGGTTTCTCCTAATACCTCTTGAACAGTTTGGCAGATTTTAAACAAATCTCATGGAAGAGTGGGGGTGGTTTCCATGAAAATAGATGGCCAGGCAGAAAATCCAGACCATGCAGTTTTTTGAGCTTTGAGAAAAGATGCAGAGTCTGTTCACACATTATTAAACATGAACAAATCCACATAGGAGAGACATAAATATGGCTGCCATAGGAGAAGTTGCTGTCATTTTTAAAGACTAAAACAAGTCAAATGTGAGGCATGCATTTCTAGAAAAACAGGCTAGTCCTCGTGATTATTGAGCTATATGGACCAAGAAGCCACAATATTTTTTGAAAGTAAAAATATCTACCACTTCTTTGTGAAAACGGATTTTTTGAAAGTAGACTGTTCCCTGCTGGACAAATCAAGCATTATTACTTTCTGTCACTCTAAAAATTTTATTGATGCAGTAAGAATCTAAATTTATTTTGCTTCTTTAATGTCCAACCTAGTGTTTGCTGAATTGCTTCACTGGATTGTAAATCACCTCCTAGGATAAAGATGCAATTTAAAGTTTGGAAAGTGCTATTCAACTCTAAGTTACAAAACAATTACTAAGATTTCAGTTAAATCTTAATTTAGGAAAATTTGGTAATTAAAAGGTTTTAACTGTTATTTTCTTCCAGAAAAACTTTTTTTTTTTTTCTTTTATATAACTATACCATTTTTAGAAGGTCTTATCTTAGCCTTTTTTAAGCCAAGTGTTTGCTTCTATATCTCTATTCCCTACAAAAGTGAAGATATCTTAGAAAAAGTCATGAATAGCTGGATTTCTTTTTCCTCAGTAGAATGCTGTCAGCAGAGCAGAGTCTTTACCTGCAAGGAAGACATTACAGTATATGACAGTACATCTCACATTAGCCTGCTACATAAAAAACAGGTGCTTTTAAGTTCATAGCCTCTAATGTTCTTCTGCCATGTAGCTTGGGGAGACCTCTAAATCTTTCATTAGTGACAGCTTAAAGTAAATAATCCATTTTAAGTTATGTAATTTTCAAAGACTCTTTACTTTCTGTTTGTAAATGTCATAACAAAGCTTGATGGCAGCTTTTATAGTTGACACTTCATAGAATCGCTGTTGGCAAAAATAAATTGCTGTTTTAAAATTATGTGCTTATTAACTACATATACCAATGAAACCATGGGAAGATTTCCCTGGGTTCTAGTGGACTTTGGGTCATGACATACACAAAATAATGGGCTTCAAGACTAGAAGAGACTATTAAGATCATTTATTATGATGTGATGCACATGGCAGGTCAGTAGCAGATCAGCAAGTAAAAGCTACACCAAGCCAGCAGCTTGCTCTTGAATCAGAATATATCACAGTAAAGAAGGATTCAACTTCTGTCAGTTAAATTTTAGGACCTTAATGGGAACATGTGCTGGGAATACCTGCTGGGAAGAGAGCTTGGAGGGGAGTCTTTGCACTTGGATCCTTGTTAATAAGAGCAACACAATATCAGACTCATTTGATTAACTGCATTTAAAGGGAAAAAAGCTGGTGCAAGATAAGTCGACCTACAGGCCTGAGCTTTCTGATTCCTTTGGGCTATCCATCCTCACTCAGAGATGCAAATCCCTTTGCTTCAGGTGCAAGTGTACCCTGGTCATCCTTGCAGGATGCCTGTGACTACTTAAAGAACACTTTATTAATAGTTAGCAATTTTCTTTTAACATCCAGTCCAAGATTTTTCAGGGTCAGCCTATATCTATTTGTTCTTGTGCCAACATTGTTCTTTAACTTAAACAGATCTGTTCCCTTGTGGTGTTTATCCCTGAGGAGAGTAATCTTATCCCCTCTCAGCCTTCCTTTTGCAAAGCTAAACAAGTCACACCCTTCCATCTCCTCTCATTAGTCAGGTTCTCCATTCCTCCTGTCACCCTAGTATCCTTCTCTGCAAATGAACTAGATTCAGTTCATTTCTTTGCATGTCTGTGACTGGAGTTTTAACTATCCCAGATGACTGCACACCAAGCCCTAGCACCATCAACCCACTCCTTGACTCTCCTCCTGGAATTCTCCTGGTGGGGAATTTTTCAAAAGCACATTTGTCTTTTTTCATGGCTTCATCCCATCAGCAATTTATAGCCATGCTGTGATCATCAATAATATCTTGTATTCCTCCTCCTTAACTACTTCCAACTAAGAAGATGCAAACTTACAGCAAATATTTTTCTTATCAGCCCCCAAATCATGTGCTCATAATACTTGATGACACTCCACATAGATGACATTCTGTACCAAATTTATTCTAGACAGATCAAACAGTAGCAAGAGACATGCATGCGTGGCTGAGAACCGTTAAAGATGAAAGTGTGGAATGAAATTGCTAAATCTCATCTAACCACAACAGGATTAAGCGTAGTGCTTGCTCACACAATAACAAGCATTTAGAAAGGTTAAAAAACCCAGAACAACTTAGCAGCATAGGAGTGCAGAAAATTATAAACAAATATTGTAAATCAATCCACAGAGGCTAGATTATTTTTTCTGGTAAAATGTTTCAGGTTTTTTTGTTAAATACCAAAAAATTGAATATAGTGAACTTATTAAAAACTCTGCATACTTTCCTACCTTAGAAATAATGAAAGGATGAAAAGAAATATCATTTCTATGTCCCAAAATTTGAACATATGAGTATCAAGCACCAGCCTGTGTAGACAAGGCTGTTTGAAATTAAAGTTGTGACAAATGACTGCCAAAACTTGCTGACTATTTGTATGTCTTACCTCTTAAGTGAACATTCTTAGCAGTAGAAGGTGCTCTCAACCTGTCCTTGCAAACAATAATAATTAAAACACAACAATGAAATGGGCATTGAGGTGCCTCATTTCTACAGTGAATGTCCCAATGACCAAATAGTCACTCTTCTTCTTCATGACTTTTGTATCTCACAGTTTTCTTTCTGGAGTTTCCACAAGGTGGGTAGTAAGAGGATAGTAAAGATAGCCATTCAGCACCCAGGTAGCCAGGATGCTCTTTCCGGAGGTAAAGGACGTGATTTCAAAATCTCTCAGACAGAAAAGATCACCAAACTCCTGAGTCTGTGTCTGAATGCCCCAACCATTTTGCAAAAGGAAAAATGGTCTCTCACTGTTTTTCTAAATACACTCCTTCCTTTCTTTCCTTTTACCGGAAAAACCTGGGAAGCATTCCTTTTGAACAAAGTGTTTTGCTAAGAAGTAGGGTAGGAAAGTAAGGATCAAGCTTATCTCAGTGAACCAAACAACAAAACATATTTTGATTCAAGAGAAAACATTTTTTCTTCGAATTTTCTGGTTCAGCAGCCAAAATAAAGAACTTATTTTTTGCTTCCTTTTCCATATCTTAGTCACCGCAACTTCTTGCAGCTGCATATTTTGACACTCTGACAGAAACTTCAAGGTCTACCCAAAGGCCAAGGGCTGACTCTTTTGGAAGTACTGTCTGAGACTTGGGGATGCATAACTGCTTTTTAAAGGGAAACTCTGAGCTTGAGCCCGAGCTAAGTTTTCCCTTATTTTTCAGATCCTTATGTGCATAACAGGAAAAAAAAAAAACCATTGTGCAGTGCCTTATTTCTTATAACAAAACGTTCATTGCTACCACCAGGGAATACTGCCCTTTTTATCTGATTCTGTATGGGATTTTGTTATTATGCTGTTACCTATTATGGAGTCACACCTCAGACACTGCCTTCATCTCTTTCAAAAAGTGCAGCCGATGAGCTAGAATTTCCCCAACAACAGCAATTAGAAAACAAGAAGGCTGTGTTTCCTGTGATTTCATGCAAATTTAAGGGCAAAATACTATGACGTAAGGGTGACTTATTTTGACAGTTTTTGCCAGATGAAGTTTACACTTTAGTCTTCCAGATCAAATCATGGATCTTTGCTTCAGTTTTTTCACATCACTGAAGAAACATTCTGCATTTACATCAACCACACCTTCTGTGTTCACCATAACTTTTTGTTCAAAGCCTTTTTTTTCGGAACAGTCACATCAATGTGTCTGGCAGCTCTAATATGCAACCTTTCAGTCCCTTTGTTTGTGGTCTGCAATGGCTTCAACCCAAAACGTATCTTGTAGCATCAGACATCCCCCAAAGAAACACACTCTTAACTTCCTCAAAGAGGGCCACTGCTTTCTTTCTTGAAATCCTCATTATGAACATTTTCTCAAGCAGCAAGAACTGTGTTTTCCATATTAGACAGTTTAGTTCCTGTTATTTTCTGTACAGTTTTGCAAGGTCTTGGAGGTTATCTGTCCTTTGTGCTAACTTAGAGAATGTGCTTTTGTAAGCAAGTAGAATTGGCCCGAGATGTAAAGCTGAAGCCAGTTCAGCCTTTTTTTAAGAACATGGGATATATAGATGATTCTTAAATTTTTATCCTTTGCATATTAAATCTGACTTCTCAACAGAGTAATGCGAGCCAAAGTAGTGACTAGATTTGTATTAATAGAAAGTTTAAATTCCATAAAGAATTTTCACAAGACTAACTTTTTCAGACCAAATAATTCCTTTGTTTTGTGTAAGAACAGCGTAAGCATGAAGAAGAGTTTTCAATTACACCACTCAGCAGTGATTTTGTAGTTGGTTTTGAATTATCATTTGGTTTATTTAAGGTTTCTAATTCTTGAAACCTTTTAATAATTGCAGTAGCTATTTTCATTTTTCACAATTAGACTATAGCGCATGAATTTACTTTGATTGACAACATGCAATTACATGATGCAGTGCATACAATCACATATATGGCTGTGACAAAACCAGAAAAAGAGTTGCTCAAGAGTTGGAGGAGCATATCTTTTTAGGCCATTTTCATGGTCCCATCCACAGGATTAAAAAGAAGAGGCATATATTGCTCGAGATACAACCCAAAAAAAGTTCATTATGAGTTCTGTAGCAAAATTTGAAGGCTAATTCTGTCTGATGTAGATGCTGTCTTGAACACACATAGATTTAAGAGATGCCAGTCAGGTGGGTTTTTTACTTTTTTTTTTTTTTTCATGCGTTGCTGCTTCCTGATGAAAGAAAGGACATAGCAACTGATGCATCAGTGTTTTGGCTCCTGAATACACAGAAATGCCAGTTTGGTAGAAGAGCAAATAATATGACTCATTTTAGGAAACTTCTCATTTGTCATGCTAAAAGTTATCATTTTGCACTGCCAATGAGGTTTCATTGTCATGTTCCAAAATTTCAGCAGAAGCTTCCCAGGATTGCTTGTTCATGACATTGTGCATTTCCATAGACATTATTGGGAGTGTGTTGTTCTTTACCTGTTACAAATGCACCACGTAGTAAACTGTTCTTTTAGGACCTGTTCTCCTAAGACCTGTTCTTCTTACCCTATGTTTTAATTTCTTTGATCCAAGAGGTAGCACTATCCTACACACAGTTGTTGGCACGGTAAGTGATCAGTTGTACTCTGCCAATACCATCTCTGTACAGTAGTGCTCTTCTCGTTACACTACAGAGACAAGTGACAGCCCTTTTTAAGAAAAGAGACTGTGGGGAACCTGTCACTGGAGGGAGCAGCAGCAACAAAGCATATAAAGTCTCTGCTATTCCCAAGAAGGAAGCATAACTGTGGTCAGCATCCACACACATTACATGGCCAAGTTCATGGCTTCAGGGTGTTTGCAATGATGTTTTTGCTGCCTCTGAAAAGACTTGCTAAAGTCTGTTGAGCCATGCTGCTGGAATGAGCTGATGAAATCATAAAAAGCAACAGTAAGTGCTAGCAGACACAGTGCTTGCCTCCCTTTCTCCTGAAGTAACCTTCTGGGGCATATTTGTTCTGTGATGATTTTAAATTTGTTTTATCATGCCTAATGTCCCCACCCTTATGGGATCACAGCCAAATCATCTGCACAGCCAGCAAATGATGATTATGTCATTCAATAATGTTGGGTTCAAAAGCTGACAGAATTAAACAATTACAAGTGGAGCTGGTCTCTACCAAGTAATATGTCACTTAGTCTCTTAGTCACTTCGTAGGGAACTCCTCTGGCTAGGTGCTACAAAAAACAAAACAAAACAAACAAAACAAGCAAAAAAGACAACAAACAAAACCCACACAAACCAAAACAACAACAACAAAAAAAACAGAATGGAATGCAGACCACTAGACCACTGCTGCAGAATAAATTGGTAATGTCTGGCAAATGGCCAGCAATTATTGAGACTTGAAAGAAGCTGTCTCACCTGATTCTAGACTGATTAGGGATGCTCCTCTTCTTCCACATCATTAGCATTCTCAAAGTGATGGGCTGTGCCTCAAGGTCAGAGTTTGTCTTAGGCTCATTCATATTCACTGATTCTTGGGATTCAAGTTGCAAAACCTCCAGATTAGCTGTTCCACTTAGCAAGCTCCCAGAAGCAGAGGACTTCTTTCTGTTTCTCCTTCTGAAGTATTACTCTGAGGAATGCTGCCTGTGAACAGTCCGTACTGCTGTTCCTAGAACCATAAACACAGTTTGTGGCTTTAGGAATCGTGAAGCTGCCAGATCAAGCAGCAATATTGCATTATCAGAGCTAATTCTCTCTCTTCCTTGGAACTAGGAAAATAAGTCCCAAACCTCTTTTTCGTCATTCAAGACGTATAGTTATGTATGCAATCATCCTCTTCAGTGACTGCTGCTTCTATTTCTGTTCCTCTGGGCATTCTCTTCCCTGCACAACTAACTGTAAACAGGCACAGTTTCAAATGGACAAACTACAAAAGGAGCAGAATTCAAGTGTTATCTCAGTTTTCTACAGTGAGCCATGCATATCATCAGTGTGAACTCACACAGTCAATAGACACACAAAAACACGTAACAGAAGAAGAGCTTCCTGAAATCAAACCAAAATTAAATAGAAAAGCCACAATGGTACCAAATAGGAAAGACATTTTTCAATTAGCTCAAGTATGATACTGAAAATTTTTCTGAAATCAATACAAAATTATGTGGCTGCAGCTTACCAGTATTTTCTGTGGAAAAAAATTAATGTCATTAATGAAAAATTTGGATCAACTTAAGTGAAAATGTCGTGCAAAGTGCAGAATAGATAATAAAAACTCAGATACCTGATCTTCATAATATTCTCTGTCTGCCTGAAAAATCTATTCTCTCTTCAAGGGTGATAACACAACAGTGTAAGCATTTAGGAACAAGCTGAGGAGCTAAAATCCTGCTAAAGAAATGAGTGAATAGATGCTTGATTGTTCTTGTGCAGTATAGATTCTATATAGCAACTATTGGCAGGTAACCACCACAGCTAAATTAAATGCTAGTAATGAATCCATTAAGGAAACCGAAATGAATAAGAGACCCTCCTGTGCCAAAGGCAACATTTAAAAAAAAAAAAATTCCATCTTCCAAATGCAAATATAATATCTTCTTGGAGACATCCTGAGGTAATAATTCATTACATACTCCGTAGCTTTAAACATCCTGGTATGACAGAGAAAATATTTAAATTATTTTTGATGTATTACCTTATCTTATTCCACGGCTAGGATACCTTTTACATGAATTGCACTGAGATGAGAGAGCACTAGGCTTAATGTAAAATTAGTTTGCAATGGATTAAGAATTAATCATTTATGTGATCTCAAACATTTCGTGCTACCATAAACTCATTAACTCTTTGTCTCCGCCTCTGCATATGTATGACACACATACACATGCACATATATGCTCTGTCACTTCAGCATAATTCTTGGATCTCATGATTGTTAGGACTGCAAACAGGATATGACAGTCATTATGCCACAGAAAAACTCATCTACTTACAGGAAATTTCCACTTGTTGTATCAGGGCAGACTTGTGTCTCAGGGTTGTGTTTATGATTACATTTTCACTGCTGCTCTAGAAAATCTGGGTTTCTTGAATGCCCTATGTCATATCTGTCAATGGGTATCTAAGATTCCTTAAAGCATCTCAAAGGATGTGGATGCCTGTTTAAGCAACAGAATCCTTCCCATTATTGTCTCTAAACTGAAGTAAAGGGTACATTACAGAGTAGACCGTGGGTCAAAGATTTAGTTCAGCACCTGACCTTTGCACAGTAACTATTTTGATGATTTCTGTCAAGAATTCTTAGGGAACAGAAGATCATACCAGAATAGCCACTGTTCAAAAATCAAGATCTTGGCCTTCTTTATTAGTACCTGTAGACAAAATCCCTGACATACTTTCTGTTGTCTCTGAACTAAAGAAAAAAAATTGGTCATAAGGGGTAAATCTGCATTTTTGCTGACTACTTTTTATTTACCAGTGACTGTTCTAGAGACAATTTATAAACATACCAAGTTCTTAAAAATTGCATATGAATTTGACGTTTTTTGACGGATTTGCATAGTCTAGTTTCTGAAACATCTGGGCATAAAACATGGGTCTATTTTTCTTTGGAAATTTGGAAGAAACAGATGTTTAGTTGCAACTTTCCCATCACAGGATATTCCATCTGTATTTATGATTTACTAAATTGTGGTTACCACATACTGTGTGTTTATTTCTTTTTCTCATTTTCTGTCTCTCTTTAATTCTGATTTGCTTACTCTACATTAATTCTGACTCCATGTGCCTTTTATAATTACAGCATTGAAAATTTAGTTGGATTCTGTGACCAAAAAGTGCTATCTGATTCCAGAAAAACAGAGAGAACAGTTATCTCAGTCAGGCTGATACCCAGCTGCATTTATTTATCTCATGTTTTCTCCACAAAACCCCCTTTTTAAACACTAGTCACAACTAGTTAATGTCATGATAACGGACACCTCCTGCTGATACAGCTTCTAGGTTAAATGGACAAGCCCAAATAAACATTCAATAGACTCACAGATCTTTCTACTTTATTTCTGCATCTATCCCTCCTATTTCATTCTATGCTCTTTCTGAAGACTATTTAATGATATCTAGATGCAACAATTAATCCCCAGTTATGAGTCAACAATTTCAGGATTTGTTTTACTCCCCACAGGGTGAGGAAGCAGCCTTTGCAAGGAATTATTTAGTTTAGAGTTTAAATGAATCATGTTGGTATAGATTTTAATTTAAAATCTTAAAACCAACAGCAAAAATACCTCACATAGGTCTGGCCATTTCTGCAGCTACATAAAATGATCATTCAGTTTAAAATACATGGGCATAGTTTAGGAAACACTACTTAAAGGGCCCCAGTTTCAAGAGAGTAGCAGTCCCCTGTACCAAAACAGTACCACCTTACAGCCTCACAGCCTTGTCGTTAAGACACTTTCTAGGAAGATGTGGATTTCACTTCACTGATGTTGCGGAAAGTCTTGAACTTCTTGGTCCCATATTCTATGGGAATACTCTAATAATTCAGGTTTAGAAAACAAACCAGACAGCTCATCTCTCCTACCTACTTTGTAAATTTTAAAGAAGTGGCGAAAACAACCATATTTTGTCTGAACTTAATGTCAAGCAGGACAGGTAAATACTTGGGCAGAGAGATGCCAATTTTCAGTCTTCCAATTAGATTTAAATTTCAAAAAAACCTGACAGTCTTAATCCAAACAAGATGGCAGTCACTGAAAGAAAAGTGGAATCTTCTGCATTAGAGGAGTTTTACTGTCAAAAATATAGTCCTTAACACTGTTCAGGGAGGCCTTTGAGATTTAGATGCTTAAACCATCTACAGATCCACTTTTGATACTCAAATATTTTTGTGGATCTTGCCTGAAACTCCCTGAGCCTTGAGTTAAACTAGAATAATTCTAGTACTACAAGAAACTGTAGGGGTCTACTATGGGAAAGTCGCTACTGCCTTTGACCCCCACGCTGTCTGCAGTCAGGCATGCCAAGAGTTACTGTGCTAATAGGGCTGTATCAGCTGCCACAAGGACTGCTTCCCCACTAATCATCATGATTGAAAGATGTAGGGCAAAGGCTAGCAAAGACACATCTCTGATTGTATAGCTGGATTATTTGTTCTCAGAGCAACAAAAGGAAACTATGCAATGAATTTGTGCAATGAACTAAAAGTGTTAAGCACAGTGTTTTCCCTGTTACTGATATTTTCTGCAACTTTGCTGATTTCTCCAGCTTATTCTCCCTTTTGACTTTGTTAGCTCTGCTGGATTAGTCATATACCTAAGTGAATCAGCGGGAAATAATTCATGTGTGCCTTAGCTTTATTGGATTACACTTAGTCATGCAATATTTTATTTGTCTTGATTCCTAGATTCCTAGTGTATGATTTTGAATTTGCACATAGTTACCTTCCAAATTTTTTGACATCTTTGCTAGCTGTTGAGACGTCCTTCCTTGAACTTTCCATGCTCTGGATGCCAGATGTGGTTAGTAACTTTGAGCTAGAGCCCAGAAACTGAAAAAAAAAAAAAAAACAACACAGACACAGAAAAAGAACCTACAGTGGTGCCAAGATCCACCCTCACTTTTCATGTGTAGAAGGTACTCTGAAAACTTTGAGCAAACAAATGCTCCATCCACAGGCCTAACACTGCAAAAAAATGACCTCAAAAAATGCCAAAAAGAAGCCTGAAAGCTCCAGCCTAGAAGTACAATTTGCATTTACCAGTCACCTCTGATTCAACATATACAGAGCTGACTTTTGTACCTTATCCCTGGGAAGCCTCTACATAACTGATTTCAAGAGAACATCTTTCTACCGCAAAGGAGATAGACATGAATGAAATAAAAAGAAATAACCATGTTCACTTGTGAAAGCAAAAACTCCAAAATAAAATAAATAAATATATTCAGGAATAGTCTATCCAATTATAATAAGAGGCTTTGTGTGATTCTCCTCTTTCTTTATGAAGAATACTTGTTTGTTTACACAATTCAAGTAGGTCAACAGGCATTATGGAGGCAGAAGATATTTGTAAAATATTTTTAATGTCTTGTAACTCTATAATTTGTGAAAATAATATGTTACTATTGTCTTCCTTCATCCTCTATAAAATATTGATTGCCTGTTGTTTTAAACCATATTATAAACTTTGTGGTTGAGTTGTCTTTAGTGTGTGCAATCATGATCATACAAGATTCTCTGTCCTTAGAAACATAAGAGCTGTTAAATACCCCCAGCTTGACTGACATTAATTTAGGATCACACAGAAACTGGATTCATAGACTTGACCAAAATTTCACAAATTCCAAATTCATAGACTTGACCAAAATTTCACAAAATCCAAAAGAAATCTTATCATTACTAATGAAATAAGAACAGTCCTGTTCTAATTATTTTTTCTTTGAAACTTGTCAATATAAACGTGGAGAGAGAAGAAAAACTATTACTCTAAAAGTGTTGAAAATATAACATATAGAAATTTCTTCTTATTTAAACAATAATATTTTTTTAAGGTATAGAATCAAATAAGTTCATTAAAATGCACTTTGAGATACATATATATGCTTTTCTTGGCACTGAACTCTACCAGCCCCACCTAATATCACCTAAACCAGGAAGAAAAACAAACTCACTCTGTAAATACTGTTGCCCTTTTGCCAAGTTGTTCCAGTTTGGGGAGTTCGTAATGGGCTAATTTATCTTTCAAATAGAAATTAGTGACATGGAGAACTGGACTACTTCCTGGGTATGGAAAGGTATGCAGGCTATGTATATATGTACACACACAAATATATTTTGATTATTGAATGCATATTGATATAGAGAGGAAAGAACTGAATCTACCTAAATTAGGTTAAAAATTCAAACATTGTTCAGAAATATCCCATTTCCTCTTGAAAAATGTTCTGAAAAATGTATTAAATAGATCTAGTTAACTTAGTAGACGTTATAGTACTGTCATAATACTGAAAACATGACTGTACTTGTTCTGAACAAAGATCCACATATTCTAAAATTCTGTGTTTGACAGTAGCCAGAACAGAACATAGATAGATAGATAGATAGATAGATACATACATACATACATGCATACATAGTTAGTAGTTCTTCCACATTTCGCCATTTCACCTTCAATGATGGTAATTTGGTGTCTAATTAACCTAAATTTGGTTTATCATTTTTGAATCCATGTAAAATTACCACAACATCCTATGGGAATGGGCTCCACAATTTAACCACATTGTGCATGTTGTAATGATTCCACCTGCATTTACATCTATATTTTAAATAGCCAAATATTCCTTTCTAGTTAGACTGATGCTGAGAAGGAATGCTGGAGCCAAATGAACAGACACCCAAAGCACAGGGCTCAGACTTAGGTGATGCTTAGCGTTTTCACTCACAAACTCTAAGCAGCTCAGCAGAAAAGTTTCCCCCTTAGATCACCCACTTCTTTATCTTCATGAACTATATAGAAAGCTTATGTACAGAATGCCTCACTTAAGTGATCTGAAACAACCAGCTGGGACTAGGTGCCTGATATCTTGGCATTGCATCGCTTACTTGGAGGTGGTTGAATAAGCATTTGGTATTTTGGTCATTAACTGTAGATTTTTATATGTGATACATATATATATATATATATGCATAACAATGCCAACTGGCATCATGAGCTTGAGAAAAAGTTCTGTTGATGTGGACTTCTTTAATTTCAGTACTGGATTATTAATATCTTCAGATCACCAGAACGCTTTAATTAAACTCTGTTGAAGACTTCTGCTGCAACACTGTAAATTCCCTTATAGATTTTGCTGTCTCAGCTGCTTAGAAATGGGTTACGTAGTTCTTTACACCTAGGCTGCTATTCACAAACCAGCACAAAGTTTCCTTCCAAAACTGGGAGTACGATGTTTTTATCGTATTTTCATATATCTAATAAATGTTTGTACTGTACACAATTCAATATCTTGTGGCACCTTCGTGATTTAAAGCAAAAGAAAAGGCAATAATGGGATGACATTAAAAAAAATATAGGGGAATTGAATGGAAGGTTTCACTCATGGGAATGAAGTTTAGTAATACTAGCTTTATTCTCCAGGCAGACAATCCATCAAAACACATTTTCCTAATAAGTCTTTAAAAACCCTGACTAGAACGGCAGAGAATTTGAAATCAATTTTATGGAAAATTCTTACTTTTCACAATTACTTATATCACTGTAAAGGAATTCACAGTCAGTAAATTTCACAATTATTCATGGTATGAAAGTTCTAGGAAAAAAAATGCTAGGAAATTGAAACATATAAAGAAATATTATACATAAAAGAAACTACATTATGCCATAACACAAATAATAGAATACAAAAGCCCAAATAAACAGTAACAGAACAAACTCAGAATTAATCACATTTATTTTGCCAAAAGAAATCTTATCATTACTAATGAAATAAGAACAGTCCTGTTCTAATTATTTTTTCTTTGAAACTTGTCAACATAAACATGGTTCCATAAAAGATTTGAGCTTTTTTAACACTGAAGCACTAAACGTCACTACTTATACACTACTCATAGAGAGTAGTGACTTGAAATATCATGTGATACAGGGAGCTAGAAAGATGGAATGATCCACTCTGATTCCCCTCACAAAAATACTCAGGTCATCACCAACTCATTCTGGTCTTTCATGGCTCACAGAGTTTTAGTAGACTATTTCCCTGTGTTCGTCTTTGTATTCTTATTTTGGATTTTTAAGGCCTCAGTTTTCAGGATTTTTTTTACTTGTCATTTGAAAAGACTAAGAACTGATCTTTAACATCTCAAACAGTATGCTGCTATTCAGTAATGTTACAGGCCATGAAATTATTCAAATAAGAGCAATATTTCTCTCTTTACTGACAACGCACTTCACAAAATTAAAACCTTTTATTTAATAGTATAATGTTAAGGTATTGACAATTACCATTCCAATAAATTAAATTCAGTCACATAAGAATGAAGGTCTAGATCTGTAAAAAAGATGTCTGTATCTCAGTAGGTATGTGTATGTTTCATTTATATAGACCTGTTAATTTCATCAACAGTTGTGCATTATAAAGCACAGGAGGGAAACTATGTATCCCAATAAACAGTGTGCTGAGCTCAATACAAGATTATTCACCTCATTCACTGCACACATTTTTAAATATGTTCAAAGGCAGTAAGGAATAAATAATAAAATTAAGGTATTTGCTGTGTCCCTGCTTTATATTTTGCTTTGCATCTGGCCTAATGAAATTTCACTGTAACTCTGTACCACCAGAACACTACAAGCAGTTAAGCCCTAAAGCAGCTTAAATTTAGGTGGGTAAATGATGCCTCTCAAAAGAGAATAATATGGATTTTAGCCTTACCCTCTGCCCAATAGGAAAAGGAAAAGAAAAACAGACTAGGCAAATATTTTGCCATGAAATTATTTTGAAAAGTAGGAGTTGCACAACAACATAATCTGGTGAGAGATGTGTCGCCATGGTATTATGTACAAAGCCCAAATCAGTGCCTGTGCCCACTGCTCACTTCACAGCATATTGGACTGACTGGAAGATTTTACACAAACGGGTTTATGCATGTACTAGACAAAGATTAACACGTCATTTACACTTTAACACATTAAGACTGTCAGTGAGACAGTTTTCCTGGTAAAAACAAAAACATCTAAAAGGTGCAATGGCTGAGCACACATTTGAAAACTACTGAAGTCATTTTGCAGATGTAGCTCTGCAGGACACAGCCAAAGTACACAAGAGGCACGCAGCTGACAGAGAAATACAATATCTATCCATGTTTAAATCTACTAAGGTCAAAAGAATTAGGAATTCTTTTTAGCCATCTTGTCCTATGCTGCATTAATAGTTTGAGTATACCAGATAACATATTTAATCCATCTAAACATGACTGGCAATGTCCTTACCTGTTCACATATGTTCATTTTCTCCAAGGCAACCACTGCTTCATAATCTCAACATTGATATACTCTTTACTTAATCCCACCATCAAAACAAATGTTATTGGGTTTAAATGGAATATGCCTACATTAAACTAATTTCCATTCAAATGTGTCTAGGTACATTAGTTCTATCTTCACCTTATCTATGCCTTTATTTATTAATTTTTAAAATTTTAATCATCAGCCTTTTAACACAATCCTACATATGCAGTTTTAGCACTAAA
This sequence comes from Columba livia, assembly GCF_036013475.1. Taxonomy (NCBI): domain Eukaryota; kingdom Metazoa; phylum Chordata; class Aves; order Columbiformes; family Columbidae; genus Columba; species Columba livia. The sequence continues at coordinate 38,398,340 of NC_088605.1, forward strand.
TGTCATTTTCAAAATGTTAAATTAAAGGAAAGCTTTAGGAAATTGAATACTATTACCTCATGCATTTTATTCCCAAAAGAGGGTTTCCTGATTTGCTTGTTCAAACTCAGCCAGATTTCTCAATGCTGCAGGGAAACAATAACTAAAACAAAGCTGAACTGGAAAGTAAAAAATAACTATCAATGTTATATTAGAAAATTAAACATTTTTTTCAGATTTAATAAATATGAAAATGGTTTGAATTAGCTGTCATAAAACATATGTTGGTATAACAGAGAAAATATCCTTTGTGAGATGTTTTTTACAGTCACTGTAGAACCTTTTCACACAGCTGCTTAACCATGGAAGCACAAAGCTGGTATTGGGGCTCAAAGGGAGGAACGAGCAGAAAAGTGGAGCCTCTACTTTGCAGAAAAAGGTAATGACACATTAATTGTTCAAAAACAATGGAACAATGTGGACTGTAATGTTGCCAAGGCTTCTTTTCCCCTTGGGACGTCCAAGGCAGACTGGAGCCAACTCAAACTCCCAACTACCATTCAAGGGACTTAACCGAACAAATCTTACTAGTCTCAGCTCTTACTTAACTTGTCTTTACCTGCAGTTTTCCAATTTGAACATCTGATATGAAAATTTCTTACTTTTGACATGGTAGAATTATGAAGAATTTTAAGTGGACTAATTCTAATGACAAAGGTGAAACAAGTTCTTAGATTTTGCTACCAACCCTTTTTAAAGTTATCCATATAATAATTTCTAAGCAAATATCGTATGTTCTCTTTCATGAAGATTTCCTATGAGGACAGGCTGAGAGAATTGGGATTGTTCAGCCTGGAGGAGAGAAGGCTCCTGGGAGATCTTACTGCAGACTTTCAGTACTTAAAAGGAGGCTATAAGAAAGACGGGGACAGATGTTTTAGCAGGACCTGTTATTACGGCAAAAGGAGTAATGGTTTTAAACTAAAAGAGGGGAGATTCAGGCTAGACACGAGGAAGAAATTTTTTATGAGGCTGGTGAAACACTGGGTTTCCCAGAGTGGTGGTAGATGCTCATCCCTGGAGACATTCAAGGTCAGACTGGACGGGGCTCTGAGCAACCTGATCTAGTTGCAGATGTCCCTGCTTATTGCAGGGGGTTGGACTAGATGAGCTTTGAAGGTCCCCTCCAACCCAAAATATTCTATGATTCTAAGGAAATCTCATATGGAGTTTTCATGTAACCCAGCATACCTTGTTATTAGTAGGGGTTTTAAGCCATTGTAATCAATTACTTTTGTAGTTTGAAGTGTATTGTTTTGCTGAACGCCTTTTAGCCACTGTGATGCATGTTCAAAAGTTCCTTGTACAGTTGTATTACTTCAGCAAAAGCCATTTTCTGAAAAAGGTGGCAAAGTGATATGCTTTCCTTCTTTGTTTCTGCAAAGTGATCCCAGGTTGCTCTGCAAATGCAAATGCATAATCTTATGTTAATGAGCTCTAGGGAGAAATCAGTTATGCTTGTTTATTGCACATTTATTGCCTTAATTCTTTTGTACAGTGGAAGCATTTATAGTCTAACCATATCTATATTTATATTAAACATTAAACAAAACGTGTTTGAATGCATTTTTCAAATCCAAACCCCCCTGCTCAAAGCAGGGTCACCTAGACCAGATTGCTCAACACTGCACCCATTTAAATTTTGTCTGCTTTCAAAGGTAGAGACTCCACAAGCTCTCTAGGCAATGTGCTCCAATGCTGAATCACATTGACAGGAAAAAAGTTTTTTCTGGTGTTCAAGCGGGATTTTCCAAATTACAGTTTTTCCCCATTGCCAGTTGTCCTGTCACTGGGCACCACTGACTTTGGCTGTGTCTTCTTTGTACCTTCCTGTCAGGTTTTTACACACATTGATGAGATCCCCCTCAGCTTTCTCTTCTCTGTACTGAGCAGTCCCAGCTCTTGCAGCCTCCCCTCGTATGTTAGATGCTTCAGACCCTTCATCACTTTAGTGGCTCTTCACTGAACCTGCTCCAGTACATGCACATCTCTTGCACTGGGGAACCCAGACTGGACCTAGTACACCAGATGCATCTCACCAGGGCTGAGCGAAGGGGAGGAATCACCTCGCTCAACCTGCTGGTGACCCTCTGCTGAATGTAGCCCAGGAGACTGTTTACCTTCTTTGCTGCAAGGGCACAGTGCTGACATATGTTCACCTTTTATTCACCATTATTAAAATCATTGTGGAAAAAAAGAAAAAGGTTCATAGTCAACTGCAATGGTACTTTATGTTAGTCTGAATCTGTTCTTAGACGATAATTTTTTTTTTTTTTAATTTCAGACCACAGTCTTAATGGTGTGTTATGCACTACCTTTTGCATGTGACATTCTAAAATTCCAGGTCCTCACTTACTTCATAACAACTATTTTATTAGGTTTTCTGTGTTGTCATTTAAAATGACATGCTGGTGACCTTATTGAATACCTAAGTATGTTACCATATTTGATGTGGCTTTGGATTCTGTTTTTATATGATTTCTGAAATGTTTTGGAAGAGTTATTTATATGGCTTCCCATAAAAATTTTTGCAACACATCATAGGTTTACCATCCCAGCAAAATTATGTCAGGAGCTTTTGAGTTTCATAACATAGTAAAAGTTAATTTTTTTCCAGTAGCAAGAAAGGTTTTCAGATGTCTTTCATACTGAAAATGGATGGTTATTCTACATTTGAATAGCAGAAGTATAAATTGGAAGAGTGATATCTAGTTATTTCTATAATCCTACAGGAATGTACTTATTACTAAGATTTCCAGATATACTGGAATATAATGGCCAATCTGAACCTAGCTCAATAATTACACTGAGGATTTCAGTTTCTTCCTATTGGTCATATGAAGTAAACACTATTAAACAAACAGGAACTAATTAATAGGTCTCAGCAAATGAATTCAGTGTGTGCAGGTGATACCTGATCTCCACACAGATTTGTACTAGATATTTAATTTGGACAGAAGACTGAGTGTAGCTGTATCCATTAAAACAACAACAACAACAACAACAACCAAACAAAAACACCACTAAAACACAGTTCTTATACCAGCATAATATGTTCCTTTTCCCAAGCTGCATGGATGAGTTCCTTAAAATCCTGAACGTTACTTCGTAAGTCAAGATTCATCTGAGGTTCTCAACTAGAAATCTCATTATATTCAATTGACTAGCAAATACAGTTGATTTTGTAGTTATAAACATTTTAAGTTATCAGAAATAATATTGAGTAATTGACTGTAAATTCCAATAGTTAAAATACTTCACAATCAGGCTGCTGGCTTAAGTTTTAAGTATTAGCTATGTTCTTCCCTTTGACATAGAACTACTTTATTACACATTTCAATAGTTTTTTTAAAACAACTGCTATTATTTTTAATTTCTACTTTTAAGGTCACATTGACTGTGTCTGAAATAAAGATTTCTGGATAGTTTTTGTATTTTCACCAACTAATATCAGCAGTTACATTTCCTTAAGAAATTAAGAACTCAATTCTAGTAGTTTCATATAATTTTTTTGGTTGTTCTTACTCAGTTTCTGATTCAATTTCATGTCTTTCATAACACTAAGCATAGAAAGCAATTTAAAAGCATGAACTCCTTTTAAGAAAAAGTGTCATTTGAGTTTTTCAACTAATTTATTAACTGCATCTTAAGTTATAGGTATCTTTTCTATTAAGTACATCACTTATCAGTTCTTTTGCTTTCTTTCTCATTGAGTTTCTTTGAGTTTTGTTTCACTTTCTCACAGTATTTCTGAATGTAACCACATCATTCTTCTGATTGTATAGTAATCTATAGTACAGTACAACTATTTCTGTAGTGCTTCCAGCTTTTTGCATACAAAACAATTGTGGAAGTTCTCTGACTTCCCTAAAACACATAATAAGCATTCTGCAACACAAAATACTTTGCCCTACCTCAAAAAGAAGCTCTCTATGTGATTTTTTTTCCTAAAATAGAACACTCAGAAATGGATGTACCTAGACAGTAATCATGTGCAGAAAAAAAAAAGGGGGGGGGGGAGGGAGGAGCTAAAACATCAGCTTGAAAGACAGCTTTCACCATCAGGTTCTACAAGAGCAGAATAAGGAGAATTCATTGGATTCATAGCTACCTGCTAATTCATTATTTTTCAAAGTCAGAATGGAGGTTTTCTGGGATTTCTCTCTTCTTTTTAGATTCTTAATTCCTAAAAGTTAAAACATAGTCAAAAAACATATTCCTTCTCTCTTCAACTGGATATTAGTCAAACAAAGGACATTATCAGTATTTATCAAATAAGATAATTAATAAGACTCCAGCATTTCAACAAATATAAAAACCCATGAGTTTTATCTAAGTGGTGCTAATCCTTTAAGGAAGTAGGTAACAATTCAGTTACACTGGTATTATACAGTTCTAAGAAGCACAAGTTGCTTTACTGGGTGTCTGATCTGATTTTAGTTGACCAGACTAAAACTCACTAGCTTTTTAAGAAGCCTTTTACAGTTTGAGTGTGAGCCTACAACAAATTATTTTCTAATGTATAGATACTTGCACTGCTCAATGAGTTGATAATCAAATTAACTGGGTAGACACTCAGTCCTTCATATAGCGTGTTGTCAAACTTGCAAGAGGCTGGGAGGGGTTCACATATTTTTGTTTAGTTTTTACTGCCAGCTGCCATACTGCTGTGGTGTTTAAAGACAGTGCCAAATGCAGGGTTTTAAAGGTTCTCTTATAATTATATCAGATAGAGAGAGGGCAGGGCATGCTTTAACTCTGAATCCTTTCTTATTCATTTAGAGCCTGGCTCAAGCCTTGGGAAGTTTAACACCTTGCAGAACTGCCTTCCTAGCAAAGTCTGTACTGCCCTGACGGCACACACTAGTGCTTATGTTCTCATTCTTCCAGTAGACTATAATTTTTATAAATGTGTTATTGTTTTTCAGGCATAGAATTAACCCCATATTCCCTAAGTTATCTATTGACTTTTTAAAAATGATTTAAGTAATACTACTCATATCCTCCTTGAGCACCATGTTACCTTCATTGCTTTGAGTTTGTTTGCTACCTTTGATTTGTTTCTTTAAAAGCATTAAGTATCTAAGGTGAAACACCAGCATCTCATTGTTCCTCTGTTATTTGACCTATGTCCAGGACAATGGATTAAAACCTTTACCATGGTGATGCCTAAGAGGCAGGCTGTGGTGATGTTGAGCATGACATTAAGATTTTGATCAAGGAAAGGCATGTTGGAGAGCTAGAAAGCCTCTCCGAATAGGTATCCAAGACTGGATTCCTAGATCCCCTTGTTCTTAGCTTCCTAGGCAGCTATTTCCTACCCTTCTTCACAAGATAGTTTCCACTAGGTAGTTTTCTTTACTCCAAAACCTTTCTTTCAGTCATAGTGGATGTTTCCAAAGCGACAGGAAGATCTCTAACTCTTAGCATTCCTTCTTCTCTAATACCAAAGGCAATCTAAAATACAGTCATCACCTCTCTCACCTCTCATTTACTGTAACAACATGCCACATGCTCTGACAAATCTTTTCACAAAAACTGGACACTTTCTAGGCATTCTTACAAATCAGGAAATTGCACTGCACAAGTTTCTTGTTTCTTTATGAATGTCTCCAATAACTTCCCTTTTCTACTTGATAAAGTAAAGTGATCAGGTCTTTATCATCCTCCTTTTGCTACTAAACCAAGCCTTTTTGTTCTCATATACCTCTAAGGTATTAACTTCCATTTCTATTCTGTCAATACTACTAAATTCAATTGCTATTTCTCATATTTCAGAAAAAGCACACTATGTTTTCTCCTATCCTGCCTGCTATTTTTTAAAATACAGACAACCACAAAGCTGTTTGTTTTAGTGTCTTTTTCCAAATCTCACCATGAGAGTCTTGATACCTTGAACAACACATGCAGTATGAGCTCTAGTAATAGATTTTCCATAACTATTTTCTTATACTCTGCTTTGATGTATCCTCTTGTTTTCCCCAAGTACATCACATTTTTGTCCAGGTACTGCAGTTGCCCTGGATGAACAAAATAATCTAGCCACTGACACAGCATGGGCTGACATGATGTTGTGGTGTAAAAATGTGTTTTGGAAAATTTCTGAGCCTGTTGTTCATTCAGTTTCTTGCCCTCTAACCTAGTTTGACATTTCTGGCAGCTAGTCTATCTGTCTTGCATTATTTTGTATACACAACTAGGTATAATATCTGAAATAAAACATAGCTGTATAACCTAATCTTTTTATGCAGTAATTGCTGCCTTTCTAATTTACTGCATACAGAGAGATCATACAGAAATCACATTATGAGAAAAACTCTTAGACATGGAAAACTGTTTTATATTTACTGAACACTTCAGTTTCTTGTTAAGGAAGGTTTGGTAATACCACATTAAGTATGTGACCTGAAATCCGTGTTTTAATTATCCCATGCAAAGGAAGATATTAGGGGCATTTCTCTAGCTTTGTTTTCCACCCATTGTTCTCAGTAGAAGTTGAGGAAATGCACTAAACTACATAACAAAGTACACATGCTTCAGTAACTGTGTTTGAATGCCCTCCTAAATTAATTACCTGATAATCCACTCACAGGTGTGAGACTGAATACAGGGTTTTCATAGCAACTTGAATAACACCTTGCAGAGTGTGTCGCGAAGCTGGTTTTGAATGAACAGGGTGATGTCTGTCTGAGAGAGATCACACCTCTTCCTTCCACCACCTGGAAGTCTCTTAAAATGACCTGGGGGTCTCTTTGCACTTTGAAATTAGTCCATTCAGCCAACAAAAACAGAGTTAGAGACCCTGGGTTAGCTTATCACAATACTTCTAAATTATTTCAATGTATGATATTCAGGATCATATTCAACCAAGCTGATCTTTAGGACATAGATTCATAAGATTTGTTTTACAGAAACAGTGTGTACACTCAGATCTTAAAGCATTCCAGCATTTCTGGAGATTCCAGATTGTTCTTAACATTCGTGCCAAGTTATCAACAATTTAGAAAACAGTTGCCAAAGATCATTCCAACTACATCTGTCTGGAAACACAGAGGGGTTTATTGATCTTTTCCTCTGCATAGCACTTCTAAAAAATATTAATAGGTTGTGGAAATGAAGGCCATGACAGATGTTGATCATAATTTGGCCAAAGTTTGAGGGGGAAATTTATCAGGATTGGGTTGAGGGTGAAAGACTCCACTGTGACACTATTGTTAGGTCCCTGTGTGGTAATACTGTTCTCATGATGTGCCTTTGACCTGGCACTGTACTTGCCTCTCAACAGCTCAGGGAAGCTGGCTGAGCTGGTTGGGAAGGAGCTCATTAAGCATGGCAGTTTAGGTGGCACAAATTTCACAGCTCCAAAGCAATCTGGAGCCCTCCCAGAAGCACAGGTATCATATTCAAACAAATCACTAATCCCAGGGCCAGCTCTGGCTGCTTTTATGAAGTACTGTGAATCATGATCTTTAGGAAAACTAAATGGCTGCTATCCAGTTTAGCAGCTGGATTATATTAGTTCGCATTTTTACGGACAAAGGTTATAATAACAAGATCTCGTGTTACTTAATTTACTCAATTAGGTAACGTAGTTACCTTAATGGTGCTGTAACAGTCTGCTGGTGTTCGGAGCAATATAATTTCTTTCTTCTAGGTAATACCAAAGAAGGAAATTCCACACTTGAAGGCAGACTAGTAGAAAGCAAGCAACTGGGATAAGAAGACAGGGCAAAACAGGCACACTGTTACTACAAAGCAAGAAAAAAATGACAACAGACATTAACAACAGAGATGAAGTCTGAGTCAGAGTACTTCAGGGCCTTGAAAGCACAAGCAAAAAGTTTAAACCTGATACACCAGGCAAAAAAAAAACAAAATACAAAGACAAGTATGTGTCTTAATACAGGCACATACATGATGTACATATGTTTATAGAGCTTAGGACTGGAACAGTGGATTTTTCTCATCTACCCAACACTCCACAACATTGTATGTTCTATGGGAAAACATTTATTAATCTCTAGCAACAGGTTAATGAACAAGAAAATTGATTCCAGCTACAGATCATTAAGGTTGCTCTTAGTTCTACTGTATGGGGATATATCTTAGTATTGATAAATTTTAATTTGTAACAAATTTTAATTTGTAACAAATTTTAATATGTAACAGAATTTGGCTTATAAACTGTAAAAGTGGACAAACATTAAGACACAAGCTATGTTATCCACAGACCTGAAAAACTCTAGAAAGCAGTTATTGTGATGTCTAATATACATTATGTTTAATTGTTGCTTTTTCATACAAACAGATTCTACCTGCTGGCAGAATGAGAGAGAGAAGGCTGGTGGGGTATTCTGAAGCATGAAAAAGGCTCTATGTTTGGTTTTTTCCAAGCCTGAACTTTTTTTCAATTTCTTACCCCGCTGCTCACACAGCTTGGGCCAAGCAAAACGCACAAAGCCTTGGGAGCTGCCAAGAACCCTTATCAAAGTTTGTAGCGGCTTCTCACGCGATTTATGGAGGCGCAAAGACTCTTCCTTCCCTCTGAGGGGAGCTGTACCTGCCCCGGGACCCCTTCCCTGGGGGCCGCTGGGAGAGGGCCGGTCCTCACCAGGAAGCCTGGGGGAGTCTGAAGCGGGGATGAAGCTGGTGTCTTCGCTGGCCCTTGATCGCTGGAGTTCGTCCGGGCACTTGGGATAACGATTTAGTGACCTACTCCGCCCCTGCTCCCCCCACCCAGGCGGCTCCGAGAGGCTCTCGGGCACAGGAGAGGGGAGCGGGGGGAAATGAGCCGCGGCGGCGGCAGGAGGAGGAGGGAAGGAGGGAGGGCAAGAGGGAGGGAGCGAAGGAAGGAGGGAGGAAACCGGGCAGGTGACACCGTGCTAGGTTGCTCCGGCTCGGCGGGCGAGGGGCTGGCGGCAGCAGCGCGGCCACCATGCATGTCAATGGGAAGGTGGCTCTGGTCACTGGCGGGGCCCAGGGCATCGGTAGGGCTTTCGTCCAGGCGCTGCTGGGCAAGGGCGCGAAGGTAAGCCCGAGAAGCGCCCCCTCCGTCTCCCGCCTCTCCCCTCCGGCCCCTGCCCGCCGGCGCGGAGCGGCGGCAGTCCTCTGGGCTCGGCTCGGGAGCCGTCCGTCTGTCCCTCCGCCGCTCAGCCTCTCCCTCCCTCCCCGTCCAGGTAGCCCTCCTGGACCGCAACTCCGAGGCCGGGCAGGAGAGCAAGGCAGCCCTGGACGAGCAGTTCGAAGGGCAGAGGACGGTGTTCATCCAGTGCGACGTTACGGACCAGGAGCAGCTGAGAGGTAAGAAGGAAACGGCCGGCGCTGAGCTCCGGCTTAACATGCAGCAACCTGAGCGAGCCCGAGCTGCTGCACCAATACGTGTGCAATTAAGGTTTCTGGAGGACAGCCTACTCCCAACCGCTTCTGACAGTGACTCAAAAAGGATTTGTTTCTGAACCTGCAGATGTGAAATGTTACTACCAACATGTGTCTATTTCGCCGCGTTACTTGGCACATCGTAAAGAAAAGGCAAAGAAATAATTTCCATTGAGTGCTGTGTGTTATATTTTTGCATGAAAGCCTCTGAAGAAGATAATTGTTGTTTTATGACTAATATATATAAACTTTAAAACACGGACTTGCTTTTTATGAGGTTTCAGTGCAGATTCCAAGTTGCATTCTGTCAGCACAGGAGTAATAAATTCTGCTCTGGGTTGCAGTGCTCTTTCCATACAGCACAGCAATATGTGCTGCTGTCGCTGAAAGCAGAATTGGCAAAAGATGGCACACTGCTTTATCGCATTGTTAACGATAGGTTGATAACATTTTGTGCACATTTTGCAGATGCAGAGAATGGCAAGGAGATTCCCTCATGTGTGATTTGCATTTATGTTTTCACTTAGTTAATAAATCATGTTCCCTACTGAGTTCTTAGAGTATCATATAATGTTGATGTACCGTTCACAATATTTCTTAGCAAGCACATCACTTCATCAAAGTTTCATTATTAAAGAGATACATTCATAGGTGGTGACCCCAGTCCAGATTTGGACATTACTTTTGTCAGTGCCCTTTCCCCAGATTCATTTATGTCAGGCTGGATGTGGACATTTTTAGTTCTGCTTTTATTCATAACACTTTACTGACCACTTTCGCAACAGTGGTGATTGAGCATATCCATTCCTCTTCCAGAAAACATGGCAGCTAGTCCAGAATTCAGCAACGTTGTTCACTACTCTGAGCTAGCGTGATTATGCCTAATTTCAAACATTTACATTGTCTGTCTGTAAGTGAGATGCTGGACTTTAAATTTGAGAGTTGCTCTGATCAGCAAACAAAGATTTTATCAGCTAGGTTGATTATTGACTTTTTCTCCAAGTGGGAGGAGTAACCTGGGAGCAAGAAAAAGCATCCAAGGGATAGGAATAGCATGTGCTGCAGCATGAGTGTCACCCCAGTGTCCTTTCCTCCTCTCTTCAATGACAGGCTAGTGCAGGACCAACAAGGTGTGCACTAGGAACTGGAGTGAGCAGGACAGGGCAGCAAGGAAGGTTTTTGAACCAAGTTCGTAGGAAAAGAGCAATTAGAGTAGGATCAGAATGGGCTCTCACAAGGAGCAAGAACAGGAAGCTGCTGCTTATGCTTCTCTGATACTGCATTATTCGTGCTGCAGGTTTCTTAGCGTAAATTTGCAATCACGTCTTACAATCCTTTGAGGTTTGTAGGATACTTTTTAGTGTTTTGTTGTTGTGGTGGTGTTTTGTTGGTTTTTTTGGTTGTTTGTTTTTTTTGTTGTTGTTGTTTTTGTTTTTCCTGCTTTATTTTCCTATTTTTTTCACTTGTAATTGCAAGCTACCACTTCATAAACTTAGATCAATTTCACTCCTAGTGTTTAAAGTTCTTAGTGGATATGTCAAGTCCTGTACTTGTTTTTTATGTTAAAGGTCATGGGCGTGAAGTTCCTCTTATTTTAACTTTAGTCTTTTTGATATGAAACAAGTCACAGTCCTAGAACTACTGTCTGTAGGTACATAAAGCTTATGAGTAGGAAATCGGCTGCTTAATATACTTTCATGTCTTGCCTGCCTGTGCTTTTTTCCTCTTTCACACAGTCCTCCACAAAAACCTCCTATCTTGTCCCACTTTTGAAAAATCATACGTTTACTTTTGCTTTTAATGAATATTTAGGAAGCTCACATATAACTGGTGTTTATACTTACTTTCAACTGATTTTCTTACTTTTTCTTTAAAATGGATCCTTTTCTTCATTTTTCATTTTTCTTCATTCAACTTTTTATGATCATCTGCTTTTAATTTTTATGATTCCATAAGCACTAACAAGAATGTAATGTAAACACAGAATTATTCTACATTCAAAAAGGGAATAAAAAGTCAGTTTACACTCTGTGGGTGATAACTTTACTAACAATTTATAATGAGATTCTTCTTTTTGTGGGTAGGTAACATGTGGGATTACTGTAGGGAGGTAAACTTTTACCAGAAATATTCCAAATTTGGTAGTCATTCTGTTTTCACATAGATATGCAAAGAACTGAAAAGCATTTAGCTCTTTTCTCAATGTGTAAACTAGAAAACTACAATTAGTCAGGACTGTGTGAATTTCATAAGCAAATAAGTGGCAAAAATACTATTATCCATGGTGGTTTTTGAAGATTCTAATAAGAATAAGGCGGGTGAAAGATGCTACTTAGAGAAGGCTTAAAAGAGGATTGAAGACTGAGCTTCTGAAATGTGGAAGCTAATTGAGGACCCAAATTGTATTTATTTTGCTCATTGAAACTCAGGTAAATAATCAGTTCTGCTCCTAATAAAGCCAAAGGGTTTCATTTGCACTTGCTGATGCAGAATTGGAATGATGAGAAGTGACTGAAGAGTTAAGTTGAGAAACCAGAGAATGAATTAGAAACAAACATAACAAAAGCCAAAAAGGCAGATGGCCAAAAATAATGGCTTTAGTAATATTAAAATAAAATTTAAATATGGAATAAGAATATTAGAAAAATCTGTACAGTAGAGGCAGCTGGACAAATAAAACCTTTCCCACCAGCTGCCCAGCTCTTGTTCTGATGACAAGATGATGACTGTGATGGATCCACAGCATTCAGGCAAAGAAAAGGCTGTAACAGTACCGACCATCTGGTGCAAGAAAAAAAAGTCTGTAAACGCCTGCAACTGCTGCGAAAAAAAAGGTAGATATCTCAAAGCTGCTGCTATGCTCCTGATTGGCACTAATAGCCAAAGGCTAAAGATCAGAGAATTATGATGGTCCTGGGATCACTTTTTGGTGAAGTGATTTCATTAAGGCCTGTCAAGCACAATTTCAGTGTACCTAAAATACTCTAGATTTTCAGTCAGTCATGAAACAATGATTTTAAAAATAATATTGGGGGGTGGTGTCTTGGTTTACATTACAATAAATATTTAATGAGGAGGAACAATATTTGGAGGAAAAAACAAACAATCTATATATATGTCAGATAACATCTGCAGTCATGGAAACTCTCGGTCTGGAATGAACATCTGGAGGTCATCTCATCCAACTATCCTGTCAAAGCAGAGCCAGCTTAGATGAGTTTGCTCATCACTATGACATCATCATGGTTTTCCATACACATCTTTTATCTTAGTTAGAACACTGTCACATGGGAGAACACAATGTCATTGTGGAAGTTTTCCAGTTCTTTATTTTGAAATTCTTTGGAAGACAGGACACTGTTTTTATCAACAGAAGGAAAGAGATTTGAATTTGAGAAACACATTATTAAAGTTACCTGACAAGTAAGATGTATAACAATTTATTCATAAATGGATAAATTTAAACAAGACTTATGATGAATTATTTGTAGTTGAAAGATTCGTATTAGTCGTATAACTGAATAAGAATTGCGTTCTTAGGTTAAAATCTGAAAATTGTTCTGAACACATGAAGCTTTTATTTCTAATTTAAAATAGATGGTGCCAAATCTTGAATTCACCACCTATATCACACTGTTACAAATTAAGCTATAAATTATAAATATATATAGTTAGGGTGCCAAACATCTTGTTTAATGCAAAATGTATAGGTGTTAAGAAATTTCATTATCAGGCATTATAAAACTAAATTAAAAGGTGACTATTGTATCTTAATCCCTTCAGTTTTCCTGAATATGTATAATATCAGTGAACAGTTAGATAAAGAATTTAATTTCAAGTTGCTCATTAGTGATTAAAACAGTGAAGACATTTTGGTATACTAATAAAATTCGTATGCATGCATTCTATTTTTATATCTTACTTTCACCCTTGGCTCTTACTACAGGTGCTTTCAAAAAAGTGATTGAGCATTTTGGAAGGCTGGATATTGTGGTTAATAATGCTGGAGTGAACAACGAGAAGGACTGGGAAAGCACCATACAAATTAACTTGGTAAGCATTATCTCCTTTCAAAAGTTCATACTTCAAAATGTAATGCTGTAACACACTTAACAGCCCTTGGCTTTTCAGTGTGTGCCATGTGGCAGCAAATGAATTATTGGTTTGGTAAACACAGCTATTGAAACAATAACCATGTAACTGCATATGTACTGACCAATGAACGTGTGTGTGCGCTGCGTCCTTTAGGTTGTGTACTTGGGTTAGCACCAGACAACATTCTCTTTCTATAAAACCCAATGCAATCCCAGGTAAGTGTAACAATTTGGCACCCAAAGTGGTAGAGCTGCATCTACAGGAGGCCAGTCTGTTCATATGAATGTTCTAGAATATTTTATTTAGTTGTGAGACTCAGCTGGCCTGCATTAGAGAGTAAGATATCATTTACTGGTATTACAAGAGAACTTGTTCAACCAAGACCTCCACATGTTCTTCATCAATGAAGCGAGTACATTTAATATAGGCCATTTCACCACCATCACTGATAGAAGCACATCACTTCAGGGCACTTACTTGCTAAAACCCAGTACATTCAACAAGCCTGTAAAATTTATTTTCAAGCAGACTATTGCCACTTCTTTATTATCTGGTATCTCTGGATGAGACCATAATATGTTTCTCAGTGAAATTTGATTTAGAGTACACTGTTAGGAGACCTAAACTCCGAAGAAAAGACCAGCTTTCTGGGCTAATAAAATTCTGACCAGCTTGTATTTTACCACCTGTGAAATTCTAATTTAATGGTGATTCAGCAAGTCACACCTATGACCATACTTACAAAGTTTTATAATCCAAATTTGCAAAGAAAGTAGCAAAAGGAAGCCTGGAAGACTGCAGTGTAGAGTTTTCTCCAATCTGTCCTTTGGAATTTGTCGATGTGACAAATAAGCTCAGAATAAGAGAAGCAGAGGCTTGTTTTTGTCAAAAGTTTTAAGGACAAAGGTACCCGAGTCTTTGAATTCTAACATCTCCATGAAAACAAATTAACAAAAAAACCTCAGCACAAGTAACACAAGCTGTACATGAGGCAAGGTATAGAAAAATTAATGGGAAAATATGTATTTGAAATAAAAAAACTTATTTAATAATACATTTTTCTGATCTTTTATATCTGTCCAAAGTAAAATTTGCTTATTCTTGGAAGAGGATCTGAACTGAGACCACAGATGAAAATTTCCACAATAAGATAAATATATTTGTTCAATTTCCTTTTATTTACATCTTCTTTAAGATTTATCTACGCATATTTTTTCCTCCCTCTTTCATTTCTAAAGTACTCTGGCAAATTAGACATCAGGAAACTTCATATTGTGAAGTAACAGCAAGTGTGATGCCCTCAGTGCTATGTATCATCAATATCTATTAATACAGATCAATTGAATTTGAAATAAGACTTTACCTTTATTCTAGATGAGTTCTCTCTCTTTATATTTATGCCTGGTTTAACACAGGGTATAAATTACTGTAGGCAGTCATCCACCTGTCAAATTTGCAACAACAGATACTTAGTCATCACCAGAAAAATTGAAGTCCATGTGAGAAATGCATTTGTCTGTGATTCACATTTAAATTGAGCTCAAAAAATGAAGGCATTTCTGATGAGAAAATCTTGAAGATATTTGAAGTCCAGGTAAATAACTTAACTTAAAGTGACGTCCAAACAATTTTTCAGTGCC
This sequence comes from Columba livia, assembly GCF_036013475.1. NCBI lineage: Eukaryota > Metazoa > Chordata > Aves > Columbiformes > Columbidae > Columba > Columba livia. Next base: position 38,413,489 of record NC_088605.1, read on the forward strand.
AAGATATTTAAACAGCAGGCATTGACCACCTCCTTCTATTATTCTTTTTGTCAAGTCTTACAAATCTATGAAGCCACTGCTCCTAAAAACTAAAAAAGAAAAAAATAAAGAGGATGATTATATAGTTTATACAAAACATGTATGAAATACATGGTTTTAAAACGTCTCTCCTTCCTCAACATTGGCCATTTTAAGTATCCCTTGTATTATCCCCAAGAAATAGGAGTAACTTCTATGGCTACACATCTTGATAAACATCATGCAAATATTTTCTACTTAAAAAAAAAACAAACCAAAACAAACAAACAAACAAAACCCTTTACTTGCCAGTCCTTAATTTACTGATATCATTTATATATTGATGCAACAAATATTCCCTGCCCCAGTTTAAAGTACAAAGTGCAAAAGTAGAGCAGTACAGAACGAGATAAATCAAAACAAACACATACAGGGTGTGTTCTTTATGGCTGAAACATTCACAGAACTGGCTGGTCTTTGGGAACACTTTCAAAGAAAGGCAAGGAAATTCTCTGACAACACTGCCTAAGAAACCATAACGAGAAGAAATGAAGAAGCAGGTTCAAAGAGTGGAGCCTAATTCAGAAGGAAAAGGAGGGAATAAAATGCAATTCCTACTTGTATCCACTACAGTTTCCTGAAACTGAGAAAAGACAGCTTGATAAATATGGCAGGGGGGAAGTATCATCTGCTCAAATGAGATTTCTATTGCAGTGCTTTCCACCATTTCACTGTATTTTGTGCTAAACAACATCCACCTTTTTATTACTTTATTAATATTTCTATTAATCTTTGTAGTTAAGTATTCCAGCAATGCCATCCATTCCTCATCTCAAAACTCCAAAGCTGATAGTGTTGACTTGATCAACATCAGGTTGATCCATAGCAGCTTCAACTACTCATAGTTATACAAAGGTACACTCATGTTATTATGGTATTATGGTACACAAAATAAAAAGATATTGGCAACCATACAGGAGTTTCTTTTTAAATGGATATTACCTGTGTGGTTTCAGAGTCTACCACACACACATACCCATGCACAGAATAGCACAAGGATATATGACACATACATTCTTATCAAGAGTCCTACCTACAGTCCTCCAGCCTGACAAGAACGATGTTTCTTGTATCCGGCTTCATAAGAACTTGTGCCTGAAGAATCCAAAAAATCTGACTTTTTTCTCTTTGAGTCCCCACATTTTTATGAGTCTGGAATATATGTTAGATAAAAATAATTTGATGTTCTAAGAAGCTTCCCTAGTTTTATCTTGTGTTGATGATGTAGGCTTTCTGGAACCACTGTAATTATAGTCCCTGCTATAATGACAGTATCTTTTATCTTTACAAATTCACTTAGCACGTTTTACACTAAGAGAATCCCAAAATTTACTCAGAGGTTCCTTTTATATGCTTACATCAGAGGTTTCTGAAAACTGACATAGGTTGCAATATACAGTTAAATGTAGCAGTACTGGTATCACATACACTTACATTTTAAATATTGCCTGAATCAAAGGTACAGAAGCACTTTACATAACAATTTGGCTAAGCACTTGACATAGCAATTTTCTTAAGCCAACAAATTAATTATTTTGTGGGTATGTTTAAACCAATAGGGCAACAAAGATGTTTAAGGTTGTGGAGCATCTCCCTTATGAGGAAAGGCTGAGGGAGCTGGGACTCTTTAGCTTGGAGGAGACTGAGGGGTGATTTCATTAATGTTTACAGATATATAAAAGGTGAGTGTCACGAGGATGGAGCCAGGCTCTTCTCAGTGACAGCCAGTGATAGGACAAGGGGTAATGGGTTCAAACTGAAACACAAGAGGTTCCACTTAAATTTGAGAAGAAACTTCTCAGTAAGGGTGACAGAGCACTGGAACAGGCTGCCCAGGGAGGTTGTGGAGTCTCCTACTCTGGAGACATTCAAAACCCGCCCGGACACATTCCTGTGTAACCTCATCTAGGTGTTCCTGCTCTGAAAGGGGGATTGGACTAGATGATCTTATGAGGTCCCTTCCAATCCCTAACATTCTGTGATTCTGTAATTTCCAAAACAAAATTAAATAGACTCATTAAAGAATTTGACAGAAAAATCACTCTGTTCTCCTGTTTATGCGATGATTTTGCACATTTTAACACATTATTCTGGCAAAACTTTAAATTGCAGGCCTTAACTTGGGCATGTCAAAAACAAACAAACAAATGTAACCCACAACAACAAGAAAAACACAATAACAACAAAAAACCCCACACAGTCATATGGGATCCAATTATTTAAATGTTGCCAAAGAAACAGAATTGAAATACAGACATAAAATTTGTTCAGGCGCATGACAGTCTCATCCTTCATTACCAGGCAAAATGTGGCAGTACTCAACAGTTCCAAATTTTTGCATTTTTCATGGGTTTGAATAATTTATTTCCATAAATGACAAAGGTAACAAGTTTCTCTGAATTTAGAAAACTCTTTTTCTAATATGAAGTCTACCTAACTCAGGGTTTGTCCCTGCAAAATACTTGGATTGATACTACAGAGAAAAGAATGCAACGCTGTATATATGTGTGGCTCTGTTCAATATAGCTTTTGGTGAAACAAATGTTCCAGCAACTAGCAAACCTTGGAAAATCAACTCATCAGTAAGGAACTATTCCTCAAAAGGACAACTAATGTCTCAGCAGAAACCGGAAGGGTAACTAGGCAAACTTCAGAAATGATTCATTTTATTTGTTTTTGGGACAAAGATTTCATGATCATCACAAGGTTGTTCCATTGCGCGAGCCATGCAGCAGATGCCTTGGGAGTATGCTGCAACCTGCTTCTGGTCCATACACCTTGCTCTCCTTTCCCAGTGTACCAGAAGAAATGACAAGGACTAAACTTTCATCCCAAAAAAATGTTACCAGGATACATAGCTGGATTCAGCACCTGGGAATTGCTACCAGGTCCCACAGCACAGCGAGAGGCAAGCACTGATTCTTTATGCAAACAACAGAGAAGGAAAACAAAACAAACAGTGCTATCTGTAGAAGACATAATAGCAGAAGTAACTAGTTTACCAAGTTTGCATTCTAAGACAACCAGAAATACACCAACTCTGCTGTTCAATGGCTTAGTTGCTTATTCTTCAGCATAATTCAATGTCAGAAAGAGGACTGACTGCCTAGGAAGAGATGTGGCCACCAAAAAGTGAGAAATACCACTTACCTTGAAATAAGTGGCACAAGGGCCAATCCTCTAAATGCATAAAGAAGCCTGTAAGTATAATTATAATTATTTTTGTTGTTCATATTGCACTAGAAAGGACACAGACTTACCTTAATTGCACAGCAAGTCATTGAACTTCTTAGCTTACAGTTTTAAAGTAACCAATGTTGAAGTATAATGAAAAGCAAATTTCTTTGAACTGAGACTGACTTAAGACCAGCTACGCAAAATGCAATACTATTTCTGTGTCCTTCAGGAATATGGGGAGCCAGAAGTAAAGAAGACTGCACAGTAAATAACTAAAATATAGTATATCACTCCCACATTGTACAAAAGCTACTGATTTCTAGAAAATGAACAAATCCTACATACCTTTATTCCTCTCTCTCTCCTGAGGGTTCTTGTTTTCTACAGTTTGAGATGGAAATTCAAACTCAAGATCTTGTAATTTCTTTTCATATAGCAAGTAAACTAACCTATACATAGGACTGCCAAGGGACTTGCGTGCTTGCTACAACCTGTTTGCTTCCTAGAAAATCTGCATTAAAAAAAAATCAGTCCCACCTCCCTGACCAACAGTAAAATCCTATAATTTTCCACAGGTATCACTGGCAGCACTTAGTTTCAGACTTTTGAAGTTCATCTTTCACAGTTCATAAAGTACTTTGAAATGTTTCCTTATAGATAGCCATCAATTTACAACATCACAGTATGAAAGTCAAATGATCTTGGGTCAAATTCCAGCTCTGTGCTAACCTGCTTTATGAAACCACAAGTCAATGGCTCTTTCATTTATTTTTTGTTCAGAATCCCTAGCACTGAACTAGATTAGCTCAGAAACCTACATATAATGTTAGGACTGATTACTGATTACTATTTTGTTATTTCAAAGGAATTCATATAGCCTTATCACTTTGATAACAATAAGGTAGACATCTTCAGCTCTGAAGGAATGCAGATATAGTTTCTCAGCATGAAATTTACAGCGCATAAGGAGACAGAAGAACTATTAGACAAAAGTGTCAAGGAAAACCTTATTAAATAAGTATAAGAAACTGTGTCAGTTTGAACATCTGCCTTGAAACACTATAAAAAAAGCACTATGCACTAAATTACTTCCAAAGCAATTGCCACGTACAAAGGATGACATCTAATGATGTTCTGGGCACCATCATTGAAGAACATTTTTTTTTCTTTTGTAATAGAGCAAGTTAAAATGAAACACAGAGTATGAAAATTGACTTACAGATGTAATGTTGGAACACAAGAATATTGTACAACACTGGCTAACACTGGTTTCTAATGCCAGAAAAAAAAAAAAAATTAGATCTCTATTGAAGACTTGGTGTCTTCTTAGAATCAGAGTTTCAATATATTATTTCTTTCAGAACAACACAATTAATTGTATTAATACAACCAATACGATAAATTTTGTAAGTTTGGTTTCTGATTTTGACACTGATGCCTAAATTGCCATTTAGTGATTTGTTAAATAAGTTACTGATTACTGATATGATACATCCAAAAACAACTGCAAATGCTTTGAGTATTGGCACAATACTTTCCAGGACATGTGAGAGAAATCACACTTAGTTTGGTATTTTACAAGCCACTGAAGACGGTTCTTTGGAAATTTTCTGTTAAAATTTAATCAATAGCATTCTTTTGATATTCATCAAAACATTTTTAAAAGTATGTCACTTAAGAGAAAACTTTCCAGGAGAGGAAAAAAAACAAAACAAAACCAACAACAACAAAAAACACAGAACAAACAAATACAACGAAACCAACAAACAAACACACGAAAAAACTCCCACCACATTTTAATGGGAATTTTTGTTTAAGAAAACAGTAAAATGTTATTTCATAATTTTCAACTATTCATATTTTGTGATTTTTTTTTACATTATTCCAGGAAATTGTTATACTGAAAATACAATTATATTAAAAATATCACATAAAACATTGCAACTATAGAAAATGAAAAAAAGCTGAGTATTCATTGAAATTCCAAAGGAAACATAATAATGAGGAAGTGGTTGTATCTCTGTCAATGGTCAGCTTAATTTCATGTTACTTGGTCAACAAACAAGCAATATTAATAAAGTAGGACATGCAGTCTTCCAAATCTGATTTATGTCAAAACCAATAAGTGCAAAGGGCAACTGAACTTGAATTAGTACTTATACTTTATGTTTTATAACAAGTATGTCTAAAACTATCAGCTACCAAAAACAAAATGTAAAACATGTCTTTAAATTATTCTAATTTTGGTTTGGGAACTTAGATAGTGGTAGAAAAATACTTAACGTTCTCATTTTAAAAGCTTTTTCTTTCCAGTACACCTAGCCACTATCCATTAGATTTTAATCATATACACTTTAAACACTTTTTTTTTTTTTTTTTTTTTAGCGGTGCAGTTTTCATTACTTTGGGAGATTTCCTTTTCTATGATTCACAATTCTGTATACCTTCCCTGACCAAAACTCTCATTGAAATAATTGTGTGTGGACATGAACATATTTATAGGGCCACTTCATGTTTTGAACATCTTAATTTATTTGGGTCAAATAAATAGCAATAAACAGTAATAAAATAGAGTTCTGATTTAAACACTGAAATAATATTTCCATAAAAATAAAAGTAACTCAATACATATGTTCATTTTAAGTAGAAATTGTAAACCAAATGTGAACTGACTGGAGAGATCTAACAAAAATCGGTAAATAATTATGAAACTCATCTCTAATGCAGTAATATTGCAATATTTCACTAAAGTTCATATCTCCCACCAGCAGCACTGTCTGCTTTCTATTAGCTCTTGTTAAAGTCTGTTAAAGTGACTTACTCCCCGGGAAAGACTCAACCACTTGATTCATTTGGGAGGCTGATAACCACAGGCTCAGTGTATCTTTAAGCATCTTAGTTTAAATGTCTGAAGTTTGGTGAGATAAATCCCAGCAGACGTTCTGACTGCAGAAGGGTTCAAAAAACAGATCTTAAGGAATCAAGTTTATACAGGCCTCCATAAAATTTTCTTCCTCAAAGATCTTCCTTAAAAAAAAAATCACATGCTGCAGCTAATATTATGGTAACACCATGTTTCACACCTTTTCAAATGCTTTTGTACCTTGTCTGTATTTGTCTGTTTGGGTTAACCTTTTTTTGAGAGGAATGGTAAAATTCCAGTAACTTCTGTCAGAAAATTATATGGATTTTTAATATCTCAGGACCAGAAATGTAGCATATAATTCAAACCTAAAAAGGGGTCTCATGCCTTGAGCCAAATGGAGTTGCAAGTGTTAGAGTTATCTTCAGATTCAGTCTGTACATTTTTTATAATGTAGAGCAGTTTGTCTCAATAAAAACATTGGAAACTCTATCAGTTCATACACCACTTACATCCTCAGATAAATTGTGTTCTTCAATCTTTAAATTGTTTTCTTATTCTGGGTTTCAATTCCTTCATTAGCATTTATTTCACGTTGTAATATTTTAGTTTGATTATTGATATCTTAATAGGAAATATAATTAATCTGTTATTATTTCTATGCATTGCAATTGTGCTTCTGGATTTACTGAGTTGCTTTGCTATGGGATGTCATCCCTGTTCATAATCTTCCAAGTATAAATAAGATCACTGGTAAAGAAATACAGGTTCTAGACCCCACAATTAAAGAAATATTCAAATTTTAGGACCATAAAAGAAACATATTTTTAATATGAACATCCCTTTCCTCCCCTATATCAGACATCTGTGATTAGAGGAACCTACCTCGGCCTAGAATACATGGGAAAAAGAAATGGAGGCGATGGAGGAGTAATTATTAATATCTCATCTTTGGCAGGTAAGAATATTTTCTGTATAAAGACTTTCTACTCACTGGTTCATTTCTGAAACAAATTAATCATACGGATCAGTCACACTTCTTCTTTCTTATGGCTCTTCCCTGTTTATTCCCATTTTGACCTGATTTTCACCATAACAACCAAAGTAATATCAAAGGACCACAACTTCCATTTGCCTTTTAAAACTCACTTAAAGAAAAATTTTACTAGTAATTTTCCTAACCCGTCAGTCTCATATTTGATAATCTTGAGTTTGATGGAAATAGGTTTTTTTTCAGGTTTCAGTACTGCTACACATTGAGCAAAACCTTACTAGCCTCAATTCATTATGCTTTTTCAACACTACTCAATAACACAGATTAATTAAAAAAAAATATTTACACCACACTGTGTGTAAGAAACAAAGTCTAATGTATATATCTAATTTGAATTCAGGGTTACATTAAATCTGATTAATTTTTATATTATAAACTATTTATATGGCATTAAAAAAGAAAATCAGGTAAACTTTTTCCACAGAAAGCAAGGAAGCAGTAGCAGGTCTTCCATTCAAGTCCATAGGAGAACAGCTGTAGGAATATTTAAGATTAGACTGTAACTACGGTGTTAATGAAGATTGTCACACACCAGCCCTGTCCATTTTCCAAGTGCTCTCAGATGTGATCTGCCTCTGCTGAAGAAGTCATAATATTAACACTCATATTTTGCTGAGCTTAAGACAACACGTTCTTTGCTCACCACTTATCTATGCTATAACTGTATTTCATTTTATTGGCATAAAAATAGAATTATACGTTTTCTAAGTCAGGGTTCTTGCTGTTCAGTTTTGAAGTAGAATCCTTTTCCCTTTTCTGTTGCTATGCATGTTTCAGTGACTGGGCTCACAATAAAAAAGCAGAACTGTAAAGGAAATGGTAAATAGAGAATAATGTCACCTGAAGCCCTTCCTCAAAAAATTGTAGAGAAATCCTTGCATTCTCTCTTGTTTGTTTGAAAAGTTTGTTCTCTCTTGCTACTGCCATAATGTCTGGGAAAAATAGTTCATGTGCTGGTTTACACTTGGATTGTCAGTGCTTTCTTCAGGATCCACGCAGAATACCAAACAATAGTAATTTTACTCTGGGGTATCCTTATGTGTTTAAACAGAAAAAAAGCCAGTTAGAAAGCAGGGACCATAATTTCTGCATGTGAATGGGGGTTAGTGCTCAGTAGATGTGAATATTCTGAGTACTATTAAATTCTCCTGACAGCCTTGGCTTTTGTGATGATGTCCAGTTCACCCTATTGACATAACGCATGTGATTCTTGAGGATCTGACTTAATATATACACATGCCTCAAATGAGCGAGGAGTCCACTATTTAAAGTCTCCATGTACCTTTAAGTCAGCACTTGCAATGCTGCACATTGTCTCCTGATGCCAGTAAGTTCATCTCCATTGGCTCAGACGGACATTGTGGTGGGAGCAAATTAACTTGAAGGAAACTGCTACTGCAGTACAAGGGTTCATCAACACAGGTAAAAGATTAAACATTTTCACAGAAGTGCAGATGCCCATGCAGTGCTCTAAGAAAGGGCAGCGGTAGCAAGTAGTTTCTGTTTTGAACTAGTCTCGAAAACAAAATTATTTTGATCTTCAGACCTAAGAGCCTGGCTTTTCTTGGTTTGGTAAGAACTTATAAAAGCCATTTTAATTATTTTATTAAAATTTGCATTGATTTACTTAAGTTTTTTAACATCAACATTGTGCCATAATTATTGTGGGAAACTGTCAAATACAAAGTGTTCTTTGCTTTGTTTCCTGTTACATAGTTTGTATTTATCAATTGTTTCCAAGGTCAAAAGAACAAACACATTAGAAAAGCTGACATACAGTAATTTTATTGTTTATTTATTTACTACTATTTGTGCTTTGTGACTCTAATTCTCCTTTCCAGTCTGAAGGTCTAAGTCCTGCAGTTTATTCCATACACAAAAGGCAAGCTACCACTGGCTTGTTTAACATTCTCTTCTAGTGTTTTCTCAGAGCTAGCTTCTGTTGATCATTAAACTTTTGAGTGGTTTTGATCCCCCCGTCCAAGTTCTCTATAAGATTTTATCAGATATACTCTGCAGAAAGTAAATATCCTTATGTCTTGCTGAGCAGCAAGAAGAGTTATACTTAGTGCTTACGTAACATTCAATAATATTTGCTTTACCCACTAATTAGTTTCCAGTTCTTCACCATGGGAATTTTGCCAAAGATTTGAACTAGGGACAGAATCAAGTCTTGCTGTTTTATATTTATTAACGCCCACGTAACTACTTAAATGCTTCCTATGAAGTAGATGCTTAAAGTGTTCATTCAGCTGGATGAAAGCCAGAGCGTCCACCCTTTCTTTCCAGTATTAAATCTCCCTTTCTTTAATGTCTCCACAAGACAGAACTAAATAAGAAAGGGAGATAAATCAGTAAGGACATGTAGCAAGCACCGGACTCCTAATCCACCGCATGTCAAAGCTATAAAACTTTCTTAATTTTATGGGATTTATGCACTCATATCAAGAGGAAGTAATGCTGCTAAACAACTGAGATAACGGGAAGTGTGTTTTACTGCCAACTTGCCCCCATAACAGGTAATGCCAATGGCTGCAGGTTTTTTGCATTGTAATAATCTTCATTTCAAATTTAAAGGGTAAAATGTTCTGAAATTTCTTCTGTAGGAAGCGATGTACATTCATTTTGATTTTGTTTAACAGAATAGTTACAAGCAACAGAAAAAGCATATAAAACTGAATTCAACTCCTGAGATTATTTACGTAACTAAACTTGGCATTGTCTCTTACCTTTTGGTGGCTGGTACTTATACACTTTATTAAGCAAGAGGAAAAGAGTATTCATGTGTGTCATGCAGTTTTGTTTTGATAGCCTTCATACTTTCAATAAAGTATTCTGTAAAATTGAATTTGTATCCATCTGGATTCTAGCAGATTTAAAAAAAAAATCAGAGTATTTGTAGAGCGCTTAAAAACTAGTAAAATCTTTAGTATCAGATCATGCTAGCTTTTTATGAGAGGTTGTTCAATGTGTAGTGTATTTGGATACCTTTCTGCTATACAGCCATATCAGTGGCTTAATTACACTGAACTTCAAGCCCTCAAGCTCCATAAGCAGCCAGTTTGTCCTCCTCATATAGAAAGCTTTAACCAAAAGAAATAAAGTATTCCTCACAGCAAACAGGCTTCTTTAGGACCTGATCTTATATATATGTGTGTATATATATACATATATATATATATATATAACAAGAACAAAGCTCAGCATATGGTTAACATCACTGGATAAAGGCAAGACTTCATCACAGTGATACAGTGGAGCAAACGTGTAAATGGCTGCACAGCTGGCACCTTCAGTTCAGCATCATGAAAAAGCTTCTGTTGTCTCCTCTTTGTAAAAAAAAGAAGATCCTGAGCAGAATCCACAGAAATTAGATCAGAAAATTTAGAAACTAGTCTCATGAGACTTGAGTTCACTGTTCAAAAATTTCGTAGAAATGACACAGCTTAGAATTTTTGCTAGGATTTCTGTGTCTCCTCTGTTTTGACACAGATCACAGCATTGTAACTGTACTCCCGCCCTATTCTGAAAAATGAGAGAATCAGTTCTCTCATCACTCCGTAGGACTATCAGTCCCCTAACTCATTTCCCTAGCTACTTCTTCAAAAGAAGCTTTAGCCTTCAAAGAACATTGTAAGCGTATTCCATACTGTTTATCTATACTTTTGCCTAAGGGCAACAAAGAAAATTTCTGTAATGTGGTTTGGAAAGACATTTAATTTAAATAAATATGGTTAAATCTTGTGATGTTATTTATTTTTAAGTATTCTATGTGTGCAACAGTCTATGGTTAAGTATATTTTAGAAAACAAACCTAAAATAGAAAGGAAAACAAATTACTCTGGTGATACTTCCCAACATATGAAGGAATACACTTTTGGTTTGCTTTTAAATACATTCCATTGGTTTGCCAAGACTTACCTTTCAGCATTTTCACATATCTTTTTCATAGAGAAAGAAAATTGAGAGTTTTAGGATGCCACATGGTACTGTGATTATCACATTAGTGAGAGAAAATTGAAATATTTTAATGGAATATTTAAATGTTTTAATAGTGAATGTATTTGTCTTAAGTATAACTGAGAATAAAGCTTAATCACTGCATAGTCATAGTGTAGAAGCACTGCTTTCTGATGAGCCCAAAGCCTCCGTGAGATCAATAGCCATGTTAGAAAATAGACTTCAGTTCTTGCATTCTCTGTGCCACACACATCCAAACATGAAGAGTACTGTTCCAAGAATTAATGGAACTTAAAGATACTATCAAACAGAAATTACATTTGTCTCAAGGTGCCTAACAGTGCACCCATGGAGAAAACAGAGGGTGGAAAGGTCATCTAAAAGCTAATAAATCTTATAGAAGGAAAGAGACTTATGCAAGTCTCTGAGGGCTATGTTTTCAGTAGAAAAGCATACCTGGGGTAAAAATGTTTAGTTCTTTATTCATCAAAGCTCTTCAGAGGACTAAAAGGAAATAGTGGTTTCAACAAAGTTTACTGATACAATTCAAGTTTATTGACACAATCCTCCACGACTAATTTCTCGAAATGTGGATTTTGAAACTATTGACCATGATAAATAAGCAGTTGTAGTGAGAAGCCTGACACCACCTCTCAAATGGTAGTGGTCTTGACACTGTAACAGTAAGGGGACTAGAGTATAACCAGGGGCAAGAGCTGTCTTGGTCAACCTGCTAGGTGCTGAGAAAAACAAAAAAGAGCACAGTTAACACTAACACACAGAATTACTGCTGGTCCACTTGATCTGGTTTTGGTAAACCAAAGGACACCTTCAGTCATCAGGAAATCATTTGCAATTCACCAACAAGTTCTCAATGAAGATCGTTTGTGAGGAGAAGGAAGATTCCTGTCCCCTTTCATATAACTGTTCAGTGATGCGTCAACACCCAGAGAGAGGAAAATCTAGGTACAGTTTCCTCCCCTTGCTAAAAGAAATTGAAAATTACTTGTATCACTTTGCAGGAGTATGCTGCCCCATCATCATCCATTTGAACATCCTCCCATTCCTCCCCCCTTGCTTTGTGTATAATGTTCTCCAGCCTGTTTCCTCATCTTTCCACTTTACGTAAGATAATTAACTAATCATGGAAGCAGCAAACAGAATCCAGATTTTCTAACAAATGAGTACCTTAACTAGTATGCTGTGAACTCATCTTTGCTCACTGCTTGAATAAGTACTCAGGCAGAGCAGGATCAGTGTCACACAGTGGTTGAACCCAAAACAAGTGCTAGCAGAGCACCTAGGACACAGTGCCAACAGCCAGAGGTTCCACACTCCCTGAGGCAGGGGAGTGCCTCAGAGATGGAAATCCCGCACAGTGGTGCTGAATACCCAACTCAGGAACAAAAGTGAGACAGGACTGTTGTTATTTTGGGTGAAAGATGCTAGAGCTAGTCTTCATTGCTGCTGCTTTGGCTGAAAGTGAGTCAAACTGATTTCTTCTTGGTTCTCCGTTTTATCAAAAATAATAATTTCAGTTAGAAATGAACTGGGTATAATGCTTTGATTAAAAAAAAAAAAAAAAGAGTTATTTATTCTTCCCTTCCTGCCTAGTCGTTCCTACTGTCTTTTGACATTCAAGTAAGTCTTTGAACCGTATTCCACTTCATTATTGTGAGCAGTGCCCTTCCTTTGTTTACTTTTTTTCTTGACTTTGTTTCTCTTCTCTCTCAAGTAACAAGTAATTTTTCTTACTATGTTTAAAGAAGAAATAAAATTCCCCCTCTGTGTTTCCCAGGAGATTTTGTCTTTCGTTGTTTTGTTTTGGGGTTGTTTTTTTTTTTCTTTGAAACAAGTAAAACTACTTAGGAGTTTAAAAAAAATAGTATCATAATATTCCTAATGTGCTAATACTCCAATGTTTCCAATTATTTGAAGAATGGTGATGATCATCCAGAGTCACCAAACAGAGAATGTGTTGCAATCACAACCCAGAGGAGATAACACAAAAAACATTTTTCACGAAGCAAGTTCTCAATCAGAAGCATAACACATTTTCCAAGTTAAGCAGATAAATACAAGAGAACAACCAGCCACAAGGTTAAGTCCTTCATTTCCCATGAAAATGTGAAAAATGGAAAAACACATGCGAGTGGTTGATTGGGGTGACTTCCATAAGAAACAAACATTAATGCATCAAAATCAGAATCCAGTTTTCCAATATTGCATTTGGGATCACAGATGATTTTTATCCTCTGCCTTTAGGATGGGCTGTGGTTTGCTGTTCACAAGACCCTAGCTTTCATGTGGAACGACAGCATCCACAAGTTCCATCTCAGCTGTCATTGAATAGTGGAATTTGTTGGCATAATGGGCAGAAACATATATACAACCATGATCTGTCATCTCTTCTTGACCAGTTCTCTGCCATCGAACTCAGTCTTTCTACAATTAAGTTCTTAATTTTGCTCTAAAAACTCTGTTCTCTCTTCTTGATCTGCTATAAATGATGATTTTATGCTCTCCCACTCCTACCATAAAGGTTTGCAACATTAACAGTCATTTGTCTTTTTGTTTCTCCTTTTCCTTACAGAGGATAGCAATGATAATATACAAGATTGTTACCTCTTTTTCCAATTCCCTTCTAAAAATCTTCATCCTGGCTTTTTATTCCAGAACAGCGCCCTCTGTAGGAGGTACCATAGCATGAATTCCTTTTCAGCCAATCTAATTCAATCCAGAAAGTGCTTCAGTAACCTTTCCTATCCACATCTCTTCTTTAATTTCTTTCTGCTCATTATCTGACACCTTCATCTTATCATTCAATTCACAGTGTTTACTCACTTATCTCTATGCTCTCTGTGCACTGAGGTCCTGTATTCACTTCTTAGTGCTTTTTCCGTATGTTTATTGCAAAATGCCTTCCCTGTTTCATTTAAATCTCTTTAGGAAAACTATCACCTATGAAATTTTACCAGAGTAGTATTGTAAGTAAAATAAACTTTACAATGCCTCATATGGTGCATCAAGATGGAATTACTTTGTTTATAGTTGCTCATTTGTGCAAAAACCACTGTGCAAACAGTATGTATTTGTTATAGTACTAAGTACATTGTCAAGTAAATAAGCAGTAACAATATTGCCCAGGCAGATGTATAGGCTGACTGCTTTTCATTCAGCTGTGAAGCACACTCCTTCTTATATCTCACATTAGTTCTAGGGGAAAAGTTTTTATCTGAGGCTGAGTTCTGTTTCTATTCCACAGAAGCAAGGGATTAAAGTCAAACATTATATTTATGTTTTGATACATTATGAAGATAATATTAAATCAGTTACAGTAGTCAAAATGGATTTTGCTGTTTCCCTTAGATTCCCAAACTTCCTCCCTGAAATCACTGTAAATGATTGCAGGCATCCAGTTTATATAGCGGCTGCCAGAGTGTCAGCAATCAAAGTTTATCTAAAATACTTTACATACTTTATATACTTTAAATACTTTACAAGTTCATAGAAGAAGGCTCAAAAACTCTCACCCTTGAATGTTTTCTTCTACAACCTGTCCTTCATTTTAAGTCATCCTTTATAGATACAATTGTTAAGCGGAAAAGTTGTACTTTTTTTACTACTCTTATTATTCCTCCTCTTATTTTTATCCAATTCATGTATTTTCTCAGATTACAAAATATAATTTACAAATTTTTACTAATTTGTTGCATCTCTGTAATTGCATCATGTATTTTTTGCATTATGGACCTATAAGTGTGTTTAAGGTAATCATAAATAGGAGTACCCACCATCTTCATTCAGCTACCTTTTTATTTTAAAGGACTCATGCCTGCTGCATTCCAGCCTGTGTACTGTGCTACAAAGCATGGTGTAATTGGATTCACACGGTCAATAGCAGTAAGTATGTGTTTTTGAAAACAGTATCAGCAGCTCCTTGGGAACATGTGAAGTTTCTCATGTTCTTTTTCTATTGTCACCCAACTGGAACTACTTTTTTTTAAAGAAAACAAAGTGTCTGAAGCAGTGGAGGTTCCATCCTTTCACAAAGGAAAGCCAAAGATAGAATAAGTAAGGCATGTATGTATTTATGACCAACTTGAGATTCTGTGAGAAAGGTGTTGCAAAGGACAGTAGGAGTAGCTCAAAAGTACAATTCTTATCCAGGCTTTAAAAATATTTTTCACAACTCTGTCCCAGCCGTTTAACATTATTTGTAAATCAGGTTGATGACTTTTTTTAATTATAAGTATACACTAAAGTATACAAAAATTTACTTGAACATGAAAATGTTTACCATTATTTATTCTTACCAACTCCTAATAAGTTGAAAATGCAAAATGTCACATTCAGGATGGGACACGTTAGGTGTTACTTGGCCATATAACATGTCTTAACCTCTGACTCCAAAAGTTTCTAGTTAAACTGAACAAGTAGGAAGATAAAATAATTTGAAGGGAGCAAATATTATTACACTCTCATAGGCTAATTTTAAAGACAGTCTACTCATATAAGCTTTCCAATCTAGTTTCCAGAATAAAGTACCTGAAATAATAATTTGGGTAGTTTATCCATACTTTACGCCCTCACCCCCCACTCAGCCAACTTATTTTTCAGATTAACCAAAACGGAATAGTATGGATAAGTGTTGCATATAACACATTAACCACAGCACAAACCTGACACCTGGTTTTCCATTTTTGTTTTCTCATTATAACATAAACATCACCATCTAAGTTCAAAAATAAAGGGTCTGCTAGAAAATTAGAGGAAATACTATCTCTGTGGAACATGAGAATGCCAAGGAGAAAAAGAATAACAACAGCGAATAACTATATTCGCCAGGAAAGGCAGTACAGCCTAGCACTTGGCAGGTATGGTTACAAAACATCTAGGACTTCAGTTTATTTTCTTCTCTGGACCAAAATGGCAGGCTACCATATAATAAAAATTATTTACATAATACCAGAAAGGATTCCTGTTAAATGTTGAAATAAATAGAATTCAGTGTTGAACAATTACAGTTATTCCTGGATAGTTCATGTTTAGTTCATAAGTTCTGTTTCATCACTAAGAAAGTTCATCCAGCATTAAACAAATGCCTGGATGTTGATCAGACTTGTTTGCTACACACATGCATTGGTAGCATTATGAATGAAGGGTCCTACCATTCCCGGAACAGTTTGTGCTGCTTGCTTTCGCCATGTTCCTGAACTGCTTCCTGGAAAAACTCCTGCCTCTTTCCTGGAGTTTACAGCGACTTTCCTCTGGGGATACTCAGTGAGAGAGTCATCCCCTGGCAGGTACAACAGAGCAGCTGGAGAGGTTTAATATTACAGTTCTAAGGGTAGAGACCAAATCCTGTTTCTGTTGACATGAGGGATGTAAATAACAATCTTGGAGTTAAATCACTATTTGATTTCAGATAGTTTTCTTTTAATAAGAAAGTTTCTATAACATCTGAAGCATAAATTTGGGAGATATTTTTTACTTGCTTTTGCTTATGAGTTATATCATCAACCTAAAATACTGTAAATGACATGCCAAGAGCACTAATAGCAAACCTATTCAGAAAAAAAAAAACAACTGCAAGGAAGGAGCAGTGTTGATTTCTTGTAGAATTGTTCTCCCAGCAAAATGAACGTTTCTTTCTAGTAATCTAGTACTATTACTAGAGAAAATGTGCTTCAAACTTAGTTGTTGAAACAAAACAATCAGTAGCAGCAAAATTTGCTTACTAGGCAAGGCTGAAGAGCACTTAGTGGTAAACCTCATTCTTTGAAAAATGTCTTTAACAATACTGTTTCAAGATGTTGATGATGAATGTGTAACTCTTTCTCTTTTCTAGCTAGCTGCTAATATGGAAAACTATGGTGTGAGACTCAACACAATTTGTCCGGGATTTGTCAACACACCAATTCTACAGTCAATAGATAAAGAAGAGAATATGGGACAGTATTATTCATATAAGGATGAGATAAAAAATATGATGCAGTTCTATGGCGTGATGGAGTAAGTCAGATGGAGTGTTTTTTTGCCTTTTGTTAATGAAGAACACGCACACACAATAGCACTTCCAGCAAAATTAAAATAAAAGGGAAATGCTGCCTCAGATGGAAGACTGTCAATGTGTTATCCTACATAGAATGCACAATGGCAGATATTTAAGGTTATTTTAAGAGTATCACCTACACAGTGATGTTTTCCTTTATGCATTCCCATTTTCCAGCAAAGTGCAAACCCAATTCCCAAATTAAAGATGCTGTATTAGTTTTTAATAACCCTTGGTGTTCTTCCATAAATTTGTTCAATCAAACGTGTTGTGAGATGGAGTATATCATTTATATTAAACTTCCACAAAATTTGGAAGTGAACCAAGATACAAATCAGACCAAGAACTGACAAAACTGGACTAAGTTCATAAGAGCACAGTAGCGATGATGATGGATCAGATCACAGAGTTACCCAGCCCATTATGGTATTGCCAACAAAGGCCAAAAGCAGACAGCTAGAGAAGAGTGTGAGAACAAGACAAGTATAAAGTGATTTTTTTAACACATTCTTGGTGTCTAGCAATTAGCTGCTCAGATACTTCTGCACAAAGGAAGTGGTATAACTGTGTTGTTTTGTCCACCCTTTTTAATGCATAAAATATATTACACCTATTGACCACAACAAACTTCATGTGACAAAATTCTCCTTACACTAATTTGTATGTCAGTCCTGCTACAGAAACAGGATAAATCAACAGCTAAGAGCTGCAGAGCATTGTGTAAGGATTACTTCTGTCCATTGCCCTGACAGAGAAAACTTTGATAGGAAGCCCAGTGGCAGCTGGATGTCCACGGGGATTTTGCAGTAACTAGAGCAAACAAATGATGATTTGTAAAGTTGCCACTTTACATTGTATGTCCTGACTGAGGAGAGTGAATTTCTCTCCTGAAACACTCATACCATCTCTGCTTTTCTTGAAAATAAGTGTGTTCAAATACCAGATTGTTTAATTTTCAAGGTAGGTAGATTTACATTGAGTTTCTTGTTCTTTTCACATCTTCTATCACATCATGATTTTGAAAAATGTTTTTGTTTTTTTTTTTTTTTACAGCCCATCAAGAATTGCTGAGGGACTGATAACAATAATTGAAGATGATACTCTAAATGGAGAAGTTATGAAGATTACAGCATCCCAAGGGATTCATTTTCAACAATACAACCAAACACCTTTTACAACATCAAAGAGATAAAGAATTGGTTTATGCTAATATTTTTTGACTTTTCTTAAATATTAAAAAATTTTGAAAAGAGCAACTTTTGGAAAAAAAGGTTAGTGTTGTACCTAGAACAGTGACATTGTTCAGATATTCACATCCTAAAAATGAAGACATGGACAAGAAAATTTGGTGTGGGAAGAAGTTACCATCTTATTTTTATTCTATAAGTACTAATAATACTATTTATTCAGTAGATAAACAGACTGCTCTAAATACTTTTGATTATGTAGTAATAGCGACCAGTTTTTTCCTTCTGGTAGTTCTGATCTACATACTCCCAAGTGTATTTTGGTGGACCTGACTTACTTTGTATAATTCTTTTCACTGTCATAAGCATCTGCATATTTACATCTTTAACTTTTCAGAGCAGGAATTCATTTTGACAAACTAGCACATAAATCTACCAATAAGGAGTTAAGATTTTACATTTTCTTAAGAAATGTAAAATAAAACAAGAGGCAAAATGTTCTTTCCTCATTTGTATATGCAACTGAATATGTTGCATATCACAGAAGTACAGATTTTTATCTTCTTGGATTTTAGCTATTTATAAAATAGTTCAGAAATATTTTTGTTTTCATATATATATATATATGAATTTTCTCTCTCTGTATATATAAGGATGAAAACTTTGTCATTGATTGAAATATCTACTTGTTAAATCTCATTTTCTAAACCTTTAAATTTAATTTCTTGCCTTGATTGATTAAAACCTCTATTAAATCCAGAATAACCTGTGGGGTTTTTTTCATGTTTTATACACGTCCATTTTGGTACCATAATAGATATTCGTAGATGGAGCGTGACATATAGGGACAACTAAAAGAAAAAATGACCTTCCTCCCTCTTGGGCACCACTGAACCTTCTGAATCCAGGTCAGCCCTCAGCTCCATTTATGAAACAAACCTTAGTACTCTGTGAATTACATGCCTGACAAAAATAAATTTTTTGCATGGTAATTTATTTAGGCTCATAACATAAGAAGATTTAATAACTCCTGGGAAATCTGAGAAAAGTGAATGTATACCCTCCTGAGGAGTACTGACCTTAATTTCACCTATGTAAGGCTTGTTTTTCTCAGCACTGTAACTGAAAGAGTGGGAACATTATTATTCACTTTCCATGGAAGTCAGGGAATAGTAAGACTGTGAGTAGAAGAAATGAAGCAGACACACATACCTTGAATTACTCATCATTCTCCCTCTGCCTCCATTTTTGGCTATGTTAACGCTGTTTTTAAAGTCTATTTTGAATGCACACACAATGCTAGCCACACCATCAGCACCCCTGAAATCATCTGTATATCCCTCATGACTAACAACTATTACCTGATTTGATTGTATTAATTTCTGTTTTTGCGTAATCAAAATCAGAACATTTGCTAATACGTGACAGAGTAGTGCAAAAGATATGGTGTAAATTTAAAGTCAGCATGCTGCTTTAGTTAGGTCCTACCACTGATAATCGTCTACTTCTGCTTCTCTCCTTGTTAAGCAGTATTTCAATGTCCTTTATAAACAAGGGAAGGATTAATAATAATGACAGTATACACAAACCATGTAACTAGCAAGCACCACACTAAGATAACTCAGCAGCTTCTCTAAATAATGTACTTCAAATAACAATGGGAATATTGCAAATTTCAGTATGTATACTGAGGATATATTGTTGTTTTGACTGCTTTTGTTCATCTCTACTCCTTGCTGCCCCAAAAGAAATACTTGTTCAACATGGAGAGTTGAGTACTGCATCCAGTTATGGGCTCCCCAGTTTAAGGACAAGGAACTGCTGGAAGGAGTCCAGTGGAGGGCTACAAAGATGATTAGAGGTCTAGAGCATTTTTCTTATGAGGAGAGAGAGCTGAGTCTGTTCAGCCTGGAGAACAGGAGGCTGAGAGGGGATTTTATCAGTATCTCAAGGGTGGATGTTTCAGTGGTACCCAACGATAGGGTGAGATTCAACAGGCACAGACTGAAGCACAGGAGGTTCCATCTGAATATTAGGAAAAACCACTCTGAGGGTCCCAGAGCACTGGAACAGGCTGCCCAGAGAGGTTGTGGAGTCTCCTCTGGGGACATTCAAAACCCACCTGGACACATTCCTGTGCAATCTACTCTAGGTGAACCTGCTTTAGCAGGTGGGTTGGACTAGATGATCTCCAGAAGTCCCTTCCAACCTTAACCATTGTGATTCTGAGAGTTTTCCAAAGGATCGATGTAAGAATATACAATTTAAGAATGTTATTAATAACAGGTCAGAAGTCCAATATATGCTCCATGGAGGAAGGAAGACACAAAGAAATGTAAAGTTAGTTAAAGCAAATCACTTTAGACATCATATAATTAGCTTGTAGTATTGCACTGGTACAAAATTCTAATTCTGTGAAGAGAATGGATTCCATTTATGTGGGATATCAATAGTCACACAAGACAAAATTAAATTAATAAAAAATACAATTAGACTTCAGGACACCTGGAAAATCTGAACCTATAATTGGAAAAGAATTAAAACGAGAATTTTCTTGTATGTATAGTTCTTTTATTTTAGATTATTTTTGTAACTAAAAGACATTTTTAAATCAAAGCCATACAGAAAACCTCATGAAAGGCAGAGACTGCATTCACTTCCCTCTGATAATCAGATAAGGAAGTCTCAGACTGCAATACATGTTCATTTGATCAAATAAACTTTTATTCTGAGACAAATCTCAAATAATTAGCACATCTGGAACTCACTGAAAGAAACAAGGAAGTAACAATGAAGTAAAGCTCTTTGTGGAAATTCTAATGAGAAAAATAGCCATCAAACTTCCACCTTTTAATTAAAAAAAAAAAAGCCCCAAACTTAATATTACAGATTCAAGTTTCAGTTAGTCTATACTAATGCACATCTGAGGGTTTTATCTGCACAGGAAGAACAAGTCCTAAATATGTTTTGGAAAGCTTTCCTGTAAGACTTCCCCCCAACCTTTGGAAGTCTTCCAGAAAGCAAGAAAAAGAGCATATGTTTGATTCACAGAAAGAAACACCCAGAGAAGCAGTAGGTAGCAAGACGAGTTAAAAGGAGAAAGCAAGTTTTATTTCTGCACAAAGATTTTTTTGAAAATTCATCTTCAGTTAAAAGTCTTGACATAATTCCAAGACTTAATTTATTTTGCCTGTGATATCATCATTTTTAAGACAACGGTTCCAGTTTTGCAGGGAAACTCAGCCAAAAGGAAAAATAAATATTTTAAATGAGAGATTCTAATTGCCAAGAACATAAAATGACAAGTAATAATCTAGGATCATAAAATGACCATTATTCGTAAGGAGCATTCAGTTCCCTGTGACATGAGTTTACTTTTCAGTGGGTCTTTACAGTTTCAAAGAGGAATTTTTTAAGGGTAAAGAATAAATATTACTAGTGAACTCCATTTTTTCAGAGTTTATGATTCTATGTTAAAGCTCAAATCTTAAGGCATTTCAACTGCATTGTGACATGAGTATGTGACTTTATTTATATTATTTAACACCTTGATTCAAGGAAATATTTCTAAAAAAAAAAAAAAGGTACATAACCACAATCATCAGCATAATTATGAGGATAACACAATATATTCTGTTCAGTTCAGAAGGACCTGGGATTGACTTGTATTATGTGTACCATAAAATGATATGTATATCAATTTTATTATTGGAGGGGTGATGCATGCAGTAACAAGTCCTCCTTGTAGTTTCCTTAAATTAAAAAAGTTCTGATATGAGAGACTAGATGTCTTCCTCTTGTTTGGAACATGAGTTTTGCAAACAGTAAACCAAAAATAAGCTTTAGTAAAACCAAAATCTCATTTCCATTGAAATCTTAAATATGAGCCTAGTCTTTAAATGAACAGCATTAGATATTTAATGCAACAGCTTTTGGGCAGGATGGGGCTTTTCTGACAGATAATCATTTCCTTCCTCCAGTGTTGAACTGCTCTAAACTTTCTACAGGATGATTCTCCAGCTTGAACTTCCCTTTTAGCTCAGTCTATTTGCTTTGTATCAAGAGATGTTGACAGTTTTCAGCGCTGGCTCCAGGAGTCCAGATGGTTCAATGGAAGTGAAGGATAATACCATATGACTTCGAATTTTTTATTTTTTTTTTCCTCCAGTACAAAAAGGAACAGCTTAATGTCAGTTCAAATTTGTAATTTAAACTGAGACAAGCAGTAAACAAGAAGAGTTATGCTCTTACTCCGAAGAAGACAGTAAACAGGAAGAGAACCAGTCAAGTAAAAATATATAAGGTGCAAAAAGGCTAAACCTAGAACACCTTTGAAATAAGCAACTTGATCCTGTTGTTTATTTGGAACTGTAGACCAAATCTAAACCTGAATGTTTCTGACTTGTATACAGAGGCAGTCTAACACACTATGCTCAGGGATTCAGAGAATAAAAATTAACCCCAAGGAAAAAAAAAATAATCTATTTTAAGTTACATATTCAGCTCCTTTTATTTTTCCACAAATCTGTGTTAATTCACTGCTAGCATCTGCTGGAAAAATTTCAAAGAGATTGTTACCATTGCAGAGGAAGAAATGATTTCTTGCTACAGAATTGCATTTCTTCAGCTTTTACTTTCATCAGAGGGTTTCTAGCCCTCAGCTTTCATCCAGAAGAGAGGCCACATATGACAGGATGATCATTTAGTGAAAGATCTGACATCTGGCCCAGGATTTCTGGATGATCTAAGGCTCTAGATCTAGCCTCATGAAACAGAAATTCATTGTAGTGACATCCAAGAAGAATGCAAAATATTTATCTAAACCCTTACCTGTCACCCGGACCTTGCCACCTCCTCTGCATGTTTCCATTGGACTACCTTAAACATAAGCACTTCAGCAATGAACAATACTCCAGTTACACCAAAACACAACGGCACCTCTTCAGCAATCACCAAGAGCATATTCACTAGATATATCATTCATTTCACTAATTTCAGACAAACTCTAAGGCCAGTTTATTAGCTCAGATTATGCTCCACTCCACAGAAATGGCCCAAGGTATCTCAGTAGCATTTTTATCTTTGCAATGTGAGCTTTCCTCAGAAGCTGAAATATTGAGAAACTAAAGAAGAATAGGAAATAAGGCTCTCAGTTACATGGCTTTGAACTTCTTACTGTAGGACATGAGAACAAGCACACTTCTGCCTGCTTTCAGAAAAAAAAGCAAAAAGACAGCTTCGAGTGCACTTTCCCACAGCTACAAACAAAACCCACAAAACAGAAGAGGAAGTAAAGATATTTTTGGAACATAGGAATGTAAAATTCTTCAGAAAAATAGTTGTATTTTAGCTCATCTAGCCATTCCTATTTACATAAATGACTAACACTTCAGAATCTTGTACGGTGTTTGACCTTGCAAAGGTATTGCTGCAATTATCACTAGAAGCAGTTAACCTCATGTACACATGAATGCTGCAGCTCTCAAGAAGGACACGCAAATGTATTAATCCAAGGCTAGAGAAAACGCAGCTAGGGATTCATACACACCTGATGCGACACTAGCACTTTGACTTGTACTCACATTTTCATAGAGAAAGAACAGTACATATTGACTTCATACATGGACTACTACACTTCCATTTTTATATTCTTCGTACATTACTATTTTATTTATATATATATATATACACACATACATATATATGTGTGTATCCACATATATGTATATCTACACACTCACAGAATACACATACAATAAAAATTATGTTTTGTTCTGGAGCAACATACACTATGTATGCACACACCTGAAGCTAGTTACTTTTAAGTTTAAAGCACTATTTTTCAGTGATGTTCACCTGCCAAATCTGTTCTGTGAAGGTCATGAAATATTTTTAAATCTCTTTAAACTACATGTCATTGAGCAGGTTTAACCTAGTCTAATTCCAATTTGCAGTTTGACTCAGTTCCCAAGTTATACCAAAATTATCTTTGCTCTTTCATTTAAACACTCACACGTTAATTGGTGTATAATCTTTGACATATTATGCATCTCTAAAATTCCACCTGCTGAGGCAAATCTATTGCCTCTCTTATATATTATTTTGTATTTTATCATAGATGGATCAATTTTATAGTCACTGAAATATTTGTGATTTGGTGCACAGGACATTTCCTGAATATTTCATGACAGTCTTTGTGGCAGTCTTTTTTTTTTATATGGGTTTTTCTCCTCCTGGTATCTGAGCTGCTAGTATTACTTTTTACTAGCAGAAAGCAAAAACAAAACAAAACAAAACAACACCAAACCCCTCCAGAACCAAACTCCCCTTTGAAAGCTACCCATCCAAAGAATAATGGTAAGTAAAAAAGCAGAACTGTCCACTGGGTGCCACAGTGAGTTCTGCCTAAAAAAAAATTAAAGTAATGATTATGTTACAGTGTGACCAAAACCAAAAATGTATTCAGGAGGCTCATCTCCGAGACTGTGTTCCTTGAAAAATCATTGTATGTATCATCTGAGTAGTCTAATTATTCCCTGCCATTCCTCATTTTGTCTAATATGTCAACCATTAAAAAAAAAAAAAAAAAAGAGAGAGAAAAAACATTTCCATAAATTAAAGTTTGTATTACTAGCCTGAATTGAAGATAAGTAGCTATTTCTTCCAGAATACTTTTCTATGGTGCAAACTCTGTGGCTAAAAGAATGAGATTCATTTGTATGAGCAACAAAGAATCTGTATACATATTGGAATGAATAGTAAGGTTGCTTTTGGCCACTAATTTTCCCTCATGTTGTCGTCATACCATAAACTGTTGGAAAAAATATTTATACAGCTTAAGGAAGAAAAATGGTTCATTAATCACTCTACACATAGGAATGAAATTCAAAAGTCATTTCCAAGGAGAGTTTCTTAGAACATTTAACCAGGAAAATATGTTGGTAGCATTAATTAAAATACTACAGGGTGCCAAAAAAACATCTGCAGGGTCTGTTTCCCAGACACAGGGACTAAAAGCATATTAAACTTTGTTAATGGCATTTTCAATTAGTGACAGTTTGAAAGCAATCATAGTTGTTTAAATAAAATAAGTGTGTTTAATTTCTCAAGCCTTGGTACTGCATTTACAATTTTTTTTTCTCAAATTAAATGGAACTTTGGCACTGAAACATCAGTCATTTTGCAGAAAGATCTGTATGTAAAGCAATATTTGAAAATGCATGCTCAGCAGGGAAATGCTTAGATCCTATCCACTTCAGTGAGACTGAAGCCAGCGTACTGGTCAACTGAATCAGAGCCTAACTCTGTGCTGTAGACAGAAAGTTATGAGACAGCATATAGCACTGGGGCATTAACTGCATATATGTCCTGCAGGCTTGGAGTTTTGTACCTCCTTGCCAAAGCTTCCTGTGAGGACTAAGCATTTTGGACAGCACTTGTAAGCAAGGAAGGCAAGAACAAAGCAAGAATTCCCCCCAAAAAAAAGAGAGTTGGAATTTTCTGCCTCACTCCAACACATCCTGCGTGACATTGCTCTCCATCTTCTAGAAAAAAGCGGGTTTTGTTAGCTGTCCTAGTCTTAGTTAAACTCTTTGCCTCCAGCTTCCCTTAGCTTCTGGATACTCAGAGAAACATTCAGTTAAAAGTAATTTCTGGTCTATGCCAGAAAACTAAAGTTCATCTCCAAATCTATTGGGTCACAGCTTCTGAGCTGCACAATTCTGGAGAAAATGCAGAAGAAAGTGCTAATTTACATGGACTTGGGCACTAACAAACTGTAAATGCTGCTTCAGAACATGTGACAAACCATCTAGATTTGCTAATAGTAGTTGAAAATATGCATAAACTAAGATGTCATGTTCCCTTTCTAAATGAAATGTTAATACTCTTTCCCTCCCCCCCAGAGAGAGGTGACAGAGTTCCCAGTTCTGGAAGTCAACAAATAATGTACTAGAAGAAATGAAAATAGAAAGAGCTGTCATGAGACTTCCACAAGTGCAGATTAGCACAAATCTACGTATAAAGACTCTAGCATTATAGTACAGTAATCATTCTACATTTTTACTATTTACAGAGATTTGCTTAAGAGGACTTGTTGTCAGTTAAGCAGGAAATTTTATGCTAGGAAAAGTATCCTCAATTATTAATACTTAACACTCATTGCTATGGAACTCTGGAATATAAATACATTTTACACTTTTATAAACTGCCGAATAACAATCATAGGCAGCATGACTATACTCTCTTGGAACTCAGCTACCTCTATAAAATTATAATTCTGAGGAAAGTTCTGACCTGCAGAATCGGAGTTACTGGTTTCTAATTACTTACTTTACTTTCTCCTTGCATGCTGTTATTTTCTGTATATCCAGAATGTATGAACAGGCCTCCAGTTATCCATACAGCAACCTACACTATTGAATCCTCATTTGGCTGATATTCAAAATCAGTTTTTGTAGGTGATCAGCAGTTCTGACAGTGGTGTTTGGTACAGAAGCTGGAGTCTGAGTCCCAAAGCAGTAATGCAAATTGTAGTAATAGAGATAATGCATTTGGATTTGCAAACCTTTGCTTTAAATTTAGCATGTATTCATATCTGATTAAAACTCAGAGACTGAAATACAACTATTATAATTGGATTTCTAAAGCTGACTCTAATTTTTCAACTCATTAGTCATTCATGCATTTCGATCAAATTTTCACTCTCTAGTAATTCTTTAAAGCATATCTTTGAAAATGAGCTGCATAAGAAGCTCTATGATTAGACAGATTCAAACCAATTCAGTAGCTTTGTTTATAGGCCAGCTGCCAAGGCTTGAGTCACTAAGTCAGCCTGCGACATGCCCGCTTGTATAACTTGTATTCTTTGGCAGCATTTGAGGATTTTGCATATCTGTTGTTGGATACATAACTCTACTCACATATCAAAAAAAATGAAATGGTGTGATAAATTTGTATGAAATTAGTTTTAAAACTGTACTCATTAAATCCAGTGGAGATCAGTGTATTTTTTTTTACATTCTGCACCACCCTCTTACCTTCTTACCTGGTGGCCAAAGAAAGGAGAAAAACTTGAAGCTGATGAAAAGCAAACCTCTTGCCACACATCACGTTTTTTGATTAAAAGAACAGCTTTAAAATCCACCAGGATACTGTATCTTCTCTGACAGCACCAAAAAAAAAAACAACCCACAAAATAAAACAAATCAACCAAACACAAAGTTTTGAGAAATTATTTGCTTTGCTTCCTTTACTGTTTAGCTAATGTTTAGATTTTTAAAACCATTAGCTTTTAGTCCTATAGACAGCATTTCAGCTCTGGATGAAGAGACTTTCTAGTCACCAACTGTTAGTTTTGTTTTGTTTTGTTTTTCTTCCTGAAACAGGGGTTTATTTAGTGGAACAACAAGCTCTTATCAAATTGATGACATCCAGCATTGTATTATACCACCTGGAGTGGTATAATACAATCCAGTTTCATATCAGACTTTAAAGCTTGTCAGAGCTTGCTTAGCTGTTTCTATTTATCTTTCTCTGGAAAAGAAAGGAAATGTTTTGTTTGCTTTCTTGTCTCATTTTGCCTTTGAGAATTCCAGTGGTCCATGTTGAAATCCAGAATATTAATTACCTTGTATACCATTACGTCAATATGATCTGGAGGAAACAGATTTTTCTGGGCTTCCCGTTCTAAATGACGTGGGTTAGAGGCAGATGGAAGATTTGATAGTTGAGGACTGGGGCCTCTCGACATGCATCAATTTTTCCTTATCTAGCAAAACACTGTTTTTAATTTCATGTTCTGTTAATGCCAGGCTGAAATTACATTATTATTTTTCATATTTGACCTTTCCACACCTGCAACTTCATGTTTTTACCCTTCGAGGTTAGGTGTCTGATGGTCAAGGATGAGAAGGTGAAGTAAAGGTCGTCATTAAGGAAGGGAATCTGTAAAGCTTGGGGTCACCTTAGCAGACACAGAATTGGAGTGTTTCCCCCCATATTTAGAATCAGACTGGTATCGTGTTAGTTTCACTTGAATTCTGGTGAAACACAGTCACGAGATGACTAAATAGAGAACTTGAACTGAAACTTGTTACCCACTGGCTGGAGATCAGTCCAGAGTCCAAGAGGTGAAGTGTCAAAATTCCCATCGGGGAAGAGCATGAACCGGTTCCAGTGAAAAGAGTAAAGGGTAAGGAGACAGACAAAAGTCCACTCAAGCTCAGGAAAGCTTTCTTAAAGGCATCTCCTCTGGGACAGAGAACTCTATGATGTTCTAGATCATCTAAATAATCACATCTAAATCACTTTCCCATGAAAGGTTGGACCAGGTGATCTTTCAAGATCCTGTCCAGCATGGCCTGTTCTGTGGTTCTGTACATTACTACTTTAACACGTTCTACATGGGCCACACTATGGTGCTTCTGGAACTTCTCAAGTAGTAAATTCTAGGTTTTAGGTCAAAAGAAAGAGAAGGGCAAAATGCCTTTTTGCATGCAAAGTTCTTGGTTTCTCTTGCAATCACTGAGTGTGGCTGCAAAATTCCACTTCCCGTGCTAGATCTAGAGGTCTGGAAATTATACACAGAAGAATGGGCTGCAGGATTTTATCTCATAGCAAGGAACTGGTAACAGTGCTAACTGTAGTTTAACAGGACACCACACCACACCACCAACGTGAAACCAGTTGTGAGGTTGGCCACTGCCTGAAACAGTAGAGTCCTGCTTCCGTGTGCACATCTTGGTGAAGGAAGGGAAACTTCTGTTTATGGTAGAAAAAAAAATAAACAGTGTTGCTAGCAGCGTGAGGACACCATGCACAGTGCCTTCATGTTTTCTGAGTTACCCTTGATGGACAGAAAGTACACATCTAAACCAGTTTGAGAAACGGAGGAGTTATTTTCCTAAGCTGGCCTGGAATCAGCTGTGAAGAGGAGATATCCAGCATTTCAAAGGGCTTCCTGGCTAGTGATACTTTGCTACACTAAGGAAACTCCAGACTTGACAGGCTGGAATGGACTAGAATAATCTGAATGCTTATATACCCCTCCAACATCAGCCCTGCCCAGGGGAGGTCTGGGACGTTACTGAACCTGCCTTCCTTTCTTGGCCTGTGCACCAGCAATAATTGATCAGCTGATCTGGAGTATGCAGGAAGTGCATTCTTGTCTGTTCCTAATTCTACAGCTTGCAAATGATGTCAAAAACACAGCTGCAAGCTTAGAAAGCAAGCTGGCAAAATAGCCTGAAAGGCCAGGGAGGGAACTTACAGGTCCCTGCCTGCAGCATTTACTGAGATACAGTACCTTTTGGTTTTGCAAAAACAGGCAGTTTTCAAGATGGAAGGCCAATTAAATGGGATTACTTTAGTAAGACAGGCTTCCTCACATAAAAAGATTGAATTGTTAATTAGTACAATATTCTCATACCTCTAATTTCCCTGTAACCTCTTATTTCTCAGAATGCATTGTTAGTTGTGCTAGCGTCATGTTCGAAAGACTTTTAATATTTGCTATCATTAAAAGCAAAAGCAGAAGTTTCATTTTATCCAAAACATAAAAAAATGCTTCATACAAAAATTTTGTTGTCAGTGACAAACACAATCCTGAATTTGTTCAGTCTATTTGAGTCTAGGAGTATTAGATGTACTTACTTTATTTTCCTTGGCAGGGAGGGAGTTCAGGGCAAAAAATTTCTATGACAAAGACAATATATGCTGATAACATCATGGAAAGTAGTTCCATCATTACTAGCCAGAGCTCATATAATTTATTCTCAAGAATATGTGAGCTGTTTGGAACTGAAACTCACATTGAACCTGGATAAATATGTGTTGTGACTACCCTACTGAGTAGGGGTAGCAATTTTGGTTTTTAACTAGTAACTGATATTCAAATAAGCCTTCTATTTTCTCATGAACACTAGTTATCATACGTTTATCATACTACATTACAAACAGATTGTACTTCAATGTATAATATATTTTAGAAGGAAGAAACTGATTGCAAAAGAACTGAAAGATCATTTATTTATATATTATTATATATATTTTTAAAACACCTGTATAATAGAGCACACCATAACTACCTTACTCTCTTGTAAACACAAAGTAGCCAGGTAGGTTTTTTTGAAGGTCACATTATCATGGATGAAGATCCAGAAAAAGGCTAAATTGCAATGCTTCTGATATCACATGTGGCAATATGTAATATCAAGCAGGTGACCTGTACCACAGATCCTATAATTCGTAAGTTTTTTAGAAAAATAAACATCCTATAGATAGCTCCATGTGTGTGCTTACTGGTTTGGGGTTTTTTTCCAACCTACTTATAATCACTTTTACTACACAGGCTCCATGAGAAAAACTGGAACAAATGTATACTGCCTTCTGTTTCTTGTGTAAAACACGAGTAGCAAAAGTAAGCTTATTGAAATACTACAGCTTTGGAGGTCACGGTTAAATACACAGATAGGCCTGAAAATCAGGATGACAATTTAAAAGGGAAAAGAAAGTAGAATCAAAAACCTGACTATGCTTACACTCCCCCTGTACCTTCATTGCCAAACATTCATCCCATTTGGTCACGTTACAGCCTTTCTCAACGAGATGTTCCTGTAAACAAGTCAGCTGCTGATAAAGCAGCACAAGTTGTCCAAGAGTTTGTCCACAGTATTTTGTACCACACAATATGAGTGACTCAGCTTTCAGAAGGTTGAGCCGGTTCATACCACTAGGGACCATCAGCACCAGGACTGGTGTGGGACAATGGAGGCACGAGGATGATGCACAAGTCCACATCCTGGCTGTGCAGGAAGACGTTCATGGGTACATGACCAGGCATGCATGTTCTGCTTTTATTTCTTACACTTGGCCTGAGGAGGAAAGCCTACTGGATTAACTTTTTAAATAATATTTAATTTCCAAATCACAGAGGGCACTTGCCAATGTGCAGCTGCTGAATTTTGGGGGCAATTAAACTGTACCTTTATAATTTTATCTCTTTTGGCTCATGTTTTTTCTCTGCCTTTTAGCTGTCAGTTGCTAGTTTGTTATAAAAAATTCTTTCATTTCTCTGCACTAGTATGACTTGAATCATAGGATTCCATGTATCCTTTCCAAACAATTTGTGATTTCTGGCATGCTATGAAACCATTTTTCAATAAATATGGATGTCCTCTCTCTCACTAGAAACCTTATACCAGCCAGTGCTACAGAAGAATACGAAATGTGTATGAACCAAATTTCAGGAGAAGATGGAGAGAAACATTGCAAGTAAAATGCCCTGTGACATTTCTACTTCCTGGGACACTTCCATGTGAAATTTATTCTCAGCAGAAATAGTACAATGTAAAATCAGTAGCCCTAATTTAGTTAAGGAAGTTCGCTGCAGAAAAAAAAAATCATTCATTATAATTAAGACCTGATTTCCTTCTACAAGAAGGTTTGCAGACATGGCCTTAGAATGTGACGGGGGAAACCAGAGAAAACTGATGAAGTACTAAGTGGTTTTGCTCCTCTCAGTGAAAGAAAGAACAAGAACATGAAAAATGGTTTGTGTTTACAGGGGCAGGTAATTCTGAACCTCATTCTTTCTCTCCTGTTCTTTGCTAGACAACACTCAAGTGCCTCTTTAATCCAGGAGCTTCTTGGAGCCTCTTACTCTGTCTTTGAGTCCACCAAACCATTGACCTTGATCCTAAACCTCTTAAACTGCCCACACTGAAGAAGAGGGACTTTCAGAAGTTAACAGTACCCAGCAGCTTCTGGCTGGAATTGACAAAGGGATTTAAAAATCAAACTGGAAAACAAAGAATTAATAATAAATGTCATACTAAATAAAACTGACATTCCAAATAATAAAAAGTTACAATTGAGACATTACACAATGTTTTCTGTTTTCAACTTATTCAGCTCTTGTTTTGACATAGTCCCTAAATATTTACATGACTAATACCACAGCAGAACAAAAAATGCTTCTCAAAACACTTACCTCTCTCTCAAAAACTTGACTTTTGCTGAATATGGGTTCTGCGGGTGAGCGTCTTCTAGGAAAAGCAGCCTAGAGGAAAAAAGCAAATCTTTTCACAAGAAGTGTGGTAAAACTTTTAGTGATGATTTTACAGTCCAGTGGCAAGTTTCCCAAAAGGCAGCATCTTGGGCTAGTTTTCAGAAGACTTAAGACCACTTCTACAAGACCTTGAATATCTTAACTTTACATTGTTGTATTTAGCAAGTTAAACTTGACTTATGGTTTTGTTGTAAACTACCTTATCTCCTTTTAACATTGAGACCCAAATTAAATTTTCCCCATGGAATTTGATAGGGATACTATAAAAATGTGTGGAAAACATTAATTTTGTCAGCTTATTTCTTTGGAAAAGTATTTATAAATTATGAAAAAAAATTGAAATGAAATGTTGTAAGTGTAAGTTTTAAAACATTTCTTTTCAACAAATAAGAGGTATTTTTTATTTAAGTACTTCTACTTAAACATTAGGTTCCCTTTGACACAGAATTTGTCAACTGTCTGCTTTTGTTTGTATTCTTATAAATCAACATAATTTCTAACCACTAATGAAATGAAATATGCGTTTCTTAATTTGCTTCCATGCTTTCCTCACTGTCCACTGCAGGATTTCTGGAATGCTGATTACTTCATGGTTTTTCTCTGCACTACAAATAATCCTGCTGGGGATCTGTACAGAGAGAAATTGAAGCAAAATGAAATACATTATAGAAAGTCTAGTCTTGTAATCGTATTCTGCAATGGTATGTTATGTTTTACTACAGTTCCCATTCTCGTATGAATGAAGGATATTCTTTATTTTATATGCTTGATCATGCAGTAAAGAATGGCTACAATCTACAGCTGAAACAGGGAGACTTTATTCAAGATTGAAACCTATCATTATGGGCTATGGGATTTTACAATTTTCTGTAATGGTGAGAGTATTTTGTATGGCAAAATTCATATGGGCACTTGACGGCTCAGTGCCATTGAAACAAACTTCTGGGTGGCTCTAACCACTTGACCTGTCCTTTTTATACAAAGCAGTGCTGCCCATTGTATCTACCAAACATTTCATTAGTGGAGGAAAGCAAAATAACACTTTCTCTAGGGAACACCATGAAATGAAACAACCTGCAAGATTACCACCAACCTGAACCCCATTCCTAGCTACCCCACAGAAGAATATTTCACTCCAAGTGTTGTAATTTAATATTCTAAGAACTTTGATTTCCAGACTGAATTTTAAAGGAAGAGTTCCTGCAATGTGTAAACTCTATCTCACCAAAACTTCCTTTCTCTTTGTTCTGCAAGGTGCTTGTCTGAATCTAAAGTGAAAGAAATTGGTATGCCCTCAAGTTTCGGTACAAACAAAGATTTGGGGAAGAATTAATTTAATGCAGAACAAGCAGTAAGGGAAGAATATTTACAGATAACATTTCATTTTTCAAAACATCCAGGAAAAATCAGTGAAGTGCAGGCAATATGCAGCTAGAAAGTAAGATGGCCAGATAAGCAATAAACTATATTTTTTTGCTGAACATTATACCAGGGTGAGTTCACAAGAATTAACTTTGAAATACAATATCAAAAACGTGGTTGAGTCAAAACCCAATAGCAAGATACTTAGCTGAACTTTATCACCAAAAATGTCCTTATGAAGAATACATGTATAGAGGGAGTAAAGAACATGTGTATAATATACAAATATAAATACTAATAAAGTCTTGAGAGAGTGAAAGTACTGTTAGCTGAACTGTAAATAAAAGCTGAAAATTACCTATTAATCATAGAAAATAACACATGTAGAGATAAACATATACACTATTTGATCTCTACTAAAGAAGAAGGTAAAGTTCTGGAAATTAAATTGTTTGATTTCTTATCCTAGCAGGCTTAATTTCTTTCATATACATGGTATTTGTCTGGGCTTTTGGAACAATCTGAACAGTTCTCCAGTTAATTACTGAAATGTCTAAAGCTTCTGCGTGTACTTCTTGTAGCTGACATAATGGAAACAGAAGTGAAAAGGTTTTCTATGCAATTCTGTGAACATACTGTTCAGAGCATAAGAACAGGGGACATCCTACCACACTATCTGATTGCTAAGAAAGGAAGTGCTGTTAAGAAGTTGAGTCATTCTGTCTCAGATGCTGGTATATTACTGCTAACATCCTAAAAAAAATTGACAGGAGTTATGAATTCATATACATGCAAACAAAAACAACTCAACTTTTCAAAAGGACATACCTAAATATGGGGATACCTCCATTCTATTGCCCAGGCATTTACATGACCTTGCAGTATTTCCCATGCACCATACTTACAATCACCAGACTTTTATTTTGTTCCTATATTTTAAAAAGATCCAGGAGGAAAATGACTTCCTGCATTTAGGGCCACAAGTCACAACAGTCCCAAACTATGTTCGTAAAGACATTCCTTATCTGTCATAATCTTGGCTTCCTTTTGTTTGCTGGGCTTTTTGGGAACACTTTGTATAGTAATAACTCTAATATTGTCCTTTTTCCTAAAACACTTCACATAAAATAAATGGATTGTAATGCAGGAGTATTCTCACTGTTAGAAACAAATCAAATAAACTAGGAAAATCTATCAATTTCAGTCACTGTAAGCAGAGCAGATCCTGAACCCCAGAACTGACTGTAGTCAGGCAGATGACATAACTGGGAACATTCAATAGCTGGTTTATGGTGTTTTGTCAGAAAAACAGGGATCA
The DNA here is from genome assembly GCF_036013475.1 of Columba livia. NCBI lineage: Eukaryota > Metazoa > Chordata > Aves > Columbiformes > Columbidae > Columba > Columba livia. Next base: position 38,448,611 of record NC_088605.1, read on the forward strand.
AAATTGTTATGAAAGCCTCAAAAGTGGGACAGCATAGTATTTTCTGTTCCTTCTGCCGACAGAGTGAGGAAAGAAAAATTAATAAAAAAATTACATGTCTGAAATGCAGGCAGCTTCTCCTGCAAGTTTTATGAAGTACTTCTCTGGCACACAGACTTTTCATCTCATCTTTTTGCATCTGTTTTATCCATTAAAACTAAAAGCAATGTAGAATGAAAGTATTTCTCTCTGCTTTATGTAAACAGTGACTGTATCAGAGAGTACACAGGAACTGTCAAACTTCCACATCCTGTCTCTGATAGCAGCCGCTATCACTAACAGAAGAAAGCAGATGACAACAAGTTATCCCTATCAACATGGAAAGCTGTTCCCACCATCTGAAATTGATTCATGCTTAGAAGATACCTATCCTCAAAATAACTGTAAAAAATATGAATAATCTTGTTACCTCTACAAAGCAGCAGCATGTTCTTTACTCCTTCGGCTTTGAAGTTACATAAAAGTGCTTGACCTTCTGGTGCATTTCCAAGAAAACATCTCATTTCTCCATCACGGCACAAGATCCCATCTCTTGCTCAATTCTATTGCCTAATGATAGAAGATCGTTCTTTTTCCCAGCCAAAGCACACGCGCTTCTAGTGCAGGATTGCCAATGGCAGCCAACAGAAACAAATTGTACAGCTTCTGCTCTACAACCAACCTCAAAAATATATCAATGTGGTTCAAATTACATAGTGTGTTTGGTCATCATTAAAATTCAGAATGAATTATTATGCAACTTTCTACGGAAATGTACTAGCAATATCCAAGTAGTTTTACTTATGTTCTTTAGTTTATCAGTAACTATCTACAAGCCTTTAGTGAACCTAGTGCTGTTTCTCAGCATCAGACAACACAATTGGGAAAAGTCATTTTGACCTTCCTAAAATGCTTCAGATTCTTAAGACATACTGTGAAATCAATCAAAAGGATGATTCCATTTTTTTTCCACAGCTCTGGTATTCTGTTTACCTGTAAGAAGTCATGTTTTCTTCAAAGTAATCTCAAATGCGAATTGAAAAAGAAAATCTAAAAAGGAGCTTTTTCAATGTGAGTGTTGAATATTCCCACTGGGCAAACTGCAAAGAAAATTCAGCATAAAATAAGTTTAAATAAGCTTTACAATAATATTGAACTTTGTAAACTCATTTAACTTGCTCAATCAAAAGCTTCAAAAATGCTATTTTCTAACATCTGAAGTCACATAAATCCAATTTCTTATGAAAAAGTCACAGTTTTCAAAGGAGATAATGAAAAATTACAATGAAACTGTGTTCTTGTATTGTGTGGGAAACAAATGACCTAGTAGGAGGATTTAGATGAAACTTTAGAGTGAATTTTCGTTTTGCAGTTCACCTTAATACCACCTTATGTTCCTCTTGTTGCTGGTCATTATCAGATAATTAGAACATTAGTATAGGATTACAAAGTTAACTCTTTTTCTTTATCACTGGCATCCAGCTCTTCTATGCCATTCAGAAAAAACCTAGACAGAACTGCTGGATTAGATCCTCCAGCATATCTTAATACACTTGGTTCTTTACAGACAAGATTTGGTGTAGTTTGTTCTATAAATATCCAGAACGTTGGTATTTCCACAACTTCTATCAAGTGTCTTTTCTTTATTGGTTTCATTCTTAAGAAGCTTTCACATATTCAAATCTTAACTTTATTTTACAGTTTTCATCCTGTTGTATTGCCCTCTAGCTCAGTGGATTATATTAAATAATTCCTCCTCTTCTTTTTATCTGTACATGCAAAAACATAAGCAACTACAAGTTGATTTTTGTTTGTTCATTTGTTTGTTTTTTTCTGGTGTTTTTGTTTATTTTTTCCACCACTTTTCTGAACTAAAAATCAATATCGGGACAGAGATGAAGGCCACGTCACAGCTGAGTGTGAAAGAGGAGGGACAGTGAAGAGAGAGGCCACCAAGTGCTCTTAAAGTAGAGGGAAATAGCTCCCAGTTAGTGTCAGATACACTGGGAGCCAGCACAGAGATACAAACTTTCAAAATAACTTACACTGCCAACTATTCTGATTAATAAATAATTACTAACTGACTAATCTACTTTAATTTTTCAAGCTAAAAACAATGTGAAGACTTATTACACAACAGGAAGAGGGAAAGCATAACGTTTACATTCTTTCCATGTAGCAATATCATTTTATGTATGGTGTACATGTAGAATTAGATGAATTAAAATAGCAGACCATATAAAAGAATTTGAACAAAACTGTTCAGTCTTTCAGGACATTGGATATCTGCATTATTTTCTCCATAGTATTTTGATTAATTCAGGATCCTAACAAAGGAGAGTCTTACTATGAATCACCTCAAGTTGGGCTGGCTTTCGCAAGGCCACAGGAATGTTCCTATACTGAAATGTACATTTAATTGGAATGAATTCATCAACTGTTTAGAGTAGAAGAAAAACACAATGGACCTCATCTGCTTGAGATCTCAGTACTTTTTAGGATACTGGACTCAATAGTAAATTATCTCGTAATTTTTCAATTATTTCTCTACCTTACTAAGAACTTGAAATAGCTTCAGCATAAAGACAAACAGATTCTCATCCGCCTTTTCTGTTCTTTCCCTTTCTTTCTCTTCTCACTCCATGTCCAACAATGAGAACTTTGTTGTACATATAGATGTTGTTAACCATCGTCTAAGAAATATATATCCAGGAATCCTAAAATGGTTACAATTTTTCCTATCAAATTATTCAAGCTGCAAGCTTTCCACAAAGGAAGGTTTCTACCACTGAACAGGAGTGTAGTGGTATCTGGCAAACCTCAGTATTTCCGGAACATGAATGGGTTAAATTTTATTGTGTTATGATGGAGGCCACTACTGCAGAGCAATCTAGTAATTCCGTAATGAAAAGGAACACCGCATTGCAACACAAAGGTCTCTGAACAACCTGTACAACCGTCAGTTGATATCACGTCAATGCTAATTAAATAGAGTTCACACAACTTTTGTAAGGTATGGAGAAAGATGTCTCGACTTGGGAAAACTTGTGTAGTTTTCTTGAGTAACATTCAGTTTTAGGAAGTATCTGATTTATCCAAAGCTTACCAGTTCCACCTGGGAAAGAGACAAATATTACGTGTGTGTACTCAAATATGAAAGGAAAGTTAATCTCCTTGAATGTCATAGAAGTAGTATGTAATAAACGCATAGTGTGAGAAAGAAAAACATAGTATTTTTACAAAATAATTCAGCTTCCAAGGTAGAAAGATTCCTTGTGCCTGTGGTGGATAGAAATTCACTGAGATTACACATTATTACAATAATACAACTCTCTTTTCAGAGGAGTGGCTAGATGAGACATAAATAGTCAGTTGCCTTATTGATCTAACAAAACGCAATGTAAATACACACGTTCTTAATTCCATCTGTCTTTTAGACAATGCCATTGTGCTGCCTCACGTGGTAGCTATCCATACAGTGTCATCTCAATGTTTTCCATATAAGCAGATTATTCACTTGAAGTCAAGGATTATCCACTTTTGAATAGGTAAGAAGGACAGATCAATAAAATTTTTACATGCAGCACAGTACTCCCAAGTTCATTAATGGGTATGAAAAGTTTGGAGCAAAACAACTTATCATTATGGTTTAACCCCAGTAGGCAGCCAAGCCCCATGCAGCCACTCACCCATTACCCCCCACAGTGGGACGAAGTAGAGAATCAAAAGAGTAAAATTGGAAAACTCCTGTAGTGACATAAAGACAGCTTAACAGGTAAAACAATACCTGCATGTGCAAATAAATCAAAATAAGGAATTAACTCACTATTTACCATCAGCACCAAGCTGTTTAGTCATTTCCAGGAAAGCAGGGCTTCATCACTTGTAATGATTACTTGGGAACGCAAACACTGAGAATTGCAGATGTTCCCCTTCCTCATTCTTCCTTCAGCTTTTATTGCTGAGTGCAAACATCATATGGTGTGGGATATCCCTTTGATCAGTTGAGGTCACCTGTCCCAGCTGTGTCTCCTCCCAATTTCTTGTGTACAGGAATATTCTTTTCAAAAAGACAAATAGGAAAGCTGAGAAAAATGTTGGAGGACTGGTTGTGTGAATGGTGACCTCAAAGCAGGTAGAAGGCCAATGATAACCCAAAAATACTGAAGACGAATTGCAATGAAAATTTAGTATTTTTTCTTCTCAATAAAAAAAAATAACAAAAAATGCTGTTTCAGAGTATGCATCGAAAACATTAATTTTACAGTTACTCAGAGGATAGGAGTGTACGTGTGTTAAGAAAAGTGCCTGACAAAGCTTTTTTTCTGGAAATGTCTGTGAAGTATGTCTTGGCCCAATTAAACATCCAATACTGGAAAAAAAATGAATAAATAATTTTTAAAAAATCAAGGACATGAACAAACATGGCCAGTAGAAGTATCCTTGAAGCTTTCTTTCCTGTCTCTGCTCCTGAAATAAATGTAACTTCTTAGTTCACAGAAGGAAACTATTTTGCCTGGACAAAGGAAAAGCAGTGGCCACCATGGCCTGAGGCACTGCTCAGACAACAAAAGTAGCAGTTGTATGTGCTTTAAGAATGCCAGGAAAGGATAACAATTTGTGACACACAGGTTAGCTTCCGCTTTGAGCAATGTGTAGGGAGGAAGAAAATCCCTGAAGGCAGAAAGCTCTGTATCAAATTGGATACCAAAAGAAGTTCATTGTGATACTCTTGAGTCTGACTCTCACCTCTCTCTTTCCTTTGACCAGATAAAAACAACCTGAACATCTGCTGCAACTAGAAAGCATACAAGCTCTCTTAGTAGCAGATACACAAGCGAGGAAGTCCAAGAAATTGTCTGACAGCTGAGCAAAAAAAGTGTCACACTGTTGTTCACCAGAAGCAAGCGAGTTCTCCATGAGCTGGAAGCATGTGGAACAAAGGCGCGTATGGTGCGGCATTGAATTGTGAAGATGGCTTCAAGGTAGTAGGGTGTTCAGAGTGACTGTCCCAGCAGGCAGTGTAGCATGAGGTCCCAGTTAAAATGATTTGGCAGATATGCAACTCCTGTAAGCTGGAGGAGCAAACACATCTATGCTGTGAAGAGCAAAATCATTCTCCTGTCTGGTTAATCTACTTCAGAGGGGCTTTCCTGAGTCAATTGCCACTGTAAATACCATAAATTAAATATATTTGTTGTTGACAAAATTCACTTAGATACAGTAATTCAAGGAAATAACCAGCAAATCTCAACGATAAAACAACAGCACTAAGGACTGGGAAAAAGAGTCAGCTGCTGCAGTAGCAAAAACCAGTAAATTTTGTCACTGTATGTTGGCACTAGAGAGTACAAAATCCACAGCAGTGACAAGTCAATGTGCATCCACTGAGTCATTGCTTACACAGCTGCTGTTGGTATGTTATTCTCAGTTCCTCGTGTTGCTTCCCCAATACCTACAGCAAGTGCTGGTATGCTGCAAACACAACCGAAAATGTCTATTAATGTTTATTAGCAGCTTCTCTTCATTTCAAAGGATGAATCATCTCTTGGCTCCCCGAAACTCTGAGTTAATCTTAGCCACTCCTGCACTGACTCATACTCACTATTATTGTTATTATTATTATGAGGACTCCAGTGAGATACTCCGGTCCATATTACTAGTGCCATAACACGTACCTGATTCATTCCAAACAGCATATTGTCAGTGAGCACAGTATGATCCCAGGATGTATACAACAATGGAAATACAAAATCAGAAATCTGAAATATTTTTGTTAAAAGATTAGCAAATGGACAAGGCATTTGATAGCTCTCAACAATACATCACTGCTTGAGTGATTTAGATCAAATTAGAAGGTACAAGAGCCCTATGAAGCCCTAAGGAAGTCATTCACTTGCAGGCAGGGCATCATTGACTGAGAGCTTCCTCATTTGTGTTCTTGCCACAAGAGAAAAAGAGGAAAGGCACTCTGTCATCTAGGGACCTTTTCCTCATTCAGGTTCCTTCAGAATCTTCCAGATCCCATTTTACATGTGTGCATACCTGGTAATCAATCCACTAAAGGATGTTGCTATGAGCTTCCCATTGTCACATGTGACAGGTGCTTATAGAGAGATCCAGAGCAAGTCAGGATTGTCTGGGCTTCAAGTGTGAGTCTTTACAACTGCAGAACTACCTCACTAGAAACATGCGATATTTCACAGGTGCTATTCATTAAACCTATTAGTTAAATACACCTTTCCTAAGGATTTCAGAGACAGTAGAAGTAATAATGCAGTAGCATGATCCCTTAATGGACTGTTTAGCATCAGGTTACAAATACTTTGCTGTGTCTCCCATCAGCACAAAGTTTGTATCCAGGTCACAAGTAACACAGACCCAACTCCTACCCAGCTCTATAACAAATCAATCATGTGGTCTGCTGCCTCTACTCTAAAGCAGCTTCCCACTACTGTGGAGGTTTGTTGGGGCGTGTTGGTTGGTTGGTTGGTTGGTTGATTTTGTTTGTTTGTTTTGGGGGGTGTTGTTTTGTTTTGTTTTCCTTCAAGTGACATTTACCTTTGCTGTTCCTCCGTCTAGTTTTTGCCACTAGGAAACTGAATAGGAGAATAATCCATGGGTCTGTCAATACATAAGTTGGGGAGTTCATCTGAATTAAAAGATACTCCTGAGCTTGCTTGGACTGTAAAGCACAGACCCCTTGGAAGTATTATTCTAACTGAAATGATCTCAATGTAAAAAAAAAAAACAAACCAAAACAAACAAAAAAAAAACCTAATTCTATTTTTATTAAACTTTGAGTTGGAAAGGATAAGATAGAGAGAATAAATAACTTCTTATTCTTAATTACAAAAAGATACTTTTTCCTACATCTCTTACCTTCCTTTAGTAAACAAAATGTTAAAAATTTCCTACTGTATTTAACACAAAGTGTGATTACCAGACGGGATGGTTCAACTGCACTATTACACTCAATATTCACAAACATAGTTATATAGAGAATAATCCTGATTACTGGTAATCAGCCCTTTTCCCTCTCACAGTCAAAACCAGAAAATTTTATTTTATTCTAAGAAAAAACCATCACTGAGTCTGATGTACTGTTCTGTGCAAGGACCCTATGCATACATTCTCGTGCTCTGGATCATTCAAAAATAATTTATTTTTTATGTTCTTTATTAATAATGCTACTGCATTATTAGCCTGCCAAAGGCTAATCCAGACATGAGAACTGCTTATGCAGATTTTTTGCATAGAAAATTTCACCTTAGAAAGCATGTCAAAAAGAAACTACAATATAGGATGCTTCATGTTACTTCATGAGTTAATAATCTACACAATAATTAACCAAGGTAAAATCCTGTTCAAAGCAGAGAATATTTTCATACTCTAAAGTGCTAGTCATGAAATCTCAGGACCTTGACTTTTTAATTGGTTTTGGTTCCTATAACTTATGCATAAATGTGTCTGCCTTTCTGACAGTTCCAACATGCTTCTTATCCTCACCTTCCCCCTTGCATACACCAGAGCTGTTTTTTGTTTTTTTTTCAGAAAAGACTCAGTGGTGTACTGACACCAATGTGACAAAATATGGTCACTGACGTGATGAAGTACTGACACCGACGTGACGAAGTAGAGTGTTTTGAAATAGCAAAAACTGAGCATAAAGCCAGCTAGCACTGAGCTTGCCAAGTCATGGACACACTTGTTGACTCAGCTTCAAGACCAGGCTGTCATTGAATCAATAAACCTAATGAGACAAATTGCTTTCAAGAAAAAAAACAAATCAATTCTGAGGGCAGTCAGATAAGTAAATTCCCATGTAAAGTTCATATCTGTTCTTTCGTCTTCAAAATGCTGAAGAGTAATTGAAAATATTCCAGGATTAAACCCTATTTCTCTCACCCTGACTTTCATATACAATACGGAAGCTCAGCCCTTCCTGTGTCACTTTTCTATGTAAACAGTTTGCTCTGAAGAATAAATAATCCTATCTCCAACTTCCATATGATTTTTATGCATAAAAATCCACCCCTTTTAAAGCTTTCACTGACCAATGCAAGTGACTTCACTTTCCACTGTATTCCTCCAGTCCTAATTCCAATTTAATTCCTCCTGTATTTAATTTAAATAATCAATTTTTTTTCTCTGGCTCACTAATACTGGAATGCAAGGTATATAGTATCTGTCATGCCTGACGTATCATGTTTGCCTTGGCTAGCAATTTTCAGCCAAGTAAACTCAATGTGGGTTTGTTATCTCTACATATCTTCGATTGCAAATTCCTCAGGGCAGTGACTGAGACCTCAACAAGGTACTGAATTCTACTAAACAAACACCAGTAGTTACCTGTACAGTAAGTTTCCATGACTTCACTGACTGCCAAACACTTTTCACTACAGCAATTGCCAGCCAGCTAGAGAAATTCCTGAGCATTGTATCAGCTTCAGAAGCTGATAGAAATTTAAGCAGAATATTGAAATTGTTCAATAACATAAGTAACACAACACAAATCCTACTAAGCACCAAAATAGTAAACATATCTGCACCAAATCACTGGCTGTTTGGATTAACCAAGCATATTCTTTGTTGGCCGTCTTCCATACACTGGCAAGATGTTCTTTCCTTCATATCTCAATACACTTACGGAGACGTATAACACACAAAACAGCTGTAGGGCTAATCAGTAACATACCTGTGTAAAGCACTAAAAGCCTCAACACTTCCCTCAAGCCCACACAGATTTGGCTGCACCAATCAGATAAGAAACAGGCCAAAAGGACAAATAAAAACTTGTTAGGTCTCCAAGACTGTCACATAGTTTTTGGGCATTGCTACCACATGGCAAGGTATTCAATACATATAAACACCATCATATTTTACATGGTGACAATAGATGGTTCCTTCTTACTGAAGCTCCCTTCAATTTTTTCCACTTTCCCACGGTTGCAGTCAAATCCAGTTGTAGGAAGCCTAAGTTTTCACATTCTGGTTTTTCATTACTACTACACTCATTTTGGAGAAAAACAGCTTCCTAACAAACTAAAGGCATTTTAAAACACAGTTGAGTTTCTGTTAGACTGTCAGATTGCATTCTATAGCAATCATCTGGTTCTCATCCATTCCTCAAAAAAAAAAAACCTCAAGAAACTTTCTATCACTTCTAATTCTATGATTATTCTACAATCTGAAAACAATGGAAACAATTCACTAGAGATTCAATATGCTTTTAATGCCCTTTTTGGGCAAGGCATACTGACCATAGTTTGACCTTTATTCTCTTCCAGCTGCATGTTTGCCTTTTCAGGTACTTGGGAACATGGGTGGGGAAGCATATTTTAATCAAAGTCAAGAAAATTAAATAACTCACACTTTGCAAATAAGATCACTTACCTTAACTGAAAACTCTTAAGCACTGTGTGCAAAAGCCAGCTGAAGCACATACCAGTGTGCAATTTTTATTATACTGATTACATTATTTATATTGATTATAGGGAGACCTCACTGGATGCGGTATGCAGAAACTCTTAGATCACAGAAGAGCTCATTGCTGTAAGGTAACGGCCTTTTCCTCCTTTTTGGGAGAAAGAGAAAAATCAGTAAATCCAGTTTAACTTCGGAAACTTCGCCTGCCATTTGTTGATCCCTGACATGTACAGAAGAGCATTTATAGCTCCCTTTCCAAAACACACTCTACAGTCACATATATTGCTTGACAAATGTTCAACCTCTAGTCTCTTTGACTCTTCACCTTCCCTCTTTTGAAGTGCTTTCACAATTTCTCTTACAATGATATTGTTAGTACAGGAAAAAACAAGTTAATTCCACGAATGTAGTAAAAAACCCCAAACAATATGCATGGAATTTTTGTAATTCACAGTTTCTGTTATTTAGGAACACAACCCTGCCTTGCTTCTAAACCTGTAGCAAAGAAAGCAGTTAATAACCAGTAAAGGATTGAATGCATTATTGGGCCTCTGAGAATTGGATACACACAGAAATAAAACAAGTATCCAAGGAAAGGACAACAGGTGTATAGTACATGAAACTCTGACTATATGATAATGCTCAGAAGTCTGTTTTCAAATATTTGGTGAGTCCAATTAAGACACAAAGTAGCATTAACTGTCCAGTTTCCAATATTCTATTTTATCTGTCCAACAGAGAAATTTTCAAAACTAGTATTGCCCATTTTCCTCCTTTGTAAGACATGAAAATGCAGGTGCTGACTGCTTACCATTTTCCAAAGAACTGGGATAATGCAACCACATTTAATTTGCAGCCTTATATTCCCATAAATTGTCCTTTTGACCAGAAAAATATTTTCTCTTTTCTGCTCTAAGACATATCAACACACTTTTGGTATCAAATACACACTGTATTACAGTAATTTATTATTTTGTGATGTAGACAGTGATGTACAAAACTTATTTTGAGTACCTAAAGATGATATTGTATTTAAATTTTAATTGGTTATTTCTAAGACTTCAAAATATTCTAAGTAAAAGTGCTTTCAGAGTCCTTCATTTTCTTTTAAATGTTTGCATAAATTTATTAAAAATTAAAACATTTAGATTTCACAAACAAACAAGTACATAAACTACTGCTGTTGGCCACAAGAAAACACAGGGGAAAAAATAACTTAAAAGAATAACAAAGATGCAAAGCTTATATCTTGATGTAAAAATGTATTATTTAATTAAAAGTATATCAATCCAACAGTCATGCTTCATACAAAGGGCATCAATACACTGATCTTCATTGCCACAACATGAAGCACATCTAAAACATCCATGCTACATCCTCCAGAGACTCACCTTCAACAAGCCAATGAAACACAGAAATGAGCATATTTGTGTCTCCAGCTCTTCTCACCCCAGTACACACAGGAGAAATCCCTCTGCATTCTAAATGTCCTACAAGAAACCTGAAACTTTGGGAATGGCAAAGAGTTTATCTCAGAACATTTTAGATTTCCTCTCCTAAGAAAGAAATGGGGGGCTGGAGGAAGTGGGGACAAGAAATAAAGTTAATGCAGGATCTGTGTTGATTTGGCCAAAACATTTTTGCTTTAAGCAAAGTAAGATCTTACGTAATTCTCTGGTATTTGAATTTGATTACTTTCTCAATGTGGTTCCATAATGCCTTTTCCTAGCTGCTTTAGATAGCACTTTTGTTTTATGACCTCACCAAGCTGCATTTGAAGCCCATGTTGCATTACAAACAGATAAACCACTTCTGCATTCGAAGGGACAAATAATAACATCTCTATTATTACACACTTTTTTTCAAAGTCTGAAGGTTCAGACTAAGATCAGAATACGATGTTACACAAAAAGTTTGTAGAAAGATTAATTTTTTATGAAAAAAATGTTATCACTTTTTTTTTCCTACTGGACAGTCTGAATTAAAAAAGCAGTCTGGCAGAACACACATCAACATCTTATTAAAAGAAAAAAGGCACGTGGTTCTGAAAAATAAAGTATTTGGATGCCTCTCAGCTCTGTTCAAAACAATACCTATCTGCACCCTAAAAGCCACTTTCATGAATTCCTGGATTAAAGAACCTAGCAGATATTCCGTTCAACTCTTTCTGGAAAGCAGTGCTATTGTAACAGCCATCTCCAGAAAGCCTCCCAGCTATGTTTTTCTGGTCCTTGCAGTTGCAGCAATTGTTCCTGTATAAAATGTGAAGTTATCGAAGGACACCTGTTGGAGATTCTCTAAAACAACATGTACAAAAAGCTGTGGTTCTGTCAAAACAGTTTTGTGATTTTGGTATTCTCCAAGACACACTTCTATATGAAGTACAGGCTTTCTAGTATTTCCTTATGAGATTTGTACTATATGTTCATGATCAAGGAGCTTTAAAAAATCAGAAAATGGATTTGTGGGTGCACATGAAATTCCACTCGTTGATGAGCCAGAGAGAGCAGTCAGTCCTGCTGAATGTAATACACTATGGGAAAATTCATACTGATATGACCACTTAGGAAAAGCATCCTGTTATATTGAGCAGAAGTCTTAATTAAACCAACCCCTCAATTAACTTCTAAGGGCAGTGGGGAACCCAACACCCCCCAAAAAAACTCATCTTGAAAAAAATACAGGACAACTAAAAGAAAAATAAACACTTAGGGTAGGCAGCATTTTGTTTCTTGACATAAAACCATTTTTTTTTCTTCTCTTTTTTTTTTTTTTTTTCCTTTTTCTCATAGAAACTTCTACTCGGTGTGTTTTCATGACAAACCTTAGCCCTGGTTTTATCTTTGGTCTAGAAGATGTTAAGGTTTCTCATCATCTTTGGTGTTCCCTCACTGTACATTGTCAAACAGACACCTCATTGCTCAGAGTACTTCTGACTTCTAACCACAAAACAAAGGGCAAGAAAGTAGCCATATATATTTAAAATAAATGACACTAAACTCCAGTGGTAATGGAAATTACTGAAGCTCTGTATCACTGAGAATTTGATTAACTGCAATATTAAAACACGTAGTAATTACTTTATAGTTATAAATGCCATTGTTATCACAACTTTGTTTTGTTTTTTTGGCAGAAAAATTTGACTCAGTAAAGTTTAAAAAATGCACCTACCCCGCCATCTCGTGGAAAGCATCCGTTTTGCATTGACTGGACTTTGATGACTTAAAAAGAAGCTTCCTTTTCTTTTAGGATGCTGGCCTTACGTATTAGACATGTAAACATTTTTTAACAGGACAGTATCGATTTAACTTGACCTCATTTTCCTGCTCTATAACATAAAAAGGATAAGATAGATCCTGCACTGGACTTGCAGTTTAAAGAGCTACTCTGCTAAAACCAGTAACCGAGAGAGGAAAAACCAGCTCACGCTGAATCCATCTCAGTGAGCAACTTGTTGAATGTTCTCATTTTCCAGAACCATATTTGTAAAATCCTCCTTCCAAACACATCCTCTCCCCTACAGTTTAACCTTTACATGCTCAGCAGCTCAAATAAGGCCCCCAATAACACCTGTACAACATTTCTCACCCTCAGAGGAGCTGTCACTGAGCAGAATTCATGACCAGATTGGGACCAGCTCTGCAGTGAATACAAAGGAAGCACCTGTGTAAGAAGTACTCTATCCCCCTTTACAGGTTAAAACACACTTCCTCCCCACTATAGCCTGTAAGAACCACAACTTATGTATCTTTCACTCAGGCCTGACAAGTAACCGTTATTCATTTACAATTAGTGTTGTATCAGGTGGACTCAGCAAAAGGATAAGAACTTGAGATTGATAATATTGAAGGAACCACCCATAAAAGTCAAAAAAGAATACAAAACTTTCCAGCGTGAACTATAACTGCAGCAAAACTACATTAGGAATCAAGCCTGAAGTTTTGCAAATGTGCTCAGATGCCTCTTTTATGGGCTGTCAGTTTGATATATTTAACCGATACGTGATCAAATCTTCCACACTTTCACCTGAACCTACTCTATCTTCACATTAATTTCCCTAATTTTTCTCCCTTGTCTTTCTCTATCACAGCCACAGGCCACTATGAATATTGAATTGAATATATCTTGGTGCACACTGTATCCTCCAAGCTGCACTAACAAAATACATCGGTATTCTTGACGTGATGAAGATTATACAGCATTTTCTTACTACAGCAGGAAGACTGCTGAATCCTGATGTCCTTAATGCCACAAAAGAGGTCATTTAAGAATTGTTTGCCCTCAAAACAGAAACAAGTCAACATTTGTCCATCATGTACAGGCCAGAGGATATTACTGGGCAAAGGGGAGTGGGAGACCAATGGCAGGATGAAATGTGTTTTGCTTGAATGAAAACTGCAACAATGAGACCATCCTCAGTTATGATGAACTACTGAGAAAGACAGACAACCACTATGTTTACTCCAGACCATAAATACCAGTTACCACTGGAAGACCAAAGAGAAGCTAGATGTTGGTAATCTGAGAATTTAAGTCCATAGCATAAAAAGTGACTGCCATTATATAGTATTTTAGAAAACATAGACACATTATCAGAGATAAAATGACCTTGAAATCTTAATAAAATTCTGTCTATGTCAGCATGGCAGACTTCAGGATTAGACAAACGACAGCAAATTTTCTAACTGAAAGTAGAACCACAAGCTGTCAAGAATTTTACGGTCAGGGTTGAACCTAAAAATAAATTTACAATCATCCTTATGACACATAGCACTACATGCCTGGAGAGGGATTCAATTTCCAATTGCAAAAGCTACCTTTTATTAATTGCAACCAGACAAAACCAAACCAAACCAAAACAACAACAACAACAAAACCCAGGTAATTCTCTATTCTCTCCAACCGCAATTTGCACAAGGAACTTCAGTGCATTATTAATTTCTTTCACAGCTCCCGGGCTAAATTGGAGTTTGCATTAGCAAGAAACACAGTTCTATCAAAAATATGCCGTGTTTTTATCTTGAAAATATACGATCGTCTTCTGCATAGCCTATTAAATCTGTTAAAATGGAGAATTCAATGTGCTTTAAAGCAGAGTGAAAAGATAAAACTGCTTCCACAGACAAGTATTCTAATAAAGTTTTTAAAAATGTTAAGTACAAAGTTGCTTACATATTTATGATTATGATTATAGGAAATAACTCTAAACATTTACTTATCTAAGGATGCAAACTAGTCCCTAAGCATCCTGGTCTTTTCCCCTCCTCCCTCTTGCTCTTCTTCAAGGACAACAGCAGCATCACCACCACATTCTTGGCCCAATGCAGAAATCTTCAGCTCCACCTGCTGCAGTTCCAGTTGTGAGAAAGAAGAACAAAATGAATAAGAAAGTTGCATGTAATAGGTTTATTTTTAATAAATAAATATTTTTCCATTAAAAACACATTATATTCTTCAGCACCTTAAGATTGTGAGGCTATTTTCTCAGAGAACTTTTGGGGAATGTGCCATTGTCTAGTTTAAGTTAACAGTTGTAACAGCCTGGGATTTTTGGTGCAAGAGAGGAAAGAGAAGGAAAAAGAGTCTGAGGGAGTTTCAAACGAAGATAGAATGTCCATGTAAAAGTGTGAGAAGCTCTGAAAACATCTGTTTATCAAATTTCAATAAATGATAACACATGAAAATAATTACTTAACAGAAACATTCAATCTTTTCAGAAATGTGTAGGCAGAAAGGTATACACACACGTTACCTGTGGCAAGTCTAAGATCAAATATACATTCTGTTCCTTAATATGTCATCTGTCTCTCTGTCTGTCTTGACGAACGTATAACATGCTTTAATAGTGTACATATAGTAAATCTTCAGCAAATATTTTTAAACGCAGAACTTGTCACAATATAAGTAAGGTTGGAAAATAGCTAGACACTGCTGTTTCCTAGACATGATATGACATATATCGGATACTTGTCTATCAAATAACTCTAGCAAGTACATCATGCCTGTATGGACAGACTGGGACACCTCAGACGTTTGCAAAACTTTGACATGAGCTAATTTTATTTCTTTGATATAAATTAAACAAATATACATTGTCATATTTGATATTTTCTCATCGCTTCTCCACAAAATAAATGGCACTTTAAGGTTGTTACAAAGGTTAAGGATGAAAATATAAAATATTGTGCTAATATTTTTGTCACAGTTCCAGTTTTTAGAAAAAAATAAGTATCTATCATGGGAGGAAGGACTGGATTAAAGGGCTCAGAAAACCAAGATTCTCTTGGGTCAACTCCAAAGACAACCAAAATATAAAATGCATTCATTTTAATAAATCTAGAAGGGAACCAATCCAATTCTGAATAAACTTAGACTGGTAACGGAGGGATTTACATTTAAATATTTGAACCTGCTGACTTATTTGTTTAATTCATTTTCTTTATAAGACGTGATTATTTTAGCATAGCCAAATATGCCTGTGCACATGTATGTCTGTAATACTGTGGCAACTGAAAAAGAGATAGATACACGGTATATTTATAGAATTAGTATTCTTGCCAAACATTTCATATTAATTCTCAGTACCAACAGACAGATATCTAATCAGAGTAATGGATGTCTGAATTTGTGAAGAGGCGTGATCCAGTTTCACATGCTTTAGGACCATTTGGTCATTACTTTCAGTGTTTTTGAATATACAGAAATATTTTGGAAGAATCCAGTGTGTTGATGTTAAATATGCTGCAAGGTAATTGTCACCTGGCATATCCTGACAGCAAACCAAGTATCAACTGTACCTCACCAACTGGGCTGAAAGTGAATTAGAACTACATAATGCTACTGCGAAATGTGTTGCAATGAAAACAACTCAAAGAAAAATAAAACCTGTTCTTAAAACTCAGTTAAATCCAAACAAAATCTATCTTGAATTTAGCTTAAATTTGATGACCTTCAGAATTCATAATATGCTGCATGTATTAATATATACAGTGCTTCTTAATGTATTTGATACAAAGCATATAACTGGTATCTTTCAAATCTTAGAGACAGGCATAAACTGAAATCCATGTGTGACATATTGGAGGTACTTCACATGCCTAACAATTAAAAAAAAAAAGCAGCACACACCATAAAAACAGTGTTCTGTTATTTGTTATGCAAATTCTGCAGATTCTGCTGTTAAAAACACAATACAGGATAACATAATACAAATACATTTCTACATGTCTAATGTATTTTTATATGTGAAGTTCCTGACAGCTGCGCCACAGAATACTGCCGAAACCACTATATAGGTGTCACACTAGACTAATTCACACATAGACTAAGTCACACATAGACTGATTTAACAAAACTTACTAGCAGTTTTTAGGAAAAAGATAATCTGTAGATGACCATATATTACAGATAAATATGACTGCTTTTCTTGAATGTTAAGATGTTGAACTGCAGATGGAAGTACTCAATTCTGTTTAGTGCAATCCCATATCTCGTCACTTATTTGCTGATATGAGGAAATTTGTCTCTCACTTCATAGAATATATTGGTAAAATTGTTCTACACATGCTAATACCAAATATCCTAGTTTTCTGGCTTCAGTGTAGATTTATTGACTCTATGTCAGTTTGACTGTAGAGAATTACAACTAACCAAAGAAATATTTTGAGATGATGTTTTAAGTGTCTTCTTGCAACAATACTTTCTACTCAATCGGGTAACATGGTTACCAGGATAACGGCAGGAATTGGAATTTATAGAGCAAAGTCATTTGAGCCCTAAATGATGAATTATTTGTAGGACATCTCAAATGGCTCTGCTGTGCTCTGTAAGACTCTCTGAAGTCCATTAAATAGCTTGCTTGGCTTTAGAGAACAACTAATATTTTTTTCAGGGATAGCCCTTTTCTGCAGTTGCCTGCAAAGATTTATTTAATGTTAAAAAGTAGGTGAGGAGTTTCATGTGCTTAGTTTTATTTTCTAATTTTTTTGTCAGATTATAAACTGGAATGCTGATATTATGTAATGAATGCAAGCTGAAGACTAAGTGTCCTGCAAAAATCTTCTTGTTTCTTGCCTTTTTAGAAGGAAAATAATTATTAAAAAAAAAAAAAAAACCAAAACAACAAAACACAAGCTAGAAGTAAAAAACGAACAAGATTTTGACAAAACCACTTCCAATTCAAAGAAGTCTCCTGTACCCTCACACTATTTTTTTATTCTTCATTCATTCACGCAGAGGGAATAACAAGGTGGATTTGACATTGAAGAAACCTACTCTTAAAAAAAATTAATTTTAAAAAGGAGCAGTTTTGTCTAGGTTACTCCACTGCCCTTCTTCCCAAGACATACAAGCAAAGAATGAATATCCAAGAATATTGTCCCCTGTTTTGTTAGGTCTTTCTTTTTCCTGCTTTTAAAACTACTTCAGGACATCTTTAATGCTTTCCTGTACTTGAGAACTGAACAGAATTAAGTTGCTGTGCCACAAAGAGCAAACAGTGACAGCTGATTGCAAAGCAGTTCCACAAGCCCAGCCCTGATTGCACTGCTTGTGCTCAGCACCAAGGGAGGCTACGCAGGGGCTGGATGAACAAAAGCTTTTGTTCTGCAGCCTCAGTGATCTCAAAAATGCACACAGAAACATATGGACAGCACATCAGCACTGAGAATGGCAGGTCTGCAAATGTGCAGCATCCTCCTGATGGCCATTATTATTCTATAAGCCCAGTTTTCATACATAAAAATCTGAAGGTATATTTTTATTGTTTTAGAGCTGGACATCAGAAATCACTTTAATATTTTAGAGCTATCAGCTCTGTGTCTGAAAAGACCATGGTTCCATGTTCTTTTCATTAAGGATTTAATACTAGTTCACAATTTCTCTGTATCATTTAAACAACCACCTTTAGGGGATTTTGTGCCCCTTTTCCCCATGGTATACTTGCGTAATTTTTCGCAGATTTTTGGGAACTCATAGAAGTGTTATATATGTGCATCAATATGAGAATAACCTCTTCCAGGCACGTAAGAGAGGGATCTATTCTGAAAAGGTGCAGATATCAAGGAAGCTAAATATTTCTGGGCTGCTTTAGGGCCTTGACTTTGCAGTTATTAATACAAGTAGCTCAGAAAAATTCTTTCTACATGTTGCTTATATTAGTGCACAATGGTACATACTCCCAGTTCCTACAGTGCTATACGCTGAACAGTTTCTCAGGATGCAGAAATCAGGGACCTTCTTTAAAGGATTTATTTTTAAAGCATTCTTCCTCAAAGTAATGATTTTGGTTTGCTTAGTTCCATATACATAGCTTAAAGCTTCAGATTCTCCTAAATCTGAAATGACTGTGGTGCTCTTTTAAACATAAACTGTACGATTTATTCAGAGCATCAGTGATTACGGCACAAGACATTATTGCCACAGACTTAAGTGGTGCAGTATCAAGCCTTCTAGAGCAGTCATTCCTGTCTTTCCTGTGACTTCTAAATCTTCTAAATTTTACTGGCAGTTTTCTCACAAAAGTCTCATTTTGGCACATTACAGAATGTTTACAATGCTCAAAGCATTCGTTAATGTAGTAATTAAGTATATCCTACAACGTTAATTTATTAAAACACTATTTAAAAGACATTAGATCACATTATTTAGTGCTCAATACATATTTAAACTGTGTATCCAAGACCAAAGTTTTTATAGACTGAAGTGATTATTATGCTCCTTCATCATTCTTATTCTTTCTACATATGCGAATCTATCTATCTATTTCCTTTTCAGTGCACCTTGAAAAAGCCCAAGGAGCTGGGAATAGAAAGACAAGAATACACCAAATAGCAGCATCAATTCTGAATCCTGATCACCGCCCCTGAAACAAGTTTGCCCTGCACCCCCTCCACACTTACTGTTGAATATGGGTTGTAATTCCTGCAGGTGGCTAGAAAAATGTATCACACACCTGCACATCTGTATCCTTTAAAGAAATTACAAACATGCTCACTGTCTTGCTAATGCTTCTCCTTTGAGCCAAGGATATTCTCATGAAACAGCAATACACGTATCAAACAAAAAGTTTAAGTAAAAAATAATTAAAAAAAAAAAAAAAAAAAAAAAAAACCAAACAGTTGAATTAAGGACCGTACAAGAGTCCTGAGACTTTAGAGAATATCCAACAAGCCATTTCCTCAAATAACAGAACTTTTAATTAATATACTCGTAGATATCATTCACTTACTGTGCAATGAATGACCTGCCAGGGACTTCTTTACACATAATAAATGAAAGAATTAAGTTTGTGAGTATCAATACTTAAATGAACTTATAAACTTGTGCAAGACTGATATGGTCATAAAAAAATAAAATCTGTTCATCGCTAGTAAATCACTCCCTTTATTTTCGTAGCACTAGCATAAATCCAAATGACAACAGTTACTGTCTAGATTTACAGTGATGTAACTGAAGTCAGCACTTGGATCCATATGTTTCAGTGCATGGTTATTTCTATGCCTACTTAAAACTTCAGAATCATATAGAACTAATGAGGCTGCAAACAAAGTTAGGCTCTACTTCTAATTCGTCTGTAGGACTGATACAGAGCATCTGTGTACAAACGGTTTGAACTTCGTATTTAAAGATATATATTCATCAGGAGAAAAGGCAGTGCACAGTATAGTAAGAACAGCAGGTTCACAAGCCAGCACCAAACTTTCACTACTCTCTTACTCTGTCTGTCCAGGCAAGTGATCACTAGATTGCATGACAAAAAAGGATGTGTGGTTTCCAGAGGTCTCATGGAATAGAAAGTAGCAGACCCTGTAGCTCCATTCTGAAAAGAAAATTAAACAATCATATTGATCACAGATAAGTCATTTCAATCAACAACACAAAATGCCTTTGAACATGCATCAATCTATTGCAGAAATGCTATTGTTTAATTTAGCTGGGGAAAAAAAACCAAAACTATGGTTCTTTGCTGGAGTGATACATTTCAATTCATGTGGACAGGGGAGAGGGGACAGAGGAAAGGAAAGAGGCCAAGGTAGATTTTTCTGTCTGCATTCGCTGGTAGGGAACTGGGGAAGTGTTCTCTGTGCTGCTGACTGAGACAGTCAGACCACATGTCCTTGGAAAAGCTTCTAAAAAATGCTTGTGTCTATAACTTATTTCACTGCCCAGCACCACACCAGAAAGCGCTGTAGGACATGTAGGCAGAAGTTAAAAAGTATTTATCAATTTGGTTTCATTTAACTGTTTTGTTTCAACTTAATAGAATTATGGCAGTGTGCCACTGAGATGGTACTACCATGAGTTTGCTGTCCAACTACAATCAACAAATGGAGATAAAGATCACAATGAAGAATGTAATTGATTTTATTATCTCAAATCCCCTGTTAGATTGTGAACTTGTTTCGACAGTTTTTGTTTTCTTTTTTGTATCCACAAAATGCACAAGGCAACAAAGCCTGGAGCATTTAATGCCATCTGAGAACACTAGAAGGAAAGGAATGCAGACAAAACTGTGATTTCTGGAGTCCTTAGTGTTGTAACCAAATCAAAACCTCAACACCTTGTTCAAAGTCACCTTGCCCACAAGTTTATGCATACATCTAGAAAATCTGTGTAAACACAATTCTCACTTGTGGAATGTGCTAGAGAAGAGCGAGCATCAATTGCTTTCAAAAATGTTTTTGAAGATAGATAAATATGATTTCTTTTGCTCTCCAGTTTACACATAGGATCATAGTATTTTTAATAGGTTTTGTAAGTCTCAGAGTACCACAGCTCAGATCCAAAACACTGTACAAAATATGTTTCCAAATGGTATTCCCACCTTTCTTTCCCAAACTTGTTTGGTTTATATCGGAAAAGAAACCAACAAACTCCTAGCCCTTTGGTGCAATCCTCACTGAGCTGACACGCACCCTTCCACACCAGATTAATACAAGCTGGAAGGATTCCAGAGAGTCTCCAAGGACAAAATTCAGAAGAAGGCCCTAGTTAAAATACTAGCAGAACATAAATTTATCCTTTTCAAGGCAACCACTTTACATTGTTTAGCACATTTAGCAGGATTTAAAGATGAAACTACTATAGTCACAAGCTCTGAGAAAAAAACTGTGAGGTGAAGGAAAAAAAATGGGTGAGAGATGAAATACATAGTCACTGCCAACAGGTCTTGAGCAAGTACTGCATGAGCAGGTGAAAAATAATCTAGTGACTGTGAAGAGCCTGATGACAGCTCTGGGTCTGCTTCCCTTATTCAACCGTTTCTACTTATATTCACTTCTGCATCTGTTATATATTTAGGGGTGTTTTTATTAGTAGCTTTGGATCCATTGAAGCAGGTGAGCATGTGTTCAAAAGACAACTGAAAAAAGATAATAAGAAAACATGAAATTGTTCAGGGAAAAGCAGTTGAACAAAGCATGGTCTCTGCAAGTAAAGGCATTCATATTTTTATTTGGTCTATGCCATTCAAATGGAAAAAAACCTAAAAAAAAAAGAAAAAAAAACACAACAGTTTCATTTTAAAATAAAGCAGGGGAAACTAATAGGATACAAATAATCTCTCTTGGCAAAGACTGCCCAAGATGGATAACAACAAATACACATACATACTGCATGCAAGTATCTATCACACAATATTCTTCCTTAAGCAGTTTTCCTCCATCTTTCCACCCTTCTACTTTGAGATATTATTTGAACTCAGTTTATAATATTGCTTGGTTTCCTCAGTATTTTTATGTTCACAGAAGTCTCAAGTCAGGAAAGCACCTGGTATGCACTTGAGATCCAAGTGCATAGTGGTGGAGAGACAAGTGAATTCCCTACAAAATGCCTTTCCTGAATAGGAAATTTTTGGCCAAGAAGGAGGAATTTGTGCTTTTGGTTTCAATGTATTCTTAGAGAAAAAAAAAAAAAAAAAAAAAGTAACACACCAACCTACCTCCAAAATACTTATCTTTTGGGTTATATGTAAACATTGGTGGTTTTTTTTTCATATAATCTTATTTTAGTACATTAATTGCTGGTTAGGACAATTTGTAGCCTTATGTTTAGGACTATATGCAAAAGTATCAAAATAAATTAGAACAAATAATTCCCTTTGTACTTCTGAGAGTACTTAATTCTGACAGGAACTGTGAAGGACTCCACAGCCCAGTAAATCATAATTTCATACATTAAGTTAAGAAGTGCTGCAGAACTGCTTAAGCATTTGACCAGCTCCTCTCCCAAAGGAATACAAGAGAATCCAAACATCTGTATTAAGGCATAGTTACATGATACATAGTCTTGTCTTCAGTCAGAAAAGCCAGTTAAAGATGTTCCCATGCCTTTCCTCCCTGGCCCCAGACACTCCTTCCTTCCTTTAAGCTGCTTCCTGAAATAAGCCAATTATAGAAAACTCTCATGAAAAAAATTTCTTGGGAGCTAATGGTGTTTTACATACAATAAGATACCTCTCTCTGTTTGGGATCAAAGATGAAAACACTCTCCAAATTACAAGTACATATTAGAAATTAGTGTAGGGGAAAGGGACCTGGGAGTCCTGGTGGACAGCAGGATGACCATAAACCAGCACTGTACCCTTGTGGCCAAGAAAACCAATGGTATCCTGGAGTGTATTAGAAGGGGGGTGGTTAGTAGGTCAAGAGATGTTCTCCTTCCCCTCTACTCTGTCCTCATGAGACCATATCCTGCTGCTGCCTTGCTGCAGGGGTGCAGGGGCTGAGGGCCCAACTCGTTGGCGTGTTCCTGGTCTGTGATGATCTCGGGGCCTGCAGGAGTGTGGGCCTGGCTCTGTGGGGCCGGAGAAGCTGAGAGCAGGGAGCGTTTTGAGGAGACGCTGCCGTCTTGCGGGGCTGAAGTAGCCCTGGAACCCAGCTGGCCTGCAAGGCCGCCCTTCCCTGGACGCAGAGCTGCAGGCAGTGCCAGCACCAGGGCTGGGGAGGGTTCAGGGGCCACGTCTCTCCCTGTCCCCACTTCCCAGGCCACATCTCTCTGTCTGGAGACCTTCTTCATCCTTCTCTCCATAGCCTTATCCCCCTTTCTGCACCAGTTCCATGGGTACCATATCCCTCCCTCTTACCCACATCTCACAGACTAATCCCTGTGTTGAACCATTTCCCATACCCATATCCCTTCTTCTCCCCAGATTCCTGGCAATAGCCATCCCTCCCTCTGCCTCTCGTTCCCACCAGCCATTTCCCTCCCTCTCCCCAAGTCCACAGGCACTCGGCCGCCTCTCCCCCAGTTCACAGGGCCACATCCCTCCCTCTCCTCCAGTTCCAACATCCACATTGCTCCCTCTCTACCGGTTCTCGAGCCATAACCCACCATCTCCCCCACTTCCCACAGCCACATCTCTCCCACTGCCCAGTTCTGCAGCACCGAGCAAACAACACGGCAGAAACCAGGCCCGGTGCCTCTCAGTGGCGCAGTGCTTTTATTCCAGAGGGGCCCCGGGAGGCCCGGCCGCCCCGCTCAGACGCGGAGCCAGGGGAGACGCTGCGCATGGTCCCCTGAGCCCGGCTCGTCCTCCTGGACCCTGCGCAGCCACGACAGGTCTTCGTTGCGCTCTGGCCGGTAGAGGAGCTGGCCATGTCCATCTCCGTCCCTCTCGGTGGGCAGGCTCCGAGCACGCCGCTGGGGACCGGGGTGGCGGCGCTCTCCCCTCTCAGCGGAGCGTGCACGGCGCCTGGAACGGCTGCGGCTCCGCTGCTGCTGCTGCTGCCGCTGCTGCCTCTGCCACCACGGCCCCCGCCTTGCGTAGGGATGCAAGCGGCCACGGCGACCGTCATCCTCCAGCCGCAGGCGGCGGATGGCCGCGATGGGGCCCCGGCAGAGCGGGCAAGTGGCATCCTCGTCGCTGGCAGCCCAGCGCCGGATGCAGGCATGGCAGAACGCATGCCAGCACGGGTCCACTGCAGCGGGGTCTTCCAGGGGAGCCAAGCAGATGGGGCACCTGTACCCCCGCCGGCACCTCCTGGCAGCTGGTGGCACCGCTGGCTCATCCCTGGACACCTCCATTGCTGCTGCTGGGACTTAGTGTCCTGTCAGTTGCTGGGACTTGATTTCTTCTCAGCTTCTGGTGGGACGTGATGTCCTCAGCTGCTGCTGGGACTTGATGTCCTCTTGGCCGCCGCTGGGACTTGATGTCCTCTCGGAGCTGGAGGCACCTGGTGTCTCTGCTGCTGGCAGGACTCGATGGCTGCTGCTGCTGCAACGCCAAGGCTCGGGTTCCGCTGGCAGGACTTGGTGGCCACTCGAACACTGGCAGGTCGCAACGTCTCGTTCCACTGGCAGGACTCGATGGTTCGGGTGCTGCCCACAGGACTCGACGTCT
The DNA here is from genome assembly GCF_036013475.1 of Columba livia. Classification (NCBI taxonomy): domain Eukaryota; kingdom Metazoa; phylum Chordata; class Aves; order Columbiformes; family Columbidae; genus Columba; species Columba livia. Next base: position 38,473,398 of record NC_088605.1, read on the forward strand.
CGTGTGCCGCTGGCAGCACGTGACGCTGGCGTTTATAGCCGCCCGCCGCTAGTGACATCACGGGCTTACTGTGACATCACAGGGCTCTCGGGGGCACACCCAGGGACACACCCAGGAGCTCCCCAGCCTCACACATACCCTGTGACGCAAAGCCCACCTGGCAGGGGGCTCCAGCGCTGGCCTCACCCGTGCTGGTCGTGCTTTAAGCTGAACTAGCAATAGAACCGGGATAGCCACTCACTCAGTCCCCCACCCGCTCCCCAGACAGGGGAGAGAATTGAAAGGGAAGGGAGAAACTTGGAATGAGACACAGTTCAATAAAATCACAAAATACTAGCGCACTACCAGTTGATATATATGTATATAATAAAAATGGAATATAACATAAAAGATACTCATTGCAATTCCTCATCAACTCCATCTGCGTTGAGCAGCAGTCCTTTTAGTAGGAGGTAGAGACACAATTGCAATATTGTTGATCACATCAATTGGAATCTGACGACATCCATCTTGCCATTTTATTAGTGAAAAGTGGTTCTCTCATGCAGGTGCCTTGCCTTGCTGCTTTTTGATGGCAAAACCGGCATTCCAAAGAATCTGAATTACTCTCGCACCTTTCTACAAAGCTTTTTTTGCTGTTCTGTCCCATACGATGATGTCATCTAGCTATTGCAAGTGTTCTGGAGCTCTTCTTTGTTGCAGTGTGGTTTGGATCGGTCCACGGCACATGGTAGGGCTGTGTTTCCAGCCCTGGGGCAAGCCATTCCACGTGTACTGGCTGCCCCTCCAGGTGAATGCAAACTGCGGTCTGCACTCTGCCGCTAAAGGAAGAGAGAAAAACACTTTTGCAATGTGGGTTGTGGCTCACCGCCGAGCTGCCTTTGACTCCAGTTCAAGCTGCAGCTCTAGAGTGTCTGGCACAGCAGCACTCAAGGGTGCTGTAACTTATTTCAGGCCACGATAGTCTACTCTTAGTCTCCACTCTTCACTAGACTTACGCACTGGCCTGGTGGGGCTGTTAAAAGGTGAGTGAGTCTTGCTGATCACACCCTGACTCTCCAGTTGATGAATCAGCTTCTGGACAGGAATCAGAGAGTCTCGACTGGTGCGATACTGCCGGCGATGGACCATCGTGAGAGCGATTGGCACCTGCTGGTCGTCAACCCTCAGCAGTCCTACAGCAGAAGGGCCCTCTGAGAGACCAGGCACAGTCGACAGTTGATGAATGTTCTCCGTGTCCACAGCCGCTCTGCCAAATGCCCAGCCACACCTTTTGGGGCCTTAACACACCCTCTCCTGGGGCAGTGTGTGCCGAGGATGCACGGAGCACGTGGAGCAGTCGCAGTGGGACGCTTTTGCCCGTCTTTCCCAGTTTGGCTCATTTCGGCCTCTCCTGCAGCCAGCTTCTGAGATCCTGCAGTCACTCCAGAAATACTGATGGATTTTGTTCCATTGTGGTTTGATGGGATTACTGTGCACTGAGCACCAGTGTCTACCAAAGCTCTCTGCTCCTGGGGGTCTGTTGTACCAGGCCATCGGATCTGCACAGTCCAGCAACCTCTGTTGTCCCTTTCCGGCTGCGGGCTGAAGGCAGGGCCCCTCTGATTTGTGTTACGCACATTCTCTGGGTAGAAATTGCAAGTTCCTTCAAGAGCATCAGAATCTCTTATAGCTCTTTTAGAAACTGGAGCACCCATTTTCCTAGGAGGTTTTCCTTTAAATTCATGTACTCATTCCCAAAGTGCTGAGATGGGATTTCCATCCCACCTCCTCAAGTCTTCTCCATGATCACCGAGGAGAAGCCACAGCATGCCTCTCTCTCTGTACTTCTTCTGTCCTCTCTCTTGAGATTGGAAACGCTTTCTTCTAACAGCGGAAACGTCGGTTGGTCAGGTGGGGAATAGAATCTGTCCTCTCTAAGTGCTTTGATTTCATGGAACAGCTTTTTGAACCGGTTGTCAGATTTTTCACACAGTTTGTCCTCAGTTGGCACTCAGTATACATCTGGAATACTGTGTCCAGCTCTGGACAAGGGGGACAGGGAACTGCTGGAGAGAGTCCAGTGCAGGGCAACAAAGATGATTAAGGGAGTGGAGGAAAGCCTTGTGAGGAAAGGCTGAGGGAGCTGACTCTCTTTAGTTTGGAGAAGAGGAGACTGAGGAGTGACCTCATTAATGTTTATAAATTTATAAAGCGTGAGTGTCACGAGGATGGAGCCAGGCTCTTCTCAGTGACAACCAATGGTAGGACAGGGGGTAATGGGTTCAAACTGGAACACAAGAGGTTCCACTTAAATTTGAGAAGAAACTTCTTCTCCGTGACGGTAACAGAGCACTGGAACAGGCTGCCCAGGGGGGTTGTGGAGTCTCCTTCTCTGGAGACATTCAAAACCCACCTGGACACATTCCTGTGTAGCCTCATCTAGGTGTTCCTGCTCTGGCAGGGGGATTGGACTAGATGATCTTTTGAGGTCCCTTCCAATCCCTAACATTCTGTGATTCTCTGATTCTGTGTGACACACAAGCCTGCAGAGAGGTAGCGAGGCTGTCCTCATAGTCCCAAAGCTGGTTCATCACTTGTGTCACATTTTGTTGAATGTAGCTGCCCAGGACATCGATGCCCATGACCCAGCATATGCCGGTGGTGCCCATTGTACAAACCTGCGTCCCATGGGTTGGGTACAAAGGATTCTCTCTGCATCTGTCCCTTCCGGACCATTTGGCTCACAATAGATTATCTCCCGCACAGCTAATCCTCTCAGGATCTGGATACCTGTCTCCATAGTATTCCATTTACCTGGATGACATACAGCAGCTTCCTTGAAGGGAAACCTTGCCTTTCCTGGCGGTCAGGAGTCACCTGCAGAGGCTGGAGAAGTCTTTCTCTCTTGCAATTGCCCTGTGGAGGGTGGCATCCCTTGACAGAGATCCCAGCTGCCTGAGTTCACTACCATCCAGCTCCAGACAATCGGCTCCCTTGTCTCAGCATGGGAGCAGCCAGGTTACCACATTCTCACCTTCATTACAACCACCGCGGTGTCCCCTGGGCAGTGGCTCTGGGCAAGGCTGAAGCCCTGACATTCTGCGATTCTGTGATTCTATGAATAGAAGGGAGACATTTTTCTCTTTTAAAACACACATGGTGATGATGTCTACAAAGTAATCCAGAGGGTTGTAACGACAAACAAGCCATGAAACTCTGGTCTAGTCATCAGGGCACTCACATAGAGACAGGTTACATACCCCTGAATCTTTATTACTGTACATATAATGTAAGAACAGGTTAAAAGGTTCGTGAAGCAGGAAAAAATAATGCTCCTTATGTAAACTATTCTACAGATAGGGAGTTAGGACAATCCCTGGAAGCAGAGACATATACTTGTATTCCCACAGCTACTGGAGAACATACTATGTGTCCTAAGCCATAACGTAAAAGGCAAGTGCTGCCACTGATCATGCAAGCAGACCAGTGCAGTAAGCAGGCTCCGAAGACCAATCCCAGGGAAACAGGTGTAAATGGTTTGGGAGGTTTTGGATACTGACTGCATGAAATGCTTCTCAGAACTGGTTAGGACAGGGGCACAGATGTACAATTCTGTGGTGCTTTGTACTATCTGGATGTTTCTATTGAATTCTAGTGGCCTTTGAGAGACAGCTTTTTTACTTAGAAATCCTAATTTAAGTTGATACTAACTTACTTCAAATTTAGTCTAACAGTGCCTTTGAATCCTCCTGTTACTCTAATTGACAAGACAATATATTTTTCATATCACAAAAAGGAGATAAAGCACACCTGAACTTACTAAAAAAGAAAGTAGATGGATGCTTTCTTAAAATAATAATGATATGGAAGAGAACATACAATGATTTAATCAATGAAAGACCGATGAACGATAAAAACATGTCCCAATAAGAGCATAAGTTCTTGCATAGACTGTTTTGGGGTTTTTTTTGAGAAATAGCAGAAAATACTTCTCCCTCTCAAAACATTTTGTAACAGTCTGCAAACCCACAAATTAGGCAGATATTCTTATTGTCACAGAATCATAGAACGGTTTGGGTTGGAAGTGACCTTAAAGTTCATCTAGTTACAACCCCCTGCCATGGGCAGAGACACCTTCCACAAGACCAGGTTGCTCAGAGCCCTATCCAACCTGACTTAAAATACTTCCAGGGATGATGCATCCACATCTCCTCTAGGCAACCTGTTCCTCTACCTCATAGATAATTCCTTATATCTAAGATAAATCAAATCTTTCCATTTCAAGCTGATACCCCTTGTCCTATCGTTACATACCCTTGTAAAAAGTCCCTCTTCAGCTTTCTTGTAGGCCCCCTTTAGGTACTGGAAGGCTGCTATAAGGTGTCCCTGGAGCCTTCTCCAGACTGAACAACCCCAATTCTATCAGCCTGTCTTCACGGGAGAGGTGCTCCAGCCCTCTGATCATCTTCGCAGCCCTCCTCTGGATTCCCTTCAATCAATAGGTCCCATACCCTTTTTATATTGGGGGCCCTACTTTGTCCAAGCTACAGTCACCATGTAGAATTTACAGTATAAACCATGATAAGATGATAGACTATACATATGAAATTCATTTGTCACTAACTACATGCTAACCTCATAGGAAGAACTGAATATGTTTTCATTTTTTGTCACATATTTGGCAAATTTACAGATACTTCTGGAATGTTAAATCTGTGAGATTTAACAAAAACAACAGTTTGCAAAGTGGAGTTGGCAGAGGGGGAAAGGAATGCAGCTAAAACATTCATACTGATAAGTATTCAGTCTGTGTGGCCCAATGAGGTCTAACCCAAATCAAAACACACAAATTAAACACCACAGGATACACTGAGTCCACATTACCAACTGTTTCATCTTACAGATCTAGCCTTATAGGCTGCAGTGCTTACTAAGATAGACAAAGCTTTACAAACATTGCCTCTTCCCTTATCAGGAGGTTCCATTTTTGCTGTAATATACTCTCTGAAACCCATTCACTTCTAATTTCTTGACAATTGCCCAGTCTAGTGCATCTATACTCATCTTACAAGTTCCAACTCTAGGCCAAGGGACCAGGTAAAGGCCACTATAAAAGACTTGTATTGGGCACAAAATTAATTATCCTTCAATCCAGTAATACTTATACAAAATTGAGTGTGAAATCACCCATAAGTATGACATGTGACAGCTGCACATCCATAAAAGAAAAGAAGAACAAAACAGGCTTAGTGGGGTGGAGAAAAAAACAAAACAAAACCCACTTCTCTGAACTGTGATGAAATGAAGCCTTTCAAGAGGTTTTAAATCAATGCCCTGAGAGGGGTAAAAATGAGCACTGAAAGTTTTTAAACATAACAATACTTGAAGACTTGCATATTACAAAAAACATTTAGAGAAATATTTATTCACTGAATTAAATAAGGCTTTAATATATATATCAGTTCTTCAAGATGGAAAGACAGCTGATGTCACATTGAATAAGTCTTATTCTTTTGCAGCCATAGTACAACCTAGACTAAGTGGGGAAAGGACACAGGGAAGTGAAACAACAGAATGTATAAATCAATGGGGTTCTAGGCAGTAGAAAAGAAGAGAGTATGGTCTATTTAGAGACAGATTTGTCAACTTTTGTCAGTTCCCTCCAGCAGTTAAAGAAATTTGGATGTCTACAGAACATATTTATGGAGGCAGACAGAAATAATGCATCACAATGTCATTATAAAAGTAAATGGAAAGTCAAATACATAATTTTCATTTCTTTTGCAGTGATTTTTAACAGAAAAAGTTTTCCCTCTTTCAAGAAAGTCAGCAAAACCTGATTTTGCTAAGAGTCTTAATAGAACTTGCTTGCCCCTTTTGTGAAACCATAATCGATCACCATTTTAACATGCAAAACATTTCACACAGCTGTAGAAATGCTGGAAACACTTGTTGCTTTCAAGTTCCTGAATGTATCTCAAAATCCCATTTCATAGAGAAAACACCTTGGATAAAAGAGATTATACCAAGACATATTTGTTTCTCATTTAGGAAGGAATCCATCTTTCTTAGTTAAAATATCTGAATATACTAATGGACATCACTAAATGCTACTGTTATGATTAAATCTTCTACATTCTGCTGCATGGGGAGACTAGCATTATATTCTTAACAGATGTAGTGTTGGAATGGTTTTACGCTCTTTAGAGAGGTTGCATAGTATGATTTATCACCATAACTTAAGTGAAATGATAGTGAATGGAGTGCTGTCAGTGATGAACATGAGTTCCAGATGACTGAAATTTACTGAAGAAAGCAAAAGTTGGCATCTTTGCACTATGTTAAAGCTTGGAAAAGCAGGCTGGAGTGCTGAAACTGGCCAGATTTTTTTTTATGACTAGTGGCCTTCCACTGCCTACTTTGTACAAGGGAATTACATGGTGTAGGTTATGCGGCCTGAGGCCACACACAGTGTAATTTTCATCATCTCTGGAAAAGGACTTAAACACCAGTACAGCTTCATACAAAGACAAATTTTCCAATTGATATGGAATTATTCTACAAAAGCACTCAAACTCAGATGTTTTCAAATCCTTGCAACTTGAAACCTCAATTTCCAACATATTTGGCCTGAATCTCTCATCTACAGGAGAAAGCTAAGCACAAGGTAACTTTCAATAAGAATGAGAAATTTCAATTTTTTGAGAAATAAATCAGTTTGCAAGTCTCTGAGTGGTGTACAGAATCTGTGAGGATTTAAAATCTGCACATACTTATTCCAGTAAAATAAATTTCAGGAGGACTTGAGGTCTTTATTTCCTATACCAGATCAAGAGAAAATAAAGAAGCAAGCCTTGTTCACATTACAGTAATGTCCCTTAAATGCCTTAAAACTTCACTGATTTTCTTTTTTTTCAAAAAGAGAAAAAATAATTTCATTCACTAAAGATCAAATATTTAAACTTCTTGCCCTTCCCCCTTTTTTAACATTTTTAACAGTAATATTTGGGGTTTTGAAGTTCTAGTCAGCATTGCATTAACTGTTCCACTAGCAAGTGTTAATGCAGTTCCTGCCTTTCCTCTAAAGAGCAATAAAAACGCAGTGCTTTCAGAATTTAGGTAAGGATATTAATCTTCACTCCAGGTGTTTCTGAATCACTTTCCATAATCTGAAATAAAACTAGTCTGAATGCAGTATAAGTTTGTACCAAGTTAAACTATCTTGAGTATGTTAAATATACCAAAACTTACTGACATATTTACTTTCTGGAAGGCATATTAAATGAACTTCAAAAGCAGATTTGAAAATCCAGCTGTAAAGGAGTATTCAAAAGGATAAATGAGGGCTGAACACCATCCAGATCACATACTTAGTTGTAAGAACTACAGTAAGCAAGTAAAAATTCCACCCTGAAGTAACAATTCAGTTTAACCTAGAACTTGCAGTTACTCTTTCAAGTCAATAGCTATTCTGTGGTTGCCATATATCAGAAAAACATTCTTAGCAAGAGTGTAAAACAGCTCAGTGAAACAAATACAAACTATTAACTTTTCAAACACCATTCCTGAGTGCAGAACTTCTTCACTGCTAACCTTAACACAAATCCTCCCAAGCCTGTACCCACTAATCATGTTTCTACTTTAAATGAGGTTCTGATGTCTCTCCTACACCCCCTCCACTCACTAGAAAATCCTCCCTCATTATCTTGACTGATTGCTTCAATTAGCAACCAACTCAGTCACATTATGTTCTGTGCTTCAATTCCAGGAAGGTAAAGGTTCGGCAATATACTTCAGGTTTACTTAATCAGAAGGAAGATTAACTTAACTGCTCTAGGGGCACAGAGCTGTGGTAGACTGCCTGAATAATGCTCATATGCTGCTTGCACCAGCCAAAACCTTCGTTGATCACAGATTGCTTTCTCTATATATTTACAGAGACATATATTTCTCTTAATATTTACCTCAGAACAACAGATGAATAATGGAGATTTCCACTAGAAATGCTGACAGTTTAAGATCTGGAGCCAGGAAAACATCCACTGTTCAATAACTCATTGAAGCAAAATAGCCCAGTTACTTTTAGAGTGGCTATTTCCTGATCACTGTGATTTAGTCTCGATAGGTATTCAATGGAATTTGCTTTACTAAAACTAATGCTTCTCCAAATGAGGGGTTTTTTTTTGAGTACTTAAATACAAATTTGGACCTTTTTTCCCTTAAATGATGTGAAATACTATTTGCATTTTATCTGACAATGCACTTTTGTCAGTTACCACTGGTTCTATGGTGCATTTAGCTTATCAGATTCCAAGCCTAGAGTGCAAATAATTTAATCATCCAATTTTCTACTGCATTTCAGATTTTTATATCAGCTCAAGTTTTCTAGCTCTGGAAAACAGGGTGCATACCCACAGATGAAGAGACAGCAGTACTTTGTGGAATTTCCTCTTTCTTCACAATTCTGAAAACAAGTCAGCAAGACTGAGACCTGCCAAATGCTTGACACCTATTACTCATATGATTCAACCACAAGTGTGTACCACAATGAGAAAGTCTTCCAGACCTACAGTAAATATGTAAAATATACTCATGACAACATAAAAATTATACTAAATGTTAAAGGGAGAACACATGTTGGGGTACTGTGCATCAGTAATTTGGCTGGCTCTTAACAGTCTGGTTATTTTTCTGAAGGGAAAAACAGAGGAGAAAACAGGAAAAAAAGGATTTTGTGGCTTTTTTTTTTTTTTAATTGTACATTAGAATAGGTAACCAAATTACATTAACAGGTTTACTGTAGCCAATTTTGGGTTTTCAAGGTATTCAGTATTTAGAAATGAATTTACACACTGCTCAGCAATTATCAGAACTGGAGCATTTGCAATAAGAAAAATGTTTGATGTTGAAAAGTGACATTTCTCCATTGCTTAAAATATAATTTAATGTGTGAGGAAGATGACAAAACTTACATGTTACTAAAATTCTTTTGCATCAGCAAAGATATAACTGTACCATCTACAGAACTGACATTCAAAAAAGAAGTCTCTCAAGTATGTCACAGTTGTGATCTGCTTTCTGGAATATAAGGGAGACTTGCAGTAGCTCTCAATCATTAGGAAGTCAGTAAACACTAGCAAATTTTGAATAAAAATCCAATATAAGAAGAGGTCACTGTTAATTAAGGGTTGGAATAGTTCAAGCTACTTCATCAATAGCAGAACACTGCTGTTCACATGTAGTTTAAATCTCATGTAGCTTTCAAGCACAAAAGCATACAGAAAGCCTAATTAAAATTACAGTCAAGCCAAAAGTCTGCATAAAATCCACAGGGACTTTAAAAACACTTCTAGAGTTTGTTAAAGAAACCTCAGAAGTCTTATGGTGTACCTCAGCTTTTTACTAGAAGTCATACCACACATGGTAAGAAGGGTCAGGGTAACCTAAAACAATACATAGAGATATTAAAAAAAAATGAATGGAGGGTTGAAGGCATTGCAAAAAAAGAACAAACCAAAAAAAACCCACAAACAACAACAACAACCACCCACCACACACACCAAACATGCATATCTATCAACACACAATTCTTAGGGTCGGTTCTCTGTCAGGACATCAACACCAAGAACACGGCCCTGCTGTAGCCACCTTCCAACATGGAAGAAACATCTTAGTGTGGATATACATTAAAAAAACAAACAAACAAACAAAACCAAAAAAACCACTACAACCTGGAATGGTCAGGTATTACTCAGCATTATACAATAGTTTCCACACCAACTAACCACTCTCCACCTGCAAATAACTTTCTACACCTTCTTCAGGAAGGTAACATTTCTACATAAGACAGCTAATCCTGATCCAAGTTTTGTCAGGATTTCTAACTACCAGGTTGAGAAACTAAAGACTCTGGTTGTATATACTCACTTTCAAAAAAATATCCTGCCATGCTAGGTATTTTTGCAACTTAAGAAATCCATAGAAGTAAAATTTGAACAGTAAGTGTAAAAAAAAAATCTCCAGGTTCAATAATAGCTTTAGCTCTTGGGTATTTATTTTTAAGTAGGATTTTATTTTCAGTGGGAGGCAGACTTTTTTTTTCCCCCAAGAAAACACTCAGCTTCAGGTTGTTACTACTAGAAGAGTAGTAATTTTAAGATGCTGTCATCACTATAAATAATTGTTAATGGCCTTTCTTATGCTTTTTCCAAGTAAATGAACTACCCCATCTCTAGTCAACAGGAGCAGTTAAACTTCCTACTGAAGTGACAACAACTATCCTCTATTTTATGAAAAACAGCCTTCACCTTCCTGCTTTTAACCCATTCAGAAATACAATGTGAAAACTGCGTTTTTCTTAGCTCTCAAATTTTAGATCACCCTGAGTTTTGAAAAACCTCTGAAAGTATCTAAGTACTTAAAAATAAGGTGAATCTGAAAGAAAACAAAACAAAACAAAACAGCACAGGCCTTTGACAGGAGGTTGCAATAGCAAGTATGCACATTAAATAAATTAAAGCCGAGGAAAAAGTCACAGAGAATATCATGGACAAATACGGGAATATTTACTATTTTAGAAAAGAGAAGTGTGTTCTGCTGGCTTGCTACAGGACAGGAATATGGAAAGCAGAATAGAAATCTTCCCCTTGTCTCAAAAATTACTAAATACTTAATTCCTTTACAAGTAAAAACTAACACATCAAGTTTAAGCAGATTTGAAGAAACCTACAATGCATTCAGATGCAGAGTGTTTTAAGAATCTGAAGATAAATAAAGTAGCCCAATGAAGAGAAAGTAAACAGACTCCATAAATTACATTGGATGGATTATTTCTAGAAAACTACATTGTCACTAATGTGACCTACCTATACATCAAAGAAGTGTTGAAGCCTCATGCAAGCAGAAGCAGTTTGGACCAGCTGTCCTTCATTATGGGTTTCTAGCTTAGCTGAGGGTTAGACCCTCAAGTCTCTGCTGACAGATGTTTGAGTAATTCTTTATTTGGCTGCTTTTGCAAGAAAAGGCTGAAATGATTGCCTTTGCTGACAGGAATCTTAACAGGAACTTGAATTTGCAGTGGTACCTGTTTCTCACAGGTCATCTGATGCAATTTTAGCTATGTAAGTAAGTTGCTTTGAATCCTCCTCAATTTCATCAGAGACTTCTGAGTAGCCTTAAGGTGTCAGGCAGACAAGTTTTTACCAGAAAGGGTCTCAGAAACCCAAAAGAAAGAGGAAAAAAGTGCATGAAGTCTTTCATACTAAGCAGACACCATGGTTAAGTGAACTGAGTGGTCAGTTTAAAGGTGTTTATCTTTTTAATGGGAGTTTAAATGCAAAATCATTAGCCCTAAGTTAAAGTTGTTATTAAGTACTGAGCAATAAGTTATGTTACACCACTGACAGTATGAAATTATGTTCCCTTTGAGGGCTGCTGCACTCAGTTTAAAGTTGCAGTTTCTGCAATTATGTGAGAGGCAGGCACATTCCTAAGAATCCATTAAGTTTATCTATGTTGTCTTTTTGCACTTTTCTGTGAAAAATGTCTAATTTTCTTAACATCATATAAACATTAGATAAGCAATACCCTCAAGGGACTCAAAAGGAGAAGCAAAAGCTTTCTTCAGCATCTTCATTTTAAAGGGATATTTAGGTGAGAATTTCTGTTTAATACTATGCTTCCAATATTCTCCATTAAGGATCACAGCTACTATAGAGCTAACATGCCAAAAAGAACCCGACATTTGACCTAAGGTAAAAAGGAAGTGAAAAGATAAAAAAGATAAATTTGTCTTGCCTGGGTAAATCAGGGGGAAGAAGTAAAGAAATAGAAATATGTGGATATACAAGGCTGTAATTTGGAAAAGGTTCTGAAGATAACAGACATTTCTGAATTACTAGAATTTTTCAGACAATTCTCTGAAATTTCTAGCATGCCATTTTGTTAAGGGTCATGCTGACAGGCTCATCATTTTCCAGTAAAAACTTGGAAAAGCTAGCAGGAAATGAAGTGTAAAAGAAAACAAAAAGCTGAACTAAACTTACAAAACGGTTATTAGGACAAATATTTAAGGTGTACTGTCCTTTTCAGAGATTTAGCTAAGCAGCTACAGCTAGAAAATAGAAATATCATCCAAATCTATTCATAAATGTTCTGGAAAAGACAATAATTTTTGCTGACAATATTCAGGTTGATAAGATAAGAAATAACTGAAAAAAAAAAAAAAAAATACTACCAGAGTAAAAAAAAATGCTGACAAACATAGAAAAAGATATATGACAACTCTAACTTTGCAGTGATAGGTTCTGAGTTGATTCTCCCTGTCCAAAAGTGAGATACTGGAAATACAGATGGGTTTAAGAGGCAAAACAGCCCCTTTTGAAAATCTCAGAGACATCACACTTTGCTGTGAAGAATCCCAGTCTCAAACAGAAAATGGAAAATGGAAGATGAGAAAATGATTTATGCAGAATCCCAGACTAATAACTCTTCAAATAACACCAGAAATACTCGTGCTAGCTTCCAGCTGACTCATTTAGGTTTTGCAAGCATTGCTTTCATACTTGAAGTCTATTTTCTATGTATTTTCTCACTACTATTTCTCTCCAGTCATGCAATTTATACAAATATAGTCACAATTTCACTAGTATGCTCAACTACAGCTTCCCTGAGATATTTCCCAGCATTACCTTTTCTAGATCATCACCTCTCTCATGGTTCATGTTCTGCAAGAGTCTGCAGGAAGTCCACAGTGGCCTCCCTCTCCTGAAAAATACCGTAAGTGATATTGAATCTCTACCAATACAATAGGATGAGGTATCAAGAGCAGCACTTTTCTAATGGCGCTTGACTGATTCTGTTTACTTATTCCCTCTATTTCTTGTAGATACACTCGAATGCAAACCCTATCACAGTAGTAGCTGTCTCTTTCTGAAATGCAAGGCATAAAAAAATGTATTGGAAAGCAAAATACCCACATATTCACCTGATACAGTATTAAAAAACATGAATAATGTCTTCCTCACTGCAGGAGAGAGAAATTGATCAGCTTAAGTACAATGTTATCCAATGAAGATAATGCAAGGGCTTAAAGTTATAGGTATACTCAAAGCCATATTAGAATAATATTAGCTGGAAATAGTATTTTTTTATTATTTTTCTTTCATATAATCACAGAGTAAATCTTGTTTATCCTAAAATATGTACAGTGTTGATCTTTTTCATTTTCAACAACAGGAAATATGGAGATCCAACTAGAGCTCACTCTTCTCTCTTCTTGCAGATATGTATTCCAGACATTCACTGCAAGAAGTAGTTTCTGAAACAGAAAAGCACAGCTTCAATTTGTATTAAAATAAAAATTAAAAAAAAAAAAAAAAAAAAGAAAATGTGTACAGGGGTTTGAGGAAAGTAGAGGAAAGGAGAAGAAAGGGGTGTAAAATTCCCTTTGAGCTACAAAAAAGTTTCTAACTGAACGCACTATAAGGACTATGTGACATACCTGATAATAAGAGAGCTGGAACTAACTGCACCTATCCACCATTATGTGCAATAATGTATTCCTCATTCACATCAGGAAAATATTTGTTATCGAGGGAGTAGATTTGCATTTAGTGGTGCAAGAAATGCAAACCAGGAATTTCTGTAGGGATTTTAAGAAAATGTTCGTGTGTACTTAAAGGCTAGTAAAAAATTGAACAAATTATATCGATTTTATTTGCAACACAGGCTCAGTGTTACAAATAAGGGCCCACATGAAGAATTAAAAGCAAACAAAATCAAATTTCTCTTAAAAAGAAAATCCCCCAGTTTTGCAATATTCTCTCTGTTGCAGACAGATTTATAATTTTAAACTTTAAGAACTTCAGCTTTTTACAATAAGTATAACTTAACATGTTTAACTGAAGTTCATATTTCTTAGCTGGGATTTTTTTCTGCAGAAAAAAGGGCTGATTTTGTCAGCTTATTGGGAAGTTCTTTAGTTTTTAATCTTTCTCCAAACAGAAAGGCCTCAGTGCAAACTCACACCATCGCTCCATCATTCAAAGCTGTTCTTATCTTCTCTCTGACTTACAGACTACAGCTATCCTTTCTTTCTGATAAGACAATGTTGGCTACTGTTATCTGGAAAAAGCAGCAAATGTCAATCTTTTATGAAAAAAAAGTAGCTTAAAGACTAAACTGTTTATATTATAGTAGACATGTCTATCTACATTTGTCAATAAACTACACTGATGTAGAAAATGTATGATAATTTATATGCTTTATTTAGACGAACCTGCTATAGGTTCTACTTGCAGTGAGCCAAGTTTTTATTTTGTATAATGACTAACACTGGAGCAACAAAAAAAAGAATGACCCTCTAGTAAATTATCTGACTTAAAGTTCAGATTTAAAAGTACTATTTTTGCATGAATAGCAGGTTTACTTTACGTGGAACAGGATATTATTCCTTAAATCACTCAAAATACAACTTCAACTTTTAACAGGAAAGCGCTGAGCCTATTTTAAAATAGAAATCTTGAGTTCAGGCAAGTTCAAGCTTAGCAAAACTCAGTGTTGTTATGAAAAACTCAAATGTAAGCAAAGATTATTCCTTACTTGATTTTACCATTTCTGTTAAAAACTAATATAAAACTAAATTATGTTTTGAACCTTTTTCTTTTTGTTTTTAAACATATTTTCCCTTTAGTTCCCACAGAAAAACACAGTAAAATACACATAACAATCACTATGGATATTACAGCTGTGTAACATGACCTACTGAGAACATATAACTTTAGAAATCACAGTTAGTGATGTATATGCTGCTGTCCAAGTTGTTAAAACTAGACTTACCAAACCAGCCCAGTTATCAGCAAGAGCACAGGTACAGCAATGCAGAGATTGGCATGTTCTGGCCAATAAACTTCCTGGGTCTCGTGGCCTGTGCTGACCTCAACATTATAGCCCTGGTAACAAGTCAGGACCTGAGCTACTCCATTTACTGATAATTTAGGTATGCTTACGCAGGCTACAGTTACAGTTTTATTTAAATGGACTTCAAGCAAGAAGATCAAAGACTACCTGAGCTTGCTTACTCTGCTGAGTGCATCTGGGCCTTAGGTGTCCATATTAAACCTTGCTCAGGTAGAAACCAAACAGCAGAACTCCATCCTTCCGCCACTCCAAAAATTAAATTAATAAGCATAACAAATAAATACTCTTGGAATATCTGATGTGACTGATTCTGTGAAAAAAATGCAGAAGACACTGCAAATGAAGAAAGCTGAATGAGTGAACAAGACAACTGAGGTGGATTTCTTTAAAGCTAGCTATGGGTGTGCTGCTGAGCGTCAGCACAGGTCTGAAAGGTCTATTACCTGAAGCCCGAAAACCCTCTCTGATATATATGCAATTTAAAATAACCTGTCAAATTAAGTTGTCTCCTCTCATTTACAGGTCTGTGACTTGTACAAGACTCAAGATACTGACTGTCACATTCTGTCCTCACATTGACTAAAGGTCTATCTATGAAATAATTTGCTGAAGAAATATTACTGTCCTATTACTAGGACACTACAGGTTAAATGACCCGTAGCATTTTAAAAGGCTGAAAGAAAATAGAGGTGATGTGGTTGGAACAGAATAAAGTATACAAACCCTGATATTGATAATGAGAAGACACACAACAGGCTTGCTGAGAAGCTGCAGTGGTGCAGTTTGACTATCTAGCAAGTCAATCTGGTCCTGCTACCTTTCTCAGGGTACTCGGCTGTAATAGTTCCCTGCAGGGCCAAAACATTCTTTCTGAAAACAAAACACAGGACTCTGGAACAGT
The DNA here is from genome assembly GCF_036013475.1 of Columba livia. Classification (NCBI taxonomy): domain Eukaryota; kingdom Metazoa; phylum Chordata; class Aves; order Columbiformes; family Columbidae; genus Columba; species Columba livia. The sequence goes on from NC_088605.1 coordinate 38,489,200, forward strand.
TTTCTTGAAGTGAGTGACCACTTGCAGTCAACCATGATGAAAGGACTAGGATAGCTATCTGTCATATCAGTTTAACAATGTGGCCACAAGCACCTAAACAAGAAATGGCTAAAACTCCTGCCATTGTATTTGAGAGGCTTGAAAATAATTCATTTTGTGTACTAATCAACACTTCAGCAGAAAGCTTCTTGCTGTGCCAGTATTTGGTTTACCTTAATGATCTGTTTATTTCTTCTTTTTTACCCCAGTACAAAATGAAACAGTTTAGAAAGCACTGGAAGGTATTTAAAGATTCATGAAAGTGACTGAATGTTGCTAATTCACCAATCAAAGGAGGGTGTTGTGTGTGCTTTATAAAGCTAGGAACAATAACAGTATTTATTAATTCTGTTACACTTACTACTACACTTTTTTATTATTACACAGCCCCATAGTCATGGCTGTCTTTTCAAGAAAGGAAAAGAAAAATATAGACTTATACACACAACTCCAGCTGGCCAGCAGCACCAAAAAAAAAAAAAACAAAACCAACCCACATAACAATGCTTTCAATGTACTCAAGGTGACTGTGATATCTGTGATACTAGGTCTGACCTCATATATATCCTAAAATGTTACAGCACTCAAAAATCACCACAGCAGACCTAAAGAAGGTTGGGAAGAGCCCCTCTGAGGAGGTACTATAATAGGAGACAAAGCACCAAAGTACTCACCTCATAAATCATAAGAGAGGCAAATTAACCTGCATTGGTCCCCAGAAAACTGAGGATGATGAGCAAAAAATATAATGCAACAATATCACAGCCTGTTACTGCCAAAGAGGATACCCATCGCAAGTTCACTTTCTGGGTATCCCCAACTGCTCACTCCCGCCTTCTGCCTCTGGTGTTGCCTTGACCCAGACACTTCAGACTGACTGAAATCTGCTTCTCTCTTGCATCTGGTCTCTCCCCAGCTGAACTGACCCAGTTCACGTTGTTCCATGTGCTCTGGTTCCTGATAGATAAACCAATTCATTAAGAGGGATTGACACAGGGTCAGGGCAAAACCTCATGGGAAAGAAGAGAGCTGCCGTTTTTGGCTTATTAATTATGTGCCTCCAAGAAGTTTCTGCAATGGTGGTTGATTACCTGAGACGCCCAGACAAGGCTAGAAAGCAAAAATTGACTTCATGCAGCAGGGAAAGTAAAATACCTGAGATCTTTGACACTGCATCTGTGAGTCAGAGGGGACCCTGACCCTGAACAGCTGTACATATGGCTGTCAGCAAGGGAGGAAAAGCATACCAATAAAGAATTTATTTGCATTTAATTTGCATTAAATTTGCATCAAAATGTTACCATAAATTAACACTGGCAATGAACATGAGACTTTTTTTTTTGTAGACAAACAAAAGTCCCATTCCATCCCCAAAAGCCCTCAATATATCTGCATGCACTGGGCACAAAGTTCTCCTTAACCTTGCTGACTAGGTTCTGAAGCATTATATTTTTATATTTTTGTTTTAACAGAGACAAAACTGTTCAGATGAAAACATGGAGAACACAGAGGTGATTACCTACATTCTGGAAGTGGAACAACAAAACCTAAAAAAAAAAACGGCTTTGGACAGAAACACCAATTCAGATTCCAAGTCAAATCACTTCCCTCCAAAGGGATAAATCTCTTTTTTTTTTTTTTTTCCCCTCAAGTACAAAACAGAATTATGTCAAACATTTTCATTTTTACACCACTGCTCAACACTCTCCCAGTTTTAGAGGGGTTCCTGTGTGGAGAAGTTTGCGGAATGTCTGAGGAGTTTAGGAGTCTGAACTACCTCCTCTCTTTCCACACAACATCTTTGAAGATTAAGTTGTAACAACCATTTTGCCTTGCTCATTGTAAGAAATACTCCATCGTATTATCACTATGACCATCATACTGCAGTATATTTTCCCTACTCATTTGAGCTGTTTTAACTTGAAGTGGTTCTCAATACTAGTATACTTTTAATTAAATGCACCTCCTTTATATTTCGTGTTGCTTGATTGTCAGACACATTACATTGTGAACCCAACTTTTTAAGCATTATTTGATTAAAATATGTCCTGCTGATAGGTGTTTTTGGTTCATTCAGAGCCTTTTTCCTGCTTCCCTGTAGTTTCATTTTCATCTCATCCAGAAGAATCTCCAGCAACCAGGAAAGACCTCCACATTCTGGGCATACAGTTTTCAAGGCCTCTACTAGGACTTCAGTTTGCTCTTTACTGAAAACAGCTTCTCTCCTTAAGCAAGAAGTGATTCATTATGATGATTAATCTAACTTGTTGCTAAGATAAAACTATACCTGTACAGCAAAGCTCACAAATATTTCCACAACACTGACAGGTCATTGCAGCTTCTTGTAGTTCTAGATCAGTTATTAGTTAGTACATATTTAAGTGAATCTTTTAAGTTGGAGACAAGATCATCATAAAGCTTGCTAAATCAAAATCCAAAAGTATATCGAAGCCATGCCTGGCACAAAAATACTTTCACTCAAGGTCATGGTCATGAAATCGACTATGAAATAACTAGACATTGATCTCTTTCAGTGCCCTCCCAATCACTAGAGCAATTGCCTTTTATTTCATGCTAAAATAATGTAACAATTGTATCTTTTCCCTCCGTAGACATATGAGGATATTTTATACTGAAGAAAATTTATGATCAGTGCATCACCACAGTATTATGCAAGTCAAAGTCAGCTTCAAATGAAAAGTTTTAACAGGTTTTAATATCAATCATTCAATCACAAAGTACTTAAAAGCAATGAATTGCTTGCTGGTACATCTTCATGAAAAAGGCTACACGTAATTTAGAGAATACAGAAATGTTCCAAGAGTGATGTATCAAAAACCTACAGAACACTTGAGTCACTGGTCTTAAATTGTTATATCACAGCTTAAAAAGCAACCTGATAAAGTATTCTGGCTAACAATCTCCCACTATATCAGCACCTATTTTCCTGTAGTTGACACAAAAGCACCAACTACTTTATCTGAAATTATCACAGCTGTCAACTACTTTCATAACTACAAGAAGCTGGAGCTTAAGTTACTACTAATACACAAGCTCAAGTAAGTTCATGAACTCACCCTTTTGTTCCTTCCACGGGTTCCAATGGAATGGTTTCAATTAAGAAAACTCTTAAAACCAGACTACATTTTTTTCCATTAGCTTTTTTCCTAAGTAATTCTTAAAAGTGGGCATAAACAATGAACCAAACTGCATAATGCTCTCATGAGGAAAACAAGGGGAATCACTTAATTTTACAGTTGGAGAAAGCAGACAAAGAAGTTACTACAAATGATTTATGCAACAACATCAGGACATAGACTCTATGTAATGCCAGATCATAAGTCAGTATGATAGGAAAGGCACAGCACATTCAAATTCATCACCTATGAAAAAAATTGAAAATGCACTGCTAAAAATAACTGGAGAGTCTTCATGTATATTAAAACTCACTTATATTGAGAATAATTGAATGCTTTGAACTACATTAATTCTATTGCCTAGCTTATCACTTTATAGTTAATCTAAGGTTGAGAGGATTTGTTTCTTATTATCATCATACAGTGTGATCACATATATGAAATATTACTTTAAATGCCTTACATGTGCATACATGTTTATAACACAATATGAAACATTTCCAAACATATTCCATAAGGATTGGTTTTGCATTTGTCTGTATATTTTATGGTCATTTTACATAGCAACAGGGGGGATTTTTTTTTTTTATTAACACAATAGAAAATATGCCTCTAAATCCACAAAAATTGTCCAGGGGGTGGGGGGAGGGGATAGAAATCAGAAGCACATACAATTAAATAGAGATATTTTAACACTTGAAAACAGACCCAATTCCAAAATGTTGATTGCCTTTAATCCTATTTTCTGTGTTTTTCCAGACACGTAGGTGCCCTTTCATTCAGTCAATTCAAACATAAATTAAACAAACATAAAATAAACATGTTGTCATGAATATGTATGTTGGGACTTTGCATAGGAACTTCTAGCTCAGTAGGGGCTCAGAGAAAAAAAAATTCCTCAGCAGTAAAACACTAACTTGACCCATTTTCTCTCCTGCTGCCCAGTTGTCATCACAGGGTGCTGTTCCAACTAAAAGTTCAGACACAAATGTTTGTATGCAATGACATAAGCTGGATCACAGAGCTGATGTGGAAGAAAATAATACCACAAGCAATACCCCTCACAATGTATTTTCAGAAGAGTGTACTTAAGTCACATCAGTTACAAAATGCAGTTCATAGCATAGTCATATGGGAATGAGCAGCAGTGGGAGGAAATCCCTTAAGCTGCCAAAAACTTTAGCTTTGTGAAACTATTCTCAGCATTCATAGAAAGTATTCAAGGCTCTCTAGCTGCAGTTCTCTTAATCCCAGTTCATATTTCAACATGCACTCAACAAAGTGCAGCAATACCAGGTAAGATGAGAACAGACACACAAGTGTAAAAGTTTACAAAGATGTTGCAGTATTTTTTAGAAATATAATTATGTCTGATTAAAATACTCTGAGGCATAGTATTCTTTGATATCACTTATGCTAAAAATTAACAATTATAAACCTAACATTGGCAAAACTATATTTCTGCTGATTTCAGACCCTATCAAGAGTTATTTTCCTTTATGGCATATGAAGCTTCCTTTATAATAACTGGAAAGGTAAAGAGAAAACCAACACACATTGCTATATTAGAACACCATTGCTCCACACAGCTGCTTACTGTTGTTAACCTATAATTAGAGCAGTTTTCTGCCAGGCAGTACAAAGCCTTACCACTTCCAAATCAAGCATTTGCTCTGGACACAGCCCAAAGAGGATAAGTTTTGTAGCCATAGGTATAGCATCTTTCTGTCTTAGATAAGGTCACATTGCATAAACAGAGCTACTTAGTTTACTACACCTTATGAAATAAACTCTGGGATGCTCAAGCAAAGGGACATCAGACAGTTTTAGTATGACTTATTTTCGCCATTTGAAACACCAAAGTCACAAGTGTTTTAACTAGCACCCTCATATTGACTGCTCATCTGACAGAGCTGGCAGGCTGCATCATCCCAAGCATCCTGCCAGGAACACAACACAGATGTCTGTCGCACAGAAATCTGCCTAGGTACCACAGAAGCAACATACTATCTTCAAAAAATTTTTGCAGATTTAATACCTTTCCTGAAGAGGCATATTTTACTGTCTGAGGATCTTAAATGAACTACTCAGATTTTCACCACATATAGATAAAAAAGGGACCCTAAAAAGAAACTGAAAAGGAACTTCAGGTGGCATAAAGTGTTTCAAAATAAAATTGTGAAGCCAAATGAATAATTTTAAGGTGGAACATACTACAACTGAAACTGTTTGAAATTATGACTAATTTCCAATGTCAAAACAAACGGCTGATAGAAAAAGCTATTTTTACCTCTGTTCACTTATGATTAGTAAAGAATTTTCAGCTTCTCTAATAAAAAGTAAATTCCACAAATATTAGTGGCTTCTCATATATTTTGATGGTCTTTTTTCTTTCTCCAGGAAAACTAATCCTTACAACACAAGAATGCACTTCTCAAATTTCTGTGTGTCCATATCCTTGATTTTAGCTTTTCACAACTACAATAAAATAAAAATAGATACAATAGATCAAACAAACAAACAAAAAACAATGAGCAAGGGCTGGGGGGGGGAGGGGAAGGGAACAAAATAGCCATTGGAAAAAATTGGTGTCTAGCATGAGCAATAGGCTTATAGGCTGGTTGTATTGCAGGCTGTAAGAGTAAATTCAGAAACACATACAGTTTGTTGTGAAGCCATATGGGCACCAAACATCTGTCCCAACAACTCAACAAATAATCGTGTTTAAGAAATTAAAAATAATAGTTAATTTGAAAGAACTATCACAGATTTGATCTTCCACAGGCAGAGAAGAAAATTCCCACTCTCATTGGGTATAGCTCAATTGAAATTACAACACCGCATGCTACCATCAGCTTCTGCTAAAAATATACGTAAAATTTTATATAAATATGAAATTAAATGTTGCCATGGTTTAACCTCCGCCAGCGACAAAGCAACACACAGCTGCTTGCTCACTACCTGCCCCCGGTGCAATGGGAGAGAGAATAAGATGAATAAAAGTGAGAAAATTCATGGGTTGAGATAAGGACAGTTTGATAACTGAAATGAAATGAAATAAAATAATAATTAATTGTAATGAAAATAGAAATAGAATCCAGACAGTGATGCAAATGAAAAAATTTCTCAACAGCCAGTGTCCCACAAGTCCCCAGACAGCAGGTGCCATCCCCAGGCCTATTTCCCCAAGTGTACACATTGAGCATGACATCATATGGTACAGAATATCCCTCTGGCCAGTTTTGTTCAGCTGTCCTGGCTGTGCCCCCTCCCAGTTTGTAATGCACCTCCAGCCTGCTCACTGGGAAGACAAAAGAAGCTGAGAAGTCCTTGACTTAGTGCAAGCACTGCTCAGCAACAACTAAAACATCAGTGTGTTATAAACATTATTGTCATCCTAATCCCAAAACACAGAACCACTCCAGCCATTGGGAAGAAAATAAACTCTATCCCAGCAAAAACAAGGACAGTATACCAGGCAGTATATTTCACATAGGAATATTTCTTCAAAACTCTATAATAAATATACCACATCACCAGAAAAAGAGCAACAAAATTATTTTTGTGTTGGAATTCAAAGAAGGTGTCTCTACTAATCACTGCTAGATTGACAAGTAACCTCCCTTCCCACAGAGTCTAGATTTCAATTCTGCAAGTTCCAAAAGAGATTCTTCTCCTTAATGGAAGTGATTTCAAGACAAGTATTCTGTCTCAGGCAAATTTAAAAGAAAGTAATACTTTTTTCAGTCCAGGTTTCTTCTGCACCATGTTTACTGTTGGACTAGAAACTGAATTGAGCCTGACACGGGATACGAGACTAACGCAGGCCATAAACACAAAAGAACTCCCAAGAATAATAATCATAAGAAGATTTGATATAAGGAAACAGGACACAGTAATTATGGCTTTGAGCTTTGAATTCACTTATGATGATGCAAAACAACTCCAAGTTGGGCAAATAAAAAAAAAAAAAGCATGTAGCTGAACTTGGTCTGTCTCACACCTAGATACAACAAAACTTGAATGATCTGCAACAGAATTTAAGTATCACATATTAAACATCAAAAGTAACATCACAAAGAATATACTCTAGTGTCAACTACAACAATTTTCTTAGTATTTATGACTCAGAGCACTGGAATTCCATAACATGTAGCAGTACATACACAAACTCAATATAATTAAAAGAGGCTATCAGACTGCTTTCCAAATGGTGAGAGTATTCTCATTATGTTTTCCATATCATGTTTTAATTTCAGTAAACAAATTAAAAGTGCATATTGATGTCAGGTAAGGCACAGTTTAAAAAAAAATCTTCATGGGAATCCTGTACATTTTAATAGATTTAGACTCCTGGTAAAAAAATCCAGTTAAAACATACATTTTTGTAGAAGCTTCAGTTTTAGCATTCTACTTGAATGCCATTACACTTCATTATCCCACATACTGTATAAATACTTTCAGTTATATAAGGTGGAATTATTGTTGATGCTTAAGGAAATAGAGTTATTAAAACAATTTTTAGCTACAAAATTACTAATATATATCTGTAACTAAATAAATTCAGTATCTTTAAGAAACATCAGTAGTTCAAGTCATGATTTATAACCACAGAACATATCTTGAACAACAGGAATTTCTTGCCAGTCGTTGGAGAGAGCTAGGTGTGATAGAAACTATAGCGGGGAATATCCTCTGGATTTATTTAATTTGTGTTTCGGAAGGTATCTAACATTTCCTGTCACTCAGCAAGATCCATCCATGCAACTGTTTGCACATGGAGAATATGTCAACTCTTTGACTGTTGTGACAATGCTCAAAGTACCATTGCACCAGTCATTATTCAGAAAACACTGCTATTTTCAGTTATGATGTATTTCCCAGAACTGACCTGCTTTGGTGAAGTTTTACAGCAGCATATACTGTACCAACTGTTTCCAATGCTAACAGTGACCAATAATAAAAAAATAATAATTATAACTCAAACATGGAGAGCTTGAATGCACTATGAGTATTTCTTTCTCAGAAAATGGTACTATCTTCCAAAAATGAATTTCATTTTTAAAAATGAAGCAAATGCGCAAGAAAGACCTTTAGCAAACCAGCTCCACTGCCCTAGCAGTTAAAGACCCTTGGCTTCAGTTTGATCAGAGTGAGTGCTTACTTGGTTCCGAAAAGAGAGGAAACAAAGCTTTAATTACAAAAGCTGAATCCCATTGTGCACAGAAAAGTATTGCATTTAAGCTTCCATAAGAAGGAAATAGTTGAGCAACTCTGGATTTTCAATTTTACAGTACTAAATGGAGACAATATTAAAATACACACTCACAGGAAGACTTCTTTCTACCATTTGCTGCATCAATCAGATGCATTCAATGATAGATCCCTGTAACTTGAATAATTTGAATCTTTGAATCTTTGCCATAACATTAAACATCAGGTTCATTGTTCAAGTTCCTGTCACAAACATTATCAAATACCACACAGAATAATTATCTTGCTTATCATAAAAGCTTCTTTGAATCCAAGGCAAAGAGGAAAATTTAAAGAGAGGTTACATTTCAAAATACTTGATCATTACTGGTTTAAAGCAATAACTCTATAGGAATACACTTTTTTCCTACTTTGGCAATTACTTTGTATAAAGATTTCCACAAGATGGTGCTGTAGTCCTGCTCTAGAAAATATCACCTATTTTCTGTTGCATTGGTCTAACATTCAGAAGAGAACCTCATTCCATTTCACTTCACTGTTAGGATAACGAACAGTAAATTGCAAGGCCCGTTTTCAATTACGGAAGAAAACATGTCCACATCATCTAACTTTTTTTTTTTTTTTTTTAAACAAATAGAAAAGAAGTTCTATTGCAAAAGTCCAAACCCCTCAACTAAAGTTTATATAACATAAGGAATCACTGTATGTTCTTCTGTTTGTATGTAAAATAAAGTCAAGTATATTCCATATGGTTAGAGAAAAAAATTCATGATTATTGTTAAAACATATAAATCACACTTTACAACACAACGTCAAACGGCTGGTTTTGCCTTCATTTGCAAATTCTGCCAAAAAAATCCACCGGTTTTGTGACACTAAATTCCAAAAAATCTTTTCAAGTGAAGTATTCTAGCACAAAGAAACCTTGATATGATACAATACCAATTTACAAAGAGTATTAAATAAATAAATCTTATCAAACCTCACACATCTTTGGTTTCATTATATAATGTTTATGAAGTTTCACATCTACTTATGTCTCTAAAGAGAAATTTTAATACAGCTTTAAATCATAAAAATCTTGTGTAACTTTGTATACTGGATGGTCTCCATCTGTGCTGCTGGTCTTAAAATGTGCTGGGTAAGAGCACTAAAACACTCAACACATCTCTTGCAGCCAAAGTCTGTGGACTTACTTGCACGTTTTAGTGTTCAGGATCAAACTGACCCCCGCTTTGTCAGTGCTAATGGAAGCCATAATGTGTTGGTGTTTTCCAGTTCAGCATGAAAATGTATATTTAAATAAAAAACAGCAAAAAAGATACATATTTAAAATTGTGTGTTTAAGTTTTCATTAAGACTTATTCAGCAGTACAGATGGTAAGATGGTATGTAAGAAAGCCTCTTGGGTGCAATATGCAAGTCCCAGCTGGAATGTTTCCAACAGGATGTAAACCATGGTCCTCAAGCTTGCACTTTAAAAAACATATTACTTAGCACACTACTAACAAATGTCAACAGAAAAATACACTGCTGTAATGACTTCACTTTACAAAAGAGTAGGGGTGGAAGCTATTTGAACAGTTTTTAAAACCAAAAATCAGGGCTGGTGGGAGAGAAATCAATACACAGATGCATTAGAAAGTATTTATTCAAAGGAATAAAAGCACTAATGATCATTACAAATTTAATATATTAAAATTTAATGCTGTACAAACATACATATTATTAATAGTTCTGATATCCATAAGTCTGCAGAAACCAGGTCTGAAGACTTGTGCCTTCAGGTCTTCTCAGAGGTGTTACTTGAGGTTTTTAACAATTCCGAGGTTTCTTCAATTCTGAAAATGAATTTTGTTTACACATAGACACTTATTAGAATACGGTAAGAAACAACTGACTTGCCTTTAACTTTCTAATGAATCCAAAATACTAACAAGCAGCATGAAACCTTAAATTTCCTCTCATTCCTCTTTTCCTCTGCAATTGGTTTGCATTTTAAATGCTTATCACATATCAATAAACCTTAAGTATATACAAAGAAAGAAGTAACCCACACAATGAAATTAAATCACAAAAAAGGCTACGGCTTTTTTTCAGGCCAGGCATTTACAGAATAGAAACTTCTTGCTAAAGAAGCAGTATACAGTAACACATTTCTCTTCAAGTATAATAAAAATATTTCTTAAAAAAGTTTTTTGTTACAGATCTCAGGACTAGTATCAAATACCCCTTAGTACAGTTATCACAATGCTTAGTCTGAAATTGGTTTTACTTTCGCTGTAAATAATAAAAAACAGATTTAAGATATTGTAGTCATTTTTCTGGAAGAAAAGTTGCAAGTAGAAGGGCATTCCTATCAGGACATAAATAATATTCTTATTCCTTGTCAACCAGATTCTAAACACTCTTTAATCTCTGGTTAATACTATTAAGAATACTTTCTATTGCTTTTTAGAAACCAAAACAGTGACTCATCCCACAAATACAGAACTGTAAGTGGATTTATTATCCAGTGGAGTCATAAGGAAATGCCACACCTGATGTAGAGACCTTTATGTTTTGGAACACATATGTATGTTCTCTATATGCCTTAGTCAAGTACAACTCCCTCTTGGGAAATTAATTCCTGATGCCCTTTCCTATTACTTACATTTTACTTATCCTTTCCATTCTTTGTCTTGTTGTCTCCTGCAATTTAAAAGCAAAAATGTTAGTGAACTCTTCAAAGCTAACATTCTTCAGACAACTTTCAAACTGAAAAATTAATAGAGAAAATGTGACTTTAAGCATTGTTTACATATCAAAAGGATTTCTGAGACAGACTTAGAAGTAGTTTTGCAGTTTCCTTGTTTTTCACTAGTAGTATATACAACTAAAACTAATGCTTACTTGCTCTCTCGACCTCAAAAATGAAATCAACTAAGTATTCACCAGTTTTACTTACTTTCGAAATGTCTGTCAGACCATGAGAATTAATGGTCATGGCTTTGGTAGATGGGTCTATGGATAATGGTGAACTGCATCCAGATGACTGATGAAGATTCTCTGGCATCTCCTCCTTCCTCTCTGTATCTATGGAGAAATACTCATTTTTGTGTCACCTTTGCTTTTTTGCTCTTTTATTGCAAGGTCAGCTAACAAATAGCTTGATTTACAGCATGTAATAACAGAAGAGAATACATTGTTTAGAGAGGGAAAAATAAAAGTTATTGGTGAGGAACCAAAATAAGTTTACCATTTTATTTAAACAAGTGCAATATACTATGTATAACATACACAAGACAAACTCCAAAAAGATTATTAGGAATGCTACCCTCATCCTGATTACAGTGTAATCAATACTTAAAGTCCAATTATTTGGTCAAACATTTAATAGTAATTTCAAATAGTTCACATTATTTTTACTGTAAACTGCCTGTTCAAACATGTCTTTAATTTGTGGTAATTCATCATCTTTTTCTTTAGCTTAAAATTTGTATGAAACTCTTGCTGTTTCCCTAGCTCTCGTCCTGTTGGGATAGGTTAACCATTCAGTAGAAACAGACTTTTATATTGGGAAGGCTTTGATATTCTTTACAATTTTAGAATACTACTGCCAGGGAAGAGAATTTAAGGAAAAAGGTGTTCCCATATCCTTATTTTCAGTAAAGCCACCATCTATGTATCATACTTTTGGAACATGTTTAGCTACACTATTCTATATTTAAAAACATATTGAATTATTTTAATGAATTAAAATTTTAAAAAAATGTTTCTTCCGTACAGCTGTGATTCATGAAGAGCACTACAACCAGAAAGAGCATCAAAGCATTCCAAGTGCTGAACATCTCAGACAGAAGAGTTAAGACTGGCTGCATAACTTGTATACCTAAAATTCCCCAAATCACATTTTAGAAAAACAGGAACAATAAAATCAGAAGAATTCTAGAAGTCTGAAAACACGAAAATTCTCTTTTACAGACCATCAGCCTTTTTTGTTGACTAACATACCTCTAAACTTATGAAAGGAAGTAAACATGGTACAATCTTTCCAAGGCCTATAAAACAAAGGTCCCAGTTCTGAGACTTCAAACTTTGACATAACCAAGAAACTGTCTTCCTAATTTCCATGGAAACAGGATTACTGAGATTCCCCGTTAATTTCAATGCAACAGCCCAACCCTGGACAGAAACACCTCATAAGTGAGAATGGGCAACAGAATATCCTCCTTACTACCAGTGGTAAGAATAACAGCTGCCATAGGGGAAACAGGCCAAATTAATTGAGAGAATGATGCAAGGTAAGGGCTACAGAGCTACTACTGAGGAAACAGAAGAATTACTTATAGCAAGGAGAATGTTTTTAATTTCTTTCCAACTTAAGGCTGTTTCATTTATTTCTTGTGCATTATCAACATTAAATTGGAAAGGAAAATATTTTGTCTTGCCCTTCAAAATAAGAAAGCTTAGCAAAAATGACTGTTGGGTATCTGCTAACTGCTTCAAAAGGGTTAAAACCATAGAGAATGCACACCGGTGATTTTAAAAATAACAATGATTATGAAAGAAAAAGCTCAAATTATTCATGAGCTCCATTCTAAAAGTAAAAAAGACAAAAATGTGACATTATTTTAATTATAACAAACCCATGGCAGCAAATATAAATTTATTTTCTGCTCACAAATAGCCTTTTTTAAAAACATTACGATAAGTGCTTTGAAGTGCAGCTAGCATTATTGTTCTTCACAGCTTTATCTATAGCACCTCAATTAAATTTGCATCTTCAAGATTTTTAATAGAGTTATTTGTATGTATTAAGTATTATGCTATACGTTTTCATTAATACTTTAGAAGATTGATTTACTGAAATATTTTTAAAATAATAAACTACAAACATGAAACGACTAGCAGACTAATTTTAATTTGCAGCATACATTTAAATTCAGAGGTCACTAAATTGCCATTGTCTATTTTAAAAACACTATTTTATACATGGTGAGAAATAAGTGTTTTGCTTAGGATGTTAATTAAAAAGAAGTAAATCAATACTCACCAGGAGAAAGTGGAATCCTACTAGCTGTACATTCTTGACTTGTATTGCTGAACACTGTAGATAAGTCTCTCTGAAACACAAATTTACTGCATTTTAGCTATACGTCCTGTTCAAATCATCTTTTGACTGAACAAAAATATATTTAAGTACAAGTTATGTACGCATTTGCTGTAGCATCCACGTATATTGGCATTGCACAGATGTCTTTATAGGACTAAAAAAATCCAAGATTTCCATATACATACTGCATTAAAAACTAGTCCATTTCATGGAAGCTTTTTTAATATCAATATTGCGGTTCACAAACAGGTCAAAACCAGGTGCGAATGTAGTGCATATATAACTTAGGCATGAGCAGAATAAACAGAGTATTCTTGGCCTGTGCTAACAATGACATCTTGACATTGGCTGCCGTTACCTTAACAAAGTAAGTGTACCTTTTACTTCTAGTTCATATTAAGAAATGCAGCTCCTCAGTCCTAAAAAAATTAGCCTAAAGATGAACTGAAATGCATTCCACGTAAATGGTTAGAACTCAAAACTCCATTTGAGCTGGTTTCCCAGGCTCTTAAGTGAGAGAGAGCCCTGTTACGAATGGGTGTCAGTTTAACTCGACCTAGCTTCAAAAAGGCTCTTCATAAACAATGAAACAAATTTAATGCTGTATTAACAATAAATGGGTTTGAGTGCAATTTTCTATTTTCAAAATAAAAAAATACAACACTCAAACAACATCTAGACTTCTTTCACCAATGAGTTATGGTTTGAAATCCCAGCCTTTGGTAAAGTATATCACTTTATGTGCTGGAGTTAACAGGCAAATATTATATCTGAATAAGCTAACGGCAGAGAAATAGTAGGTATTGTGTGTGAAGAAGCTGGAAAAAGAAAAAAAACAAAAACAAAACACCAAATTAAAAAAAAAAAAAATCTGCACTGACTACTTCTGCTCAATTCCTTTCATTGAAATGGATTTGGTAGCTTTCAGACTTTCCCAGAGTTAAATATACAGCTGCTGCTACTTTGGCAGCACTGCAAGACAGTTCTTACACTGTCCCTGTTATGTTAGCTGGATGCCAAAAGTCCCATGAAAAATGCAAGAGGAAGAAAAAAGGCGTAATTCTAAATTGCTTCTATATCTGTGAAGCACAAGTTAAAGGGAATGTCATGAAAGAAAGAAACAGCAATTCTCTGGCCTGAAGGATTATTACTTGGCAGTTTTCAAATGCCTATTGCAAAAGTTAGTTTTTTAGACTTTTAAGTATAAAAAAATTGCTTCTTTTGCTTTGAAAAAAGGCAAGCAACAATACCACACACAAACTAAATTCATATTTGTTTCTGCAGATGACTTCTTTCAATTATATGCAGTATGGAAATACAATTATCTTGCTGGAAATTTTTGAGTGATATTAATGTTAAGTATTTTCCAAATATTTTCCACATACTATTCCAAATCTTTGAGCAACTGCAATAGACACATTACTGAAGTAATAATAAACCAAATTTACAGAAATAAAAGAACAAGCCTAGTCTGAAATATAAGCTTTTCCATGCTGCTAATGTCATAAATGCAGCAACTCTCTTGAAGAGAATACACTTGAAACAGGAGCAAAACCATCTATGGCTGTTCAGCTGGAGGCCTCTTGGAGACTGATAACAGAATAAAACATTATCATTGGTGGTGTTATTTGGACATATGTCCTTGAATTACAATATCCATAAGAAACTGATTTCAAATGGCAAATCACTTCAGCCATTACTGACCTGAAACTGTTTAAAAAAAAAAGCGATTGAGAATGCTGATCTTCATCCTTTGAGCTACAGCCTTTAAATATAACCTAATGATCAGCCTGAACACTTCTTCATTTCAGAACTTTGCATAACTAGCACATTTTCAAGGCACACAGGAAAAAAAATAGGGGCCTTGTATACAAGTATTAGTGACATTTTCCAGTTTGCAGGACCAGCAGCACACTCAGAGCTCCTAGTTACAAATAAATTCAACATTTTTTACAACTACAGTGAAAAATGCAATACTCAACTATATTCCACAAGTGTTTTCAGCTTCTGGAAAGCATCTGACAGTATCTGAAGGATACACTTGAGCCACATACACAAATACGCTTTGAAATTAAGCACGTGGTCACAAAGTTGATATTATGATTCACTGCGTCTCAAAATTTTACGTGTGTACATATATGAAATTATATAATGTGCATACAAGGACCCTTCAATAGCATGAAAAATAACAGTCTTAACGCAAAAAAATGCTTTATTTTCTCTGATAAACATGCCAAATGCACAAATAAACATGCACATCACAACTAGCACTTTCACGGACCTAAAAATGCAATCAATGTCATGGACAAGATATAAAAAGTAGGGAAGTGCAAAAGGAGAAAGACCATCAATTAGGCTAGAAATGTAAAAGAATCACATACTAAGAATGAGACTAAAATAAGAATTAACTTTTCCATTAACCTTGCATTTTCCATTGAGCATGCCATCTTTTTTTGTCAACATTAGTTATATAGAATGAAGACTTGATCTTCTAAAGAGAATATCTGTATCTGATTAGAGTTCAGAGACTAAAAAACAACAACAAAAAAAAATCAGATATTTAACTGTATCAACAGCAACATTTACAGGCCAGCATAAGAAATTCAGAGTAATGCAGACCAGAATAAGAAAACCCTTAAATATGTCACCAGCATGATGAAACTCTCAACTATAGAAATATTAAGCTTTCAAAGACAGCATAATTAAGGAGTATTCAAAAGCTTCCTTCTACAAGTTGCTAGGAAATATAAACACACACACACTAATTACTAATGAAAACAGTTTTAACTACACATGTTGTTCTTGCAAGGAAACAATTTCCAATGGAGAGCTTTGCTTCACACAGCATTAGAAAACAACAGATCTTAACAGTTAAGAAAAAAACCCCCACCAACTCCATAAACAGCACATGCATTCAGATAATGCCTTTAAAAATAGTTAAAAAGCACATATCAGGAGACAGGAAGAGCAGAAACAGGCTGATAACATAGTGCCTGGGCAATTTTTGTTATAGAAGAAAAAGAGAAATTAACATACCTTTTTGGAATGCAACAACAGTTCTGTTTCAAGCAGCAAAATTCGACTCAATAAATTATTCCAGTCCTTCTCATCTATGATCACCTTTCCTTTCAGTTTCTCTTCTAAACCTTGCAGTTTATCTTCCATCCAATCTATCTTATGAAGCTTTTCCTGACAATCAGCAAGCTGACTCTTTAGGAACTCAATCTGAGAACTATCTTCTATGACCTGAAAATATGGATAAAAACAGATGTTCTCTAATTTCAAAACAGATAAAAATCATCATTTGATCAAGGAATTAAGTGGAATCTTTCTCAAGCTCAGTAGCCATATTCTGCTACATTATAAAACCAGTTTTCTTTCAGAATTGCCATAATATACCTATTAATGAAACTCAGCTTTTGAAGAAAAAACATTCACTGAACTGGCTCTTGAAAGGACAGTACAATTTAATGGACTTTTTTTTTCAGGTTTTTTTTATTATATATCTACTAGTTATACTTAAGAAGCATCCAGCTATCTTGTTAAAACCTTTATCCCTTTAGAAAAGTCCTGTAAGAAAACTTAAGAATGCATGCAGACAGCAACTTAAAAATAAAACTTCTTACTTGTTCACATTTAACTTCCACAACATCATCATCCAGGCACAATTCTTCTTCATTACCTCCCTGTGCTGGAAGGGGTAGTGGATGAAGATCACCACTAACTTCATTTCCTGAGTGCCGTTCTACTTGAGGCTTCTTTTGAGCATTCTAAAAAACAAACAAACAAATAAATCACTGGTGTTATTCATTACAAGAACACTTCAATTCATCAGCCAAGTAACTGACACAAAAGACCTATCATTTTAGTATTTATTTATTCAAACTCGACAAGCTCATCCCAGCTGGTTGCAAAACACAGAAAGCAACAGCAGGCAGCTTAATTTAGAAAAAAAAAAAAAAAAAGAAAAAAAAAGAAAAAATCATATAGACATGAAAGAACTGTAAAACAAATATGCACACACTTTAGCATATGTACTATGTACCTTGATCCGTTCCATAAACAGTATGGAAGGCACTGAAGCCCTCTCTTGTTGTAAGGGTTGTTAGATTTCTAAGCGTGGATTGTGAAGTATGCATCTCACTGTATGTATTAACATATGTATAGACAGTTCCAACATCAAAACCACCACTCAAACATTCAGGAAAAAGAGTTTAACTAGAAAGATTGGAATTTGCTCTTGAGAACTATCAGGAAAATAGCCCTACTAGCTACACATTTCATTTCCTCTGAATGCTTTCCTTTGAGAGAACAGCAGACAAATTTTGCCTACCTTTCCAGATGGATCAAGTCCTATGATCAACACCTGTGACAAAACAAAATTGCTTAATGATTAAGAACCCAGAATTACTAGTTTTGTGCAGCATCTTAACACTTACAGATTCCTAGATGTTTTATTGAAGCCAAAACTGTCCTCTTCTATGGAATGCTTAATATACTCATGTATATCCCCATTCAATTCTACTATTCAACAACAAGAAGTGCCAGATAAGTATTTCCAAATATTTTTTGTGAAGTTTTCCTCACTGTTAAAAGCACTATTTTACTTCTAAATGGAAATAACCAATAGTTAATGGGCAGAGTCCTAAAAGTTTTGTACAATTTTACTTTGCATGCTTTTAGCAAAAAATATTAGGAAAGCTGTCTCTTCCACAGGCCAAGAATAGCATAACATGTAAGATCAAGTGTTATTCTTGTAAAACCAAAGCCAAGAGGATTGTTACATTAAGAAATCTTTGTCAAACAGATTCAGACAAAAAAGCAAAAAGTGTTTTGAAAGCTACATTGAACACACTGCAACATTAGGCCAAACATATTTCAATCTCCAAACAGGATATATACTCTTTTTCCAGTTCCATTTTCATTTTGTTTGCTGTCCTTCCATTTGCTATAATTCAAATGGCAAACAACAGTTGTAGATCATTACCATCAAGACGCTGAGATCAACTACTCAGCAAATGAGAGAAGCAATATCCCCTGTATGTCAACTACTATTGCATTCAACCGCCCTTTGGAAAAAAAAAATGGTCTGGATCAAACATTAAAACCTAAATGAAAGCACATATTCCATAACGAGCCTGGCTTGCTGCAAACATAAAAGCTCTTTTCATACCTGTTCAGAATTCAGAGCACTGCCACTAGGATGAGCAAGGACATTATCACAATTTGACCACACTTCACTTTTAAAAGACCTGAGTTTTTTCCGTATTAGGCATTTAACCTTCAAAGTGAAGAAGAGAAAATATTATGCTTCTAGAAACTGATTATTTTCTGCCATCATTAGAAGACAGGAATATTGCATGGCACACACACAAGCACGTTTAAACCTCTGCAGTACACTAACGTCTAATAAAAATTAAGTATGACCCAACTTTACAGAGAAAATAGATTTGGAAGTGAACGTCATACTCATACACTCATTAACGCCTATGTGAGGCTGCATCAAAGCTGGTCATAAAGAGAAAAGACAGCTTGTACCACAGTTGAACAAACAAATATGAAAAAATATGTAGCTATGCCCTTGATAGTGACCAATGAAGTCCTGAAGACTGTTATAAACTCAAATGAAACAAAATCCTGTAAAATATAAAGACTGAAAATTCCTTTTATTAAAGCATACACTGATAAAAAAATGCCTTAACAATGTAAAATATATAAGATTCATGAAGATAATCTGATTTGAGATATATACCACTGCCACACAAACATAAATATCATATTTACATTAAATGTTACCATAACTTCAGATGGTTTTGCTTTGTTTTTACATTTACATGCAAAATCCACCAAGTTACACATTCACTATATTGGGAAGTGTAAAAGAAAAATAACATCACTTACCGTAAAGATACCAAGTTCTACATTTATCTTCATTCTAATACTTTTTTGTTTATACTACAAAGCCTTGGCAGCTTTGTGTCTTTTGCACATGTAACAGCACTCAAGCATCTTACAATGAAACTTCATACTAAATTTCTACCTATTTTGACAATTAGCAATGCTGCACATTCAAATAAACTGGTCTTCAGCTTCTACCTACACCACCAAGCAAGCCAAAAGAAACTTATAGTAAAGTTACCAGCTTAATCTGTACCTTATTTGAGTTACTTAATTCCTTATGTTTTTTCACCACACAGTTGATAATGTCACAAACAATCTGCATTTTTCTTTCCGCAAAACCAAACTGAAGAAACTGCTGTTTTGTTAAAATTGGTTTATATTGAAATTGATCTCGAAGAAGCTGCAACAAAAGAAGAGTTTACTTCAATTTCAAAATCACCATGTAATTTGTTGTAGAAATGGCACACTCAGGTTCTTATTTTTCTACAATCTTTTTATTCTGCACTTCAGCAGTTAAACCTCTTCTCATTTGGTTATTTATACATTTTCAGCTGTTTCTTCTAATGAGAATTTCAACATACCTCTTCCAGTAACATTTCATTCACACCTCTCTTGTAAAGTTTAACTCATAGTCCTAAGATTCATGAAACAAATGATTGTTGACATTAATATTAAAAAAGCGAAACAAAAACTTTCCAATGTGAACGCACAATAAAAAGCTGTATTAATCTCAGCAAATGTGTTGGAGGGCTAAGTAAGACTCCCACAGAGCCTCTTTGTAAAGGAGTCTCTGTACTTAGTCAGAAAACTAGTCTGAATAAGCTAGTACTTGTTAACATATCAAGCCACCTTTTATAAAAAGGTGCTTATGGATATTTTTAAGGATAGTTCAAAACTGATTCGATTCCAATGTATAAACTGTTAAAAACTGGACTTTGTATATTAATTTTGCATGGTGTTTTAAAATAACCCCATTTCTTAATTGTGTTTTCATTACAATTATTGAAGTTCATTGTGATTTTTTTGCTAGTTACCATCTCTTCTAAGGTCACTTCTATAATACTTACCATGTAATAAATATTTCAGTGTCCTTCACAACTAACACAAAAACCAATACTATTGATTCTACCATTGTCTCAAAATCAAGATTTGGCTAACAACATTCAACCCTTATTTTTATGAAAATCTAAATAAAAGCTTGCCACACAGTGACTTACTACTCATCTTAAATCCTAACAGAATTACAATCCACATTCACTGCCAAAAATTTTCACTTTCTAGTAAAACTCATACATGTTTAATTCTTATAAGGCCATACTCAAAATTTTGTCTCTTCTGCAAAGAACATGAACACAGATACCTTATAAATAGCTTCAATAAACCGCAAATCACTCTTTGCTGTGAGTTCCACATCGCACTTCACCAGAAGTTCTGCTATGTAAGTTGAAAAAGATGTAAAGCAATAGCTGATAATAGGTAAAAATGCAGCTGGATCTCCTTTTACTAACCTATTGAGAAATAAAAGTATTTTACACAGCAGAAGATAACAAAAGCCTTTCATTACTTAAATTTAAATATTTAACTTCAGAGGTGTGTCCATATAGCCAGCATGTCATACCCAAATATCTCTTTCATTTTAAGGTGGTTTATTTTTTGAAGTATATCTCATTCAGCAGCCTTTACTATTACCTGTAAAACAGTCAAAACAACACTTTTGGGACACTCATATAATTTTTATATTTTCAGGTCTAAAGCCCACCAGTGTTTCCATCTTAACAAACAACAACTTTTTTCTTTTTATCTTAAAAGAATGAAATTCCCTGAAGAAAGTTTTGCTAACACTTATAAAGAAATTATAAAAGTGAGAGATCAGGCAAAGAAAAGAGAAAAACAGCAAAAGAAAGAACAACAAGATAGTGATACACTTCAGGATTATTCTAAGGATTGCTCAGAACAGCAAAACTGCATCCTTTTATCTTTCAGTTCACATGTATCAAACCCCAACTTCCCACAGACATACGCTCTGCTTACTCATCACTGAGTGCAATGCTAATATTTATACAAATCTTGTTTACACATCTTGCTGTCATCATGTATCAGCATAAACTTATTCACACTGCTGCTTACACTGTATAATCCACATCTCTTGGATAATTTATCAAGCGAAGTCCTTGTTCTATTTTTCTTAAACTTCCTTTTAGGTCTCCTGTTGCCATTATTCCAATTGCTTTTCTTCTTTCAGATTATGACATTAATGTAATATACTACATTCTCTGCCCTAAAAAAAAAAAAAAATTACACAAAAATTACAAAATGCCATAGATTTCAAAGGGGTTTGCTCCCCTTTTCTAGACACTACTATTACCAAATTGTTGCAATATAGCACAGAGCTACAGCTTGATACCAATTAACATCAGCCATCAACTTCATTAATTCTAAATAGGATCAAGTAGTAATTCTCAATCCTTAACTATCAAAGATCTTTAAAGGTAAATATATCTGAAAGCACATTACAAATTTAGGACTGGCTAAATCCACTAAAACTCAGTGAAAAGTTTCTTTGCTGTTTCCAAGGCACAGGAACTCCACATGTAGTGAAAACCTGCATTCTTCAGTTAAGAATGCTTCCTATTCTTTAAAGAACCCATTAAATAAACTTAAAATTGTTTGGGGGGTAGAGGCAGGAGGGGTAACAGACAATGTAGATATTTAAAAATAGGTGCAAGTTTATTTGGATTGTTACGAAATGCCCCCTGTTTAACTTCTACATTGTAACATACAACTTGGGAACCCACTTCTAATTTATTGTGAGCTTTGCTTCACAAAAGAAAGAGACTCATCTAAGGACTCAGTGCAAACAACAAATCTCCCTGTAGAATTATCCTGCAAGGAAACTGAAGATTACTACAAGAAAGAAAGGGGGTGGGGGGGAAAAATAGAGGAGGAAAAAAAGACAACAAAAGAGAATCAGCAAATCATGAAAACACCATCATCTAAATCACTTCTTAGATCAAAGGGATAAATACAGGCAGCTCACGCTTCTAAAATGTTTTACTGAACAGAACTGATTAGTAAATTCTCAAATGGAGGAAGAGGAGACTGGAAGAAAATAAATAAACAAATTGCCATAAGATAGCTAAATATATATACTGGCAACTCCCCCTGACTGGCAGGTAGTAAAAAGAAACACCTGTAACAGTACCATCAACTATCAGTATTAATATTAAACTTAACACTGTCCCTCACTCCATTGCTTCAAAATACATTTATATTTAGAGATAGCCTACCAGTACTATTTTCTGTATCTTGCAAGTGTTTGTTTGTAAGAAACCAATATTTGCTCTCCTCCAACACAAGACCTTAAAAGCACAGACTGGATGATAGCCCAGCTCCTAAGTCACAACTGAAGACAAATGACCTGCAGCTTAACACTCTGGACAGACTGACAGAACTTGAGAAAGTGTATTAGCAAACTGCCAAGCTCAGTGATTTTTTTTTTTTTTTTTTTTTTTTTTATGGTTTAGACTAAAAACAAGGCGGGGGGAAGGAGAAAAAAGTACAGAAACTTGATGTGTCTCACAAAATCAGTTCTCATTCCTCTTCTCCTCGAGATCTGCTTGTGACTGGCTTAACTCTCTACAGCACTTGCCCTAAAAGCCTCAGTAACAGTAACGATTTCAGCTATGAAACCTTAGAACAGAAATTTACCAGTGAATTTTCTACTAGAACCTGGGAGAGAATTGCCCGCCATTCTCTTCACTGACTTCCTTTTCTTGCCAGAAAACAAATACTTTGAAGCCTACTAATCCAAGCAGTGAAGACGCAGTGCCATACAGCCTATACATGAAGTGACATTCTCAAGATACAGAATTTTATACAATTTCTTATACTGACACATGAGATTCAGACCAAAAGATGGAATGTTCCAAAGAGATTACATATAACCTTGTCAGGAATCAGCTCCGATGGATACTCCAGTTTGCAACTTTGTCATTTGGTCCTACTCATTAAGGCACTGAGTCTTTTTGAAAGGAACTTCTTGATCACACACTTCACTTACGGGGGGGAAACGAGGGCGGAGACAGGCCACAAAAAAAGAAAAAAAACACATACAAAAAACCCCACCCACAAAAACCACGGTTAAAGCTTGCACTGACAAATGCTTTGTTTTGGGAGTTTTTTGTTTGTTTGTTTCAGTGTTTGGGTTTGTTTTGTTTTTTGTTGTGGGTTTGTTTTTTTTTTTTTCTTCTTGTGTCTCTATCATGTTTAAATCAGAAATCTTCCAGAAGATAAAAATTCTCTTCCTCTTCAATCATTAGGTTCTGGTTTATTGGTCATGCTACATATAAGTATACAACACTTGCTAAAGGCTAGGGACAATTTATCCTCAAGTATTTGAAAACTGAGACAACTGTTCTTCCTGCATTACCTCAGAAAGTGATCCACCCCATGGTTTTGCCATTTAACCAGATATCAAAACAGAATTCTGACATCAGACTGAAGCCCTAATCTGAAATGCAAATACTTACAGAAGACACAGGAATTCATCTGATTATATAGGCTGTTTCCCCAAAGTATCAACAATTCTTTCTACACCAGACTTCTAGATGCAAAAAACGGGCAATTACTGTCACTACAAGCTGAATAGCTCAAGAGATCACAAAGATAACAGAGTTAAGGTCATCAGGGGAAGGTAAACACTGTAAAAATTGGCACATAGCTTTTGCCTGTAGGAATTCATGACAGAACAGTTACAGAGCATTGGTTATCCAGAATAAAATCAGGTGTAAGAACGTTTTAAGATATGATAGCCTAGAACTGTAAGTAGTTTAAAGAACAACTCTTAAAATTACATTCGGTATTCAAAGACCAAATGAATGTGAAACAAACAAACAAGCATGCAACACACAAAGAAAAAAAAAAATGCAAGTTACCAAGTACCTTAAGACTGCCTTTGAAGTGCCAAACAAAAAATAATTTCGATTTCTTCAAATTGTATTTAGAATCTTCCGTTACAAGGGCGCAGATTCCAACCATTATGCAGAGAAGCAAAAACGTCACCGACAAATATTGCACTGCGCTGTCGGGCCGGCTGGAACAGACACGCTTCAAGAACACCGGATAGCTGCAAAGAAGATAATCGCTCAAGGAACTGTGCGTCGCGGGCTGGCTGCCCTGGGCGCCATCGAAACACCGGCGGAAAATAAAAGCGCGTCTCTGCCACGAGCAAGTCCGGCTGCACTTCCGGGGCCGCGCCAGCGAGCTGAGGAGAACTTGTCAGAGAGGACAGGTGCCGGCGGCCCACTCGCCCTCGCTCTCTCCCAGACCAGCCGGAGACCGGGCCCGCCCCGCTCACCGCCCCTGAGGAGAGGGAGGGCCCTGGGCTCGGAGCCGTCCCGCGCCGCCGGCCCCTGAGAAGGAACAAACCCCTGCCCCAAGGGGGGGATTCTGACGCTCACCCGCGCGAACCGCCACCCCGCTGCAGGACCAGGGGCCCTCTCCCGCCGGGCCGCCTGTCTGGGCCAGCGGGTGCCCCTCTGCGTCCCCTCAGGGGCCCGCGGACCACAGCGACTTGCGGCGGGCACAGACGGAATCTGCCGCCGCGAGACCCAACGGCCGCTTCCGCTTCCTGCCCGTCCGTCTGCGGTGACGTCACTTCCAGCAACAACACTAAGCGTCAAACCTGCCTGGCAAGGAGACGGGAGGTGCCGGTTTCCCTGCGTGCTGGAGGGCCCTCCCTGGCTTCTGCCGTCTCTCCGCGCCGTCGGGAGCTGCTCAGCCCTTCTCTGCCCGGCGAGGCTCACGCACCGACTTCGGCCGGGCTCGTCGCGGCGGCGGTTGGGACCTGAGCTCGCACAGGTATGGACCCCGCGAGCTTCCCTCAGCGGGGAAGGCGGGTGCGGACGGACGGGCGACGCATCCAATCAAGAGCCGGCGCTGTTGGGTCGGCCCAATGGCGCGCGGGGGCGGTGCCCGCGGGGCCAGGCCCGCCAGGGTCCGCCGAGTGGCGGGCGGCCGTGGCTCGGTCTGACCCGGCCGAGGTCCCAGCTCAGGTTCCGGCTCCCCTGCGCGGGGAGAAGCGTGATTCGGGGAGACGCCCGGGAGGTGGTGAGTAGGGCGGCTGCGGAGCTCTTGGGGACGCGGGGTGGGGCAGGAGGGCAGCCGCGGCCCTTGGCGGAGGGGGCTCCCCAGGGCGCTCCCGTCGGCTGGAGCGGCCTTGGGCGGGAGAGAATGCCAGTGAGTGTCAGTGTCCGGAGTCAGTTTGGAAACGCTCTCGCGTTAGGGGAATCAGCAGGCCTCGGTTATGAATGCAACTGCCACGAAGGGAGCTTCGGTAATGCCGAAGGAAGGCTCATTTTCCTGTTGGGGTGATTGTGGTTGCAAAGCAGCAACTGTAGGGCCAGTTTACTATGAAGCGCAGGGGTTTTATATCGAGAGTGTATGTTGTGTTTTATTTAATAAAGTAGAAGCCATTATCAATACAGCATTGATCTAGATTTAGCTTTTATTATGCTCTTCAACACTGCAAAAGAATTTATTATGCAGTAACAATGTAACTTGAAGAAGATATGATTAAAATTGAAATCAGACTCTGAGAGGTATCAGTGCCAGAGAAGATCAGTAATTTATGAACAAGCTTGATGTTGTTTTTACTGTGATAGTTATTACAGCCAACCTGTCAAGAGGTTTCAATTATTAGGTAAAGTTATATAATTGGAAATCTGGAAACATACATTTGAGTGGCCTGTTGAACCTGGAGATTGCAAATCTACGTTCAGAATCTTAAAACTATAGTTCTGGACACCATTACTTAAAGGACTTCATAATAACATTGAGTTTACTCCTATTGTTTTATGAGTAAGCTCTCAAAGCATTAATCGTGGATTACTACAAAGCTGAAAGTGATTGCATGATGGGGAAAATGAGATGCAATGTAACAAATGTCATATAAGCTGCTGGATATCTATACATGTATTAAAACTTGTGGATTTCTGGGTCTAGAATGGTTTGAATTTTGTCTCACTTCATTTTTTCGTGGAGATTTCTTCAGTTGGTACTTAAAATAGAAAATCTATTTATTTTTTATCATTATAAAAGACTTCTAAAATTATTTCTGCAATGATACCTTCTGTCTAAGTATGCGAGGACATTATAAGGATACTAGTTTCTAGAATGACATAGTATTTTTTTTTCTGTCTTGGAGCCACTTCTAGTGTTAAGTAAACTAGAAGCAATTACATTGTTGGTGACATATAGCAATTAGCTCTTGTGTGGGAAGAAAAACCCTGTGCGCACCAACAAGAACTGTTGGTATTCTTGTTAGCTCAGTATTCCTTAACAGTATGTATTTTGTGAACAGGGACTTCTAGGTGAATATTTCAAAAATATATTAAGCTAGCAACTAAAATTTGGATATTTGATTTAGGGCTAAGTAGGAACATTTGGTCCTCTCTGTTCACTACTAAATTCTTTACAAGTAACGCATATAGGACAGAAAGATAATCTGACTTTGAAGAGGTTTGAAAACTGTTATAAAATTGCCAGATACTTATCTGATAGTATAAAATTAGCTTGATAATTGACTGGGCACAGCATTTATATGAACTGTTTCTGATAATGCTGCTGGTCTTTCTCTGTCATCTTTCTGGTGTGTTATGATTATGAAACTTGTCACTATGACTCCTAATGATCTTCAGAGCCTTCAATTTCCTGTTACTAATTTTTTCCTTTTATTTAAACTATATCCAAATAATTAATATTTTCAGAAGATTTTTTGACAGTTGGGACTTAACAAATGTGTATACAAATGTGGCTTTGTTATGATATAAATTAATGTCAGAAAAGATGGCAAAAATGCTAACAAAATAAAGTCCTTAATTTGTCTTACAAAAAGTTATCTTAAGAAATAGATTTCTCCATTTAACAGAACTTTCCTTTCTCTCTACTTAACATACAGAGTTTACATAGAAGAGGTTCTTTCATTAAAACTTTTGTAAAATATGAGGTTTAATATTTCAATGTTGTCATATTTTTCTCTTGCTGATTTCTATTGCTTCAGTGATTAAGGACTTGAAATAATGACGAACAACTACAAGCACTCACTCCTGTTTCTCTCTGTCCCTAAAACTATTATTTTGCTGTTTGGCTGTTTTATCATTTGTTTGGAATCGATGTTATATTTTCAGCCAGATTTTATTTTTGTTTTTACATGAAGAGCTACACTGAAAAAGTGTGCAGATTATAATTGAGTTACATCTACAGGTGTATGTGTACATTTACCTCTTTCAAAACCATTTTTTTTTTTACATAATTGAGTTAAATTATTATTCAGTCATTCAGATCATCTAATATCTTCCAAGAGTGAACGCAACCTCTAAATTTGGCATCTGCATATTTGAAAGTGTAATGCTTTGTTGGCAGTGTTCAATTTACTCGCAGGGCTAAGGTCAAGAATTGGTTGATGCCTCCCAAGATATTTAGAGATCTGTTTACAAAGTACTGTACTTAATTAACTTACAAGCTCATATACAATGCCTATCAAAATGGGAACTCTACCTTAATTGAATCATCTAGTGTGGTGATGGTAGCCCTTTTTGAAATGTTGTATTTGCTCAGAAATATTCTTTATCTGCTCTTTCCATCCCTTAGGAAAGCCTCCTATCCTCCTTCCAGCCCTTGGCTGTTCCTGCCTACCCACACAAACTGGCTTTTAGCTTGATTCTTCACTGCACTTCACCGTATGCTCTGCCTGCTCAGCGCTGGTAACAGGAGCAGCAGGCAACTCGATGGGTTTATGCTTGTGGTCCAGAATGGCAATTCTGACACACCTATCGCTTATTCATTTAATAGCTCTTGATTTTATTGTAACAGGATGTGGTGATCCTCCTTTCGCGTGAAGGTTGGTAACATCCTTCTCCTTGGAGAGATTTATTGCTTAAAACCAGAAAAATATGTCACTGAGCAACTGTAGATATGGGAATGTCTCTTTTTTAAAAGTTGCTACCTCTTATTTTAGTCTAGCTAGGCAATGAAAAATAAAGGCAGAGTTCTTTATTGCATGAAAAAATATGTTCTATTTTCAGCTAGAAGTTTCATAAATTAGTTGCAAACACCAGCGTGAGTTATCAAGGCCCAGTTTCATCGGACTGCTCATCCTTGTGTTACCACCTTTTAAATGTCAGATTGTGGTATAGTTTCCTCTTGTGAAGTTGTTTTACTGATAGCCCTAAGGACTTTTAAAACTTTTATGCTACTCTCAAGAAAATAAGAATACCTTCATTATACGTACATTTTTGCAGCCAATTGTATATCCTATTTATGGGATGACTTACTAAACTTTTTTTTTTTTTTTAATTTTCCTGATCATTTATAGCAGTTGATCATGGTTTAACCTGCCCCTGTATAATAAAAGAATTAAGCCAAATATATAATAGTTCAGGATAGAATAAAAGTAATTATTAATTTATGTGAAAACTAATGTATTACTAAATTGAAAAAATGAGACTACAGTTTCCTCATAACCGGTACCTTACTTAGAAATGAATTCTTAAATATTCCCTTAATGGATGCGTATATGTATGACTGCTTCACCAGCTATCTGAACCTGTCTTTTGTCTGTTTCGTCTTGGTTATGCTTTCTTTGTGTAATTTCTCCAGTTTCTCAAGTTTTCTTCCCATAATCACTCATCGCATCCATGGCTTGTTTCTTTCTGATTATGTAGGATAGTTTGCATTTGTGTCCAACCTTTAACAGTCAAAGCCCCATTTTTAATCCCTATGATAACAAAATATAAATAATTTCAAATACCTATGAGATCCTGCCAGACCAGGCTATAAGTGTTTCTTTTTTTGAAAGTCACCATCAGGAATCTGCAGATGCCTCATATGATCACTTTAATGATCTGTCATCATAGTAAAGGTTGAAAAATAAGATAGATCGCCGAATATACACCACTTGTGATGTGATTAAGACGACATTCCCGTACTGAATGGTATATCATACTTTAATTTTCTCCCTCTTGGTAAATACAGGTGGTTACTGAAGTTTGAGCTGAGGTATTGAGAAATCTTGGTAACTGACTATCATTCAGGGTCTGTTATTTTTATTACCATCTGTAGCAAAGTTTGACAAAAAATAGCAAACAGGGTGATAAGTAAGATAAAAAAGCCTTATCATGAAGGTTTTATGCTACTGTGCAAGAAAACTTGAAAAGATATTTTGGCTGTTCAGAAACAAGAAACTAAATCCTTAATGGATTATCATTGACGTTGTTAAGCTTTGTGTTAATGTCAGTCACAGCCTCGTTTTGTGTGCTGCCCACTACTGAGGACATTTTTATTTCTTCTTATATTTCATAGAACTTCATTAACTCTAAATAAGGTATCTATATTAAATTTTAAAGGAAGTCTGAAGATGATAATTCCAAATGTTATGATGGTTAAGGCTTCTTAAGTTCCATAGGATATAGATAATGTTTGGTGCTGTTTGCAGAAGCTTATTGTTAATTTCATAGCTCTTCAAGCATAGAAAGGTTTTTAAAAAATAAACTTATATTTTTTATGGTTTTTCTTTTCAGTGTTTATTCAGTTGCTCCATTAGAGGCAGATTACATCATCAGCATAACTTTGACAAAACTCTTCTTTTTTGTATTCAGATCAGCCCTACAATTTCATTTTTCTAGTGTGTGCTGAGTCTATCTTACAAATATTTATAAAGAGTTGTCAACATTTAATTTAGATTTTATGTCCAGCAGGCTCGCAGATGGGTCAAGGACTCTGGAGAGTTGCAAGGAGCCAGCAACTGCAACACCAAGGATACAGTGGACAAAGCTATCTTACCAGAGAACATGGTAGGAGGATAGCTACTAACAATGTTTCCAATACAAACCATCGCAAACAAGCTCAAGGAGGCATTGATATCTACCACCTGTTGAAGACAAGAAAATCTAAAGAACAAGAAGGATTCATTAACCTGGAAATGCTGCCACCAGAGCTTAGTTTTACCATTTTGTCATACCTGAATGCAACTGATCTCTGTCTAGCTTCATGTGTCTGGCAGGATCTTGCTAATGATGAGCTTCTCTGGCAAGGGTAAGCAAACAAACAAAAAGTATCACCAGGACATAATGAAAATAGCTATTAGATTTTAAATTTCTCAACATTTGCTTTCTGTCATTCTAACCTTAATAAAGGTTTCCTGAGTTAAATGAGATTTAACATAAGGGAAACATGAATATAGTTTAAAAATGTGTTATTCTGGATTTCTAATTACTGTCAGGTATTAGTGGAGATTAGTGCTTACACAAGTGTGCTTGGTACAAGTGTACGTGTGTATTACACACCTGTTGTTTGATATATCATGGGGAAAAAAACAAGGAATTGTCTTCACTTTTGTATTAGCTGAAAGCATATCTCAAATATTTGTACAATTACTTCTCTGAGCTTCAAACAAGTATCTAGCTTGAGCAAACAAACCTATTCAGCTCAAGCTCCAAGTACTAAGGAATGGGAAGTCATCTACTGTACCTGTCTTACAGCAACTTAAGTGTATGTTTTTTGGAAGATGGTGATGAAAAGGGGAAAGAAAAGGTCAGTTCTGCAAATGTGCCAGGTGGAATTTCTGCAGTCTTAACTGCTAAAACATATTTATATAACATAGGCAGAGTTTGTATGTCCAGAAAATAAATAAAGGAACATTCTATCAAATAAAATACTATAAGATCAACATTTAATTAAAATAATTTTCTTTGATATTTGATGTTTTATGACACTAGGAAGGACTCATGAGATCATTAGTGTAGATAGTCAGCAGAACTTGTATCTTCTTTCACAACATAGTCTTACCCATTAAGAGACATTATTTAGTACTACTGTAATAGTTGGGATATTGTTCAGGTCCTGTTCCTTTCCTTGTGTTCTACATCTCTTCCTCCTATTTCTTTGTTCCTCTGCATTTGAATTAAGCAGCTTCCGTTCCTATCATGCTTTATGAACTCAGAACTAGGATAATGCAATTATATCTTCTTAGTCACAATTGTTCTGCTGTTGGGGACTGTTGTCTTGGCAGGAAACAGGAATTCTAGTGAAGATCCTGCTAAGCTAAATTTATTTATTTGAAATAGCTTGACAGTTGAGTAAGTATGCATTGTATTGCTCTCAGTTCTTTGTATCAAAACCAGGCTAAATAGAAATAAATTCCCTGGACTAAAGCTTGAAGATACTAGAGCTTCTTAAATGTATGCAGTCTATATTCCTAACATACAGGGGGAAAAATACCTGTTTTCCTCAAGAGTTCATCCTGGGAAATAGTTCAATCATTTTTAGTGAAATCTTCTCAAATAATACTCAGTCCAAAGCACACACTTTGGTAGTGAAAATGTGTCCTGGCTTAGTAAATTAATAAAAATCTCAAATTGCATAATTCTGTAGACATCTTGGTCTTCAATATTCCACCTGTACTGGATGTGTTTGAATTTAGGTTTTTGGCAAGTCCTGTGACTGCAGTTCTGAACTCAGTCCAAGTAAGACCCAGGTTCCTGAACTGAAAACAAAGTTTTCCCATGTCCTCAGTGGCTGCCTTCTGAGTCCTAAGCATTGTGCCCATTATTTGCGAAAGAGATGTGTCGAAGCTACCAGTTCAGTAAGGAATCTAGATAACAATCAGAACACCTAGAGCCTGAGATTTCAAGGGAATTTCAGATGGTGTCATCAAGTATGCTGAGATCATAGACAGAAATCAATGAAACTGAGATATGGAGTGAGGGTGGGATAAAAGGGAAAGAAACTTAGAAGTGATGGAAGATATAGAAGGATGGGGCTGGATCACATGGTTAAGAGTAGTCAAGAATGCGGAAAGGATGGTAAAATGGAAAAGGACAGATGGTGAAAACAGTGAGTTAATGGCATAATTTTGTGCAGATGTGGTGTCTCACTCACTGCACAACTGGGACACAAGAAACACAATTTTTTTAAAACTGTGATACTGCTGTAGGAGAGCAACTTGTCACAGTTAGCCAGTGTTCAGATACTAGGAGTGCCAGAGGTCTCAGCTGTGTGGATGTCATCATGATGCCACTTACTGGGATATGTTTTGAAATTGCACTCAAAGACACCAAAACCTGTGTGAGAAGAAAACAACAATCATATAAATGAAGACTTTAGCTACACACATGCAAAAGGCTTCAAAACTAAGTGTTACAAGCAACCTGCTTCTAACTTCTGTAGTGTTTGGCTTTGCAGTGTTCATTACATTTTGCTTTTGTAAAATATGTGAAATACAAAAAGAAATTTTTATAATAGACTAATTCTGTTTTCATAGGTTGTGCAAATCCACTTGGGGTCACTGTTCTATATACAATAAGAATCCGCCTCTAGGATTTTCTTTTAGAAAATTGTATATGCAGCTAGATGAGGGCAGTCTCACCTTTAATGCCAACCCTGATGAGGTAAGTGAACTGTTGCTGACAGTAATAAACAGTTAAAATAATTGTGATTGTTGCTTTATAATTACAACCATACTAAAAGCCAAGTTTTAGTAAGTGCTTGTTTTGCTGTAGGAGTGATTAATACTAAGTTACAGCCCTATCGTGATCTTTTTTGTTTGCATATAGTACCTGTACACATCGTTTATATGGCTTGCCCCTTAAGCCTGAACTATGGATGCCAGAAATTCATAACCACGTATTGAGTTAGGAATGAGGCAGAGATCCTAACTGAGGAGACAATGGTGAATTTAAAAAGGATAGTAATATGCTTATATAAATTAAAATGCTTCTGCAGAGTATGGGTTTGATCCTACTTCAGTTAAGGCAGGATTGGGTGTAAATTAACACCAATTACTTCCATGACAATTATGGTTTCTTGTAAGGGATTTTAAAATATTTCTACTATCAAGGAGCAAATCTCGAAACATTATGAAGAAGATGTACTGCTGAAATATTCTAAAGATGAGTTTGACTTGATTTCTGTGGATATTTGTTATGCATAATCTTTGTAGTATATAACAACATATGTTCTAAAAATATCCCATGTCAAAGTAAAAGGTTTCCATTTATTAATTCGTGTAACTAACTGGAAAAGTCAGTTTCTGCTTTTGCTCTGTCACCTTCCAAAGAAGAAACAAGTTTGAGAGTAGACAGCTTTTGCCTGGGAGATATGCAATTAACACCCAAGTGACAAAGAGATTCTTGTGTACAAAACCAAACTCCTGCTTTATGTGTCCTAGGGAAAGAAGGTACACAGCCCTGAACAAGAAATAGTATTAACTTCCTGCGTATATACATACACAAGAAAGTGGTAATTTAATAAATCCAAAGTAGGAAGAGGATTAAGATACGTGAAAAGAAATGCCTCTAAGAGCCAATAGTTCGCTCTGCTGATATGAAACAGAAAACCTGAAGTTGTGACCACAGAGTGAAATTAATAAAGCAGTTGTATGAATCATTACAATAATGTTACTTGATTTAAATTCTTGCTTTATCTCGTAATCTGCTTGATAAAGAAACCCACTACTTTTATTAGTCACAAATTACAGAATTTTGTAATTACCCTGGTAGGGCTCTGCTTTGAACTGTAATACACAGTCTTGAGACATCTTATCAGCACTTTGCCACTTGAGTGATTAGCATTGATTTCAAGCAGGATTTTACTGAATTTAGTAATAAATGTAAAGATTTTCAGATGAAATGCAATATTTAGGTAACTTAAATGTGTTTTTAAGAATATATCAAGTTTTAATGGGTAATAGCTTTGTTCATCCAAATTTTTGTCTTTCAATTTGTTTTAACATAATTTTGTACTGTCTTAGTTTATAATATGCTGTTATATTCCAACCTAATTTAAAGTAATCTTGGTAGGTTTGAAGCATTTGGAACCTTCACAAAAGGCACTGAATAAGGCATTCATTACTTTTAGAATAAATTAAGACCTGCAAAGTAGAGCTACCTTATAGTATACCTAAATTAGATATTAAATGTATTATGCTACAGTTACTTCTTCTGGGTTCGTTTTGGTTATATTGTACGATAGTAGTACCAACAGTCTGCTTCAGGCCTAGTGAGAGATGAGAACCTCA
Source organism: Columba livia (assembly GCF_036013475.1). NCBI lineage: Eukaryota > Metazoa > Chordata > Aves > Columbiformes > Columbidae > Columba > Columba livia. The sequence goes on from NC_088605.1 coordinate 38,523,659, forward strand.
GGGTATCTCCTAAGGGCTTCTGTTCCTCTCTCCCTGTGGAGCACCATAGCCTGGTAGGAATCATTCAGGGCCTGAGTTTCAGGAGAATTCACAAATACTATTACTTTTATTGTTTACAACTGTGATATTGGCAGAATTATTATTATAAGGACACTGTGACTGAAATTTTATGACATTCCACTATTACAAATTGCACCTCCGAATTTCCTGCCAAACTCTGCTTTACATTTGATAACAGACCTGATCAAATTACTATAAAAATAGGAATACTTACAGCCACAGGAGCAAGATTCTCCAAAGGACACCGCCCATGTCATGAAAATGGGTAACCAGGCTCCACAGCAACAGCTCCAGAGCTAGCGGTGGCTCACGGGGTAGGGAAGAGCATCTACACACTTTGTGGTAGGATTCTCTGGTTAGCCATTGTTGTGTGCATGGTGTTGTGATATCTGCTGTAATTTAATGTATTGATTGTGTGCATGAGCTTGTGTAATTCATAGCAGGTGTTCACATTCTGCTGAAAGGGTGTGTCTAATCACATTACATGTAATATGAAAAAAATACTCCAGTGCATGTTTGGTTTCTCATTATTTTTTTGTGTGTTGGTTTTGTTTTGTTTTTCATATGGCAGCACCATTGTAGCCAAGATTTTGGAACTTGGTTTTTGTTTATTTGGGGAGAGGGGGTGGTTTAGAGTTAGCGCTAACACTTGAATATTAATATTGTGTTGTTTAATCTGCCTGCATGGTCTCTGCTATATTTTATTCTAAGGGGTGTATGTGAAATGTTCCTCATGCAGTGCTCATTTCATATCTTATATGTTTATGACTCAGAATTTGTAAGCAACCAGAAGTTATTTCCCACTGTTTTGTATACTGTTTCTAAATCCCTACAAAATATTTTGTCAAGTTTATTACCTGGAGTTATGCTTTGTAGTTAAAATTGGAACTGAAGGTGGAGAAGAGAGCCCTTTGGTCAGGAAAGAGAATCTACTTTTTGTTTCATTCTTGATTATAATGATCCTAACTGATTCTGTTCAATAGCCTTTATTTTTATTGATCTATTGGACTCTGGACTCTACTGAAACACTTAGACTTTAATGAGGTCAGGATTTCCTTTATGTAGCATAACAATAAAATACAGTAAGACAGTGCTTATACTAAGCCTGGCTTTCCACTTTCTGATTGTCTTATTCATTACCAACTGCCCTTAGTTTTTGCCAGGGAGGTCAGTTTCCTGACAATTTCTTGATTATAAATGCATTGTTAGCCGCTTACTGAAAGCTACCTTACTGGACTTTTGATCATAGATAGTCTGTAGATGATGAAACATTTACTGTGCTGTATATTTCTAAGCAAATTTTTTGAAAAATTATCCTATTTCATAGTGATCTGCTAAGCAAGCCAATTTTGAGATGCATTGATTTATCTGTCCTTAAGAATATTAAAAGTATGTGTATGTTGTAGAGAGAGGTAATTTCGTGTGATTTGTCTAAAAAGTTGGAATGAACCAGACAGCTGAAACCTTTTGAAAACTCTGCATTACTCTTTCATACATTAAGATTTTATCCAGAGCTGTTTGAAATTCAGTGTTAATATTCTTGGGGCAAAGGCAAGGTATCCTGAAGGCATCTCTCCAGATTCTCTAATGTGAGGAAAGAACGTGGTAGTGACAAGCAGGCTGCTCATGTAAGTTAGGCAGGTACAGAGCTACTGGAAATCTTGGTTGTTGTACTGTTCACCTAACTACTCTTCCACTAAATCAGAATTAGAAGAACATACTGTGTGTGCTCATCCTGCATTGTTTCCTAAGCGTTACACAGACCTGGTAGATCGTTGCACAGATCTGCCTACCTGACTTCAGTCAATTGTTTCCTAGGAGAATCACCAGAAGGCTGATAAATAGTTCCAGCATAGATTTTAATAGTGTGTAGAACTACTTATTTCAGCTAATATACCTGCAACAAGCAATCATTTTAGCTACCAAAAGTGGATTATTTGAAGTGTGGGTTCTGAGAGGAATTGAAGGCAGTGTTTACAGTGTTACAAAAAGCAGATTAAATGACATGCTGTAAAACATGTAAATAAATTTCATTTGCTGTGAGCTAAAATTTGAGAATAAAAAGGAATCAGGTTTCTGTTGTTGCAAAGTCTTTCTGGTTGCTTAGGAAGAAATAAAAAGCGGCTAAAAGTGATGGCACGTGCTGAAGTATATATTGTTTATACCCTGATTATTTGTGAAGAACGTGAGGAAAATGAGAATGCAATCACAGAGAAAGATATTATCAAGCATTATGTGTGGTGGGTGAGAGACGGAACCAGAGACAGGGAGTAAAGATGCTTTACAAAGACTTGGTTGGTGCCCTATCAGTTGGAAGATCCTACCTTGAGCTCAAATCTAGTGCATGAAAGAGATTAGTTCTGACATTTACTGTCACAGAGAAACCAACCCATTGTCTGTCTTAAAGAAGGTGTTATTTTCATCCTGCCTCATCTATGACACGCCAGATATTTTCTGGCTATGTCACACAAGTGGTTGCTAAATAATTGCAGCAGGGATAGTACCAGACTTCAGTTTATATTACATTAAGCAAATAGTTATTACTGAAGCAAATGCATAAGTGTTATTAAGGCAGAATATATGCAGTGGTGATGTTCTGCTGCTGGTCTTGTATAACTTGCAAAAATACTTGAGGAATTAATACACAGTTGATGTTCATTTTGATCTCACATTTTTAGTTTCCTATTTAACTCTAATTCAAGAAAGCACTTAACCTTACATTGTCCATCCATATTATGGACAAACTTTAGGCTTAAATGCAAGCTTATAGCGCAATACATGTTTCATTACTGTCCTAAATAACGATTCTTAAAATCAGGACCTAAAACTGCTGGAGTTTTATTTTGGCAGTTGTCTTACCTGTATATTTTTTTTTTTTTTTTCGTAAAACATGTGTTAAACAAAACCAACCAACCAACCAAGTATCCTGATTAACTGCTTTTTTCTATAGATACATAAGCAAAAATTATGGAGTGGTAAAAACAGCTAGATGATACTACAAGTATGTGTTGACTTTTCACTGGTGTTATCAATATCTTAAGCATATATTTTAATTTCTTTTTTGCTTGATATAACTGAGACTTTGCTTTACTAATCCGCTTCATAAAACAACTTTCCAAACCTGCGCTTAGTCCTTTATTTCTTTTTGTAAGCAAGATCAAAGAGCACTGGCAAGTTAGTTTTTACACTGAATGACAGGTTGCCACTATGTCTTTTTAAACTAAAATGGCAGACTTGCAAAATATTGTGAAGTCTGATAAGATTTATGAAAAAATATTTAAGTAGTATTTAAAAGTGGTACAGAAATGCACTGTCCTATACATTTTACATTGTTTCAACATTATGGTATAGTCAAGAGATACTGTATGTAAGTAACTTCTCTGTAACAAATGAACAGAACCACTCCCAGGCCCTGCCAAAGGGAATTGAAATTAGTTAGTTAGTTACTATCAGGTTTAGTTTTTTGTTATTGAAAAGTGTGAACATTTTTTAAATGCATTAGGTTGGTTTTGATTTCTGAGATCATAAGAAAAATATTTTTATGATTTGGGATATTTTAATGAACAGAAAGAATCCAGAATATCACTGAACTATTTTTAAATTAGAGTTGGCATGTGTATTATATAAAAAATGTATGTGCTTGGCAAAGTGTGGAAAATGTGGAGAATTTTAACGCAAATATAAAATATACACAATTGTTCTATCTTTTTAAGTTGTTTGGGCTTTTTTTGGTTGTGGTGGTTTTGGTTTTTTTTAATGTTAGGCACAGTGTTCTTTTTTGTGTGTATGCATATTTATATATGTTGATATTTACCTATGGTTTGAAATCAGTGTGCTTGTGTTTATTTGCATTGTTACACATTTAAACAAATGCATTTAATGCATCTATTTGAATGTGATATATCATATACATGTGAGAACGTTAAAATTAATGTTTTAATGAAAGATATTGAAGAGTAAACACCTTGTGGTTAAGATTTTCTTATTTACAAAAGTTAGGAAATTAAAAGTTATGGTCCCCACAGAATTTTAAATAAAATTATAAAAGTATGAAGACCTAAATACTAGTCTACATTGAAAATAAAATATTAAGGAATCATTGTGGTCATTATGGGGTTCATAATTTTAAATTTCTTACTGTGAAATCTCAACAATAACAAGAAATTGTTTATTTGCTTTTGATTTATAATTTTGAAGTGTATTTTGCATGTTGAAATGTGATTTAGAGGAAGAGAAATCATTCTGAAAAACAAAACTAATTACTTAATGGGATTATGTTCCTACATTCCAAGTACAATACTTGTTTCTAAACACTTCTTGAAGATTAAACATATTTATACATACATCTATTTTATCTCAGGGAGTCAACTACTTCATGTCCAAGGGCATACTAGATGATTCACCGAAAGAAATAGCTAAGTTTATCTTTTGCACAAGAACACTAAATTGGAAGAAGCTGAGAATCTACCTTGATGAAAGGTAATTTCAATTTCTCTTGAGATTTTTCCTATTCTTTTTCGACGTACAGCACCATCCAACAACCTTTTGCTTGTACTGATGGAATTTTAAAGACGTAAAAATGCAAGAAAATGCAACTAAGTAATGCTGCTGCTAAACCTGAACACTTATTCAGCTTAAGTATTTATGCGACTGTAATACTTTATAAGAACTCATGAAAATATGACCTATAACTAGTAAATCTTGCATCCTGTGCTTTTTCTGCATTTTTGCAATTCTGGGCATAAATTGTTTTGAAGTTATAGTGAGCATTTAAACTGCATAGGATAATCTTTGTGCTGTATGACATTCAGACTTTGTATTTTGCTGTTTTTTAGACTCGAGGTTTCTTTTTTTTTCTATCTAGTATGGGTGTTAATCAGAAAATGCCGTTATCAGTTTTTGAAGTGATGATAACCTTTTAACTAATGTTGGATCATCTAACCATAGTTGGGTTGTCTGGTATATTTCTCAAATGGAAGTCACATCCACCTCCTAAGATGCAACTGAGCATCCTCTTGGAGACAGTATGAGCTGCAGTGGGGAACACTATTCCCGCTGCAGCATGCTTTCCCGCCTCCACAATGCTTTCTCTTGCCCTCCAGGACACCTTCAGGTTGGGGTAGTGCAGTATCAGGAAAGAGGAGCACCAACAAATTCAAGCAAATTTGAAAGAGGAGGAGAATAATAACTGGACCTAAATAGGAAGGAAGAGCAGAGGGACAGCAGCGCTTCTAGCAGGAATCCTCTCCTGCTTCTCATCCTCCTCAGTCTGTATTACTAAAGGAATAAAAGGAGTCATTCTGTAATGTTATCACTGCTGGCAGTCCTGTGCTGTAAAACTTCAGATTGTCAGGTTTTTTGGCAATAGAGAAAAATGTAAAACCATTTAATGGATGATTGCAAGTTAATATTAGCAACCCCTACTGCTATTCATCTTCCCTTTGTAAACAGAGTGTAATCAGGCACTAAAAATAAAAACTAGGTTTCTAATGTTGAAACTTCCCTCTTAGTACTGAAATGTTTAATAGAAAGAATAAAAATATCAGAATATTATTTGGTTCAATTCAAATTTGCTTCCAAATTTCCTTCAGATGTCTATTGCACATCCGTTTATGTAGGCGAGTCTGAATGCTTTAGATGGTTCAGTGAAAATGCTTGAGAGCATTGCACCCTGATGGACTTGGAATTTAAAAGGGTTTTGTGAGCAAATTTTCTCTAACTTAAGCCTAGTTTTAACAAGACACTCATGTAACAACTTCTACTTAGGAACCAAAATGTATGACACACATGAATCTATTCCCTTTACGGTCTTTTTTAGTGGCTCAGACAGTTGAAAGGAAGCAAAGCCTCTGTGTAGACTGTGATTGAATATGCATATAAAGAAACTTAGAATTCTGATTAATGTATATTTTTGTAGTATTTGGCTACTATTGGAAGTGTCTGAAGAACATGTGTTTATAATATTTTGTGCCAGTCCACAAAAAACTAAGCTCATGAACTGTTCTAAAGCTTTCATTTTTATTTTTAAAATCTACATTCTCATATTTAAAGAGTTAAAATAATCTTCTCTAATTATGTGGGATTTTTTTCTACTAGGCGAGATGTTTTGGATGACCTTGTGACGCTGCACAACTTCAGAAACCAATTCTTGCCAAATGCACTGAGAGAGTTCTTCAGACACATTCATGCTCCTGAGGAGCGTGGGGAGTACCTTGAGACTCTCATAACAAAGTTCTCTCACAGATTCTGTGCTTGTAACCCTGATTTGATGAGAGAACTTGGCCTTAGCCCTGGTAAGCAACAAAGAGCTTCAATTCAGTGCATCATTCTTTATATTTCTAGATGGTGCTACTGTTTTTGATAGTTTTAAAATCAGCACCTAAACAGGCATTTCTGAAAGTACAAACATGGCTTGGGGGTGGGTTCAGTATACAGGCATCATCCCACTTGGGTTGGAAAAAAAAAGTTTTCTTAGACCTAGCAGATAAGCAAATTTTATTTTTGTGTTATCTTTCCTTCACTTTTGTCTGTGCTTACACTCTGTAGTATCTCTAAGTTCCCTCTTGCAAAGACTTACACACTTAACATTTTGCCCTGTGGGTAGGCCCACAGAAATGAGAGGGAATCTTGGGCCTCACTCAAGTTAACAAGCATTTCTAATTGGTTTCAGCAGTGGGACTGCTTACATATTTAAAGATAAGCTTTAGCAGGATGTTGGTCTTAGTTTACAAAAACTTCAAGAATCTGTTTAAATGAATGTCCATAAAGCCCTTTGTGACTTTTGGATAATGTAGAAATATTAAGAGGTTTGTAAATGCTCATTTGGCAGTGTGCTGACATTATTACTTTGAAAATTGTTCTATTAGAGTTTATTTCACTGGAATACCCTTTTGAGTTGTTATATATGTGTATATATATATATATATGCATATGTAATTGTAAGCCCAGATGATGTAGACTGCACGGTTCTTGGACAGGGAACAATATTTTTTAATGATCAGTTTCCTCTTTAATTTTTTTATTTATTCTCTCTTGTCTAGATGCAGTTTATGTACTGTGTTACTCTTTGATTCTACTTTCCATTGATCTAACAAGTCCTCACGTGAAGAACAAAATGTCAAAGAGGGAATTCATCCGAAATACACGACGAGCTGCACAGAACATTAGTGAAGATTTTGTAGGGCACCTTTATGACAACATCTACCTTATTGGCCATGTGGCTGCCTAAAAGCACAATTTGCTAGCACTTAGAATTTGTAATTTTCAAAAATTACATCAATTCAAGAAGTAATTATTTTGTAGAGATGGGGGTTATTTTAGTGCTGGTCATTCTAACCTCTGTATACAATCAAAGTTTGTGTGTGTAAGTGTGTGTATGTGTAAACTAGCTTTTCTATTTACCATGGGAACAGAAGGATTTGGAGATTTGTTTTTTCATAATTTCTTGTTTTGCACAAAATGCCCTTAGTCTGACACAGCCATTTACGAATGTTAAACTGACATTACAGTCTAAGCTGATGAAGTGGTGAATTTGTGCATTAGATCCGCTTGAAACTTTAATAAGTTCTTTCTTTTTAGAATACCATGTAATGTGTATATATTTAACTAAAGAGATTTATAATCATAATTATTTTATTGTAAGATATTTTAACTAAAATTTCTCCTTTTATCTCTTAAGTGTTGTATTTCTTTCTTTTGCATTTTTTTTACAATACTGACTACCTCAGATACGTAAGTTAGAGAAATATCGGTCTGAATACTGCAAAAAAATTTATTCTAGGAGATGACAGAGAACATGTGAAATATCTAAGCTGATGTTTAATACTACATTGACTAATTTGAATTAGTATATGATCAATCTGCTACTCACTCAATTTTGAAGAATATTACAACCTCTCTATTTTAGATGAGCCTTGATGTCATGTAGGGATAGCCCAAGGAAACGGTGCAGCTCACACAGCGAGAGCTGGCCTGTCTGGCAGACACCAGTTACTGGAGACACAGGATAACTACAGTCATCTCCTCAGCCTGGGAAGCAAGGAGAAGTCTCAGCAGGGAAAGTGGTGGGTTAGTTAACGTGCTGCTCCTTTCAACTGCTTCCCTCAGTCTGGAAGTGTCAATGATGGAAATGCCTAGGGAAATGTATAACAGATGACTCATTGCTAAAGCTGTTAAAAACTGACTGTGCAAGATTAGAGCAGTGACTGTGTGGGGTTGGAGAGCAGTTTCAGACTCTGATACTGAATTACTTTGTTTATATCAGTCATGTAGCTAGATTTTCAATAGTTCTAGGTTTATGAAAATACTTGAAAAACTGCTTTGGTCAGGTTGTGTCTTACATTTTCTGAAGTGTGCAGAATATTAGCAGTGCAACTGCTTTGCATGTGCAGGAACTGAATGAGGATTTGCCTGGTTTTTGTTCAGATAACTCACAGAGCAGTGCTTTCCTTAAATTGACATAACATGTACTTGAAATCAGATCTGTTTCTGATTATGTTTGTTTACATAATATTCAGCTATCATGAGCATCTGGATTCATCATGGTAACAACTACTTTATCCCTTTTCCTTACCACACCATGAGGTAGGAAGATATTCTTAGTTCCGTTTTACAGATTAATCTGACTTTTTTTAGTGTAGGAAGCCTATGGCAGAGTCAGGAATTAAATGCAGGTCATATTCTTCACAGGCACGCAGTTTGTCCACACTGCTGCTCTCTGTTTGGCACCTGGGGGTGTTACGGTTTGTCTTAGATAGATACAGTGATGACAGTGACAGTCCACATAAAGGCTACATAAATGACAGGAAGAAAAAAAATGGCTACTGCTGCTGTTTCAAGTGTTTAGTACATTTTGTTTATAGCTCTGGTCCACATGCAAAAATGTACCCAGAAGACAGTTGTTTTTTTTTAATTCTCTTACCTTTAATCAAGTGTAAGAGACATTCGTATTTGTGTAGCATACACAGCCAAAAGCAGGAGCCAGCAGTGTTGCAGCTGTCTTCCAGATAGGTTTTTACAATATCACTCCCCTCTCTCAAAATAACTTCTCATTTCATTCTGTGTCATTTCATGTGTTTCAGAAAGCTCAAGGATGCATTCTGCAGTGCAGAATAAAGAGTATGCAGTATGTTAGGGAGGTTTGTTTAAGGCGCAGGTATCTGGTCCTGTAAAAAAAAAAAAAAAAAAAAAGAAAAAACCCCACCAAACTGACCACAACCAAAAATACAAGTGGGAAAACAACATAATCTGTAAAACCAACAGACAGTAAAGGATAAGCATCTCTGTGCACCTCAAAGTGATCTTACATGAAGGCTGCAGAATATGGCTCTCTAGAAAACACTCTTCAGAAATTATACACTTAAAAAGAAGAATTCAGTGAATTTTGAAATTACAACTGGACTTATCAGGAAATGTTTTCATCTCAAACCCCAAATGCAAAGCGAGGACTAATTCTTTTATGACTGGTATTTACATTTGTGATACTGGTTTTGATTTTGCACTGCTACAATAGTATGAATTGTTAATCTGCATTTCTCTTAGTTTCCAGTTACCGTCAGTTCCCATCCTCAAACAGACACAGAGCAAAGCCTCCAAGCAGACAGAACATGTTTTTTTCTGAAATAGATGAATATGTCCATTAACAGGATTCAGAAAGCTTCAAGGCCAGTGTAACAATAGCCAAGATGATACATTAGAAAGAGGATGATATGGCTAAAGTTTCTGTAAGACAGACGTCCAGGGGACAAGGAAAAAAAAAAAAACACAAATGAAAAAAACCCCACACCTAATCACATACAGATAACAGCATCTGATCCTCACAATAGGATTTTGAACAGTATTAGTGTCCAACTCATGCTGCACATTGTTACTAACTTAGCGTGAAACGAAAAACGGCAAACACAACATGCCAAGTGTGAGTTCCCTTAGAGGTAACCAAGCAACAAAAAATTACAACAGACATTCCTTCTGTCCTTTTTTCTTCTGAAGTTTGAATCCTTCTCCAGAGTGGCAGAGAAGTAAATTTTTACTTTTTAAGATTCTAGATTTTTTCATGAAGTTAGGCGATTTTCTGTCTTAACAAAAAAAAAAAAAAAATCTTAAGTAGATGTTAAGTACATGTAATAATACTTTGACAAAGTGAGAAAGATAAAGTTTTAATTCTTTTAGTCACCCTCTAAAAGCCCTCTAAAAACTAAGTTTTTTTTGGGCAGTGTCTTCTTCGATGTGCTATGGGTGTCTCCATATACATACATTTTAAAAGAAAATTGCAATAGATAACATCATTGATCCAGGTGTCACTAAATGAGATTATGTGGAAATAGCTACTTGATCAAGCACTTCAGGAGACTTAAAGGATCTCAACCCTAATTACATGAGCAAGATTATACTTAAAACTGCCAAGTGATACCTGAGCTATTGTGATTCCACCACTGCACGGCCTTTGAACTTTGGCCGTGTGATGTTTCCTTCACGCTACCTGTATACAGCACTAAAGGAAGACATGAGCCTGCAGCCCATTTCTCTGCAAATGCTGGTTATTCTGGTCCTGAAAGACACTGAAGTGGTGTTCTGAATGGCTATTTCTGCAATTTTGCTAACTTTAGTGCACACAAATGTGACAGAAGAACAACTCGTCTTTGTTCGTGCAGGGGAAATGAGTGTACCTGTGCCCATGTGCCATGTCACACAATAGAGCTCATTTTTGCCTATATTAAATTCTGAGGCTCACATGGAATTTATTCAAGGAATACAGCATATATTCCATATTCATGTGGTTTAGTTATAGACAGTGTCTGATATTATACATTTTCTCAAAACTATTTCTGTCTTGAATACTTTCCACTCCTACTCTAAACAACAGATTTATACATCTTTGGCTTTTTAAAATAAATCAAAGCTGCTTCAACATATAAAAGCCCAAACAATTTTAAGTTAGAGACAAGTTTGCCAATTTTGAAGTGAGCAAGAAATCAGCATTCAGGAAAAAAAAAAATCAGTTTGTTCTCTTCAACTTTTCCCTCCCATGCCTTACACTGGAAAAAGAAAATAAAGGGTTACTATTTCCTCTTCAGCATACTGCAGTTCATTAATGTTCTTTACAGAAATTTATCAACAGGAATTTTTCTTTTTTGAAGTGGTAATAGTTTTGTTCTCTGTGTAAGGTGGTCATTGTGCAATCTGATATTTTTATAGTTCTGGTTTTAGAAAACAAGTATTATTTTATGTACTTAGGCAAAATTGAGGTATACCTACTTGATCATGTTAAAATGTCGAAATATTATGCATTTAGAAAAGTCAGATTTACTTGACTTATATTGGATTGGGATTTTTTTCTTTTCACATATTTCATGTAAGTATCAAAACTAATAAACATTAAGGCTGATGACTTGTTCTCTGCCATTGTAAAGTCTACCACTCTAATCTCAAAAGCACTATTAAAATGGACAAAGGACAGACTTAAAGGATTTCCTGTGTCTCCCATAGGCACATTATGGTTTCATTTTGCCTTAAACAGAAATAATATACAAACTACACATAATAGTGCTTTTAGTAAGATAAAATTTTATGTGATCTTCTAATATTATTTATCAGATGTGAAAAGTTAAGACATACCATATGATGTGTGTAATTAAATCATAACCAAATAGCTAGGATTAGTTGCAGAAATTAATGTGTATGTAAAAAGCTTCAAAGAGATCACATTGCTCCTTCATCACTTCAGTGCTTTTGCTAGCGATGACAGTAAATTTTTAGTTTTCCTGTCTTATTCATTTAAACAATCTTGGAGAAGAGATGGATTAGAAAATATTTACACAGAATATTTCCATTCCCTATGTAAAATTTTCTTTCATTAAAAATAAACTTTCTGTATTTGGTTTATAGTTTAAAAAAGCAAGAGACTACAATTCATTGAAAGAATGAAGAGCCTCCAGTTTTCAGATATGTGGTTCATTCATAGCACCTAGTATAAAAAACAACCAAAAAGCTCTTTTCAGATTTCTAGCAATCCAACAAATGCGTTGTTTTTTTAAGCTTAAAAATACTACTTACTGAGTATGTGTACATGACAGAAATCAAGCAAATTTATGCGAAAGCAACGTGGTCAGGATACCAGTTCTTTTCAGAGAGAGTATTCATTTGTAAAAGTTGGCTTTCTTCTTGGCAGTGTTGGAGAGGAATGTTGGATTTAATTTAAAATGATTAATGAGATTTTGTCAGACTCTCTGCCTTTACCACCACTGCAGTTTGTCAGCACAACAACCTGGGAAACCCGGACGCCACTCTGTCGCCCAAAACGGCTTTCCAGGAAAAAATAAACCTGCGTAACTAATGCCAGGTACATGTCAATGGTATTGTCTTTCAGCTGTTGACAGTTTAACTCCAAGTTGGGACATTTACACATTCTGAGGAAGTGAACCTCATTCATTATTCCAATAGTGTGTTTTTGACAGTGGATACCAGTATATATGTAAGTTTTCAGAGCAGGCAAAGCCTTTACTATTAACCTTAGGAAAAATTCTATAATATATGCAGCTGATAAATTCTTTAAAATGAAAAAAAAAAGAAAAGAAAGATATAAAAGCTTGTTTAGGTAAGTTTTTCTGGAGAAAGACCATCTATGCAACCTGTCTCATTTTTGGCTGTATTCCATTAGGAAGATCTCGTCCTCCGAGCCCTACACACACAAATAGGCTGCTGAGTGGCAAGGAGCTCTTGGCTGGACTCGAGGCAGAGGCATCTGTGTGCACACGTATGCCAACAGCTCAAACCTAACGAGTCTGTGATACTTTTCATATGGAACCATAAGAAAATGAGCAATTCTTTTGAAATGTAAGGTAGATATTGAAAGTGATTTACAATTTGTCTTTTTTTTGCTTTCCTTGTAGAAGTTTATTCTGTTGGGCTACAGCTTGAGCATTGTGTTCTCCTTACACGTAAAGTACACAAAAACTGGAAAAAATACTTCCATTTCAAAAGCAGCCTGTGCTGCACAAGCCTTTCTGCAGCCACATAACTCTGTATCAACAAACTGACCTTTCGTTCACTCTTCTGGACCCCTTTATACATCAGTTCTATCCACTAACTCAGAGGCCAAAAATCCTGACAGGCTTCACAGAGATGTAGATGGTAAAAAACACTTAGTACTGCTCTACTACACCAGGCAGAACATCCTCCTTATGGGCACAATGCCACAGGTATTATTTGCATGACTTCTGTCTTAGCTATTTCTTACATGTTAAAAGAGCTGTCGTTTCCCTGTCTTCACATCCAGAATTCAAACTTATTGTCATAATTACATGTAGCGCAATTGAATTGAAATCTATTTTTATAACTGGATAACTTCTTAAGCTTACTTGCCTCCTGCGTGACAAAACAAGCAAGGAAATCACAGAACTGCTTTAGAAGTGCATCTCAGTTTGCTTTTTAATGCACTGCATTTTTTCACGTTAAATGTAACTTCTTATTTCTGTATTCCACTCAGGAATTTCTATCAATATTTGTTACTGTTCCGTGCTGTCTAAAGCCTGATGGTACCATTTCTGATTTGTACTAGCAAAAGCTAGTTTTGTTGTTTAATTGTTTGTTTTTTCCCTGGCATAGCAGCAACATTTACAGTAGATAAATAACATTCATCTATTGCAGTAAAAATATTATTTAAAATGCCTGAATCTTTTTTCCCTGATATATAAGATTTAGATATGTAATAAAATACAGTAGTCACGTGATTAGTAATCAGCTTTTGATTTTTTTTTATTTTTTCAGCTTTATAAAAATAAATAATATTTCCTTTTCCTAGTATTAAGTGTTCACAATGTACATTGTGCTACATAACATACACTGAAAATCACTGCAGTTAAAGGCCTGATTTGAAGATTTAAATGGTACATAAACATTGTACTGACTTCCTCTATAAAGTAGATTTTATTTAAAATCATAAAGACCCTGAAATGTATGAGAAGTCTTTTAAATGAATAATATCTAGTAATGCTAAGTTAAATTGTTAAACGTAAATCAATAGTTATGGTCTGGTTCTAAAACACAAATTAGTAAATGGGGAGGAGAACCAAGGTAAGACAGTTTCTTTGATAAGACTTTTCATTAAAGGTTTCATTAAAACTAAAATTTTATTACTTTTAACGCAGATTGAAACAGAAGTTTTGAAGAGGTGAGATTAGTGGTTTCTGTAAGGGGATACCTGGTCCCAGCTGTATTCATACCTCATCCTCCCTCTTTCCTGCGGTACCACAACAACCTTCCTGCCCTGTCACACAGGTCGCTCCTCTCCACAGTGATGCTGAGCAGAGTCTTCCTTTGCAGCCTACTCTTCTGTTCCCCCCAAATTAGTAAATGGACTGCGTGTAATCTATTATTTTTAAAATATAAAGCGTTCTCTGTAATTTCTTAACACCGGTTAAATAACAGAAACAAAACAAATGAGCAGTTAAGATGTACTCTCAGTGAGCGGCAATATTTTTTAGGTGCAGACAGTTGTTCTACAAACAAGTTGTTATACAAAAGAAATAGATAAGGAAGCCCATGTTGCCAGTCATACAGCTTTATGTCAATAACTTCAACCTCCTGATTATTCCAAAATCGTCCTCAAATTAATTCTACTAATACTAATTAACAATCTTTAGTCTATTTTAGAAGTTATTCACTACGTACTTGAACTAAGCAGAATTTTACATAGGATATGAGATAAGACTTGGAGAGGCTTATCTGCATTATCCTTACAGCACACCTAACAAGATACACCCTAGAGAAATTCTGACCCCATGACTGTCAAAAGCAAATCAGTTACTCATGGGAGTTGAGGCAGGATGTCATTATGGTTTGAAAGAAATACACAAGCTTAGAAGTATCTTTAATGCCTCACCTTCTGACAAACCCATGGTCTCAGCACACTGTTTAAGCTGATAAATGTCACTGTGTTATCAATTCTGACATAGCAGCATTCTCAAATCTTTTTGGATAACCTATTCACAATACAGAAGATAAACAAAAGCAGTTTGTCTCTCTGGAGGCTTTATGCTTACTACAAGTTGTGCAAGTAATACTGTTACTTACTGTTACTACTTGTAAGTAGTGCTTTAGTCAAAAAGCATTTAACCTTGCTTATATCATTCTTAACAATCATTTATCTTGGAAAAACAGAATCTTTGAAGGTTAAAAAAAAAAAAAAAAAGAAAAAAAAAGAATGGGCTTTCACAGTTTTTCCATACCATTAAGATACCATTCCTGTGGTTGCCATAAATTTTTGTGAATAAAGATTGAATTTCATGTGAGCCCAAACTGATCCACTGATATCTGAGAGCAGAAGAGTCACCTTACGATTACCACCCCAGAAGAACAGAACATGAAATTGGTGTTACAGTGCTTACAAAAATATCACATCAAAGTTATTAAATATTTACAGAATTTTTACCTACTCTTTTAATTATTGTTCTTTATTTCATGTACTATTTTAACTGGAAATTGTCAATCAATACTTTTATCCCTCATTATGTCAGTCTTATCTACCACAGATCAAGACAAGTTTCTGTGAAAGGACTCCATAATACATTGCTATGGAAAATAATACATCAGGTTCACAAATACAAAGCTTTGACTGATGAAGCTGACAATTACATTATGATAACTGTAAATTGTTGCATAAAAATGAAAATGGCCTTTTAACAAGCAAGTGATCCAATCAATTTTAAACACAAGTCTTTACAGGGGGTGTCTTAGATGTAAACAGATGAATAACCTAACCATTCTTCTGCTGATGATACACATCTTTAAGCATGTGCTTTTAAGTTTCTGAGAAGCCAATGAAATCAACTTTCCATACTACCTGTGTCTGTAAGACTCAACGAGCTTGGAAGGGCAGCACCAAAAACCACTCTCCTAGCATGAGCAGTATTTGGTTCAGGCCCCTTACATAATTTGTTTTAACAGATGATAACCATGGAGTGAAAATGAGTTTAATACCAAGTTTATTCTTGCTAGACAAACTTGCACAACACATGCTGTAATTGCAAGAAAAGGAAAATATGCTTGACAATGGCTCCATAGAGGCAAAGCAGTCACAAGGTCTTTCCTGAGCAAACCCAAAACTCTGCTCCTCAATTTTACAAGCTTGTTCAGCAGGTTTCACTAGGTGGGAAAAGCTCCCCTTGATACTCTCTGCCATAGCACAGCCTCTGCTCTCTGAGCATCATTCCCCCACCAGGCCAAAGCAGCCCAGGCCTTTTCTTGATGTTCACAATCCAGAAGAAGTGGCCACAGTTTCAGATCACGACAATATGAGAACAACAACCCACCATTTCTGCAGCACCTGCCACTTCTCTGTTTCAGTGAAACTCCTAATTTACACCAGCCCAGAATGTGCCTACTCTTTTAAGTACTGAAACTTGATTTTCTCCTACCTTGGTATGTAACTCTCTGCAATAGTGGGATGCTTTGGATCTGTTGTACTCTTCATACAGTGGATTCCTTGTTCACATATGTCCTTCTGCAAGCAAAAGACTTTGTGTCAGAAAGAGAGGGCACAAACTCCAGGCTGTGTAGAGCTCTTATTGCTGAAAGATCATTAAAAAAAAAAAAAAAAAACATACAGTGTGTTTGCAAGGACCTATCCCTGGATACAAATATGTTTCAAATTAAAGTAAGACTAGACATGTCTGCAACATAAAGAATACTTTGCTGACTAGAGAATCTGGTAGACCTATATATTTTCCAGATATGTTTATTGCATTGTATTTTAAAATGGCCAGGTTTCACGTTTTTCAACCACATATTCTCAAAATTGTGTCCCTGACTGTAAGTATAATAGGATTTTAAGTCTTCAACTTGCTTAGACACTTTATTTTCTTCCTCTTTTCTAACATTTCCCTTGCTAGTATTAAAACATACAACATATCATAACTTCCTAACAATACCTCCTACTTTTTCATTGCGATTTCCTGACTTTGTCGGGATCTTTCTAGACACAGTTTCTTTTAGAAAGGCTTATAGAAAGGAAAAAAAAAAAGTGTAAATACCACAAAGTTGACAGGGTTTATGTGGATATATTTATGCCTTGTGTATATCCTAGACTCCTGGTCTGCTTGCTTGCCAGTATGATTGATTGACTGCATCCCGAAAGATGTTTATAAAAACCGGCAGGTCCTGTATTTGTACAGATTTCCAAACACCCGAACAAAAGCAAGCACATGGTGATCTTGCTGTTGGCTCTATTCCTGCAGCCTCAGATGGGAGCATTATTACGCCAGTGGTTATAACTAATACCGCTGATGAGCTGACCTTCTTCCTCCTCCTCCTTCTCCTCCCTGGGTTTCAGCGGAGCCCCTGCAGCTGGAGGGATTTGCGTGGCCGCGGATCACTGCAAAGTGAAGCGGCCCATGGGGATTACGAGGGCGACCCAAGAAAATTAATCAGTTTGTCCTTGCTCAGGCTCCAGGGAGACGGGGGATGGCGGAAGGGAGCCGGGGTGCGATGAGCGGGGTCTTGTTTTTTCCTCACCTGTTTCAGGAGGGTCCCTTGTCACCACAGGGTGACAACTGAGTCACTTTACAGCTGCATCACTGGAGCAAAAATAAAATAATGAATTAAAGATCCCTGCAGATTAGGGAGCCTTATTCCAATGCTTTATGTAGTTTAAAGCCCCCATCCCCAGCTGAACCCCACCCCACCGGGCTCCACCTGCCAGGGCACAGGGATATCCCCCTTCCCTAACCCTCCCCCTCCCGGGGGTCTTGTCCATGTGGATCCCATTATCATCATTTGCTCCTGGTATAAAGGGGATTAAAGCGATTAGAATGAGAATAATAAAATGATCTTTCATTTACCCCTTCGGGCTGGTTGCAAGCGGAAAGGGAGAAGGAACTCTACCTAGTGTAACCGAGATAGGATTTGTGATTTCTTTTCGAAGGATTTTTAAAGCAGAAAAGAAAAAAGGGGGGGGGGGGAGAATACTTGTGAGTGTCAACTGTTTTCCAAACACTAGATTAATCCTGGTCAGACCTTTGTCATAACATGACTCTACCATTTTCAAATGTTTTCCAACCTGTAATCGTTTGTTAAATCACAGTGTTGAATCATGAAAGCAAAATAAAAACCAAAAATGCTCAAATGCTCTGGGTTGTTGTTTTGGAGTTGAGAAGGCAGAGAAAATGTTTTGGGAATCTGAGTTTTTTCTTGCAACAAACAGAATCCCTATAATTCATCATTTAAAATAAAACTGTAGTCCTGACGAAAGGATTTAGACATTTAAAAATAACAAATGGATTTCAATCTGATGAGGGAATAACCGTTTCCTCAGCCTCTTTTCTTTTGCAAGTAAAGTGCTCTGAACAAGTGATAAAACTGCTTATATATATACGCAGACACTCATGCTATAGCTATGTGTTCATTTATGTATCTTTATGAATCTATACTTCAACCCTTACAGTTTTCTTCTGCATGGATAAAATTTAAGAGTTTAGAACCATGTCCAAGAAAAGCTAAAATTCAAAGGATAATTAGTCATTAGTCACAAGCACCCTTGCCTTTGTTTTTTGTTGTTGTTTGGTTGGTTTGTTTTTGTGTTTGGGGTTTTTTTTTTGTTGTTGGTGGTTGGGTTGTTTTGGTTTTGTTTTGTTTTCAAGTAACGTCAGCATTAAAGAGAGTATTAATGTGTAGGGGCCCACCTGAGGAAATACGCTTGGCAAATTTTCACCGAGATCGGAAGGGAGCTTCCCGAAGTGGAAGCGGCGCTTATTGACGCCCCATCTGATTTTCTCAGAAGTGACACCCCCCCACCCCACCCCACCCCATCCCCCCCCCCACCCCAACCCCCCCCCCGCCCGGAATCCCAGCCCTGCGCCTGGGGCGGGCCGGGAGGTGGTAAGCAGGCAGGGCTACTGCTCCACTAAACCTTCTCTCTGCCTTTACCCGGAGGCGCCAAGTCACTGCAACCAGTCTATTAATTTTAAATGGACAGAGATGGCGACATAACCCACCCTTCACAACCAACTAATACCGAACTAAGTTCAATTTTTAAAACCCCCAAAAGATCCGGTGCTGATGGAGGAGGAAGATGGGCCGGGGACGTTCAGAAAATGCGAAATGCACAGCCTTTGCTACCTGAAGGCACAGCACCGGAGCGGGTAATTCCTTCCACTAATTAATTACTTCATTTGACAACGAACAGATCAAAAAGAAAATCTTGTAGGAAGAGCTTCGGGATCTGCAGAGGAGAATAACATTTCTGTGCTCCCCGTATACGCGAAAATCCTAACAAAAATAACGTGGATGCTCTACTTTCAGCGGTTCAGAGTGCACACTTCTGCCCACAGGCACTCTTCGGTTTGGTTTAGTTTAAAAGGTTCCTCTAAAGCTGAAAAATTGCCCTGCAGGGTGTTGTTATTTTTAAAATAGTAGATCTTTCAGGGTGAAATTTAAGTATAGAAGCTTCTTTGATTCGAGGAGGAAAAAAAATCCCGTTTGTTGTCAGAAGTTAATTTTCAGCTACTAGAGAAGTTAGTGACTTTAAATATTTTTCTTTCCTGTATAAAAGTTATTGGCCTGATTTCATAGTTACTGAAAAGTTTATCCGGCAAATCGAAGCCTAAATCGCAGCATTCATTTGGCGGTAACTTGTTTCGTAAATGCTTGTTATTACCGCGCAGTCCCCTTTGCCCGGTGGGTCTCTTCCACAAGCCCGGCAGTGTAATTTCTACCCACTGGAGTGGTCATTAATGCCAAACCTGCGGGTGCGAGTACCTTCTCAATTACCAATAAAACCTTTACTGCGGCTCGACCGAAAGTGCCTTTGAGAGCACGCGTTTACGCGTGCGGTGCCTGAGCACTGTTTCGTCTAATGCCTCTTTTCCTGATCTTATTACCGGCCGCTCCTGTTTTACTGTTTATGGACGATAAAAGCTCCCGCATGCCCCTCTGGGGGCCGCGGGACGCCCCGCCGCGCCGCCCGGGGCCGGGCTCTCCTCCGAGCAGGGCGAGGAGCAGGTTGCCGTTCCACACAATTTTTATTTTCTCCCTTTTTAATGCAAAATAGACAGACCTTCGGCTTTACTCCCACTTCCCCTAGTCCCTCCATATGAAGGAAGAAACGCGAATAGCTCTCTCCTTCTCTCCGCGGCCGCAGGGCTGGAGGTGAAGCTGCGCGGAAAGAGGGAGGGAGGCGGAGGGGCCGCCAGGGAGAGGAGGCAGCATCGGCCGGACGAAGCACTTCACATCTCCCCTGGTTTCACCTTCGACGCGGAGCCAGCGGTGTCCGTCTCCCAGCGTGGGACAGACGGCTGCCGGGGGACAGGGAAGCGGGGGTCCCCGGCGTGCCAGAGCCGCCTCGTCCCCGCTTTTCAGGAAACGCCGAAAGAGGGGGAAAAAGAGAAGAAAAAAGCCAACTCCCGCCCCTCCTAAAAAAAAAAAAAAAAAAACAAAAAACAAACTAAACAAAAACAACCACTCTAAACAAAAACCCCATACCACCACCGCCAAAACTCCCCTGTAGTAATCAAATCGATTTACCTGTTGCGGCCGGAAGGGATGCCGTTGCTCCCCGCTCTCCTCAGAGATCCCGTCTCCTCCGGTGGCCGTTCCCTCTGTCACCTAGAATGACACACAATGGCGTGTAACAGGCGGCAGCTCACTCCACGCACACGTTCTCCTACGGCTTGGTCTCGCAGCCGTGCCCGGGGCCGACCCCCACCCTCTGCTATATACGGGGCTTCGGGAAAGCCCCCGAGGATCCGCCAGTGCCAAGCATTGTCCCCACCACTCCAGGTCACCCCATCCTGCCCCAGCTCCTTAAACACGGGGAAATCCTCCTCTTCCAGCAATATCCTGGTGGTTTGGGTGGGGTTTTTTGGTGTTTGCTCTTTTTTTTTTTTTTTTTCCGGGGGGGTGGTGTATGTGTGTGCTGAGGCTGGTCTCGGCCTCGACGTGTTGGGACGCAGCCGCTCACCCAGTTGGGGCTCCTCGGGTATCCCCCAGAGCGCTGGGAAGCCCCAGCCCTGCCAAGGGTCAGGAGCTTGGCCAGAGCCCCCATCTGCCCCGACAGCTCGTTAAAACTCGCTCCGCCACCCGCACGCCGCGGCCAGAGCGAGCGGCGGGGAGCCGCCTGCTTGTTTTAGGAGTCAGGCTGGACGGACTTCTCCCTGGCGCAGACATTTGATTTAAAACTGCCTCCGGAGAAATACAAATAAATAACTTCTTCAGGAGGAGGAAAAAAAAAAAAAATCCCAAAGCCAACCTCAAAGCTGACAGGAGCTACAAACACTAAATACGTGTAGGGACGGTGGAAAGAGCAAAAGTAAATAAATCTCGGTTACCTAATTGAAAGGCAGAAGCGAGCCCGTTGTGTACACAGCGCTTCAGGGAGAGGAAAACCAGAGCACGAGGGGCGCGGCAGAGCCCTCAGGGGCTCCCTTTGCCCGCGCCGTCGGCGGGAGATTTACCTTCACCTTTAGCTCCAGCCCAGGCGCTCCCCACCCGAAGAAGAAAAAAAAGCGGGGGGTTAGAAGAGTATTAGGAGAAGTCCAGTAACAAGGGAGCAAAGATGAGAGGCAAAGGAAGTTTCACCAGCTGCGGGGAATGGGCAGCTGGGGATTATTTATTTGGAGGGGACGTGGTGGCTGTAGGGAAAGGTGAGAGTGGGTTGTTCCCAAAACATGAGAGAGAAATGTGCAAATAAAAGCTGGTGAAGGTTAATATAACTTTATACTACTTTATATAACTTCAAAAAAATTTTTTTTTTTTTTAATCTGCAAATAGCCTGTGCTTCTTGAGGAGTGCAGTGAAACTAAAAAAAGATTGCAGCTCTCTAGTTGGGTAAACAGACCAATGAGATCTGCTTTGATAGGCTTTTTTGGTTTTGTTTTTAAACTAATTGTATTTGTACTCACATTTCTCTGCATAGAAGCCAAAGGATAAAATGGGGTCCCTGATATCAGTTCTGTCTTAATTATTTGGGGCAAAATCCAAAGCCTTCTAATTCTGACATAGTGATAAAGGACTGTAAATGAATGTCAAGAGAAGGCTATTTGATGTCTCTCACATATATCCACCAGTTTTTCTCCCTGCATTTATAGTCATATCAAATAATTCCCCAAATGCAGAGGATGATGCACATAACCAAACCCTTTCACTGGAACTATGAAGTTATTCACACTACACTCATTTGAAGAATTAGTGTCTTGCTTTCCAGTTTGAGAGGGTACATAATACCAAAGGACGTCCTGGACGCACGCTTTCAGACTGTATATCTTATTCCTTCCTCTAATCACAGAATCCTTTCTACATGCACAATAATTAATAACAACTGCAATTATAACTACAACTTAATGTCATACAGAATTCTCCACTCCAGATATTCTATCACGTTTACATGAAAATATACTGATAATTTGCAGTTTTCAGGTTTCAGTGTTACTACCATATACAGGGCAACTCTAAAACATTTCTTTTCTTAAATGTGACCTCCAAGTAAAGTACCCCCTGCCAGAGCATCGAGGAGAACATTTCCTCAACAGTCTCAAACTAGTTTGCAACAATTCAGTCTCTTCACAAGTCAGTCTCTCTCTGGACAATTATTCTAGCATCATTTCCGTTAAAACCAGCAGGCTGGTGACTCCAAAGACAGCACAACCAGTTCCATCCAGCTGTCTCAATTAACAAAAAAAACCCTGTCTGTTAACAGACCTGTCCTAAAAATGAATTAATGTGCACATATACATATTTCTAACAAATACCAGTATGTTGTCTGGTAACTCTCCTGTATATCGTAGATGCAGTCAGAAGTGTCTTTACAACTGGTGTATAATATTCTTGATATGCATGTGCGCAACTGGTTTTACCGGGAATGGAGAGGTTGAAAAGGGCCTGTTTAGTGTCATCAGCACTCTCTAGTGTCATGCATACTCTCCTAATCAAATGGTGTAACTACAGAAGAGCAATGTCATCTCACCTTACTGTAGGCCATTGCAATGGTGACTGCAGAAAGTCGTAAGAAATAGTTATCACCCTCATCTACTATCGTAATTTCCTATCATCTCATTTTCCAACTACCAGGAATAGTGTTTCAAAAACTCAGTTTTCATGTAGAAATACAAAGCTGATCAGAAAAAGAAAGTAAAGCTCATTTATTTTCAAAAAAGATGTAAACATTTGTGAGGTGTGGAAGTGAAAATATTCAAGGTGATTGCTTCAAAATAATAATAAAAAAATCTTACTCAAATTCTCACTTTTAAAATGAAAGTTTACACTTCTTTTACAAGTTCACTTCTACGGGTTACTTGTGGAAATATTATTGGATTATTTGCTGCACAGCCAACTGTAGACTTTTAAAAAGGCAATTTTGCTCCAAGAGATCCCATTGGTGAGTTTCAGCCCTCCTAAAGGAGAACAGCAGCAGTTGTTCAGTAGTCAGCAGCATTAATCAGGAGTCTATGTCCTGCAGTTTAAAGAAGGGAATGAGTAAGGTAAACAGCTGTAAATCCTTATGTCTTAGAGAGAAACCCTGCATTAGTCTATTGCATGAGAGGGTAAGAAAGAAAGCGAAGTCTTTTCTGGCTCTATTGTCAATATGGAAGGTTTCCACACTAGTCCTAGCACCAGGTGAGAGAATGGCTGAAGCACCAGCTGGTGTGGGGGAAGAATTGGCTCTTTAGGCAGCTGAAAATCAACAGTTTGCTCACAGGAGAGTTGTTGTGCTTCAGGAATAAGTCAAGAGCAAAATGACAAGTGTAGGCAATCATAGTGAAAGTCTGGCTATTCAAAATACTCGGGTTCCCTTCTTATTTTTCTGAGAGTCTGGGCAGATGGACCTTGAGTCCGCCCAAGTGGACTCAGGTGTTGGTTACTGGTTTGTGCAGTGCAATGGCCAACCTGAGCACAGGGCACAGAGGGTGGTTTCCCAAAGGCTCATGCAAGGACAGGAAAGTTTTCTACCACCTGTGACTTTTTACTGAGGCATTTCTCAGAGAAAACTGTTGCAGTGACCTGGGCTGCTTCCTCACCTTCTGGGACAGGACCACTGTGATTTCTCCTCTTGCATCTGCTCTACTGGAATATACAGAGAAAGAGGCATGGAAATTTTAGAATATGCATCAAGGCCATTTTCGTGGCTGGACACTCAATTATCAGATTCCTACATTCCTGCTTTTACAGACTTTGGAAATAAGTCTGAGGGTGTTGGCATGAGACGGATAGTGAGTTGTCACCAAAACGAGGGTAGAAGTAGCCAGGGCTGTAGAACCATTACAGTGATAGAGCAAGAAGAGCTGTGAGGGTGGCACAGAACGATATGAGCCGGTCTGTACAGTCTGCACAGATTTCCAGGAGCAGCACCTCCACCCGCCTGTGCCAACAACCCTGCCAAACAGCTTGTGAGCGCCGTGGTGGAAGCAGTACATCTTATTACTCAGGCAATGCTTATTAGTTTGTCTATCTTACAAGTTGTGGCTAGGCTGATTTTAGAAAGTCACCATGTGCCTGTCAAGAAAAGAAAGGAAAGGAGTAACACATACAAAATTTCAAAATGCTGTGCTGTGCTTTATTTATTTTCCTCCCTGAAGATCAGCTCAGTGTATACAAATTTATGAGTATGTCTTTGATGGTGAGATGACATTTGGACAAAACAGGGCACAGCTGAAATTGAGTAACTGTGTAAAGAACTGGGGGTTTCTTTTTGTGTTTGTTGTCTTTTTTTCTTCTTCTTCTTCTTTAAAAAAGCACCATGAGTACTGTCTTACTGCCAAAACCTAGATACTTCAAATTAATAAATACCATTAAAATGATTCTGTATTCTAAAAAGCCTCAGCTTTCAGCTTTATTTAACTTAAAAACAACTGTTATGAGATGCATACACAATTCCAAATAAGTGTCTGCCTTGCCTTGAGCTAGGTTTACTGTTCAGGACTCTATCCTGTTACAGAATTCAAAATAGCCGTGGCTTAAAGTATTCAAACATTTTAGCTAACCTGAAGCTGGCTATTCTTATTCCTGGGACAGCTTGACCATGGCATTTTACCCCAAGTACCAGAGGACCCTGGAGTGGAGGTGACAACGAGAAAGAACTACCAAAATTTTCTTTTCCTGCAGTGAAATAGCAGAGCGCACTGTACTATCAGAGATGCTCCAGAACACATACTGTAGATAAATTAGCATTTTTCTCATCTTCCTGAAGTCAGAAAACCTCTTGATTTGATACAATGCTAACTACCTAGATATTCAAGGGCTGGTTCCTAGGATGATTACACAAGGATTTACAAAACCTCTAAATTTTGTGTGACTAAAAGCCACAGCTATGGATTAAGTACAATAAAAGCTTTAGGATTTATGAGTCACAGTTCTGGACTCAGATAATTCATTCTGCTTTCAGTTTGTGTCTGTATCACTTAAATTCCATAACTGTGTATTTTTTTATTCTAAAGTTGCCTGTATACCTTGAATTTAACTCTGACCCTAATCACAACTAAACCCTGAGCACACCCGGGACTGAGAAAGTATAAAATTCTCTGCAAAAATTCCCTGAGGTTTCTTATCCAAAAGACATCTTCTGGCAATTGCTAGATCAAGTTCTTTATCAACTGCAATTGTATTTACTCTAAATAAAAAGAACAGCACATGGTTGTGTTACTGTTGCTCAGCCTAGTCAGATACCAAGGAAATGGAAAATAGAGAGTCAGTGCCTTTTAAAACTGTAAGGACTCAAATAACTTGTTTGTTTGTTTGTTTGATTGTTTTTTGTTTGTTTTTAAAGGACATACTGCAATTTAAGATTTGGAGAAGATATAAATAATAAATTTATTCAAGAATAAATTTAAGATTTGGAGAAGAATTCATGGAGTTACCTAGCCTCTCCGTGGAGTATTTTGGTTTATGAATCATAAAAAATGGAGCAATTTTGTCCATCCCTAAGCAAGGCAAGTGAAAATATGTGGGGTTAAAGGCACAGCCCTGCCCTCCAAATTTCCACTGGCCAGAGGGTTTTTTTTGATGATGCAGCTCCATCCTTGCTCTGGACCATGAGCGTAGGATCCTGCCGCACACCTTTTCTCTCTGCTCTGAGGGGCACCACCAAAATATCTCAGCCGAATGAAGATATAGGTGAATAGCTGCTCATTACCAGACATAATCTTGCTGAGTAAACCAGAGGAGGCAGCTATTATGTGCTGTAGCAGGCGAATTGAAAAAAAAATTGGAGCATTACAAAGCTGGGCTGTGTACAGCAGAGGAGGGTCGGGGCTCCCTGGGAGCAATGGGGAGCTGTGCGAAGGCTCAGGCAGCACCAACAGCAGCAGGAGAAACAATCGCAGCCCTACTTTTGGAAATACAAGGCAGAGTGCCAGATGGCAGACAACCAGGAGAGCTGAGGTCTAAACAAAAACCCTGAAAAAAAATAAAAGAAAAGAAGAAGAAGGAGAAGAAGAAGAAAAAGCCCAAATCATAAACAAGGAAATAGTATTTTGTGGCAACATAGATTTAATTGGGAGGTATTTCAAAACAACAAAAAAACTAGCTGTCTATGCTGTCTTCCTTTTCCAAGGAGCACATTTTCTCAAATACCTGCACCAAAAATACCACAAAGCATTACCTAGCTAATTCGTAAGTCAGAAAACCACTAAGAAAAAAACCAAGCTTTCTTCAAGGGGAGTTTGATGTGCTGTTTAGCCTGCTCTGTCATTTTTCTTGTCTCTCTTCATAATCCCTATGTAACCCAGAAATGGCCAGTAAAAAAGAGAGACCCTCTGCTTGTTTAATTACTTCCTGAAAATTTGACAACTACTACTTCAGTCTCATTGGATAATCTACTTTTAAATTGCTTAGTCTTTCAAAGACAGCATAATTATTTGAGTACACTTACTTCCCTAGCTATACATCATGCCTATCAAAATTAAATGCTTCCAACATACCATTGCAACGTTTTAACATTTCACTTCTGTAGTACATTTAACAGTAAATTGATCCTATACTTCCTTTTTAACAAATTTTCATACCTTTAGCAGTAGAACACAGCTAGAAGTCGGATCTTTCTTTCTCTGATTGGTGAATAAAGTTATTTAAAGAATGCTAAAGTGTTGCATAAAATGCAAAGCTTGGTGGCAAAGTTCATGATGCTTAAAAATTATTTTTTTTTTATCCTGCTTAAAAAAACCCTACTTCATTAATACAACTAACTTCTGAACAAAATATTTAAGTATACATAACTTTGTGAGTTTACAGTTTTGCTCTACATATAACCAGAATAATAAATGTGGTCTCGAAGGAATTAATATGATTTTCCTCTGAAATGTTGTGAATTTTTTTTTCAAAACAATGAAATTATTCACAAAAATGAAGAATAAAGTTTAGCATACTCATGTAGCAGACAATTCCACTGACATTTTAACTGATGAATACATCAGTTTTAGAAATATTACTTTTCTTTTATCCATATGGTTATTTCTGCTTCTATATCATCAGAAAACCAAAAATGCTTTTAACAAAACATATGGATTAATCATCAAAATATGCACTAAGCACGTATTCAGGGCACAGCCACTGCAAAGGGTGTGTGTATTTTTCAAAGCTGAAAGACTACCCCGCACAGCACTGAACTTTCTCCTGTAAAGACACGGGAAGATAAAAGCAGTCACGAACACAGACCTCTCTCCCAGATATTAACATATTAGCATTGCTTTTCAGCATTTCTTTCTCAGGGTATGCTGAATTTGAGGTTGTGATTTTATTATTATTTTTTTTTTCCCTTGCTGAGACATGTCAATAAGCCACATTTTCAAAAGACAGAGGTTTTATTTGCAGGAATGCATGCAGACTCTCACGGTTGATGCTGTTGGTATATGCACCACATGTGCGTGTGTGCATGCAAGCCAGAAGACTGACTGTCTACAACACGTGCAGGTCAATCCAACATGAGCAAAACCAAAAGCAAAGGAGGTAAAGAAACAGCACGTAAAAAAATAGGAAAAAGAAAGAGCCCCCCCCCTCCCTCCCCGGTTCTAAATCACCACAAAGACTGCAATATCCTGTTATCTATTGTAGTAACATCATATACAAAATAAAGAAACAAATGTTGCCCTTCTGTGAAAGGAGATAATAAAAGATTGATTCATTAAAAAGAAAAGGAAAAAAAACAAAGGAGATAAAAAGTATGTTGCTTTAAGCTATACTCAAGAAAAGCCCAGGCTGACATAACTTTTATGCAGCCAAAATTTCTTCATATTGGCTGTTCCTGCCATCTTATGGAACAAACAGTATAGACATGAGATGAAAGACAAGTAAAAACTACTGGAGGTCTGGTTGCCACAAACCTATTCCTAAATCACACTGTAGACCTAGTGGAAAAGAGCTTTGTATGCTGATCTTCACTTATTTTTTCCTACCACAGACCTAAGAAAGACAGAAATAAGAGACTAAAAAACAGCAGCTGAACATGTTTTTGGGAGTCAATAAGAAATGCATTTCACCCTAAAGAGAGAATACTACTCACCAAGAATTAGTGATTTAAAACATCTATATGCCTCTTTAATTCTGTTATTGTCACTACCTAATGGCAATTATACAGATATTAGGAAGGCGAAAGTGTCCAGTTATGATAATAAATGATGAGAAAACAGTGACACCACTTCAGACACTAGTATTTTTAAATTTAGTGGCAAAGAATTAAAACTAGTTGCCTACCTGTTTCTAAAATTCTGATTCCTAATTTCACTGATTTACCAAAACAAGTTTCATCCTCTCTCATACCCTAAACATGCTTACATATTCAGGAAACATTAAAAATGAAATTATGAAACTTTTGCAAAAATAGCATATAAAATAATAAGTAATATGCCTACACCTTCTCCTGCTACAGGATCAAGGCATAACAATGTGTGCAAAATGAAAACAAGAAAATATTTAGGCACAATTTACAGACCTCACAAAAATAAGCTTGAGTCCCGGAATATCTGCAAGCTCAGGACAATGTGACGTTAGCCAACTATGCATATATTAAGAAATTTTGCAGATTAAGGCTGCTGAAGGAAAGCATTAGAAGTATATGCCCACAGTTGGACTCTGAGGATCTTATGTAGCCCCCCAAATGAAGTTTGGCCAACAATACCCACTAATGCTTGTGGGAAGTGTCCTGCACTTCTGAAAACTGTGATACTCATCAAACTGCCTAAATAACGTGTTTGGTTAGGCAGAAGGCTTATTAAAAGGAAGGAGTAACACTCCATAACCTGACATCTGCATAGATGCTTGCAATGTACTTGGGCTGCTACCCTGCACAGTTGGTACTATTTTTCCCGTGGTAGCACAGTGACAGTTTTTGCCTCTACATAGTATTTAATGGTGTGCACAGCTTCTCTCAGTTTCTGAATTTTTTATTTTATCAGTGGCTTAGAGAGGGTGCACATGTAGATTAACCTAAATTGTTACGGAAAAAAAAAAACCAGCCACAAACAACCAACCAAAACAAACCAAACCAAACACAAACCCAAACAACCAGAAAAACATATGATA
Organism: Columba livia; assembly: GCF_036013475.1. Taxonomy (NCBI): domain Eukaryota; kingdom Metazoa; phylum Chordata; class Aves; order Columbiformes; family Columbidae; genus Columba; species Columba livia. The sequence goes on from NC_088605.1 coordinate 38,553,215, forward strand.
GTTTATTTTAATTTAGTTCATTTTTATTATAGTCAGTTGATTTTGCTTAATCATAATCAGATTTGGAAAAAACAGACATCTCAATTTTCTGTAAAGAATGAAATCTAAGTGCTTTTGTTCAGAAGGGTAGTCCATAAGTTTTTACTGAGTATTCCATGCTTGCTTAATATTTAAGGTCAGAATAGTCACAATAGAATTAAATCACTGATCTGTACTGAGTCATGCTCATGCAGTGATTTATAAAAATGGATTAGATCTTAAAAATCAATCATTCTAAATGAAAGAATTCCAGGTGACATCCCACCTGGAATTAATATCTAATTAAGTACAACAATCCTAAAAGGGAAAAAAAAAACTTTTCCAGCAATCTCTGCATGTGTATCTGGTATTTCCAACTTTTATTAAATTATATAGATACAGTTATATAGTAGCTGCCAGTCAAGTTCTATACTTTTCTGTCAGTCCCAGTTATCAAATTAATGTTACTCTGAGTTGCCATATAAAATAATAATTAACCACTAGTAAACATCTGATCCATCTTAAAAAGTTTGTACTAACATCAATTTTCAAAGAGAAGTTTGGCCCAGAAGTTCTCAAAAATACCTGAAAAAGAAGTTGTTCTGATAGTGAGTTACAATATTAATAAACAATTTTTTAAGAAATTACAAATCAGCATTTACTTTCTCTTTCCTAGTTTTGTATGCTCTTGATTTGTTTTTGAAGTATTAGAATGTTGTTTCCTATCCTCTCCTTAAACTGCTTTCCTCTAACAGGGCACTGCAGAGCTGCTACTCAACAGTGTTCCCAACATACCAACAGTTTTCTCAGTTTGAAATTTGTCCTTGTTACGTGTACACTCCTCAGGGGAAGGCCCAGGGGAAATCCTCATTTCAGTGAAATCTGTTTCTCAGTTGATCATGATGGAGCCAGCATTTTGTAAAGCAAGTACTCTGTAAGAGGTACAATGTTCCTGGAGAGGTAGAGTGCCATGAAACTAGAAACAACTCAGCTACTGTAGTCAGACAAGTATTTCCTTATTCTTAGAAAAATAAAATAAAATAACTTTATAAGTAAATATATTTCTAATAAAGGGTGATTTTTGTGACAACCTGCAATAAAAAAAAAAAAAACCCTTGGGCCAGAGATTCCTCTTCGTCTTCTTTTTACTTATTTATTTTTGACTTTGAAGAAGGGTAAAAATTATTTCTTTAAACAACTGAGTGCAGATTAAAATTAACACTGTACATTTCAATTATTATCAAGTCATCAGGGAATCAAAAGAGTTGGTATCTTTTTAATTAAAATATTTTTATCAGATAACCTAAGCCTCTAAAGCCATATATTTGATTTTAATTAAAAAAAAATTCTGGTTGTGATCAATGTTCAGAATTAATATACCAAATAAAATATGGGAAGAAAGGAGGTAAGGGGAGGTTATATAGTGTTACCTGATAAAAGGAGACAGTAATATTTAAAATGAGGTAAGTGTTACACCGATTTATGATGTATTTTATCTTCTAGAGAAACCCTAGTTTATCGTAGTGTCGTTCAGTTTGAAACGTCAGCTGTATATCTTTCTGCTTTTGAATGTAACTCTAGGTTGAAAGGAAAAGGTTTGCAGTGATGTGATGTATAAGCAGATCAAAAGCTTGGCATTTTTTCTGGGATAATTCACTTTTATATTGGAACATTTTTGTTGTCATAAATACATAAATATTATAAATATCTGATAAATATCTTGAAAGAATATTAATAACACTTAACATGCCTCTCATCTTCATGGTGCTGTACAAATATCTATTAATCAAAAAGGATGAAAATGTTCCTTTTGTTTTAGTCCCCACTCAAATTATCCTGTAAACATCCTCATCCCTAACCCACTAGCCCTGGGGTTTGTATTTTTTACTTCATTTTGAAAACAAAACAAAATATCTTCATTCATAGTGTGCTTTTCTTTGTATCCATAATATATTTGTATCAGTAGTCTTGCCAGTATAAAAGTGATTTAGTTTGTAAGAAAACAGAACTGCTTGTGCAGTGGCCTTATGAATATAGTACCCAAGTAGCACCATATTGATAATGGATTTATTCTCAGTGTACTCTCCCATAAATTGTAAATCAGACTCTGAATCTGTTGAGGATGTGTTTAAAAGCAGCATAATCCTCCTAGATATTCTTATTCTCAAAAAAAAAAAAAAAAAAAAAGAAAGAAAAAAAAGAAAGAAAAAATCCAGAATGAAAAGCTCCCAATACAAAAATATCAAGGAAAAGCAAATCCAACCCTAAATCATGCTTAATCTAACCACTCACAAGCAATCTACCAGCCAAAGGGCCAAACTACTTTGTGTGTTACAGCCGGCACACACAGTTTGGCAAGCAGAGGAGGCACTTGGCTTCAGCTGCTTGTTGTGCACAAGTTGAAAATGCTCTGGCTTCTAAGGACAGTATTGAATGTGGCTTTGTTTGTTTGTTTGTTTGTTTCAAGATTAAGATGGCACCAATCTGCAGATGAGCAAGATCTCTTTTATTTCAAGGTTGTTGTTCCTACCTTCTACTGATTTCCAAACACCAAAAAAGCAACAAAATGTCACTTCTCGGTGATAGGTCCCTAAATATGCTGTTTGTTCCCAGCTCCTAGGATTATACCAGTGCACCGTTTACCATTTGAAATCACATCAAAATAATGAATTGTTCATTGCTTGAAGGCATCAATCCATCCGATTTCTGTATGTGCCCCCATATATCTAAAGCAAAATATTTCTAAATTCGATTTCACAGATTTAGTAGTATAAACTCACTTCTGAGAAATTAAAGAAGGAAAAAACATCATGGTCTTAGTTTTTGTTCTCAGTGGGTTATTTTGCCCTAACCTAAGCCAGTCTCCCTGAGCATGATTGTTTATTTCCGTTTATAGCAATTTGTAGTGTAACGTACAGTTGTAGTCTAAGGATTACCGTTCCTTGACACAGTTGTCAGCACACTTTTTTAATAAAGTGCCAGCCTGAAGTCCCATGATCTTCCACTTTTCATCTTTGGAAAACAACTTTTGGTCTAGGTTACAGTAGATTTACCCATTATACCATTCATTTTTTACATCTCATAGCTTGTTCCCAGAGTAAATGGGATAATAGCTATTGTAATCTATAAACCATTAACATATTTGCCTCATGAGAATTCAGTGTCTGAGCTGCATACTTTAGTGTCAACATCTCGGATGTACAAGAAAAGAAATCATGACTAAACCAGAAGGACTAATTTTTATTAGTAGTACTTAAAAAAAAAAATCAACTTTTTCCAATTAAGGAAAAGAAGAAACTTGCATAAATCTTTCAGGGACCTCAGCTCACAATTTAAGCTCATTAGGGTGGATAAAGAATTAATGGCTGTTGAGCACTCATATGTGTTCTGGGGCTTTAAATGAGCATAATTCAGACATGTACGACAGCAGGATTTCATTTATGCACATGTGATCACTTGGCTTCTCATCACATCAACCTGTTGGATCCATTTGGCCCATTCCAATGCAGACAAATGCAAAAAGAGAGTTTCCTATTGACTTGGGGTGCTTTGGTTTTTGCCCACTGAAGTGATCAGCTCTGGAAGACATTTTCAGACCATGTCTTGGCCAGATTCCTAGACACATCAAGAGTTTGGAACAAATTTAGGAGTGACATTTGGGGCTTTAATTTTTGTCTGTTCATCTTCCATTGAATGGGTCTCAGATTATAATCTGAATCATTTGTGCACACACCCATGCAGATGTACATACATGGATGAACACAAAGACGTAGAGCATGAAGACTTATTTAGGAAATAAAATGTATGCTTTTCTGACTCCTTTACAAATTTCTGAAAAGGTAAAACCAAACAAAACAACTCTCCAAATATCCCAAACACAATAACAAACCACAACTTTCTTTCAGGTCTTCTCTGGACAAGAAAGATTCTTGAAATACCCAAACTAGAGCAGTGACCCAGTTTATTACTGAACAGTCAATGAAACAGAAACATGTAGGTATCCATTGATTCTTCCTTCAGTGGTTCCCTGTCAAAGAAGCATTTGTTTGTCTGTTGTTTGCTAAGTTTCCATCAAGCCAGGAAATACATAGAAGTTTGCAATGTGTGGTGTTGCATTGGCGACAAGTTGCAGTTTATTAAAATGAATAAGAAAAGAAAGTAATGATAAAATAAGTATTTCTACAGACCCCTAATTTTTATATCTTTACATTTCTTTTCCTTTATCAGAGAGAAACTTTTTGCTTTTCTGAAACACTGGACTACTCTGATTAAAACAAACAAAAATAAAAGAAACTCAGGGTCTCACTTTTCCCTTGTTCACTGTCTTAGCAAGCTGACTCTGGAGTTTTGGCTGCTGAGGTATATGGAGAGGAAGTTTGCAGACAAACCCCTCTTTTGCCAGTGGTTGTAGCTTGGAAGGCAAACATGAAGGCCAAATTGCTCCTTCGTAATTGGTCAGGGTCTCCAAATTATAAGGCACTCCAGCATGCACAGAAGGGTCAAAAGGCATTGTGGATCACCAGGGAATGGGAGAACTTATGCCTGCACAATTCTGAAAGAGTTTGGATCTCACTCTTTCGCATTTTGCCATAGCATGCTCTTTCTCTCATTGGTTTTTAGTATTCATTTATTCATACCATTCCTAAAACAAACAAAGCACAAACCCCAGACATTTAGCACTATGGTAGCTGTTGTCAGCTGCAACACTTTATCACCTGTGTTTTACAAAAGGTGAACATGGAGCACAGAGAGACTGCCATTTACCACAGTAAAATGAGCAAATAGGAGACCTAAAAATAAAACTTCTTCTCAAGACTACTATAACCAGCTGCTCTAGGTACATATCTATATTTTCCCAGTCACATACTGTGTCCTCAGAATCTGAAGGCAGAAAAGAGCCTTCTTCATTTAAATCCATGTCAGTTCCAAGAAAGAGAAACTTTGACTTGTTTGCTATGCTTCATTTGACATACTGCCTCCAGGGCAATGTTCAAAATGACCTTACACAACAGTTTACATTCATAATCCATCACTGTAGAGGAAAACCAAAACAACAGACTTTTTCCCACTTCATTCTGAAGGGCTGCTCTTGTTCTCTGTTGTGTCCTCAGAAAGAACCAGGGCTGAAGTCAAATTAGAACTACCAAAAAACACACAAAAAACCCTCAACCCTGACAATGTGCTTTAGTGAATTAGTTGCAAGAATCAAGTGGCTTAAAAATGAATAAAACAGCTTTGCTTCAAAGCTCAAAGATCTTTTTAATGCCTGGTTATCAGGTGAAAAAGCCCACTGAAATATCTCAAGTATTACATTTAGAACAGATTAAATATTCATACATGTACACATTATGCCCTTTTACATGTAAAAGTTAATTTTTTTCAGTGAAGACTGCATTTAATACAGATTTCTTTTCCCTTCCAACTTCTTTCTACACCTACTAATATAATATTCCAGGATCTTGCAAAATAATATTACTTACCAGAGCAGGAGAAATCACACCCTCTCATAACTTGGAGCTGGCAGTGAAAACCTCCCTCATTCTACTTCTCAGTTCAAAAATAAATAACAATAAAAAAAAAAAAATCCCAACCCATTCTTACCTCACAAAGTGAGTGAATGAACAAATACAACACAGCAGGTTTAGTGATAAGAAGTCAAAGAATTGATAAAAATAATGAATTCTGAAGTATTCTTACTACCGTCAGATCTAAAAGAGTTTTGCTAAACAGGTCCCCTTTTTTGGTAAGAGAAACAAGGATGGAAGCTTTACAATAGCCTTCAGTGCTTCTTGATAAATAGCAAAAAAAAAGCTCAGTGGAAATGTTCAACTTCTTTATGATTAAAAAACAAACCTTTAATGTAGTTTTTGTTTACTGTGTCATAAGTGCAGCGTTGGAAGTTGTTGCCAAAGAATCATTGGAACAGGCATCGCTAAAGCAGTGTCAGCCAGCCAGCCCTTTGAAAATGATTCAGTTCCTCTAGCCTTATGACTAAAATAATATCCAGTGGCTCCAGCTTGAAGCCTGGTTAATACATCTGTCCAGAACACATAATTACTCGGTCATAACATTCCCCCGGCCACCAGCCAACAAACCAATCAGCATTTCTTCCTAATTCACTAGAATTTTTGCTGTGTCAAACTGTTTGATCTCTAGGTAGTAAAAATGCAAAGAATGGAAGGATACTGCACTGGAAGGTTTTAATTTAATGGTTTTGCATAGAAATTAAATCTGAAAAGAAACATGTTTTTGTTGACATTGCTGAAGTTGAGATTTTCATTCTGTTTTGGGAATGATATTAAGATGCCTGTCTTGCAGCATTCTTCTTATCTCTTTACCAGCTAAGATTCTGCAATGTAATCTCACTTTCATTGATTGCTTTCACAAGGAAACTCATGTTTACGAGAAAGTGAAATGATACCAGCAAATTTAAAAGGCCGTTATGCAAATACCAAGGACTATGCTGTGTACACAGTGCATGGAAATGAAACTGACAGAGGTGAAACACAGTCTGGACTTACACAGATACTTCTATCTACAGCCCTCTAAGATTTATTTGTAAGGGTATATGTTTAATTTTCTGAAGCTAAATTTTGAAAACTCTGATCCAGATCCTGAGGCACTGGAATCAATAAAAGAGTTATATTGACTTCACTGGAACACAGGATCAAGGGAACTGTAGTGTTACATGGACTTCCCATATCACGTGCCAAAACCACAGCCAGGAAAGCACTTCATGCACATTTTCTCTATACAGATACAGTATTCCTAAAATTATGAAAGAAATTGCCAAGATTTCTATAAAGAACTTTGGCAACACCCTCAAATGTGCAACCTCAAAGAACACACATCATTTTCAAGATCATAGTATATTTATTGCTCAAGTGCTGTGGTTTTACACAGTATCTTTTTTAACAGTGTCTGTAGATCAAGAAACACCTTTAGATCATGGCTGATATTGGGAATTTAAAGGCACTACAGGAATACAAATAAAGAGCAATGCACCTCCCATGTCCACTCTGAATATTAGTCATTTGTTCTGGTGAACAGGAAACAAACAAACAATTTGCCTAATTGCCTTTGCAAGAGCTCTACCAGATATAGATACATTGGCTATGTTTAGACTTGTGCATGGGTGAGGACAGTAAGGTGCCCCTGTTCATCCTAAAAGGAAGACTGGAAGGAAAAGGATGTAGCTCTCATCTGCATTCTGTGCATCAGTTTTCTCTCCGTAGGAACAAAGGACACTGACAGAGGAGGAACTGGGAGGATCCCTCTTTCAAATGGAGTTAGGATGTGGTTGGAATTGACTTTTAGACAAACTCAGAAGCTTTCCTGATTTAGACTTTGCTGTTTATTCTTTATTAGAATCAAACCTCTCTGATTCAGAACCTAGTCTGTGCAAAACTGGGATTTAAGCAATCCAGAGTATTCCAAATTTTTGGCCAAGTAAGTACAGGGATCGTTAAATATTTCGAAGGTCTATAGATTTGTTCTATGAGTGTTTATAATAGTATCACACATTTCAATTTCAACAAAGATTCTGTGTGCTTATGTGTTAGAGAACCTATGACAGAACTTCAAAATGCTTCATTATAACCAAAAAGGATGTGAAGGAATGATGGGGGTTTTATCATGTATACCAGCTTCTGCTGAAAGCCCTCTTACTTTCCTAAATCTAAACAAACTTTTATAGTTAAAAGCAAATCTGAATCTTCACAACACTTTAAACAAAATGGGAAAGCATGGCATAACTTGTATCCCCCAGAGGATATTTAACAAATATTAAAGCTGATGGATTACATTTGAAAATAGCAGAATAATGTCACCTAAATTCATGCAACCTACCCACATCAGTTGCCTCTGTGCAAATGCACTTTTATCCAGCTTTAATTCTATGATCCTGCATTAGATTTTCAACAAGACTCCTGTCTTAATTGCTGAAATCATAATACTGCTTTTTTATGCCTTGGGCATTCATTGTATGTTTAAGTATTGCACAGAGGCACGTTATCCAAGCCCTGCTTGGAATACAAAGCTGTGAACTTCATGTTTTTATACCCATTTCCACCTTTCTCTCTCACATCCTGTTTAATGTGGTGCTTTGCAGATTTTTTTTTCATGCCACCTTTCTATTAAGACCTGTAAGATTATTGGTATTTTTATCCTCATAGAAAAACCAACAATTCAGATCAGGAGCAGTCATGAATTTTGAGAGACTGTGAAAAATCGGATTTTAAATACATAGATTCTGAAAATCAGCGCTGAACAATTTCAGCAGTACACATGAGTGCACATCTCTTTCCAGTGTCTATGACAAGGCAGGCACAGTTCCTACAGACAGTCACCTTAGCTACAACAGCCTCGTCCAATCTGGAGCACGGCCACACGGTAGTGCTGCCTGCCGTGCAGCACAGAACCAGCTCTCTGGCTTCAGTTCTCATCAACCTCCCCTCTCCCTGTTTCTTTTCTTTCAGAGTGCATCAAAAGAAAAGGGAAGAAGCATATCCTACTTAGCCACTCCCCCCCTTAAAAAAAAAAAAAAAAAAAAAAAGAAAAAAAAGAGACAAATTTTATCTTTAGGGAAACAAAGCCAAGTGCCCAGTCTCTGGACTTGGTCAAAGTAGCTCTGAGGATACTGTAATTAATTTGAAGAACCCTACATGATTTAGGGCAAAGGCACCTGAACATCAAGTTTCTTATTTGGAAATGTCTACCGGTTTCTGTGAAGGTATTTTCATGTCTGGGCTTTTAGTTTAAAAATGTGTCCCTCACAGTAATATAGTCACATGACATTTTATCTTTGGTATAAATTGCAGAAGGGCTGTATAGTTGTAGAGCTCAGCTTTACGAGACTGTACATGAGTAACAGTGGGCTTACCACTGTTGTCATGCTCCCTCTGGCTGCTTAACTTCACACATATGATGTTGGGCATTATATTCGGCAAGGGAACTGGTACACAAGACAGAATAAAAAAGAATTAAGTCTTGTTTACTGGCCCATACCTGAGTTACATGCAGTTACCTACGCCCCCCAAAACAGTTCAAATAAAAGTACAGGAGACATTTAAGCATTGGCCCTACCCATCAGCCAACTTCATTTCGTGCAAAAACTGGTGTATATTCAGAAAACCAAAGAAGTCTTTTCTTGGGGTAGGACAAATTAGCTTTTCCTGTTTTGCTATCCTGTAGACTTAGGATACTTTCTGACTGGAGCTCATTAACTCAGATCATCTGCAGTCCTTCAGTTTTAAAATAATACATAAAACTCCACTCAGATTCCTTGTTACAACAGAAAATTTTATTTTTATATAGTGTTTTAATAATTTAACTTACAAGGATGGGAATCATCTGGTCAGATTTAAATACTTGTTATGTGTTCACACATACATCCACAGCAAAAGTTGTTGTCTAAGTTACCTTTTATAGTTAATGACAGAAATGGTCATTGTAGGGCATGATTTCGAATTTGCATTTCTCTATTGACTACAAAAGTAAGTTACACTGTGGTCAGAAGGATCTCAAGTAAAATAACTGTTCTAGAGTGTCTGCGCTTACTTTCACCAGTTAATCAGCAATGGACATACTCATATTGAATCTGAAGGAAACACCAGCTTCTGAGCTTGTAACAGAAACAACAAAAATAGATTAATAAATACTTTGAAACAGATGAATTAAATCAATTTGCTGTTCAAACTGCATGTCTGGATTTTGTTACTAAGTCAGTCACTGTCTATGTTAATTTTCAGTTACTTTGCATAAAGAATTGTGTTTATATTTATAGCCAGCCAGAACTTCATAGCATGATGTGGACAACATGTTCGCTGGATTACTATACCAGATATTTAAGTACAACGCAACTCCTTTAAGCCACAGAGCAAGAACTCTTTCAAAAGCACACTTCTGGCCTGCAGCAAGAGCTGCATGTCTTTAAGTCTGTATTCTAGCAGGATCATGAGAACAGGTAGCCGCTGTATAAGCCACAACAGTATTTCCCAGTCAATTAATACGTAAACAGAAACAATCAACTGGTTACTGTCTTTAAATGCTGTCAAGCCTGTCCATAGAAAGACCACGGTGATAGCTGAAGAGGAACATTAAAACATGGGACACTTGAGCAGAGGTGTCCTTTAATTTAATTTAACTTTTAAATCAAAGAGCAGCCTGGAACCAAGCAAATAGGATTTTGATGAAGTTTTTTCTCAGGCTGGTTCTGCACAGAGGCACGTCTGAAGAAAGGCGGCTGTGCACACTTGGTTCAGAATAGGTTTTTTTGTTGGTGGTTTTGTTTGTTTATTTGTTTGTTTTCTGGTGGGTTTCTCTGTTTCTTCTTCTGCATCATGCATTAGATTCTGTTGAAAATTAAACACTTTTCTCACAATCTGGGAGGAATTTTTTTGTTTTCTTCCTTTTTGAAATAAACTTCATGTGACCCAATTTGAATTCTTAGGATCTGTATGAAGATAATATCATATGACCAGACACTACATGTTAAAAGCTAAAATAAACAGAAAGAATGATCTTTCCACCCCCACTTCCCACTGTTTTTTTACATTTGCAGAGGCTGAAGCATTACATGTTCATATGTTCTGATCCTTCTTCCTTTCTAGGGAGCCAGTACACTTGCTAACATTCTCCCTCCCCTGCTCTCCTTTCCCAAAGACCCATATTTCAAATCCAAAGAGCATATTCCCACAACCATTTTTCCACATGTCCTACCGACCCATATCTTTTCCAGTCCTTATTCTTTTTTGCTTTGCTAGCACTAGGAAAATATATACTTGGGAGTTCTCAATAAAATGTTATTAAAAAATATGTATGAATTGAAAAAAATCTTGAAAAGAGCTTTGTGTACTACTTCAGCATATCATTTAAAGAAGGGGAAAGGCTAACAAGTGGGCCTAATTTATTCCAAAATTAAGGTTAGTATAGAAATGAAAGCAAGCATTAAGTTACAGCCAATGGGTCTATATACTTAAGATTTTATGTAACACCTTAACGGTCCCTCTTCTAATCCTCATAGTTGTCCTGGCTACAATTATTTACATAGATAATGGCTAGATACTATTTTTTTCCTGAAATAATTCCTCTCTCAGTACCATAAAACTCTGATAAAGTCCACCTTGCCAAAACACCACCTAACCACAGGCATTGAGGTATCTGTGACCATCTCCACCAGCAGTGGGGAAGGGCACCCAGAATCCAAATTCTCCTCTGGAGATGCCTTTGTATTAGTTGTGAGGCTCAAAGGTAACATAACTGAGGTGAAGTTAAAGTAAGGTTATCTCAGCTGAGGTTACCTTAACTTAGGGACTTTGTTTCCATTCCTCCAGGGAGGTGGGCTGCAACCAGGCCAACATCTTGCAGAATGCTTTGTGAGGGCATGACAGCCACAGCAATCTCTTTGCTGCCACTCTTTCCAAAGGCAATATTTATCCTTCCACTCACAAATGAAAATGAAAGCTAGTGTGTGACAGAATGTACAGTATGATGCAAAGCACTTCATGTCATAGCAAAAACAGCTTACAGACAGCATGCCAGTGATGATATCATTCATAGACAACAGTTAATTCGGAAACTGGAAGGGAGAAGCTAATATCTGTAGTGTTATGTGATTTTGTAGTGAAAGGCCCTCGCACAAATGTACACATGCACAAGAATGAATTAAAAGTACTTAGTTTTGGGACTGAACACTAGAAAATGTACAGTTGGGATCAGCTTTGCATTGGGTAGTAGATGAGATAATTGGCTTTATTCTTTAACTTTTTATTGAACATATATTAGTATTTCCTGATTTTTGCAGACTTAAGCAGCAAGCCAGATACTAGAAGAGGGCCTTTTTTTTTCTGCCTGAATGTGCACCTTTTCCAAGCCATTTATGGCCTGCACTGGTAAAAAAGAGAATATTAAATTAATATTAAATACACCTTTGAATCCAGTCTACTAAATAATGAACAACTATGTATTCCGGATGAACTCTAAAGAGTGTCTCACAGTCATATATTCAGCCCTTCACCAAGACAATCCACTGGACTTCAGGAAGTGTTTATATATATACACATATATATATACACGTATTTATATATACATATATTGCACTCTGTGTATATAGATGCTGTATATATTACCACTTCCTTAAAATAACAAATAGAGTCATGAAAAAAATATAAATAATAAAGATGAAAGACATAACTGCTTAGTTTGGAAAGTAAACATAAATTAAGGTGGAGGAAATTCTCATTGTTTACTTAGGGCCTGATCCAAAGCTCTTTAAAGTCATTGGAAAGAACACCAACTGCAGGAGGATTTAAATTGTGACACTACAGTTGGACGCTTTGGAAAATTGTCTGGGAAAGCAGCACAAAAAAAGCCTGCTTGGAAGTGAGGAGGGAATGGGCTTCCTGGATTATTTTACACCATTTTAACCTGTGGGACAGTCTTGATCTTGGCTTACAGGGACACGTGTTGCTTAATCACAGCTGTGCAAGAATGAAGTGTGCTAAAATTTCATGGCACTTGATCAAGTGTAAGAAAGGGCTGGAGCAGGAGATAAAATAACTTGGGTAATGTTTACACGTAACTAGGGGAGGACACCTGAAAGCAGCTATATCTGTGTCCCCTGCTTGAGATAAAGGCACCATCTCAGCCCATTCTGCAGCTCAGGCCAGCGATCCCCATGCGGCAGGTCTGGGAGCACCGCTGGTTCACCACCCCCTTCTCCTGGCCCATGCTGCTGAAACTCGTGCAGAGCAAATAAATTAGCCTTTCAAATAAGAAAACCCCACTTATTCTCAGGATTTCCAGCATTCTACCCAGTATTGTCTAATATTTCCACTGAAACTAAACAGTGTATCCAACGTATGGGATGAACCTTTGAGATAGTAAGGTTTTTCTTCCCTGTACAATGAAATTTGTTTTTCTTTCTTTTTGCTCATGTGTTTGCCCTTTGTTGTTTCTGAAGTTAAGGAATCTCTCCACTAATGAGTCCATTCATTATTCTGACTGGATATTAAGTTAGAATTAAATTTAGCACAGCACAAGACTGAAGACCAAATATTATCTCTTGAGCATAGACACTATGCAGCACCTGTACAGAATCTTCCTATAGGCATTTTAATATATTGGAGGACATATAGCTTCCATTTGAGAATGAGGAGAGACAAAATATGAGTTGAAAGGGTGTAGCACCCTTGAACTTAAGTCTCCAAGAATGCACAAAATGATAGGATAAGTACAGCTCTTCATATACGTTTTCCTATTCCCTGTATATAATAGTGTGAAAGTCAGTACTGAGTATTCCTAACAAGTGTCCCTCCAAGCTTTCCTCTCATTCATTATTGTATTACTTGTTCCATGAGTATTGCAGGCCATAGTTTTGCTGCCTGCAAGCAAACTAAAACAACTTACAGCTTAGTGAGTCTTTGTATAGTGTGTAGCCTCTGTCTTATATTTCCATTAAACAGAAAGTATGATGAAAATAGCAGCAGAGAGACCATTGATTTAAAAAAGCCTGGTTTTGTGTGATTAACAAAGAATCTAATAATTAGATCATTAATAAAATTTAATTTCTTATATAAAATTATGATACTGAACTTTTCCTCCCCTGTTTCGAATGTAAGTCATCCAAGGAAAAAATAAAAGAAGGAATTTAGTGTTTGCTTGTAAAATCATTGGAAACAGAAACCTGAGCCAGCTGAAGTCTTACAGTAAAATAAATTCCTCACCACTACATTGCTACTGTTTAATTGTTTATTACTTTGAAAATGAAGTCCCAATAGTAATGTTAAAATCTCATTCTAGGCCAACCAAGGCACACAAGGTAGAGCTGGAAAAGATCCAGTTAGTTTACAGCATCACATTTTGCAGTGTCAAAGCAGCAAGTGTTTATTTTAGATACAAAGACATCATAATATCTTGTTTAAATTAAATGCTGAAAATATAAACAGACTGAGATTTTTTTTTTTTCATGTTTAGACTCATCATAGTGGAAACATGTTGCAATATATGGATAAAACTAAACAGATGCGGTGATATTGTTCTGGGAAACCTGACTCCTACCTTCAAGAGTCTGTGTCTGCCCTGGCAAGCCAGTTGAGAAGTTCAGCTGCTTAAACTTCAGTGACCAAATTTAAAGAAAAGCTTCCAAGAAAATAAGTCAACAATGCAAAGCAGGTGTGGGGGAACTTCAGCTTTCATGTAAAGAGTGATTTTCACAGGAAATATAGGCTGTTTGACTGCCAGTTCTATTTACAGCATCTTCAGATTTTGCTCCCCTCCATTTGTTCTAGAAGTACCCAGAGTAGAATTTGGATGTCCAAATCAGCTCCATGCGTTTTCAGAATTCTGTAAAGGAGTCTCCTAGGAGACAGCTGTGATATTTCTCTCAGCTCCCGATCTCATAAATCTAGTTGTAAACAGAGATCATGTCCACTGCTTCTGGTAACAATTTCTTCCCCAAAATGCTGATATTATCAGCTCCACCATTTTCACTACAGTGCATCAGGGCATGGTGGCTTGTACTCAATATGCAGAAAATAACCTATTCTTTGAACATTTATTTTGCTCCCAAGTTGAACAATGTGTTAAGGAGTTCTTCATCTAACATCTTGTTCTGCTGTGTATTTCATTCAACATACATTCTGCCAAACGTTCCTCAGTACCTTTCACTAAGCTGTGGCTTCAGTTATCCTCAAGTAGCTGCTCTTTCTCTCCTCCCTAGAACATAATACCAAAGTAAATGCACAATCACTCCACAGTGGTATTGCCTTTTTCCCTGAGCCATTATGACATGGGGAAGATGTTGGCTGGTGCATTCCTGGGAAGGGGCAGTGCCGTCCCTCGATGGTGACCAGGAGTCTGCATGAGAAGTTGGGCCAGAGCAACTCACCTGAACTCCAAGAGCAATGTACATAAAAGCAGCATGACCAAGACAGCAAAAAGCACTTCTCTGCCCTGCAGCAGTGATTACCATTTGCATCTCACACAATGCTATGTGGGTCTGTGGCTAGCAAAGTCTCTGTGTCTCTAACAAGTTATTACATATCCTTGTCAAAAGCAGTGGGTCTATGACTATTTTATGTCTTAAATTTACTCGTATACCCATTTTCTCTGCTTTTTTTAGCCTGTCTCCTAGCTTGCAGTCTGTGAAGGGAAAGAGAGTAAATTCTTTTGTATGAAGGTTAGCACATTTTTATAATAATGACTACATTACAGGACAATGTCCATGTATTTTTAGGCTGGACTGTATTTTGTGAAAGAACTTTGATCCTTTCCTAATGGCATTACTAGGAAAATGGCAGTACATGAAATGGAAATACCTGAATTCTTTTAAGTATATTGTTTTTAACCATACTGTTCTGAATGATCTCAAACTGCTTTCCAAGCTGATGTACGGATAACACAGCTTAGCTGCTAAAGCCACAGAAGAAACTGCTATACCACAAAACGGATTAGCACAGCTTTTTTTTCCTGGCAGAGGGTGTTTGTTATGAACTCTCCAATAAAATATTGGGTTTCACAATACTGGGCTTTAAAGAACACATTAGCAAAGGCTCAGTCTCTGTCTTCCAGCCAAAAAGCCCTCCAAACAATTTAGAAGGGGGTATTGTGTTTTCCTTTGGTTACCTTAAATACAATATTCAAAGAGAGTATTATTCAGAAGCTATCAAGTAGGAATAAATGTCTCTGTCTTCAAGTCCCAGAAGATTCTGATGGCATTAAGAGAAATTTAACATTCCAAATTGCTCCGTCAAAATCGATTCCTGTGAACATGTACTTAGCATTATAAGAAATGGATATCTTGGACTGTATAAAGAAACCACTCATAACAGAACACAGAAAAGAACATGCAGAAGGATTCTTCACAGCGACTTCTGGCTTTACAGAAAACCTAGTTTAAGATTCAGGAACAGAGAAGGAGGATAAAAGAATCACAGTATATGGCTTATCAAACATTGCAACAACAGCTGAGCACAGAGTACTGTCACTTCAAGTGAAAATCCTTTATTTTTTATTTGGCTTGACAGATAGAGAAGCTACATTTGCAGAGATTCACCCTCATTTTAATTTGTGCTTCTCACAGGTTAAAGATGACAGTCAGTGCTGTTGCTGCACAGACTTCAGTAAAGCTGCCAGAGGAGGTTGCAAGACTGATTAATGAACACCTACCATGACTGCCTTTGACTGTCCCAAACATCTTTGGCCATGCTCCACAAGGAAACATTTAAATCTGTGCTGCAAGGGACCAAGGAGTCAACCACTGCTGGTGCAGAATCCTGATGTTCTTGTTTTCTTTCCTACCTTGCATACATACAGAGTTAGGAGGCTGATTGGCCTGCAATTATAGGGCTTTATAGCTTTCTTTCAGGACACCAGCAAATAATTCAAAGTAAAAAACCGTACAATTTCACCTCATCTTATAATCACCTCATTTTCTGGTTGACAGATACTGGAAAAAAAAAAAATCAGATTTCATAGTACTGCAATGTCATGCAGAGTGCTCTATATCAGAATATAATCCTGTAAAAAGAAAAGACCAAAATTAACAACTTTCTCTGGATTTAAAGTGTAAGTCACCTTACCTTGTACACTTTATACTTTAGAAATCAAAGCATTGAAACACAGTGCTTACTTTCAAGTACGTAATGTTACAGGTGAGGCGACATGCTCAAAGCTCAGTGCACACTCCTACACTTAGCTGGGTCAAGCCCATGAGTTTACTACTCACATGTTAACAGCCATAAAAGATGCTTTGGAATTGTGCTGAAATTTATCTTATTTATTTATTTACACTAAATTCCCTGTGTTTTCCTGTTGTTCTCATTTGGAAGATACACTGTGTTGCTTACCTGTGGGTAGCTTGAATCAAAGATGCTGAACAGAGGCTGAAATGACAGAACTGAGTACTGAGACATGAAAAATACATTCTAATACTGAGTCCTGCAAGATTTTGTTCAGTCCAGTTTGATCCACAAAGCAATCAATGACATGAGTTTAGGAAACCACTTGTGTAATTCAAGTAATTGAAGGTACACGTGAGCTTCAGGACAATTGTGGTCTAAGGGCAAATAGAATTTTCTGACACTGTCTCTTATGTAGAAGCTACATTAGCATCCTCACATCCCCTTGGGATGCATTGTGTCTATGAAAACAGAGAAAAGTACATTCATTGATAACACTGTAAATAACCTTGTCCATTTCATTCACTGTTGTTTAACAATGAATCATGTTTTGATATTAAATTTAAGCACTCTCTGTAAGGGAAGAAGAGCAGTGTACAGCAGAATCAGTAGAAAGTGCCAAGCTGGAGGAAAACAATTTGAGATTATCTTTCTATCTTAACTTAGAAAATCAGAAACATAGCTCACGTCTGGATTTCCTTAACACTATTAAACAAAGATAAAAAAATTCCAAACAAAACCACGGAATATTAGAGACAGACTTTCCAAGATGCTTCCAAAAATGCATTTGCTAAGCTTGTACATACACTTCTTGCCCAAAAGCTCTCATGTTCACACAGATCATGACAGTGTGCACTCCACACATAGCAGGAGCTAATTTTTCATTTTAATAATCTAATGCTAGAGCTCTGAAATGGCAAGTTAGTGTCTTCTTTTTTTTTTTTTTTTTTTTTTCACAGTAGGAAACCCATAATTGAACCAGGAATAAGCTGTTGAATATTGTAATCAGTGGGGTTTTTTTACTTTTTATTAATAAAACTAATATATATACATTGTACCTTGTCTGGGTATGTCTCACAGAAATAAAAAAAGACCAGAGGGAAATTCTGGCCAGGTAAATCAATTAGACTTTTCCTGCCTCATTAAAGCCAGGCACAGTTCACCCATAGCCTTAATGCAGAAGTCGAGTTCTGGAGTAAGTATGCTGCACAGGACAGCAGAGAAACATGTTGTCAAGAAAGATTAAAATAAATTAAATCCTGAATATGCTATTTTATAAAGAACTCATCATGTTATTTATAAGTTTTGCTCATAAATTTAGACTTTAATTTCAGAACTTGCCACATAAATTAAAATAGTGGTTGAAGAGCTGTGAGGAAAAGTCACCTTGAAACTGCTTGAGAGAACAGAAACAAGATTTGCTCCACCTACTTGCTTGTATTTGATATCAGTTATTTTTCAGTAAATGCATAGTTTGGCTAATTGATCAAATAATTTTTTTTTTCCTGTAAACAGAAATTTATCTCTAGTTAGGGCTCTCCCTGCCCTTTTCTTGTCCTCCTTTTAAATCTATTTTAGTCCCCAAGATTAGGACTGGTTTTAGTCCAACCTTACAAGAACGCTTTCACATTACTTATATTTGTATGCAGTAATTACAGAAAGATTTTCTTAACCCTTACCCACTGATCCCTAAGAAGCCTTAAGAGCAGCTTTTCCATGAGAGAGTCCAGTCAGCTATACTTGCAGACCACTTTCTAATGTTCTTTAACCTTGTGTCATTTGGACTTCCTTCTCCAAACAGATACGTTTCGGTAAGTGGCTCATTAGCATTACATAGGAGAAGAATCCTTATTTTTTTTTGCTTTTAAAACCACCGTATCCTTAGCTATCTATCTCTGGTGTTTGTACTGATATTACAGCCACTTCAGTAAATTGAAGCTCTTCCACAGATCTCTACTCCAAATCAGCGCCAGCCTCAATTCTTTGGCTGAGGCAAATGCCAGACGTTGTTTATACAGTGGTAATCAACATGGTAAATTTAGAATATACCAGAATAAATTATGATAAATTTGCTGCCTCAGGATAAAGATAACATGCGGGTACAGTCAGTGGTTATCTCTTAAAAAAGGGGGAAATTGATGAACAGGCATTTTTTTTTTTCCTTCCAGGCTATCATAATAAATGTTTTTTTCTCCTCTGGGATTTGTAGAAAAAGAGGATGGGACATGTGGATCTCATGAACTCTGATGCTAAATACAGCTACAACTTTTGAAAGACTGTCTTCCCTATATTTCAAGTTGAACTGCATGTACGTTCCTTAACATTAAGAGTTTTCTTTCTTTTTTATTTTTTTCCCCTGCCATCTCTCCAGAGGTCAGGAAATGAACTGCATGCCATCGGAGAGCAAAGCAGTACAGCACCCAAGGGGCCTGATAGCACTGGTGCCTTTTTTTTCCCCAGCTCAGCAGCATGACTTGCGGTTCCCAGAGGAGGTTTCAGAATTGTCAACTAGTGGAAAATAAGTGGTGGTGTTAATTTGGGGGATTTTTTTTTTTCTAAGAAGTTGTTTTTTGTTTTTTTTTTTTTCTCTTGAGCCTGGGATTGCAGTTTCCAGAAAAGATCCATTCCAAATGCAAACTATCTCCAGAGTAGACTGACATTTCTCTCTCTGTCAAATACTGGCACTGGGCCCAAAATTTGTGGGAGGAAAAACACATTTGTGCCCAGTATGCAACTTTGGCAAATCTGGGGAATGTAGACAATTAGGATGTAACTAAATCCTAAACTACCTGTGAATCGCGGCAGTCCTCTCTAATAGATGTTACTTATCTGTATCAGGATGTTTTTGTAAGTAGAATACTGCAGCTAGAATCCACACGCAGAGGCTGTGCAGTCAGCCCTTTGCTAAGCTAACAGGGAGATTTGCCTTTCTTTAATTTAATTTTCCACGTCTGCCTTTCAACTCCACCAAACTTTAAGGATGTGTTTAAGTCCAACAGGCTTTAATAGAATTTAAACACATGCTGTGCCTCATTGAGGAGGGAAGGGATTGCTCAGGTGCCTACTCACTCAAATTATGCACTTTGCTCAATGTTAGACTTTATGTACTACTTCATTAGTACTGAGAGAAGATGTGAAGGTAGAAGCCGGAAGCCTGATAACACTTTTCTGTCTCTGGGTCACGGTCTTCATCTTCCTCTCGATACACTGTTAGAGCAGGGAATAGCTCACGCAGAGCAGATGCATCCAGGACAGGGAGGTGCCCAACTCCTCAGTCGCGAGCAGATGTGCTAAACCCAAATGAACTTCAGCAAGACTCTGCTGCCCAGAGCTGCCTAGGACATAAACTGCACACCACCAACTGGTAACACAGACATCTCAGAAGTGGCTGTAGTATTGATTTTACACCTCCAGATGACAGCAGAGAAGTGAAATTCCAGCATCATGTCCAGTTTCGTTGAATAAAATAATCTTTCCCATTTTTCAAAATATCCTAAGCCATTAAGAAAATCTTTGCAGTACCCAGTATGGTACTGGTTACAGTACTGGGGGCAGCTTTCTGGCCAGGATCTGAACAGGACCCAGTTCTCTTCCTATGCAGAGGCAAAACTCCTGAACTTGCCTTAGTGCATCCCAGAGGGCTGCTGTGGTGACCATCTATATCCCTGGCAACCCGGAAACTCAGGAAAAGAAAACATCATTAATCACAGACCCTGTTAGAGAGCAACTAGAAGCACTTACTTCTCTGTACCTTGACTGTTTCAATCTTTTCCAATGTGCCTTATTCTCTTTCTTTGCTCACTCACTGTAGCCCTACAAATGTTATAATATTTCAGAAAGATATTTACAATCTCGGGTATCCAAGTGACCAGCATTCCCCTGTGACCCTCTCACCCTATCAATTAGCTGTTGAGGTTTTTTTATGTTATGTCCTTACAGAAATTTTTCTTAGGCTTCTGTAGCTTAAAGGTGGCCACTGCAATGCTCACACTGGAAAAGTTTACGTTTGGCTGGAGTGTGACCACACTGCGGGAGCAGTATACCAGCTGCCTGGCAAAAGTGCCTAACCCTGTAAGCCACAGCTTAAACTGGCAGCATAGAACACTCAGGAAACTTAAGTCATTACTGAGTTGTAAAGTGACTTCAAATTTCTATTAACTCCTGCCTTTAATCAAGCAAATTATGCACTTGGCTACTACCACACCTAAAATTAAGGTATTTGTACGTTTCATAATGATGAAACACAACAGATGAGTTTAAATGTATAACCCAGGAGGGTTTTTTTTTTCTTGTGCTATTTGAGAAAAAACCTTACATTTGGAATCTGTGTTTCCCCTTAAAAGATAATAATACCACCACTCCCCACCCCCTTTTTAAATTCACTCAGCAAAAAATGATAACACTCAATCTGGAATATGGTATAGATAAACCACTTTAAGTGTGCTTCAAAGATTGTTATTGCATTACCATAGGCAGGGCATGCAGTGGAAAATTGCCTGTAGAGAGAATAAAAGAAGTAAAAAAAAAAAAAAAAAAAAAAGAACAAAACCAGAATTTTAAATGTATGTGATTACTAAAGCCTATAGAAATTATGAACTTTGAAACACTTCAAGAAATAATGCAAGAGGACACTGAAAATTTGCCTTGTGAACTGGAAATCTGGACATTCTTTTTTTTTTTCATTAAAGTGTTTCTATCTATATACATATGCACATGTACACACATATCTAGGTAGACAGATCAATGGCATTTAAGTAAGAAAACTGAAATGGCAAGCCACTGCTGGTTCTCACTGGGTCTACTTTCCATCAGTGATTGCTGGAGAGATACTGCTGTTTCCAAGGACACCAGCTTAGCTCCTGTTCTTGAGCTGTCGAGCAAGCATGGATACAGGACTGGCAGACAGCCTTGATAAAGTCACCATAGTGTACTGTCTCTTCCATCAGCTGTGTTCATTTTTCAGGGTACGATCATTGTAATTGCTTATTCTGCAATTAGAATTTTCAGTGTGAATAAGCCATAATCAGTTTGAAGAATGACCATTCACATTGGTTTCCTGTTTTATTTTACTGCTTGAAACGTGGCCACGACTCCAAGTCTAAACCCAGTATGGGGTCTCCTCATCCTCACTGAAGTAGATCCTCATGTGAAAACACAGATAGAAACTCCAAGAACTTGCAGTCTTTCAGAGGGATTTGCAGAGACAAAATCCAGGTAAGTGCTTTGCTCTTCCTAAATACTATCCATAAATGAGCACAAGATGGGGAAAAGAAGTGCTACTGTGTAGCATGTTATCTTATGGGTGGAAAACTGAGGCAGAAGAGTATTTTAAAGCTAGCTCTTAAAGTATTTTAATAACTTTGAAAATCTGAGCTTAAGTGAACTAGCCAAGATTATACAGGAAGCCTTTGACCGAATGGGAAAATCAATGCATGTGTCCAAGTCCCATGTCAGGCTCATAGCAGTCCTCAAAAGAGGCTCCAATTGCAGGAAGACTGAGTTTCAGATGGGCAGTTCTTGTGACTCTGAAAAGACATAGCAAGCCTAGGGGAGTCATTTACCAGGAAAGAGAGAGTTAACTCCATACACACATAGTAAAGATACAATATATATCAAAGCTTTCACACTTTTTTCCATTCTGTAGTTTACTCCATACTTTAAAAATGTATTTAAACTGAGTAACCATGTATGCAAAGGAAAACTTTACAAGCAGATAAGTCTTCTAGAGCTGAATGTCTGCCAAGACAAAACTGTGTGGTTTGTTTTAAAACGAGGAGTGGTTATCACTCAGAACACACCATTTTTGTTGAAGGAGGGGAGGCAAAATTAACGCTTACAGTTTTTACTTGTCATTAAAATAGAACTTCCAAGATAAAAAAATCTCATCTTTTACCCTATAATGAAACAAAGAAACAAACAAAAACAACTTACATGGCGGAAAGGAAGGATATTTTAAAAAACTGTTTTGTGGAGAAGTGAAACTCTGACACAAGGAGCTCTTAAATGCAGGTGTTATGTATTATAATCTATATTATAGTACTGTATTATCCACATGAGACCAGGTACAAAGAAAAACTTCTGGACTTTATTCAAGTTTGTGGACTTGGTTCTCATTTTATTTAGAGGAAATCTTATCTCCATAAACATGAGCAGATCCACTAGCTTCAGTGAGCCCTTGGATTTTATATCAGCATAAGTAAGAAGTATTTCTGTTTTAACGATAAGGTGCGAATGTGCAACACCAAACGCTCAGAAAATTGGTTTTTATTTACCATTATTGAGAAGGACTCACAAGAACTGAACAACTCATGTTTCTTACCATTTCTCTCAACCTACCTTGTCAAGACCAACATGAACTCCTCACTCTTTTTGTAAGAGTAGAAGCAGGTTTTCTCCACTGGTAAAAATAAATCAATTTGACAGAAATCAGAGAGAACTAGATAAGATTAAAACTCAAGCAAGACAGATTCATGTCAAATACGTATCAACTGCTTTGAACAACAAGAAAAAAAACACATTTGTATACCTTCTCTTTTTCTAAGTAGTGTTCATTACCAAGTTCTATATGCATCTGAATTTAGGTCAGCTGGGAGAGATCTTGGTTACTGAAATAATTTTAATCGATATAATGAGCAAACTTAGCTTCATGTCTTTCTTCTTTGTATGTGTAAAAAAAATAAATCATTTGCATCACTCCCACACTTGTCAGTAAACAAATTTATTTGCTCCAGACAACTGAAAATCTTTCAAGAACTAGTACGGGACGGGGGCGGGGGGAGAGGGGGACAGGGAGGAGAGGGTAGCCACTAGGTGGCATTAGAAACCCCTTAAATAAACTGCTATTACATACACTATGCTATTCAGAAGCTATCAATTTCAACTAAGAAAGTGTTGAATCAAAAGGAAGCAAAGAAAATTTGTTATTGGTCATTAAAACTCTTAAATTTTCATTACATTTTTCTGTAAGATTAATAAGAAACAACTGATTTAGTATTGTATGAAGTTAATTTCTCTTACTTATCTCCATATTTTCTCCCAAGATCATTATTTAACAAGATACAGTGGAGAAATTATCTTCAATTATTATTTCAGCATGGTTGGAACGTATTGTGATAATTTCTGTTGTGCTTAATAAATTTTAGCACCCTGTTGTCGCTACAGAAATCAGACGGCTGAAATTATTACTTTCTGAGTTTGGAAAGCATTAACAGACTTAAAACAAATTACTACTGACTTAGCTTCTGATTGCATTATGCATTTTGTTCTCAAGTTCTAAAATCTCTGTGACTATTACAGGGGACTTAAAAAAAAATTCATCTTTAACTTACATCTTAAGTTACGTATCCAAAAATATTTTAAACTGAGAGGTCATTGTTTCAAATTTAGCACAAGTGTTTACATGCTGGAAAATTCTTTGTCTGTATCTGTGCAACTCACCACCATGTTATAAATTTTACGCTGCTCATTTTCACAGCTTGTGAGTTAGCAAAGGTAAAAATCACATCCTAACACACATATATAACAGAGTTAAGACAGCAGAGTTCAGATTGTATAAAAATACGAGAGTATAAATTTGGTGATTCCATTTTCAAACTGAAGGTTTATAAAATTCAACATCGCTTTAATGTTGATTTTACATATAATTTCAAAGGTTTGTTGTCGTTCAGAGATGAAAACCCTCCTTGTCTTTCTTATCACGGTTCAACTACTGAACATAGATATTTTATCCGAAAGCTCCAGGACTGCACAGGCAGGACCAAATGCTGCTTTTGGTTTGGTAATGGAAACCAGCATGTCTGATCTAACCTACTTTTTTCCCCTCCCTGTTTCAAGAGGTGGGGGGTTTTCTGCATATGTAGTGCCCCAAGACAGCCTAGGAGGAAAACAAATTCAGAGGGAGCTGACCTGATTTCTCCCCTTCCACAGGAGTTTCTTCCCCAGCTCTTGCTCATTCCCTCTGCTCTGTCTCCCTCTGCTTCACAGCAATGAGATCTTGGGGTTACGTTAATGGCCCCAGATGCCAGCTTTACTCCAGGGGATTGCCAGACAGGGAAGGGAGAGAGTAATAAAATTAAAACTAAACTTGGATTTTATTCTAAAGGAAAAGAGCAGAGGAGTACCTGTTTAAGTATTCCTGCTGTGGGATTTTCTTTAATCTTAACAGAGACAGAAAATTATCACGAAAACATAGTGTATGAAAACTCGGAAAGCCTGCCAGGAGACATTCTCATCATCTGTTAGAGAAGAAGTCCATCAGAATACAAATTTGGACACCCTGGGTTGGGAAAATGATGTAACAAATTCAGACACTAATTGCACCAGTTTCACACATTAATTTCATATCTAAAAGGGGGCAAAGGAGAATAAATTATCAGCTTTTGAAAAAAATGAGTCCAAATCTGGATTTTGAAAGTTCAGCCTGTTTTCTGTTTACAAAGTCATGTACTTGACATAGAAATATATCTTTTTCATTAACATCTTTGCCAACAGCTTTGAAATACAGAGAAGCAATATTAAACTCTTAATAAAACAAATACAGTCACAGGCATGTACATGAACACTGACTGACATCTGCACACTTTCCCTCAAAAATGTACCTAAAAATACTTTTGGAGAAAATCTGGTTTAAAATTTCAAACCATTTTTTTCCTGTGTGCAAGCAGTACAGGGTCACACTTTTGATTCTTTACCAGAACAATTAATTCTAGTGAGGATCTGGAGGTGACATAATTGTATAAGTCAGAAATCCACTTAAATAACAAAAAAAATAAAAGGACGTAGTGAACACAGGTATACCATTTTACTCCCAAATATTTAAATAAAACTGAAGTGTTCAGCATATAACTTGTTTTTCTCATATTTGTCTACAGTCAGCATTAAGAAACACACAGCAAAAAGATATTCAAGATATTCTTCCTGCACTAGTCTTTGATTTAGTCCCTCTGGTTGCTCAGGCCTTGTGGCTATGGAAATGCACAGCCCCTACAGATGCTGGTACTAACCAAGGCAAAAAATAATTCAACAAGGTTACAATACAAATGATGAATGTAAGAAGAAATAAATTGAATTATAAGAGATGTTACTTTACTGCTAGGTTTTCAGGAGAAAGAGTAGCAAAATCCCACAAGATATAAAGACACAGGTGAAACCAATATTTTCTCAAATTTGCATCAATCAGTTTAAAAATTCAAATATTTGACAAATAGGCAACTAGCCACACAGGGAGCTCTTGTACACAAGACCTCATTTGGGTCTTCAGGCAGGGTTGTAAATTCACTTAAAGTGTCACATATAAACAGACTTTGTTTAGCCCATTCACCTTTCCCCTGTCTTGGAGAACACAGTAACAAGCCCTAAGGAAAAGAAGCTTTTGTTGTTGAACTGAGGTAAGCTAACATATTGTAAAAAATCTGTTGTAGTAATGCCAGACTTGCAGAACCCAGAGAAAGAAGAGGAGCAAGATAATGCTGACCTTTTGTACTATCATCTCTTTTCAAAATACTACTTCATGGAGCCTGTTGTCCTCTTTGCTTCTTTCCTTTTGTTATCTACCAGAATTCTTAGAGAAATAGAAACAAAGGGAAATATATTCAAGTGGTTCCTCATGCCTTATATTTAACCATTGCCCCAGGAGAATCTCGTTCTTCCTCAGACCTGGCAGCAAGAGGCAGTGGCAGGAAACAGAGCAAGAAATAGAGAAGCAGCAGGAACAGCTGTTTTCCAGCTACCATGCAAAGATGTTCAACCTGTGTAGCAACTGGAATGATGTAAAGTAGAGATTCACCTTCCCTCTCCAAGCAGGTGTAGAGTCTCTGCTAAATGAGGAGTTTCTGCCGCAGAAAAAGCTGAGGCAGCTTCAGAGGTGACTACCTCACCCACCCAATTGTCTGCTTAGAAACAAACCTTTCTTGGACCAGAGCCCACCTCCTCAACTGCTGCAACTCACAGGTTAACATGCTAGTAAAACTAAAATCTGTCTTGGTAATCAGCCCCAGCATGCACCTCCGGAGCTTGTCTGGCACCACCTTGGGTTTCACATAAACCCCTTCAGTACATTTTTTTTTTTCAATGGAAAAGATCGAATTCAGAGACATTTCTGGTATTAAGAGAGTTTTAAAGGTTTGGGGATCGTTCCACTAAAGTCTAACAATTGTCACAAAGTGGAGTTGTATTCCTGAAGGAGGTGGGTACAGGTGGTTTGCACCCAGCTCCCACAGAGCATTTCACCTATGCCAAAGGAGGTCTAGCTGTGGCCTTCTTAAGACACAGGCCTTTTGCATCTCTTGAAGTTATTTTGGGAATAATATCTTGGCTGCTGTTAAAAGGGTTTGTTGTTTTCCTCTTTCTGCTCAGTGTAAAACAAAATGCACTTAACATTTTATTCTGTTTATTTAATGGAGTATTAATTTATTAAATTAAAAGTGTTTGCTCACCCAGAAAACATTTGGAATATTTCTCCAGATATCTGTCCAATCTTTTATTCTGTTCTTCAGGGCTGGCCTGAATAAAGCATAGGCTTTTTCTTGAATGAAACGACCTTCTCATTCTTCTACTCAAATACATTTATTTTCTTCTTTGACTTACATGAAAAGTAATGGCATGACAGCTTCAAAAAAATTATATGAAACTGGTTGTAAATAAAGACTATTTTCAGCCTACAAGCTTGAGCGCATTCCTTACATTGTCATTTCTAACTAATATAATTCTTTAAATAGAAGAAATTAAAGGGCACAATTGCAATAGAGAAACAACTGAAATGTGTTGGTGGTTTCTCTTTATGTTAGAGTGAGCAGGGCTTAGTAATTTTTAGAAGTTCAGACATGACAAAAAGATAGTTTACATGTAGAGGAAAAAAGACATTTAAAAACGGTTCATGATCAGTTTTAGGTGACGTCTTTAGCCATTCATTGTGGGAGAGGAAAAAAACCAACAGATACAGCATTCTTATCATGTACTTCCTATGACGCATCCACAAGGAATGGTTCCACATGATGACAGGCCATCTTTCCTGAAACACATTGTTAGAGAAAATTTTGCAAGGGAGAAAACATTAAAATATGTCCTCCTCTAATATAGGTACTTTCCTCTGACCAGCTTTTCATAGTTCTTCTGAATGTTTTCGGTCTGATTTCCTTTCCCATACCAGTTCTGCATTTTGCACCCTCACAGTCTTTGGTGCAGTCACACTTGATTTACATTACTTAAGACCAAAGCTGGCTCCCTGGGTAAAATCCAGGGCACATGGAAGCCAGTGGCAAAGCTCCCATTGACTCTGGTGGTGTTAAGATTTTGTTCTTTCCTGTTTAAACAAAGGCCGTTCCCCGCCCCACACCAGCTACCCTTCATACCTGCGAGAAACTCTAGCACTGAATCAATAACTTCATAACTGTTTCACAACCTAAAATAGGCTGAAATATTTAAAGAGTCTAGGGAAGGAAGACAAATTATTTAAAGATATAACAAGTAAGTATGGGCTGAACTTTAGAAAGGTAACGTTTATAGACTGGCTGTATGGAAAAACATCCTGACTGTACATTAATCAATCCGAATAGGAATATTAAACAAGGCCAACATATTCAGACTCAGATGCCTAAAGTTTGGATCTAAATCCACAGTTAGGAATTCAGTTTTAAGACTACCTGGCTTCAAAAATAGAGTTCTAATCCAAATTTATCTGCTCACATTTTCTTGTGGACTTCACAAACTAAGGAAAACTATTGATCTGACTGAATGCCTTATCCAGTTTCAAAATAAGTGCTGCAGGTAACTTGTCATTTAACAACACAACTTTCTCACACAATTGAACAACCACAATCAATACTCAAAACATCAACACACATGCACCAGAACTCAGGAACTTAGATGACTGCCGGGAAAATACTGCAGGGAGGATGGAAAAAGAAGAGCTATATCCTCCTTAAAATTTTATTTTTAATCTTTCTATATAAAGAAACATAGTACTTGAAAGCATTGTGTGGCTTCTCTGGAATTACATGTCCTCATTCTTGAAAATAAATACTATTTTAGATCTCCTTTTAAAAACATATATTGAACATATTGCCATACTACAATATATTAAAGAGATTTTCTATTTTAATAATAAAAATAACTCATATTAGTTTTAAGATGCAAGATGTTAACATCAGATGGGAAACAGTTTAAAAGACAAGTGCTAAAAATAACCTTTAAAATATAGTGTACATTGATGTTTCAAAGATGAGTGAAAGTTACACTTGGCAAGGGTGTTGGATCCTTTCATACACTGGATATGTTTAGCTTTGGTATTTTCTTAACAAATGGTTAGTATTGGGCCCTATGTCCCTGGAGGAAAGACATCATGCAGCAGTGACATGTTTCTATACAAACATACTCAAACCAAGGTCATCACTCACCTTCCTAAACCCTCGGCAACACAAGCCAACAACTTAATTTACAGAGAGAAGTTGTATGAAGTGCGGGACTAGCAGATCCCAGGGTCCAGTCAAGGTCTGCCACTGAATTAAGGGAACAGATGGAGTGGCTCAAGCTAGAAGAGACTTTTTTTTTATCCTATTTCACCCATATATTTTCACATACATCTCTAACTCATGTTTAACTCTTTCTCGCCTAGGGAGGCATGTGAACTGAAAGACTTGAACAGCAACTCACTTTGCTGTACTATTTCTATACAAAACCTGATATTCCCTCTAAGCTAGTACCCAGATACATCGATGAATTCAAGTGCTTCCACTGCGGTTTGAAGCTCTGATCTTCTCATTACATAATAATGTTCAGGATATGAACAAGCCTGCATGCTCAGATTCTCTTCATCAGATCTGTAGAGGAGCAAGATCCAAACTAGGTACAGTTTAGGCATGATTTTGATTCCTCCCTTTTTCTTCATTGTGTCCGACAGGTATATATTTGAGTCCCCAAGCTTTGTGATACAGCACGTTGGTAGTCATCGGCCACTACTTTAAAGTGGAACTATGAATGAAACTGAATTTTTTTAAGGCTACTTATTTTTCAAAAGTGTAGTTACTGACAGAGCAAACCCTGATATACATAAACTACTAAAAAACGTATTTCTTATGACCCAGTACAATGTGTGTTCTACAAGGAAGAAATTACATAATTCAGTGTTTAAAAATGTACACGTTTTGAATGTTCTATTTTTCTTAAATTGAGTCTTACTTTTAACTTTAATACTAGATAAAACTAAAAATCAAAGTTACAATTTGTCAGTTCAATAAGGGTCAGTTATCTGGCTGGGTCTGTGAGTTTTATATACTGACACTGAAAGATGGCAGACGCCCAGTGATCTCAGCGGTTTCGCTAGATATAATAGGGACGAAGTCAGATTTACATTTTGGGTTTTTTGCTTGATCTTGGCATTCAGTATGTCATAGGTCCTCTGAAGAGGATGATATTCTTTACTTAGTGAATACCAGTGATCTGTAAAACCTCTTTCCATCTTCCGTCAAAAGAATGCAATCTTTCACAACATGAGACAGAATTCTGGAAGACGGAGAATTCTGTCAACAAATAGGTAAAGACATCGGCCAGTTACCTCTTGCGTATCTGCCCCTCTGCAGGAAAGCCTGGTGGTATAAACTTATGGTGTCTGACTGCACAGAAAAGGGGGGGTTACCATCTCTTTCTTATACTGCCATAACATCTGCTACTGGTCACCGTTACAGACTGGGGCTTTGATCTAATCCAGTATGGCTATTCGTATGTCCTATAACTGCTTTCATAAATCAAAGCCATAGCCTTTCCACTTGCCGTTATTGTTGGTCATGCTGCTTAGCATTTTTTATAACATAGGATATAGTTATCTTAGAAATATAATACACTGGCATACATTATTGGAAATTAATTTTTGAATATTTAGTCAGCTTTATGTACTTTAAAAAGGAACACAATTCTTCAGTCATATCAAATTACCAGGTGTCTCAAATTACCTTGTAGAGTTATTTAGTAGTGAAAATTTGTTGAGAAATCAGAACTGGGTCTATCCAGTGCATATTATAAAAGATCAGTAATTTGCATTGGCAGTGGTCGGAGAATTCCATCTTAATTTTCTCAATATGGCACAGCAAAATGTACATTAGTAAGGAGTTATTTACCTCTCAGAAACTATACTTCTTTGAAATGTGTTATGCACATGTAGTCCATTCTTGGACTATATGTGCTCTCTGTGCCTGAAGCTAGCCATGAGCACGCACACAATAAAAATGGACTCCATGTGGATAATTACTCAATGAAGAGAAGAAAGTTATTTAGATTGCAAAGTCAAGGAGCAAAAAATTAGGAAATGCCAAATTTGCTGTTTATGCAATAGTGACCTCAGTGGAGAAATGCATTATCTACTGTCACAGTGCAAGAAGTCTAACTCCCTTTCCCAAGTAAAAGAACAACCTCTATCTTCTAAATGTCTTCTTGCCAAGTGCTGAAAATACATGCAGCTCAGACAGTGCCAGAAGTAGCATTCTGAAATTACTATTGCAAAGTCAAAGGAAATAGCTTGTATCCTGTGAGCAGGGGGGAGGGGGATAAAACCCCTAAAGTAACTTTCTCCCTCTCTCTTTAATTTATGTTGCCTTGATTTGCATTCTGTTGTTTTTCAAATGCATGCGATTCATTTTATATGCTTTTTCCTTCCTCGGATCCTGCTTGCTAGTTAGATCATCTGATGCATCTCATCCACTGAGAAATAGGTTCTCTGGGAGAACAAGGCACTGGCCTCCCTTTACTCAGAATACTACTTCTGCATTGCACTACTTAGTGAAGCCTTTTTCCAGCCAGGAACAGTTTTTCCACATGCAGTGTGACGCCTTCTGCTCCGATGTACCAGCATTTTCTCACTGCAATCTTTAATTGCTATTTAAAAAAAGAAAAAAATGTACTGGGTTTGTATTCCATTTATATCCTCATCTCCCTTTGCTTACCTGTTACCTTCTACTGTTTGCTAGCTAAAATTGAATTTAGTTATCCTTTTTTCTCCCTTTATTCCCATGCCTGGCAGCAGCCTCTTGGAAGTCTAATATTCCTTGTGACAGCACTGACATAAAGTAGTTAGGCTGCGTTTCTCATTTACTTCCTATCCACCATGTGATGAACACAATGTGAAAACTGAAGTCAGTGGTCCTGTATCTGCCTTGTTACACTGAGTTCCACTTTTCTGGCAAGCTGGCTTCTCTTATATTATCTTTATCACAAAATAGCACTGCCATATATAATAGAGAGAAATATTGATCAGTTAGAGTTCTTTTAGAGTAGAATGGTCTGAACTTTGCCATAAGTGCATCAAGAACAGACATTCTTTGCTTTGAAATGAATATTTAAAGAGAGGTGAAGTGGTTAGGCAGATCTGTGATTTATCATAAAAGCATTAAAAAATCTGAAATTTTGTTCTTAGTAATTTATTTTCTTGGATTTAGAAAAGGGGCTGAACAACAACGAGTGTTTTCAGAAATGAACAATATCCTCTTTATAGGTGGGCACTATTGTCATTCTGTGTAGATACAGAAGTCCTTATGCCTTGCATGTATACAGTTTGTGTAACTCCTGCCACCCCTGGGCATGTCAATTCACTCACACAAGTCTCTAATTAATTCTCAGTTAAGGAAGCCACATGAAAATGCCAGGCATGCAGTGGCATCTGTACTTGAACCAAGAATCTGAGAGGAAAGTGTCAGCTCAAGATAGACTGTTAGGTCACTCCATCTAGTTAGATCGCTCTTAATTGAGAATACATTACATTTTAGTCAGCTCTTTCTGAACAGACTACAACTTGAATTAAAGCAGCTTCTGCTTGTTGAAGGCACACCCACCAAAACAATGGCTGGTTTTGTCTTGGAGACAGCAAGAGAAGGAACAAGGGCAGAAGGGTCCAGATCTTTTGACAGATTTTTCTACTTGTCCCTCTTAGAAGCTGGACCTCATTTTTTATTTGAATTTGTCTCACTTCAGGTTTCACTCTCTGAAATACGTTTTGTGTTTATCTAATACGTAAAGGATTACAAACTGTGTACTCTCCATGAAGGAACTAGTGTCATATAATCACTTTGCTGATCAAACTTGCTGGGTTTTTTTTGTTGCCATTTTGTTTGGTTTTTTTAAATGATACAGATTGGACATTCTAAGTTTCTCATTGTGAGACACATCCATTGTAATATTTTTATACACTTATTTTAATTTTTCATTATCTCTTTAAAAAGTGGACAAAAAAACCTCATTACAGTATTCCAACATCAATATTGTCTCTGCACATTGAAAAACAGTGTAGCTCATTTCACCACAAAGTTGTACTGGGAGTGATGTTCATTTGGGTACTCATTTTGACTCCCAGATATTTTTCTGGAACCACTGCTTTCCAATACATCTTATCCTATTCTGGAAATATGCCTTGTTTCTAGTTTTTTTTTTTTTTTTTAAATTGGGTATTTATACCACCTAAGAAAGGCATCTTGTGGAGAGACGCTTAGCAACTGTGCAAAAATATCTCTAGTATGGATCAACAGAAGGGATTTTTTTTTCATGTAATTTAGGGCTTTTACTTAATTATTTAACAAGTATCTGACTAGCAGCTTTTATTTGGGTAATAAAAAGCCTTTGTTGTCACCTTGTGAGACTGTCAGTGGATGAAATAGGGCACCTCTAAGGTTAAAGAAAAGGAAGAAGAAAGCAGAAGGTCTAGAAGATCCTACACTACTTACTATGACTTTTACTATTGTTGTTCATGAACAACTCAACAGAATGCACAGCTAAGATCAACAGACACTTGATTTTTTTAACTTGTCGTATTTCCTGAGTGCTCTTGGGGATTGCTGAACAACTGAGTACGGATCCAATCCTGGGACAACGCTGTGTGTTCTCAGCTAGTATCGGATCTAGCTAACGAAGGGAGCAATGTTTTTCCTAGTTATGTCTTTAAAGTACATTTATCATGCAGCTTATACTCTGGCAGAAAACCCATTCCTAATCTGTTTTAAAACAAATAGATTGTGTACAGCTGTCCCTATATCCAAGGCAAAATGATGATTTAATGTTGATTAAGAGAGAAGGCCTTTGAAGTGAGTGGGGCAGGAGCCCGTAGTATGTCTTTAGTGATCATTATCAGTCTTTCCCTGAAGGGTGACTTGGTGCCAAAAGCGCTTTTCCCAAACTGGCTGAGGTGGATTCAGGAGCAAATGCTTTGTAAATTTAAAAAAACCTTCTCATTCACAGGCCTCTGATGTCTTATTCCTTTAGCTGCATTAATGTCTGAGAATAAGCAGATGCGGCCTTTTTCACTGGTTAACTACAAAAAGGGGCAAGGTCCACTGCTACACAGCACCGTGGGTATTATTTATTCATCACAAGAAGAGCAACTGAGCATGTATCCTGCAGTAAAATCAAAGAAAAGTTGCTGGGTTTGTTTGTTTTCACTTTTCCTATGAACAGCTGCTTTAGCAAAAGGAAAAGCATTTGGATTTAGCTTTTTATAACTAAACACTTTTGTGAATCATTATATAAAAGTATAGAAAAACAATTAAGCTCTCTGTCCCACTTGTTTGTCTCACAGTTACATGCCAAACACCAGTCAGACACAATATGTGGACCTACATATAAACTTTGTATATCACATACACATACACACACATGCTTACATTGCTGTCTGAAATGAAATGAGCAGTAAGTCATTCATATTTGCATCTGCCTGTCCATCTGTCTACAATTTGGTTAAAAAAATTCACAGTACGCAGTGACCGATAAGAACAATCCTGTGTTCTTTCGTACTAACAGTTGTAAAGAATGTAATTCTCATATAGCTCAAGGGTTGATGGAAACAGAAAGGAGGCATCAGGGAAATTGTGTTTCCTTGGTTGAAAATTGCAATTTACATTAATTTAGGAAAACGTTGATTTTGCCTCACAAAAAAAACCAAACCAAACCAAACCAAACCAAACCAAACCAAAACAAAACAAACAAAACAAACAAAAACAAACAAACAAACAAAAAAACCACAAAAACAAGCCAAACCAAAACAAAAACAAACAAAACAACACACACAAAAAAAACACCAAACCATCAACAACAACAATGAATAGTTTTCTTGGAAACCTCTTTGCATCTCAAGTCACAGGATTCTGCAGTTTTGCAAATCCAAAAATCCGTCATTACCTGTTTATTTTTATTTCTTAGCATTCTATCAATAGTTACCAAATACGCTCTCCCTGAACAGTGCTTACTATCAAAGACTTTGTAGCTACCGGTTATAGCATCCTCATTACTAACATACTTTCTCAAATACCATAGTATTAGGCAAAATCAGAAATATAATGATTTTAAGCATCCCATGCTGTTCTGTAAGTATAACCAAGACACTTTTGTTTCCACTGCTGAAAAAGGACGCTTTGCTATTGACCTCAGGGGGAGGGTGGGGAAAGAAACTGGTCCTTTGATGAAGAAGGGATTTGTACAATTGTCTATAATTTAAAAATCATGTAAATGTTCTGCTCTGAGAGCTGCCAGATTGACAATTCTGGGAATTTAAGTAGAGAGCAATAGTGTGGGTTTCTCAACATAGCCCCATTATTGTGTTGCAAATCACGCCAGGAGGGAGATATGTCTTAAATATACATAACCAAGTGCAGAAGAGCACTCCTAGACCCATATTGTAGAATTTTAATTCTTCCTCAACCTCCGCCCTCCCAAATAACCAAAAACAGACAAGCTTTTGGCTGAAAATGTTTTGTTTATGGGCATTTTCATGAAAAGATGAAATCAAAAACCCTAGAAAAAAAGGTTTTATGTGAAATTTTCAACTAGCCATATTAACATCAAGCCTTTTCTTCCTATAAACATAAACATTGATCTCGGTCTATACTTTTCCTTTTTAATTTGCTTGATTTTTCAGCTCTAATTCCTATTTTGTAACAAAAACCATTCAAGCATGGAAAAATTTGCATGTTACTATGATTTTCACATTGCTTTTCAAAACAGCTATTCTGTTAAGATTTATTTCAGAGCTACACAAAATCAGGTATGGATAATGCCATACACAAACCTACTTCGTGGCAACCTCCTGAGAAACTCACAACTGTGAATCCGACAGCTAAAGATTTTGGTGTGAGCAGAATCGCACTGAAAGGTCAGATCATTCTCCAAGCCTGCCTAATCCTCGACCTTCCTAAAACTCATGAAGGTAACAATAATCCCAATGATAGAGTTTGGTTTTGTGCAATGTATGATACAAAATTTATATAATGAAGTTGAACTGATAAATTCTTAGTTTCTTACTGATAAGCCAGTATCTCTAACAGGGTGTTATTATTAGATTTGGTAAAGGGAATTATCTGTTTGAAATATTTATTATTCTGGTTATGAAATAACAGTCTGTAAACATGTCATTCAAAAGTTTCTTTTCCTGAATCTTTTCTCACCAAAATATCAGGACATTTTTAACAATTCTGGGAAAATGTTGGTTTTGACATTTACCATCACTTGCATGTTTCTGTTTTGTTCCAGAGGGCAATAAAAAAGAATGACCTGCAGGTTTGGGTTTTG
Organism: Columba livia; assembly: GCF_036013475.1. Classification (NCBI taxonomy): domain Eukaryota; kingdom Metazoa; phylum Chordata; class Aves; order Columbiformes; family Columbidae; genus Columba; species Columba livia. Next base: position 38,589,445 of record NC_088605.1, read on the forward strand.
TTTCTTTTCAAAGAAGTGTAACACATTGAAAAACATCCACAATTTTGGGAAAATATTTTCAAAATGTCTAGGCACCCCAGAATAATTTAGGATTTTTACTTTATAGCTTGCTAGTAATTAAAGAAATTTTGAAAAGTTTCAAAGTTGTACATTCAGCATCAAGGACAGGAAAGTATCTTATATAGGCCTAAGATATAATAGGCAAAACGTAACTGACAGACTTCAAACAAAAACGTTTCAAGACATAAAAATGGGAAGTCTGCAAACGTTATGCAGGTCTGCCAAAAGAACTGATCCTGCAAAAGCTGCATTTGCTATTTACTGCCTTGATCAGTTCTCTAGCAGTTGTGGACCTACTTATCGTAGTAGTATACAAAATTAGTAAATGTTTAGTGCATTGGATCCTTAGTGTCCAGATGTTTTTCTACACCCATGTTCTGACTCCTTGTGTAAGCTCATGTATAATTACTTGATTTTAGTCTATTATTTTGTCTTCATGTCTGTGGCTGAGGGGCTTATCATTCTCAAATTTCACATTTCTTGGCTTGCTCAAAAAACCCCTTTGCCTAGTGTCACAACTGTTTAGTATTTCAATTCTCTAATTAAGTTTCGGGCTAAAAATTGGTCCCATATTAACCCTACATGTTATGCAAATTAAAAATATATTTTTACAGAGTAGTTCCTCGCAACAATAGGAATAGTATAATCACACACAGTCAAAACCTGTTTACCTTATTTAAATACAGCTGAAAGAAGAAAATCTGTTCATGCTTGAACTAAGAAAGAACTGGCAAATTTAATCTCTAAGGAAAATACCTAAACAAAACATTGTAAATGGCATGGACAGCATCTCTGTACTTTAGGCCTTCTGTCACCATATTGTCCACTCTGAATGTTAATTGGAGTTGATCCTAATTTTTGAAATCCAAAAAATATGTCAGTGTTTTTCCATCCTCAACCAAAAATATATCTGTTTTTCTGAGATAATGTTCTTTCAGGATCCCAAGAATAGCCAACATTTGAAGGAATAAGGCTAATTAGATCAATATATAGAGAAAAAAGCATGATCCATTCTTTAGTAAACCACTGGCCAATATAATAGGGCTGACAACAGGATCTCTCATAACCAGAGAATTAACTCATTCTGAATTAATCAAGAATTAGCGGAGTGTGGAAAACTCTGTGACTTTCACCAGAGACTTAAACTTCTTCCAAAGAATGACACTGTGGATGACGGGCATGCATTTAAACAGAAAAAAAAGACATTATTCTGGATCCTAAATAGCAAGAATGAATGTGGAAGCACCATCAAAAAACCCCAAAGCTGACATGACTGCACTGTGCTTGCAGAACTTTGTGATGCAATCAGCAATTAAATGCCAAAGGATTGTGTGAGCCTCCTGAGAGAGGGGTGGAGCACAGAACTTCACAAAAAATGGTCCTTCTTGACCCATTCTCAATTTTCTCTTGTTTCTCAGTTTTACCAATTATAGCATCCTGAGGACGCACCTCATTCACAGAATTTTAGTGGTAGTTTTGCTGCTAAGTAGGAAACTGCCTACGATGTCTTGAGATATTGTGCTATTAATGTATTTCACTGTATCTACTACTCAGAATAATAATGTGGAAAGATAGGCTGAAGTATATTGGTTACGAATCAGTTAAAGAAAATGAGCCAAAAATAACATCTGCACCAGCAAATCTGCACTGCTTAGCATACGTTTTTAATTTAAAAATATTTACTCCTAAATTTTGAGAGCTGTGAGAGGTTTAGATGTGTGCTTCTCATTAAAAGATGCTGGCAGATAGTGTAGGTCAAATATTGGCTCTGGAAAAAGAAAGGTTTAGAAAAGACCTGATATTAGGCCACATTGAGCCATTGCTCTTTTTAGGCAGAAGTCTTCACTGAGTCCTAACACTTTGACAATTTTGTGTTAAAAATTGAAACTCTTACTTGACTTTTTGTCAGATAAATATTTAGCTGGTGCCTAGTCATCATGCAGCAATTAACCATATATAGACCAGTTTAGTTCTTTTGATAAGGTTTTAACAAAAATCAGTTGTTAAATGTTAAAAATACGTCCTTGAAATGCGGTATTTGAAGTTTTAATTACTAACACTAGCAAATAAGAATGACTCTTTAATTTCCTTAGCTGTGCCCACTCTTTCTAGAGGGCACGTATTTCTAGAGGTCCCAAACATTATAAGCAACACAGTTCACTCTAAAATGAAGGGGAACAGAGCGGTAAGATTGCATAGTCCACACTGGACGTATGGGAGGGACATCATGTGTGAACATGCAACTGCACAGCTATTTGCATCTGTTAGTCCAAACCCACAAATAGGCGTCTTTGTTGTAGGTTACGAGAATCAGCTTTGAAAGTGACACCTGTGCTGTCAAAGTCTTGATGAGAATCCATAGATTTACCATCTGCTGCACCTCTTTCTACAGTGAAGGATTTGAACCCTTACACTTCATATGTGTATTTTCACAGTGGCCTCAGTCACTTCAGGACGGTAATGCAAGTCACTCGGCACACTCTTCGGTCTTCCAAGAGATTCAGCCATGCTGCTGAGCCTGAAATATCTCTTATCAGAATTTCCCTTAATTTAAATGGCTGTGTTAAAACCACGTTTAATTTAAATATTCCTTTAAAATACCTAACATTTGCATGCTGTGTTGTAGCCTGGCTGAATCACTATCCTTTCACTTTTCATTGCCTTTTTAATTGAAAAAAATGAAAATACAAGAGAAGTAAAACCAAATTGGCAATGCTATAAAAAGATTTTTATGTGATTGGGTAAATTGAAATATTTCTGCAATCAAATATTCCTAACTTTTTGGTGATTTTATTTTCTTTTTGCTGCATTTAATTTTTCTATAAAATGGGTAAAAATTATTTTTAATTGTCCAGTGATAAAAGCAGCAGAAAAGTCCACATCTGCTTCAATGGCAGACATATAAAACCTTTGTGACAAACATGATCATTAACAACCTGATTTTCTTGTTGAGAGGGCTTAATGCTGTTGGGTGTAGTATTAAAATGTAGAATTTGATAGCGCGTCTTAAAATTTTAATGATGTGTTCGTGAATATAAAACATGCTTCCACCAGTGACTTTATGACTTCTCCTCTGCATAATTAGTGGTATCTGTTTTATGAGCTTACTGTTGTGGCCTTGATCCCATGAAAATGTGAAACCACTGTAATGATTTACACCATTCCAGGGCTTTAAAGATACAAGATGGGATCTCTTCCCCTTTGTCCTTATATATTCCCTTGCTTTTAATACCAATACAGAACTTTGAGTGGCCTTCGTGAAAGCTGGGCAAGGAAAAAAATTCAAGGACAATATTTAATTTTAAACATTTGTCATAACACTGTATTTGTTATCTCATCTTAAATCTGCCTTGTTAGCTTCTGTTAGAGGATGAGATAACTTTTCTGCCACAAAGCTGGTAAATTTAAGTGAATTCATTCCTTGAGGAAGTTTGCTAAAAAAAAGTAAATGAATCTGCATTTCTAGTGTGAAAAATAAAACCTGACTAACTTCCAGTCAGAAAAATAATTATCCAGATGATAATGATTCTGTGGTCACAATTGCCTAACTTCTGAACTATCATTTATTGTACAGTCTCTCCCCATTCTTTCTCTTCCAGACTTCAGCAAGCACTGGACCCACACAAATAGAACATCATTTGATTAATAAGAGGAAACACAGCATTTTGTTTAGAAACTTAGACCAAATATTAGGCAAGAAGGACAGCAGTTTCTTCTTTCACATCTGTAAATCAAGAGTGAAGCTGCTTAAAACAATGGTGGGTTATTGTTGCGTTTAACAGGGATGACTATTTAATCCTCCTCCACTCAAAGAAGATAGTGTGAGGTCAAGCAATATTTGCAGACACTTATTCCAAATGAGCACACATGCTCCTGCAGGTTACTCAAAAGCAAAACCGATGTTCTTGCCTATGCTTTGCACAAGGAACATCCACAGCCTGATTCTGTGTTGTTTACCTTCAGAACTTAGACAAAGTAAAAAAGCAAAGACGAAGAGTTTCAACTTTCATCCCAAAAAGGTGGAGTTTCTAGGAAGTTATGTAAATGCCATTAAAAAAAAAGAAAAAGGCAAAAATGACTTGTGGAAAAAGACAAAGCCTCTAGTGATGATTTGGTAACGCTGTTGACTACAGCACTTGAAATGACCTGAGTTTCTCACCAGTTAAACAACATCATTTTGTTATTCATCTACGGAGAAGACACGGAAAAAAAACCTGCTCAGTGGAAATTACCCTTTCTGTCAAACTTGTGTAAAGCATCAAAAATTTATTTTTATTTTCTGCAAATAGAATTTCCTTCTAAAGAACACTGTTTTGGTTGCTAATATCAGCAGGAGGTTATCATCTTTGTCTGAGGGTTTTAAATGGAGAGGCATCATTGTCATAGGTGATGTCATAGGAGTAGCGCTTCCTGAGACACTTGCTATTATTCTTTGCAGTCATTCCTTTGATCAAGATACGGTACATCCGGTCCTGAAAAGAAATGTTATCCAACCAGAAAACCTGAGTATGAAAAGAATTTGGGCACACGGGATCTGGGTTAGCACTCTCATGACGTGATGTAGCATGATAAGCAAATGCAGTCAAAGCAATCGTTTCAAAAGCATGTTCACGTGGAATTGTTCATTCAGAATTGTTCATTCAAAAAAGAAAAACAAATAAGAAAAAACACAAAACATGATGTTCCAAATTTCATTATTTCATGATTTGGGATGAAAATAAATATCAGCATGTCAGAATACCTCAAGAGACCAAAGCTTCACTGCTCACTCAGTTCTAATGCAAACAAGGATTGAGGTCCTGCTTATCTCAGCTCTTCCCATTCGATAAACATCAAGCAGTCCTAGCTGAAAGATCCTTGCTTCTCCCTGCCTTTCAAAGCATTTGCCACAGAGGGTCTTATCTCACCCTGCTTTTGCTCCCTGCAGCACGCTTGGGTGGGTGGAACTCTGATTTAAATCAGCCCCTTAGCTATGGGGCTGCCCGGTTAGAGAGTTAAATTAATCTCAGTATTTGGCTCTCAAAAACAGTTCCAGTTTTGTGCTCCCTATTTGAATTTTACTGGATTTTCTTCTGAAGAACATTTCTTTGTTGCTTACTTCAGTGGGAGGTTATCTCTTTCCTTTGAAGGTTATATTGTGATTGGCAGAGGGTCAGGAAACTTCAGTCACATTGGCCTGTTACGGAAATACTTTGAAAAATAAATGTGAAAGACAAATGCTAAGTAAAGAGACTCCTTAATCAGCAACAGTTCCATACAACTTCAGACCCACTGAGGTATCCACGAATGTTTTGTTTGCACAGTTTATTAATACAGACATTTGAGAGCAATAGGAGATTTTCTGTTGACTTTGATAGTCAAGCTTAAGATGTATACAAGGTTCATGCTCTGTTGGCAGGATGTTCACAAAACAACAGCCTAAAAAACAAATATGCTATACAGCCACTGTCAAGATCGTATGTAGATTAGCAGACTTTTGTTATTAGACAGTGCTGTTGGATTCTCCTAAGCTTTGTCTCTCATCCACTCAACTTGCTAAAAGAAGTACTGTATTATTATATGCTAGTGTCAACAAGATTCACACAGTACTCTTCGAAATATGTTATCACAATACAGAAGGGGTAGGATTTCTAATATTATAATACATTCTAAAATATTGTAATTTCTACTTTTCTAATTTTACACCTCATTTTTATCTAAATATACTGAAAAGAAGTCTAAGACAGAAACTTAAGGATGATTTTAGTATGCATTATGTGGTATATAATCCAAAGCATATACAGTTTTTTTTAAATAGTATCTGACAAATGGACCTTACACTTTCTGATATATAGCTCCAAATGCACTTATAAGTGGATAATAATATTGGAAGTGTTATGAATAATGACAAAACTGGCTAGGAGGCCTATTCTTTCTGGATAAGTCCATTTCACTTGCACCAGTAGCAAAGGGAGCTGTCTGCAATCTGCAGAAGGGCACATATCCCTTGGATTTAAAGCTTGAGCTATCCTCATTTGATTCAGTTGACCTTAATAGCTGTGTTTGCAGGGAGCCCAATTAGCAGCTGGTTGTAACATACTGTACCATATGTGCTGAATTTCTAAGGCACAAGTAGGAGCTTAAGGACAGAGGGTCAAGCTTAACTGTTATTTTTACAAAAATGCATTTTCTGTAGGCATTTTAAAAGAAAAATGGCAGCAAACACATCAGACTAGTACAAACTTTATGGGAGATGGCGATTTAAGCAGTGGTTCACGTATTTCACTTTCAGTATGTCAGAACATTATATAGTACTCCATACATTTCAATATTCTGCACTGTATCCCCACTGTCCCTCACTGTTATAGGGCACAGTCAGTCCAATTGTCCCTACCAGGAAATCTTCCTTTGCTTTAGTGTTTTGAGATGTTTATAAACCTGGTGCAGGAAGTTACACCTCCATAGAGCTCAGGTTTGGTCTCAAACTATAACTAATTCAACAACAAAATGAGAAAAAGATGTTCTTATTTTTTCCTGGTTTCATCTACATATTCCCTCAAACCCCAGCTCCGATGTATTGCCTGGTCAGTTGTGCCGATGCAAGTGTTCATATGGTTGTGCTCGATGTCGGGTCAGTGCAATGGTAAAAGAAGTTACAAAAGACCTCAAAAAAAAACCCCACAAACCAAACCAAAACAAAACAAAGCAGCCATAATTTTACCTTTCACTGGCTGGCACATTTTTCTTGTATTTGCTAAGTGAACAATAGTTTTGGAAAACTATTCCATTTGGAATTATTTCCATTTCTTGTAGCTACATTTCCATTTCACACTTGTAATCAGCACCATGACTTACTTTTCTCCACACTTTGGGAATTCTAATTAGAGGAATAACACACTGGTCACATTTCAGCACTATTGACATGCAAAGTCACCAGGGTTTGTTTACTTTAGATGTATCTTTAATCACAGAAAACTGAGGTAGATGTCCTTACCTGCAGCTTCCATTTAGACAGCTGAGGTCTCTTGCCCTGGGCATATGGGAGAGGGAGATTGCTGTGGTGGGTTGCCTACCCAGCTCCAACCTCTGGCACCTCTGAGTGCTCAGTGACAGGCTTAGGTTTAATGTTAAATTTAATAAAGAAACATCCTATTCCACAGAACAGACTTTCAACTTTTCCAGAAGTGACAAAGGGAAATTCCTTATGCCAAGCAAGTTTTAATAAGTTGCAAAAAGAAAAGTTTAGTACCAAGATAGAGATAACCTATTTATTGTTGAAACTACTAATGTCCTAATTCTTACTCTGGTCGCCTTATCCTTTCTGCCTACTATCTCAGCAGGTCATGAAGGTTCATCCAGTGACAGGAGATCTCTGAAGTGCATATAGCTCCATACACACACAGTTCTCGACTTGGATGAGATCTGCCCCATATGCCTGCATGGTGGACAAGGGCTAGAAATGAAACTTCTCATCTGAAACCTACTGAATTGGTTATCTCTGAAAAGACTTACACTGGCAAACTGAATATTTCAGCACATAATCAGGCTTTTCAGAGGGCAAGGAAACTTTGAGTGAGTAAATCAAAGATTCTGGCAGTGCATGGATGTTAATGTGAAGGAGGGATGTGGCTCACTGCAGGAGTCATGGTGCAGCATTGGAGCCCAAAATCCAAAAGGCAGCCCTGGAAAGCCTGAGTGGAGCCTAGCCTGCCATCTGAAGATTTGCCCTGTGTCTGAAGGCAAGAGACATGGGAAGAAGGCAAAAAAATAAAACTTTCAGCAGAAGCATGTGATCAGTCACTTTAAAGAATGCAGTTGCCTTCTTGAGAAACTTGTGTTGGGAAAGAAAAAACATAAGTTAGAGATCCAGTCCTGTACAAAATTAGAGGAATGAAGAGAAAATGTATTGCTGCCTTCCATAACTTTTTCCTGAATGCTAGGCTGATGCTGCGTCCTGCATAGGATTCATGTAAGAGGAAGAAAGCAGCAGGGTTTTGGTTGTAATGGAGCTGTCTGAGAAAAACAGTGGACATTCATGTTCCTCTTCTGTGTGATGCTTTACAAATAGATAGGGACAATAGGACCTTGACACAGATTCCTAAAACCAGCATGAAGATTAGACTTCCTGTAAATTTGTTTCACTTCTGATATTGTTTTTTTCATTCTTACTGCTGGGTCCCATGAAGTAAGAAATACGTAGAAAATGGTTGAAGACAACTTGCCTCAAGATTAATCAAGAGATATTTGGAGTTACTGATACACAACCATACCTCTTTCAGATTCAGTCTGTTAATAAGGGGTTTGAATACCTTTGAGTGATGTGAACCTTGTGAAACTCAGATATAGAAAAAGGATGAGAACTGTACACACACTGGAAAGGGAAACTGAGGCATGAGGCAAGACTCACAGTCTACAATGCTTGTATTCCTGCTCTTTATTAATAATTCCTAGTTAAGCTAATTAATAATTAATTGCTAATAAAGATGGCATTAATAACAGCATTTCCAGACATTGGAAATTGAGTGTTCTTTGCAAACTTAAAAACCATAGTTTCTGTGTAACAAAAATATATTGGAATACTGTCTGGAAGATCAGGGCAGGATTGGTACCAACATTTTCTAGATTTTCATACCTTCTGTGGGCAAACTTGGCTCCACAGCTCCAAATTGTAGTCAGGATTCTGCCTTATGGTAGCCATATCTATGGAGTATTGCATTTTCCTGTTTCCCAAATAGCCTCAAGTTATTTAAATTTGCTCATCTTTATTTTCTCCTCTTTTAAGCAGTTAGCAATTAAGAAATTATTCACAGAATAAAGTATTTAAAACAAAAGGTTTCAAAGCCAGTCTGATGCTGAAGTGGGGGAAAGGGGTGGTCAGACAACACTAGCAACCCAATAACGTTACATTCAAGTCAGTTTTGGTTTAAAACACATTTTAATTGTAGTTGCAGCACAAACTTTACAATGTTTGCAAAGTGGCCAAACCTGGCTTTGCAGACCTAAATTCCAGACATCATAAAAAGCGACATCTCATTTCAAACACTATTTAAAACCATAGAGAAGACATCAGTGCCAAAATGTATGTTAAAAATTATGATTCATAACACATGACAACTGACAATTTCTATTAATACTATAATTTTGGAGTGTATGGATATAAGTATTCTGATTAATCTGGCTTGAAGGTATATTCATCTTGTTTTTCATCCCACAAATGTCTTTCAATGCCAAGACATTCAGATCTTCCCAATAAGCAAGTAGCTGACATTTGTCAGAGTCATCCTTTGAAACCTTCACAACAGCCTGAGTTCCCCCTATTGCCGTAAGAACCCAGATGAGTTTCCTCACTTGTAATCAGGGAGAAAATGTAGTCACTGGCTGGATTTTTACAATATCCAGATGTCTATTGACATACTAATCAATCTTTGTCTTGTCACTTAACCTCTCTACCTGAAAAACTAGGAAAAACAATCTAACATGTAGGAAAATCTAACATTGTATTTTGTTGCTTGTTCAAGCAGCATAACATATATAAATTATACAATAATATATATATTTATACAGTAATATATACACATCTAGAATAATATACATGCCCTATACTTACATATATTCATACATACACACATACATACACATACACTTTGGGGAGTGTGGCTGTTTAAATAAAGTAGAATCTATTCTGCTTTATTCTAGAGGGGTTTTTTTTACATCATTGAAATAAGCAATTTAAATCATTGTCACTAACATTTAAAAAAAGAAAACCAACAACTTTGTGAATACAATTATTGGGAATGACCCCAGCAGTTAGTGATGAACATAAAACATTGAATTCTTCTGTATTTTGCAATATGGCTGTAAAATATGTGGAGAAATTAATTTATCTGTTTCTCAGGTTTCTAAGTGACTGATGTTCAGAAGACAAACTGTATTAGGACTAGATTTCATGTGTTTTTGACAAAATTATCCTATTTTGCATTCATTTAATTAGGCCTGTCCTGCCTTGTACAGGAAGAAATTGTAAGCTGATTTAAAGAAAAAATTGTACTTAACTTGGCTGTCTTAACATCATGGGACAAATTCTCCATCAGTTATACACATGCAACTTTTATCAGTTTCTGAGGAAGCATATGGCTCTAAGCACAGCTCTCATATTTTAATTGCTGCCAAACACACATGCTCACACACGCATACACAGACAGTCCCATCCCTTCCCTTAGTTCAAAGCTAGGAATGAGCTGGTTTTGAGATTTCAAACATTTTCCTATGACTCAGGGCAAAAAGTTGAAATCTCATAAATTTTCACCAATGTGCATTCCAAACAAAAGCTTGGCTTGAGTTAATTAAAATATTTTGGTGTGATTTTTATTCTTTTTAGATATTGCTATTTGTCCTAAAATGAGGACAGCGAAAGAAAGACAGAAAGAAAGAAAGACAGAAAGAAAGAAAGACAGAAAGACAGAAAGAAAGAAAGAAAGAAAGAAAGAAAGAAAGAAAGAAAGAAAGAAAGAAAGAAAGAAAAGAAAAAAAAGAAAGAAAGAAAGAAAGAAAGAAAGAAAGAAAGAAAGAAAGAAAGAAAGAAAGAAAGAAAGAAAGAAAGACAGAAAGAAAGAAAGAAAGAAAGAGGAAAAATGAAAAAAAGAAGACAAATTGTCTATTTTTATTTTTCCATCACTTTTTTGTTTTGTTTTAAAAGACATAAATTGAAGCTGAAAATTTCTGCAGCTTTACTCAGATGAACTAGAACTCCTTTTAAAGAAGCTTTCTAGAATAATCTCCCGATCCACTGTTACTCCTACACTGGATCAAGCTTAAAACTCAGACCTGCCATTTTTTTGCATGGCAAGGATTGGAGGCAGTTTCTGTGTTAGTGCTGGGTGGGAACAGAAATGTTTAGAGAGCAGAGCGGTGCTGTGCTGTGGTGACTGGGGCAGGGGAAGGCTGCAGTCTGCATTCCCTTCCTTATTCTGCCGCTGACTGGATGCACAATCCTCAGCAGATTGCATGGTTTCAATGCCTAAAGATCAGATCTGGACGCTATGAGTGTTTTGCTAACAAAAGGACTCCTATTGTGCCTATAACCTGCACTGGAAAAACTGTTCCTTTGCCAGTGTACTTCATCCCAGTCCTTTACAGTTCAAGAGTGTGGTTCCCAGGGACAGTACCACTTTCTGTACTCTGAAAAAAATTACCCAGGCAGAAATTTGTACTGCACATATAATTTAAGTTTCCTCTCTTCAAGCATGACAGGAATGAGAACTTGGAAAAGCTTTTGTGCATTGTGTTATCTGTGCTGCTGCATAATTATTATTATGTTGCTCAGCAGCACCAGAATACAAATGGCTGATTTTGCAAAGTGCCAGCCATCGCTGCTTGCCATCAGCTGGGATGCGAGGAGTGACCAAGCAGTGCTGTAGAAACCCAGGCTGTTCAAACATGCTACTGTAAGAGACAGCAGGATATCGCAGCTTAGTTGTCCGCATTGCATGGAGCTCTCTGATAAAATCCTGGCAGACCAAGGATGGAGACTGTGGGGATGGTTTTCCTTCTTTTTCATCATGTTAATAAGACCTTTAGATCAGTTACACTTATTTTATGTTGTTTTGCTGGTTCTTATTTGTGTGAGTATATAGGCCTGAGCAATAGAATTTGGACTCTTCCACACCTCTTAAAATACAGCATTTTGAGAAGTTTCCTGTAAAGGAATGAGTGTTGTCAACTAGTTAGCACAAGCCATTGGAAAAATCCCCGAACTCTGTACAGGCAGAATAATTACACACAAATGCATTCGGGAATCCTATGGAAAATGTAGTCCGGTGACCTGGCATGGTTACAGCACAATTTAGCAAGTATGTTAGAACAAATTACTCCTTTTAACCATAAGCCATTCTGTTTCACGCTTTTAATGAAGGCCTGTGCCACACACTAGAATACTTCTCACCTCATTACTACTCATAAAAAGCAATGATCCATTCAAAGGCTCCTCATATCTCCCATATGAGACGTAAAAGAGCCCACTCTTTCTCAATCTGGCACAAAAGAGAAGAACGGCTTCTTTCTTCAGCCTTTGATGTAGATCATTAGGATGTTTACTAGATAAAAGAACTGAAAAATTTATCTGCCTTACTTCACTGCTGTCGTGTGTTAGCATTCTGCCTCCTGGTCCCTGGCTCCCTATTTTTAAATGTAAATGTCTTGTTGCTGTTTAGGGAAGGAAAAAGGTTTCAAGATTTCTCATGAGCAATTACTTTGGTCTCTCTCTGTCTATGTAGATATTTATATATAAAAATATATAACCAAAAGGAAAAAAGGGTGAAGAGAGAAATATCCAGTGAACTTGAGGAATATAATAAGGCAGTAAAACAGAAACTATGAACTGCACAAAAATTAAATGAGACACGCTGTCTGATAAACAAGTTTTAAAAAATAGTCGGGCCTGAATTTAAGGTAGTTGTCACACAAACACATGCTCGTATACCACCCACATGTAGTTGTGTGTATTTCAAAATAGAAGGGCAAGGCTTCAAACAGCATTTTCTCAAGAGGAATGTTATGTATTAGTAGTAAGTCCATATATATCATTTTATTTTTTTCTTTTGCTTGAAATAGTCCAACAAAAGACTTAATTCAGGTAGCAATTTTACTAATTTGTTACATCTGAGCAAACCACTTTAAAAGAGACTCTGCATTGCCTACTCCAGCACCATGGTGGCAAGTGACCAACTCACAGGCATTGCAGTCAGTGACGCAAGGTGGCCTAAGACCTTATCTGCCAGCCTGCTGGGGTTTGACCCACCCCCCAAAATGGGTGGGCAATGGCCAGAGGAGAGTTGGGGTATACAAGTGGGATACTTGGTGTGTTGTTCTGGTTCTGTCAGTGCAGACGACCCAACTCCAAATCTGTCACCACAATTGCTTATTTAATTACACCTTAGTTCAGTCAAAGGGACCTGGGTCACTTTATGAGTTTTTTATTAGTTAGGTTCTTTTTATTTGAATTACATCCACTGAACAAAATCTGAACCACTGACTCTAACACTTCATTCAACAAATGTGAAAATCCAAAGTACCTAAGAGCTTGGCAAGGTGGGACATGTCTTAGCCATATGGTATAGTCATAACCAGGTATGATGTGCATCTTACGAAGGCACATAGAAGAAAAAAGGTTTATCTCTACCAGCCAGGGAGGATTTAGAAACACAGAAGACTAAGACTTGCCATTCTCATTGAGTCCAGCAGTATGTTTAACCTAGTATCCTCTTCCATCCGACAGTGTGTGATGCTTCAAAGAAATGTGCAAGCTACCCCATAGCCACCAGAAGTAATACCCTGAGTAATAACCTGCCTGTAGGAAAGGTTTCCCTCCTAATCTCAAGCAGTTAGTTATGCCAGGAAGCTTGAGTATTTTAAGTCCCTTGTATCTTATCCTGGATAAGTATGGATGTTTTATTATCTGTATAAATGTCTAATCATTTAAGTTCTGGAAAGCCTATCTTCAAAGTGTTGTAGCAACTGAGCATCCCTTAAAAGGGGAGGTGGGTAAGTACACTGTTGCCATCTCCCCTTTTTCTTAAATATACAAAAAGTAAAGTATGGAGTGCCTTAATTCTGTGCCCAAAGCCAAACAATAACTGAATATAAAAGCCAGAGTTAAAATACTGGAGTTCATGAGTCATAGCCCTCCATACACGCAATAGGCCACAAAGTTCTCATGCATATTGTTCACATTTAACTAAGAAATGCGAGGGCAATATTTTCTTGATTATTTTCTGTTTGTCAATAACTTTAAAGCCATTTATTAAAAAAATCATTTGGTGATGGCCAGACGATGGCACCTTGACATCTGTTTCCAGAGGCAGCGCAGACAGACTGCATTACATCCGTGATGACTCTTCAAAATTTTTATATAGGCAGCATACAAAAAACAAAACAAAAGAAAAAACCAAGAACAATAACAACAAAAACCCCCCAAAACATTAAAAAGTGCATTACAAGGTACTGTTTTTCATTGCACTTCTGTCTAATGACTGTCACAACAGAGCTTCAATGAGTTCAGGAACTCTATAAAATACAATAACAGAAAAATAAGCCTTGGAAAGAAAACAATCCACTTAAACTTTTTAACAGGTATTCTCAACCTTGATTTCTTCAATGCTCTTTCAGAAAATGATGATCGCCTCTTGCAAAATCATAGGTGATGATATCAAACACCAAGAAACACATAAGACATACTGCTTCTAAATTAAATTTGTGTTCTCCATGCACTTATTCAGAAATATGAAGTTGATTTTAAATATTTAGAACATTGTTTAGCTGCATTAAAAAAGTGACAATACACTAGGAAGATCAGGAAAAAAAGTACTTTTGCAAGTGTGTGACCTCTGGAATGACAGCTGCAGCACTGTTTTATTTGGAAGCTTAAATTAACACATACATACCTAGTTAGAGACTTATCTGTCTCAAAAAAGAATGCTACCAGTGAATATAGAGGGGAGGAGGAAGACTGTATCAGCAGTAGATATGTGGACAATGTTATTCAAACTTTTCAGTATCCTCCTGCTTGCATAAATTTTACTCTTGTTTATAAATGCCATTCAGATATAATTCACAACTCCTGTTAACTTAGCCTGCTGATTGTAAAATCTGTCTGAAAATGTCAGTAAACAGTTTGATCTGCCATAAATACTTCTTGATACCAAACACAGTCATGGTACTTACATCCGCATTTAAAAATCTACATTTATTTTGTAAGCTTGAACCATTTCCAGTCACAACTGTTGTTCACCAATAAAAGAAAAAAATCCCCGGAAGTCCATATAGATATTGGCCAATGTTCCTCTCTGCTTTTTCTATCTATCAGACTGCAATCAGTTGTTAGATCAGGGTAGGCTGATGAAAAATGCTTAGGAAAACAACAAAACAAAACAACATTAAAAATTCCTTTTGAACTTTATCATAGCTCAGATGTATAGGATCCTGAAAACAAGAACTTTTCATATTTGTTGTTTCAAAACCAGTACATTTAGGTCTCAGCCTATCTTTTTTACAGCTGACATGTGTATATTATTTTGTAACAAAGAAACCTGTCAGCTGTCTTGGTCTGTTTATTACTTTGACAACTTGATTTTGACTTTTTCTGCATGATTTGCCAAGATTAGCTTTTATATACAGGGTTTTATGTTCTAAGATGAGGTGGAAGTAAGAACAGCAAATATATCTTTTTCCCTGACATCTCCAATAATTTTACCTGGTCAAATGTTTGGATACATAGAGCTGCAGTAAAAATGCATGATTAGTACACTCCCCTGTGGATTAAGAACAGAAAGCATGTGTTGGGTTTACACACAGCCTGTGATTTACTCACAGTCTCATGTAAAGGTATTTGCTCTGTCTCTTCAGTGTCTTTAGTGCCCTTTTCTCATTAAAAAAGACAGATACCAACAGATAATTAGAGTCTGTTCTGCAGAACACAGATCTGGCTTTTGAACAAACATACTGACCAAAATACTCAAAGACAACTTTTGAAAATGTTCTTGCAAGAGGAAAATGTGCAGTTTATTTGTGACCCTCACTGTATACAATGTCACAGTGATGGATTTTGTGGTATCGAATGAAAGTATTAACAGAAATAGTTCTGTAATCTATTTACAGGATAATGGGTTTGAGGTTCCATGCATGGCATGAAATGATAATTCACTGTATAACTGTCAGCATGAATGGGATTTTAACACAGGCTTCATAGGAACTCCAGATTCCATAAAAATACACAAGGAAAATTCAGGGTTAACAACCAAAATGATTACATGATAACTATTCAGTTCTTCCTATCCTATAATGCCGTAAATGACAGGTTTTTATGATTAATTTTGTTATTTTAAAGCATATCTACCAAAATGATCTTTTGCATCACATCCCTGTTCATCATAAAGCTGCTCACTCCTACTTAGCACACAGCAAATGGAATAACGTAGTAATTTGAACAAATGCAGCCATTCCCAAAATGCTCCTTTTAATCGGTTTCATAAAATTTGCGGATTTACTTTAGTCTTATGAGCTTTCCAGCTTGGCACACAGCTGAGAGTTTTTCGAGAAAAGCCCGTGTGTTGCAGGAGGGGATGTCAGTGCCTCAGTAGATGGCACCCTTCCCTCTGCCTGGGAGGGGAACCGGCACTCCCTCCAGCTCCCCGTCCTGCCCATCTGCTCCAGGCATGAAAAAATGACCAGCAAACCACATAAGCAAGGTTATTGTGACTTTTCAGCAAAGGGGTTGTTCCTGTAGCTGAAGGCAAGTCCCACGTGTGATGAGCAAGCACTGCCAGAAATCCCAAAAAGGTCCACAAAGAGTTGATGGAGATAAGTGGGACTGCTCACAGTGTGGTAAGCCAATCAAAAGGATAAGCCCTTGCCAGAGGCTCCTTTTGGGGCAGAAAGTCAACTAATTATGGCTATAAAGCACGCAGCATGTAGCTTAGTACAACATGTCTACTGCGACCGGGATTTAGGCCTTATTCATTTGTGCTGCTCTACTTTTTAAAGACTACTCAGCACTGCAGATTGAAGTAGATGGTAATACATCAGCTTGTTTGCTTCCTCTGACTGAATTATTAAAACAGATAGCATTTGCTAATGACCAATCACTGGATTATTGAAGACTTGTAATTAGAATCCCTTTAAGCAAAGACATTTTTTGAAATAAAATAGATGTACAACTCATTATAATTTGTTTCCGCTGGTTTTATTGCACTCTACATGTAGCACTCACAGGGTTTTTTTAATCTGAGACACTATTAGCTAGTGCCATCCTGAAGAAGGTATATAAAATAATCAATAGTTTGTAATCATCTGGTTTTAGTAATAAGTACCATGACAAGTTATATGTAAGGTGAACACATTTTCAAAATAAAAAAGGGCCACTTTCGTGGTAGTATTTTCTACAGTCATTAAATACTCAAGTGCTCTGTATTCTGGCTTCTGTCTTTGATCTGTTCTGCCTGGATCAGAAAAGCTTCACCTGGAGCAGATCAAAGAAAGCCTGAGCAATGCCTCTTCCTCCTGAACCTCTCTCTCCTTCACTTCCCTCTGCTCTGTGGTGCTGGAAATCACAAAAAGAAGGGAAATGGAGGGATCCTTCCCCCACAGACCACATCTCCTCCAATCTCAAGTGCAGAATTTTATGTCTTGATCAGACAGGACCACCAGGGCACCAGGCTCACTCCTGTCACAGGGCTGTCACTCAGCAGGTTATGATGGGCCCCAGACAGTGAATGTCAAGGAACAGGTGCACTCCCTGCACTCACAGTTCTGCATCATTAGCAACACCTTGATGAACTTCAGCAGAGCAATTGAGTTAGGTGGAACCACTCACACGCATAAAATTAACCACATGAAGTGATCAGTGTGAAATAGGAATATAGTAAATACATAATGTCTGTGCAAAGATACAGCTAGTAGGAACACAGAGAAGAGGAGATGGAGACAGGAGGTTGCCATTATTAAAACAAAAACAAAAACAAAAACAAAAACAAAAAACTACCTTCACACAAAAAATAAATTATGTGAATGAAAATGTGAAACTTGAATTGTTAAGCAATTTGAAGGAGCTCAAAATCAGAGCATCTTAAAAACCTAGCACTGTATTTATGAAAAAGATTAGGATATCTGGTTATTTTCAGGAAAAAAAAATATAATGGAAAAAATACTATTATTTTTTCCAAAGAAATAATGAAACAGTCTAACTGACCATAAAGATTTTATAGTAGAAACACTCTAGCAGAAATAAAATTAAATATATTTTGGAAATGAGAGAGGATAGAAAAATCTTGAAGAAAAAAATTCTATTTCAATGATTATTGCAAGTAAAATGGCTAGAAGACAATAGATTTGATAAAAAGTATCATTTCTGGAAAAATGTGTTTAAAAATATGTTAAAATATGATAAAAACAACCACACTGACATATTTTTATATTTGCTATTTTAACTGCTAAGCAAAATAGAAGTTTATTCACATTAAAAAACCAAAACAAAACACAAAACTATCAGGGTGCTTCTGATCTGTGAAAACCATAGAAATTTTTGTAAGATCACTTTAAAACACCTTTGCTCCAGTCACTTATCTGATAGCCTGAC
This sequence comes from Columba livia, assembly GCF_036013475.1. Lineage (NCBI taxonomy): Eukaryota > Metazoa > Chordata > Aves > Columbiformes > Columbidae > Columba > Columba livia. The sequence goes on from NC_088605.1 coordinate 38,607,611, forward strand.
TGCTGGTGATAAATACCAGGTATGTCTTGCTGACATCTCCCCAGCTTCAAGGGTGTATCTGTATGATATGGCAACACAGGGCGCATGTGGCTGCTGGGCCAGCAGTGAAGGAGTTAACTGCAAGAGTCAGGAATGGTCTGCAGGAATGGGAACTGTTGAAAGTTTTGCCACAATTTGAGAGAGGAGACTGTAAAGAAATGGACCTTGCTTTAGCTTGGCTAGTGGTGAAGTAAGGCTTTCTTTATATTGGCAACTGGTTGCATTGCTGGGCATCATTTGCAAAGCATCCTCTGATAGTAATGTAAAAAGATTTTTTTTAAGCAATGCTTCATATGTATAAATCATAGAAAACACTGATTTAAAGTTACTTTTGTATTTCTTGTACATTAAATTTCAAACTTCAGAATACAGACATATTTTAGGAATCCTTCCATTGTTATGCACTGAAGTCACCAGACCAAATTTAGCTCCTGTTTTTACTAGTGTAAATACCAGGAAACTACATTGTAGCCAAAACCACAATTTAGTACATCCTACCTGGGGACCCATTTGGTCTAAGTAGATATTGTGAGATTAAGCCTTGTTAAGCTTGTAGCTTTGAAAAGGCTGTCGGGAATACACAAATTGTAAGTATAGGAGCGAAATTGCATGCTCCGTAGTGATATGAAAGCCATTCTCAGATGTTTTCTTTTTAAAAATAACATGGACATCTCCGGCCTGGGAAGCTTAGAGTCATTTAGAAATCAGCAGTCCAGGCAGGTGGTGCTTGTGCTGCTATTGCTAGTTTTTGCAAAGCTGATGGTTCAGCCTCCTTTTTTCCTGAACAACTTTATTCTGGTTCCAACATCCCTTTGCCTGCAAAGGGATGGAGAAGGTAGAGCTGTTTCCCTGCCTGATCCGAAATATGTTCAAAAGCAAATACTTTATTGAAGTCTATCTAAAAGATGACGCAGATCAAATACTTGAAAATACTGGGAACTGTATCCACATAAGGGAGCTCAGGCTCATTTCTACTGTATAAATCCCTAGGATTTTCTAATTCAATTGTAACTTTTTTCTCTAAGCCAAGAGTTGTTCCTTTTCTCTGGGAGCCATTTCAAAGGACATAAACTGCATTATTTCTTAGAATAAATTTAATAAACAATATTGTGACATCTATGGAAAATGTACCACTGACATGAAATTTAATTTCCATGTAAGAAATAATATTTGTACCAAGGTATGAATGGATTATTTCGACTCTGAGTAGAAACCTAGTAACACAGAAAGGATGTTCTATAATGATAACACCCCCACAGCAATAATTTTGTTTCAAATCTCTTTTTCACTTATTTCTTATCCTGAAATGCAAAGTTTACTGCTTCAGTTACTTTTTACAGTTAAAAGAATGACTTCAGCTGTTCCTATGATAACACTTAAAGGCCCCAGGAAGATCTGGCTTACCACCAGTATTAATATCCTTTACCTAAGTATGAAAGAGAGATAGCAGATGTCTGAACACTCTTAAATTGGATATACAAACCTAATAGTAGAGAATATTCCTTACCTATATGTATTCAATTCAAATTTATACACACACAATTGAAAATTGTGACGTAACTCGTTATTTTATTTTTACCTCAGAACTGTAAAACTCTACAAATTTCTGTTACAGAAATGCTGTGATTATTGCTCTAAGCAGCAAATACATAAAATACTTGAGTGTTACAGAGAATAGGGATGCAATCCAGAACACCTCCCTGCAAGGGAAGACTGTCTCATCCTGGTCCATAGTTATGTTCCTTCTTATTCTTTTTGATTTAATCCATTTTGCAATTCTAGGTCTTTGGTGGCCCAAGCTTGCCTGGAAATTATCATGCTGCTCTCCAGGCAAAAGAGAGATGAGAGCTTCAGCCTTCTCAAGCTTGGGATGGACAGCAATCCAGCTCTGCTTCTTGGCGAGTGTTCTGACCACTCACCTGAAGTTAACAAAAGGGTTTGGATGCCTTCTTGACCCTTACTTCTAAACTTAGATGGTTGACAAGAAAAGAAATGAAATAACTTCTTCCAGAAGCTGAAATGCAAGCCAGTTCTTGGGCATTTTCCATTGCCTGGCTCTGGCTGGTTTAGCTGCATGCTCTGAGCAGTTATGGCCATACCAACATCCTTTAACAAATCTGGAATAAGGAACCTGCTTCTCACACCTTTCGAGCAGCTTGTACATTTTATATACAGCACAATGACACTGCTCACTCAGAAGTGTAATCATGAGCTTTTTCCTTGATATATATAAGCTAAAGCTCCTGGGGAGATTTGTGCCACTTAGAGGATTCTTGGGGACCTGAGAACATGCTCATGAAGTTTGCATTTGTTTACTGATAATAAAACATCAAAGATGATTTTTGCAGATCCTCTTGGCTGGTGACTGGCATGTCACCAGGCAATTATAGTCTTGCTGTATTATTTTTACATGTTAAAATAATTGGTGTAGTTCAATGGTACCACACAATTCAGACACTTAGATTCCAATATTCAGAGTCTGAAGAATCTTAGCTTGTACTGTTTCATTTCGGACTTCAGGTTTTGCCCGCTGACTGATGGGAAGAGGCAAGCTGGGGTTTGCATCATTTCCAGTCTTAACTACTCATGAGCGAGCGCAGAGACTACCTTTGATTCCCAGTGTGGCTCTCCTGCTGCCATTGTGTATTATACAATAAACTGTTTACATAGCAGCCTTTTGTTGCAGGTTTTAAATCTTCTCAGGCTGCCAGTGTGAGGCCAAGGCTGCCAGCTGGCAGACAGAGAGGTGCTTGTGCTCCAACTGTTGGAGGTAATTAACAGCCCGAACTGTCAGAAGGTGACAGCCGGCAGAAAGTTCCTGCCCTGGGGTCACAGCTGGATTCCGGCAAGTTGCTCCTTGATTTACCAGTAAAACCAATAACGTAAGTAATATTGGTATTAAATTATCGAACAAGGGCGACTGAGCCAAAATTATATCTTCTACCCCCAAATTAACTGGCAAAGAAAATTACCTTTAGTATTTTGAAGCAAATAGGTAAGATTAACTCACATTTGGGGAGAAAAGATCCCCAAAAATTAATCCACTAAAAATTTGGGGGACATAAATATTAGGGTGGTTGCAGACCATAACACTGTTGGGCTGACAATTTCCTGAATTTGTAGAAAATTAAATTAATATCAAGTATTAGAAATCTAGGCAATGATTATCAGACACAAGCTTTTAATTTAAGAGCTATACTCAAAAAGTCACATTAGATTTACATTTGCTGCAAATAACTGACTATGAATGGAAATGTAGAGATTGTTAATTTTGCTGAAATAATTGCTTTTTTCTTTTAAAAAATATTACTAATTCATCAGAGCATTGAAGCATGTGTTTAGCTTCAACTTTAAGCAAGGGCATAAATACAGTGGAGTTAACAAGTCATAAGTGCTCCTTTTTTAACTGGAAGGCAAAATATTAATTCTTGACACTCTTAGTTCATGGCAGTAAAAATGCTACATATTTGGCCAGTTGAATGTTAGGACAAAATTGACATTAACATTTGTGGATCTTTGTCCTTCTAAATGATCATATCCAATGACAATGACACTCCCAATGCAGTTAATGCTGCTTACGATTTGAAATATTCTTCCTATGGGACTTTCATTACATAATGTTAAATATATGATTTTGTAACTTTGAGGTTCTTCAGCATGGACAGAAGAACTTTGTATTTGAACGGGATGTGAAAAGCAACAGATCTGCTAGTCACTCGGAGCTCCTCTCTCTTTGTTCTCCTGTGTTCTACTATTTGTGTGTCTGTACAAGAAATCTTGACTCTGTCAGACTCACAGAAGTCTTAAGCAGAAGAGGGGATTAGAGTTTTTTCTCTACATAACCTCTGACATTTTTTTAAAAGTGACAAATGTCACAGGAATGTCTCATGGAAGTTATAATTCAATAATACACATTCCTAAATGTCTCTGTTTAATGAGCTCTTACCCAACGTGACAGTGTCTTCAGTTTTGAGGAGCAAAGATGGTGGAGCACAAGAACCTGAAGGCCACAGACCATTGCGTTATGAAGAAAACGAAACAAAGCTGTTAAAAAATACTATAGAACTAATTTAAATTCAAAAAGAGGGGGTTTGGCAATTATTTTCTTGACAACATTTATTGTCTGAGAAGCTCTTCTTTTTGCAGAAAACAATTCTTTGTATTTTGACCAGTCTGATATGATGAAAGAACTTTTTATATCAGTGTGTCTTTTATATTTATGATATCCTACAGCTATCTTCATCTACTGTAAGGTGGTGTAAATTGGCTTCTGGGAAGCTATAATGATTGATGTTAGATGAACATTTGGCTAAGATGTTAATTTGTAAGCATCTGTCAGTCACAGGAAATAAAAATTCTTCAGCTTTATACTGGCTCTTACAGTGGTTTATTCTGTGATTCCAGGAAGCTTTAAGATATTTTCTTATATTCTTGAATGATAACCAGCAAAGCAGCACAGTGATATTTTCCTACTGTATCTTCACACGCACCTATTTGACAACTAAGCTCTAGTTGTGTTGTCTCTTTTTACCCAAACATTGATGTGTGAATAATGATAAATTTGGCTCTTCCTGTTTATGAAGTACTTTGATATGCAAGAGAACTAAGCAATACTGATAAGTAAAGCCTCCAAAATTGTAAGCATTCTAAGTTGTAATGGTAAACAAAGAACAAGTAGAAACTTCAGAAACAACCAGGACAGCTAGCAGACGTACACATTAGAACAGACTAAAGGAGAAGCTAAAGTGCTGCTTTGCTTGCTGTTATGTGTCTGTGTCTGAACTGTGAGTCTGTTGTGCTCTGGAGTCCTGTCTGCTTCACTGTACAGACAGGAATGTGCGACAAGTCCCTCTTTGCTGGTGTGGGTTTCCTGGTGCATGCTCAGCTGGTGTTCCAGTCTGAAATCAGGCTATTGCCAGTGCTGGCAGCTCAGCCCAGGGATGGGGAAGGGCACCTAGACCCCAGCATTCAAGGTATTATATCTATAGAAAGCTCCTGAATGTGTGCTGGAATCTAACCAAGTGCGTATGCTCCATGGACAGCTACTCATCCTGAATGTACACATTTCCTGAGAAGCACTCCACACTGCTCTTAACTTTCAGGAGGATGAGGAATAGGGAAAGATTTCATGATATTTCAGTGCATTGCCCTTTTTCAGAAAGCATATGTTGGTGTGAATCAGCCCTGAATTCTTAGGGCCATTGAAATGTCACTCTTATAAGTTTTGCTAGCATTTATAACCATGTCATGTTTCAATACAATTTTTTTAAGATCTGATTCCACACCCTTTTAACTTAAAGGTAGATTTCCCATTGATAGCAATGGTAACAAGACCAAACCCAAAGGGAATATTAACCACCTTATAAATAAGTTCTCAGTCCATGATTCCATACACTTTAGAAAACTTCAAGAAAAACTGTTGGGCAACTTCAATTTCCAACTTCATAACCCAGCCTATGCAGTATACTTCGAGGAGAAGAATAATTATGAAAAAAAAAAAAAAAAGGAAGCAAGGATTTGAAAAATAAAATTAAAAAAATACAGAGAACTATATTTAGAAAGTCTGAATTGACAGTAAGTTCCCTTCAGCTGGTGAGGGAAATTTCACCCTGCAAGCACAGCCTTCAGTCCACACAAGAGCCTTTACAGAGAAACACAGAGTAATCCACTAATAGCAATAGAAGAGACGCTAGCAGTCCAAGAAGCCAGTAAATAAATGTAAGAGGCCCTTTTTAGTTCATTCAAACTATAATGGGCTAAAACCAGGGAATAGTTAAAGTTTGATCATAAAAACTACTTCAAATCGACTAGTAATAGCTAATCTCTGAAGTTTTCCACCATCTTCCATCCATCCATGGATTCCCTTTATTCAAATTCAAACTTTATTTTCTAAGTTGTCCTAGTCCAGGTTTTCTTTGCAAAAATATTCTGTGTGACAAATTATTTAGCTGCAGCATTCTTCTTTTCCTATTTCCTGAAAATAATATTAGCAATTCATATTGCTGACAGTTTTCACGTTTATGTTCTTCCCTTTCCGTCTCTCATTTTTCCTCCATTCTGGTGCAGTCTTTTCATAAAGCAACGTCACACAACTCTGTGGGCAGCAGATACCACATGATATCAATTAAACCCACAGAATATGGGCTCCTTTATATTACCTGCATCCCAAATCTGCTGCTATCATATGCCGCAGTCGTGACTCCTCCTTTCCACTGCCCTGGAGCTCGGACAGCTGACTCCAGAACTTGCCCCCACAAATGAGTGTTGCTTGGTGGTTCTGAGCAGATGGCTCTTCTCCGAGCAGCTAAATTTTGTAAGCCATGAACTAGCCTGGTAGTCAACAGGGGTAAAAAACCAACAGTACTGTTAGCAGCGCTAGATAGTGAGAGGATGGGTAAAATGTTTAGTACATTCTGGAGCACCAGAGGAAGACAAACGTGATGCTTATTTTCAAAAGTGGAGAAAGAGAGAGCCAGGTAAGTATGGAACATCTAGTCTGACTTCAGACCATTGAATGATAAACAAAGAATCTATTTCTAAGCACTTAAATATTAAACAGTGCTATGTAGCAGCCAAAAATGATGTACTGTATCTTCACTTCATTAAAACTGCCAAAATCGTGTTGCATATGTATTAATCTCAGGGGGGAGGGAGAGGGAACACAACACAAACACAGCAAAACAAACAACAAAAAAACAAACAAAAACAACAAAGAAAAACAACAAACAAACAAAAGAAAAACACAGACAAACCCAAACAAACAGGAAAATAACTTTTCTGCCTGACACTACTGTAATGAGGGTGCAGAACAGAGTGGAAAACAGTAGGTTGAAATGCTGTATCAACTAGGGCTCTACTGAAATCTGTCTTGTGTCTGGTACAATGCAGTCATTTCATTAAAGCTGTGCAATAGGCAGCAAGTTTTTTAAATTCTTATATGATATCAAGCTGGGAGGAGTGCAAGCATTTTGGAGGGCAAGGTTAGAATTCAAAAGAAGCAAGACAAATGGGAGAAAGAAGCTATAATAAATAGAAAGCAATTCAATCAAGACAAATAAAACATTTAAGTAGGAACAATCAGCTTCACAAATATTGTATGATAAGTAACTTGCCTAGATAGCAGTCCTTCAGAAAAGGATTTGGTTGTCACAGTGTATCACATGAGTCAAAAGTGTCTTAACATGTCCATAAAGCAAATATCACAATGGGAAGTATAAACACAAGAGCTGTATGTACAGCCTCCAGTTTTGCAATTGCTCTATCAAGATTGGAAAAGGTTTAGCATAGAAAAAAAAAATGAAAATCAGAAGTCAAGAAAGTGTGAATTTCAAGGAACAGCAATTACAATAGGTTATTTTAGAGAAGAAAGGACTGACATGTAACATAGCTATGTAAAACATTACTGCAAAGAAAAAAAGATATTAAATTACTCTCCATGTCTTCTATTGGAAGGAAAATAAGTAATGGCTTAGTTTGCAGTGAGGGTATCTAGGCTGGAATTTTCCCCCTATTATGTCTCCATAAGGGAACTGGAGTAGACAGTGGAACAGATTACAGGAGGAGGTTGTGGGATCTCCGTTTCTGGAGTTTCAAAAGAATAGGCTATGCCAACTGCTGTCAGGAATGTTTTAGTTCTACTTTATTTTTAGGAATAGTTTGAAGGCCAGAGTAGATGACCTCTGGGGGTCCCTCCTGGCTTCACTTTTTAAGAAAGTGTGTCTGTTACCTGAAGAGTTGAACGCATATAGTAAACATATACCTTGTGAAATGCACAATTTACTATGCGGATTTCAAATCAAAACAAGCAGTGATATGAATTCCTACTGGAATTGCAAGAATTGTGTAAGAGTAAATTATGAACAGTCCTGAATTACTAGAAGGGATTGCTCATCCAAAGACCTTGAACTCCGTACAACGTGAAAAGGCAGCCAGAACAAATTTATACGGCCAAGTTGTAATCCCATCATAGTCAGGAGCAAAATTCTTGTTGATTTCAGAGGGAGTCAGACTGGAATGCTTTTTGGTTTTGTTTTGTTTTTTTAAGATCTGGCATTACTGAATGCAAAATATGCCACATGTCCATTGTTATTAAACTGTTATACATAAATGCAAATATTTCACATTAACATCTTGTTGTCAAATTGCCACTTGGGGGAATTTAGTGTGGCCAGTTTAACAAAACAAAATGCTGCTAGTGAAATAAATCTACCTGCAAGAAACATTTATGAAGAAATCTGAAATCGCTATCGCCTTTATTTCTTTACAAAGTTGTATAAATGAGGAAATAGCACCAAAGACCTATTAGTAATAGTTATTTCCTAATTGCAGTGGGAAGCATCCTGCATGTTTAAATAAATATTGTTAACTCTGACCTCTTGGTTTGCCAGGACTGATAAGGCAATTGTTTGACCTATATGAAGCACATACAGTATGCATGGACTGAAAGCAGCAGGAAAACAGGAAACAATAAATCAGAAATTAGAGCACTGATTGTTGTAGCTAATTACATCAGACTTCTGCTTAATTTCTCACTCTGTCATTCTAACCTGATTTTCTTGCCAACAGACTTTGCAAATTGCTGGTGTCACGTACATACAGCAAATAATAATCTTTAGTTACTATGACTGACAAATGAATGAGAAGAAGAACATAGTTTATGATGGAAGAACGAACAGTGACACACACCAGATACCTGCTGAGATGCTTTTTTAATTCACTTACCTAGATATGCTGCATGATACATTTTGCCAGGACCACAGGTTTTGGCATCACAGCAGCATAATTGAATTTGAGGCATGGTTTGATAATGCTGGACAAAGAAGGAAAAATGAGGCTATAAAAGGAGAAGAATGGCATAGATTGATTTCCACAGCAAGAGAGATAAAGTGATAACTGGAAAATTTAAATCAATTCTGAAAATAATATGCTTAGAATTAGGCATGTTAATCAGCATGTTGTTTAATCTTGACTTTATTGTCCTCATATCGCACAGCAGATAACTTGGTGTCCTTTATATTGTCTCTTTTTATATTACTTCTCTTTCAAACTTCACTATCTTTCTTTGTCCTGTCTCATTACTGCCATTAGCATCTTCAGCTGGCAAAAATTAGCACAGCTTCCTTGAAGTCAGTGGAGCTGGATCAGATACTTTTCTGTAGCTGGGAATATTTGGTAGAACTTAAACAATAATTGCATCTAAATGACAATTTGGCCCTTCTGATCCAAGTAAAAGTCATTAGCACTCTCGTTAACACGCTGTCTTTTCATAAGGTGTATGCTTTTCTTCAGACCAGCAGGATGCTGACATTGTTTTGAGAGGTCAGGCCACACTGTGACATGTGTAGTTGATGATGGGGAGAGATGCAGTTTTCACTTTCCTTGATGTCTGTTAGATTACCATGAGCATGAAGTCAAGGCTACCAGAGCCAAACAGACACACTGGAAAAGTACCAAAAGAATTAATATTGTATTATCATTGCCTTTAACAGGCTGTGCCTTGTGTATTATGTATTCTAAAACTGCCCACATGATTTAGAAAAGGAACATCTGAGGGAAAACAAACAAACAAACAAAACCACACGCCACCACCACCAAAACTCTAGCCCAATGTAATCTTTTATTCACGTGGTATACCCGTATATCATATCCTTCTAATGTTATTTTAAGTATCACAAATTATTATCTCCACAATTGTTGTCATGTCCATCCTTTCCCTTTGTGATTTTTATTTGTAACCTTTTAAGGGCCAAGCACTAGGAATAAACAAAAACAACATGCTGATGTTTTTTCTATGCATTTGCAGAAGTCTTCCATTCTCTTCCCAGACGGCCACTATATCACCTCAACTGACTGCTGTGGTGCAAGTAGTTCATGTTGGTTTACAGTGCTAGTCAGGTTGTAGGAGTTTCTGAGTGTTCTCTTCGTCTCTGGCTGAGAATCATAGAATTCTCCTTCATCCCAAATTTCCTGTACTACAGTAATGGTGACAGAGTCCTGTAGTACTCTCTTTAGGAGTCAATTTCTGGACAGTTACACATTCATTAATCATTAAGTACCACATTATGCGTTTCTGCATACAATTATAGATTTCAATGTTCAAGTTGGTTTTTGAGTTGCATTAAATTGTAATAATTTACAATCCTCAAACATATTTGTTTAGCCTTTTCTGACTACACTTAAACTTAACAGTTTATTCAGATTATTGTTTCCTTGGAACTGCTTCATTTTCTCTGTCCCTCTGTTTAATTTCTACTTTTTTGTATTGATAGGTTGGCGGTCAGATAATTTAAAACTAGATTAAAAAAGCACATCTTATGTCTGATACACTGCCAGACAAATATGTACGCAAACGTCAGATTAAGCATAATATTTAATAGGCATTAAAGCTTTCTGGCAAGACTTTTGCTTTACCTGTAGTGATAATGCAACAGTCTTCCTACAGCAACAAGACTGTTGCCTTATCACTGCAGATAAAGCAGCAACACTACACCACAGCACAGCCTGTTGTTGGCTGTGGTGGGCCACATTAAAACAGCTTATGTTGTCGTTGGGGGAGCCAGCTGAGAACACTGAGGTACCCACTGGTCTTTCAGCAATGTCAGCACCAAGCCAGGGAGTTGCTCCAGCTAGCAGTCCAATAAACACAGGAGATACTAACTGTGTAGAAGCAGACCTGTAAAAATTCCAGTTACTTTCTGATTTCCCTTACGTTATCTTGTCGAATTCCTGGCCTTGTTTTGGAGGCAGCCAGTTCATCCATCTCCATACAGAAGACAAGCACAGCCTTGTTTGTAGCATTGTTATCAAAGACTAATGCATGGATAAAGCAAACAAACAAACCCTAATCCAAAGCTATTTTAACTGCAGCATTAGAGTTAGGAAACCTGCTGATTACCTCTCTTTATGCATGACAGCTAATGAGATTATTGATGTATTTGAAGCGTATACATAAATCTATGTGATACAGCCAAGCTTTTCTTTTGTAAATGGATGGGTCCATACCACCTCTCTGTTTGTTCTGCTGTGTTCTAGTTGAAGAGGCTTTAAGTATGGCACAATACGGCTCAATATTTTAATATTAAAGGAAGATACAAGTGACGAAAATTTGAGAAAACAGAGAACCTTCTCATAATGAATCGTCTTTGTGTAGTGTAGTTTAAGATATAAACAGAGGAAAAGCTTTTAAACTAACTACACAGAAGTACAGACATCACATATCTTAATCTTTCTGTAGAATTAAATAACCCTGCAGAATACTGCAGGAATCCAATTTATTATTTTTCTATTTTCTTATTTTTCCTTGTAGTATAAGAACAGTTTTCTTTTAAAAAACTGATTCAATAACATCTGAGTTGCTTTTTGAAACTCAAAAACACATGAAAACTGAGGAATTCATACCCTTGTTGTATTTTTCTGTTTGCTCTATGTTAACTTCCACCTGTTCACTTCTCACTATAGATTTTGACCTTTAACACACAAGAAATCTGAAATCTGCCCCTCTGTGTCAGACTCTGTATAGCAGTCCTACAACTAGACCACCCCTTCACAGGTAAGAAAAGCCATTAAATCCTGTGAATTTTCACAGTGGATAAGCCTAGATTAATTTGACCCAGGTGTTTGTCTAATACTGTGCATGGGAACATTCCCGGTGTCCCCTAGCTGTTTCTCCTGTGGTGGTCCAGCCTTAGTACACTCTGGACTCTAATCTAAAACATGTAAAAGTACCAGCTGGCGCAGGACTTTGTAGACAGATTTTTGTTGTGCTGTTTGTGTCACTTTGATGTATTCTTTTGCTTTGCATATGAATACACACAGAAGTAGGAGGAAAACATGAAGAGCCCTGTGCTGGAATTAAGTCACAAATGTCAGCCTCTTACTCAATTTTATGAACACAGGACCTTGATTTTATACCAGAGAAAAAAAAAGGGAAGTATTATTATGAGCAGCACAAAAAATCAAAGGTAAATCTGTCGCTATTTGTACCTATGCAACACTTTCTGAAGTCAGTCACTTTGAGCAGATCTAAGAGAGATCTGAATCTGTCCCATTTGTCTTTACATATATGTTACACATTTAGGTTAATTTATACTTTATTTTAAACACAAACAAGTAGATGAGCATTAGCAGCTAAGTAACTGGATGTTAAGTCAATATGAGTATGGACTTGAGAAGCCAGAGTTATTGTACCAAAAGCTGTCCATAATATAAAGTGGTTTATAAAAAAAGTCCATTATTTCTGTACCTTTTACTAGACTGAAATACTGAGAAAGAGCAACCTTTGCAGTTACTTAATGGGTCAAAATGTGAGTTGCCCCACATACTCCAACCCTATGCAACTGAAGAACATTTCTAAAATTAGTCATGGTTAAAACATGTTACATGACTAAAGGATACTCTCAAATGCCTAGCTCATTTGAGACACAACAATATATTGAACAAGATCAAGAGACATAACAGTGTGGGCAGCAAAATTTTTCAAAAGGGCAAGATGAATCTTCAAGGTCTGATTATCCTCTCACAGCACTACAGATTGGCTGGTAATAGAATTAGGCTGGTTTTAAACATGTATAACTGAATTGGGCCCTGTGTAATCGGAAAGTTGGCATATCACAGACCAATTCTGTCTTTACAAATAACCCAGTGAAAATCCAGGGATCCATCTGGAAACTCATGTTGTGAGAAGAGAATCAGTCCATGCCCGAAAATTGTAATTAGAAAGAAAATTAAAGAAAAAACAATATTTCGAAGTGTCTAAAGCTGCGGTTACTACATCTGTTAGTTGCATAGCTAGAAGACTGTTAATATCCATTGGCAAAGTAATGTGCAATTCTGCAGTTGTACTTGTCTCAGAACGATTTGTGAAGACGTAATACAGACCATCAAGACTGACATTTTTGAGCTAAGTTTGACACCATGCTAACAGGAATATAAATGGTACAGATCAGAGTTATTCAAAACCATGAACAGAACCATCTTGGCAATTACAAACTGAGACTGTCAGAGTGGTAAAACTTAACCAAGCTAGTAAACAAGCAGTGGGTAAAATTTCAGTTACACCACTTAATGATGAAAGCTGAAATTGCCTCTAGACTATTACAACTTTATTCAGCAAATTCAAATGCATAAAACTATTTACAAACAATGGGAAGAGCAAAGCAGTCCAAATGGCTTTCAGGTACTTCAGATATCAGCCTGTGACTTCACAGATTTGTTCAGTCCTGTCTTTAAGTGGTTCTGATGAGCCTTTTTTTCAGGAAATATTTCAGGAAATTAATGGGCTTATTTATACATTATTGAGTTTCTTATAATTCAACCGAAAGGAAAAAACATTTTTTCCTACCTGGTCTGAAATGCTAGTTCCTGGAAAGAATTGTATTCCAAATTTATACCGCCCCTTAAGTGAGACGCCTCATCCTGCCTTCAAGATAAGATTCCAGGCATTGCTCAGATACTTGGGTATAATTTATTGTAGCCACACAAAAGTCAGATCTAAATCCTTTTGGACCATGATGCCACAAACTAGCAGCTCAAAGTTCAAAGAGGGAGGCCGACAGATGCAATTAAGTTATCACTGTTGGGATAACTGTAACCCTTGCTGTGCTTTCAGTGTCTTTGGGATCATGAAGATTGTGAAATGTTAAAAAAAAAAAAAAAAAAAAAAAAAAACAGACAAAAAAAAAACGAGAGAGAGAGCATTCTCCACAACACTACCTATATTTTCATTGCATAAATCACAGCAGTTGGAGTAAAATGCATCCAGTGAATGATTTCCTGCCACTAAGGAAAAAAATCCAAAATCTTGTTTCCTGATGACTACAAACTTCTCTTGACAAATCTCCAGTGCCAAATGTGGTTTCCATTTACTGTTTTGGGATTTATTTGTCTATGCCAAAGTTCAGGTGTGCCAGCTCTTTGTAATAAGCCATTTGGATGAAAGCTTGGCTAGCTCAAAGGATTCTGATGTATTTTATTGCTGCCTTTTAAGATTATTGTTCAGAAATACCAACTCTAATTTTGAAATCAATTAGCCATGCAGTCTGATGAGGTGTTGGCCCAGCTCAGGTTCACACCCGCTGTCCACAGATTATAGTTAAGTTGAGTCAGGTCCTTAGCACTGCTCTGCATTGCAGGCATCTGGTGTACACATGTTTGATGTCCTCGCAAAATGACGCTGATGGCTTAAATGGCAAAGCTCTAATGAAGAAAGCCTAGCAAGTTTGCTGCTGTTTGCCAGCAAAACATGACTTTTACAGGGCTGTGTAAAAGTCTTTTTTCCCCTTGTTTAACTCTTCCATGTCAAGAGAATATAAATCTTCCCTGGAGAGTAGAGATTCAGCAAAGGTGATGAGAACAGGACCTGAGGGTCCACTATCAACACACAGAAGGAAAATCCCTCTGGGCTCCTGCACTTCCCCAGCACCTGCATGGCCCATACAGCCGTGTGCTCAGAAGTGCAACCTCCAAAGGAAGAGCATCTGCCTGCACAGGCCAATGAGCTCCCCAGAGGGCAAGGACGTGGCAGAGCTGAAAAGAGAAGCACCCAAGCTTCTTCAGGGAAAGAGAAGTGAATGAAACCATCCAAAACAGTTTATATTCTTTTTGCCATTACAAAGTATCTCATGGTAATCCAAACAAAGAATGAGTGTATAAGGTTATTTTCCATTACATCTTTGTTGCCTAGGAAGCTTCTCTGCAGTTTTCCCAGTTTTGTGCACAGGATTTAAGAATAAAATCTCAAAGATACAAATACAAAATGAAACAAATAAACAAAAAACCCAACCCAAACCAAACCAACAACAAAACTTTGAAAGGGTCCTTTAAAGTGTACAGGAGAGTTAAGTATTTATTCCCTTAGATTAAGTCATCTTTGAAAAACAATTTTTCCTACTTTTAACAAAAAAATATTCCATCGAATTCAGCAAGGTAAGCAACTGAATATCACTGGTATCAGCCGCACTAGAGAAAGAGTAATAACAGGGATGTGTGATGAGTTATTTGTATCCATTATCATGCTAGTCTATCTCAAATTATAGATGCTAAACTACCAGTCGAATCATCTCAAAAGAATTTACAAGTATTGCATTGTGGCTTCAGAGTTGGAATCATTTATCAAAATCAGCCTTCCATTCAATCCATCTGCAACATTTTGGAGAATGTTAAGCACACACAGACTGAATTTGATCCAACTTTCTTTTTTTTAAAAAAAGCCAAAAGCATTTTGGCTTTTGCTTGCATTAGCTGTCACAGTCCTGTGGTCATTTAGAACCATTGTTCTCTATGCTAAATAGAACAAAAGAGGTAAATATAAACAATTTAACTCAGAACATTCAGATATGAATTTGTAGTTCTTATCTCATCAAGGATATGAAAGTAGCAGTTGAATTCTCTCTTTATAGAATGCATACTTACATATATACATATATCTCTCTCTCTATATATATAATACATATAACAAAAAGTATCTGAGGTCTCTGTCTGACTGGTATTATAACTTGGAGATGCAGAATCAGCTCAGCCTTTACATTAGAAGTTAGGATAATAACAATAAATTGAGTGTGTTTTTCCCTCTTCTAGGATTTTTGATTTTGGTTTTTTTCCTGTTTAGACATGCCACCAGCATCATGCAGTTTTGTATTGATGTACCATGTTTTCAGGATCAAGTCTGAGCAATATCAGTTTACAGCTCCTAAAAAATAGATGTTTTCAGTTTTCTCACAAGTTTTATTTTTATCCAGTGGCCTATTGTAATTGTATAAATACCACACTCCTAGGATGGAAGGAAATACTATGCAGGGCTATTTATATTTACATTAATTTTCTATTAGTGCTTCTTTTATTCATATAAATGTGTGAAATATTATGATGCTGGCTTCAGACAATACAGTGGTACATGGTTAAAGAGGCCATTACATATATCTCCTTCATTTGCTGTTTTTTGATTTGGTAAGATACTCCTTCACAGTTGTAAAAAGAGCTCAGATCACATTCAAAGGTTTCCGGGTTTAAAGAGAGTAAGGATCAAACATCTAGTTCAAGCCTGATGCTCAACAGTCGTGCTGAAGGAAAAATTACTGTCTGTAGAGTACAGACATGGCCATACAGAGTATCTATATTCAATACACATTTCCTTCTGCAATGTCGTCTAGTGAGAACACTAAAAGAGGTGTATGTGACTAGAAGGAAATGGGGAAAAGGAAGGATGCCTCAGCAAAGCAAGAGGGGACCTAGTATACAGGGCAGTTTAGGGGTATGTAGTAAAAATCAGTCATAACCATCAAGAACGTTTCCTTTCCTTAAGTCCTTGACAAACAAGCTTGTCAAAAGAGTCATGGATCCTGACGATATAACAGCCATTCAAAGTCAGCACAAGGGTCTGTACAGACTCGGATCCCACCTCCACCAGTGGTCATGTAAGGATATAAAAAACAAGTACAGAATAATCTCATACAATCTCCCAACTTTTAGCAATCATTGAGTGGTTTCCTACATGTTTAAAAGTCATTGATGGATCTGTCTTCCAATAATTGATTTAGAATTTTTTGAATCCAAGTGCTTGTGTATTTTTGCCTTCTGCAGCATTCTGAAGCTAAAAATACTGTACAGTAGTGCTCTGTGACCACCATTTAGTTACGTGGGGAGAGAAAAAAGGCCTTCTGTTGCCACTGTTTTCATGGGCTGAGTTCTTATGTGAAGAAAATATAAATAAACGTCTTATATTCACCTCTTCCATGTACTTCTTGATTTTGTAATACCCACTCTCTACAGACAATTCTCTTTTTAGTCACTATTCATACAGTGTTTTTTCCACACCTTTAATCATCCCTTATCAGCCTTTATTCTTTTTCTGGTTCTGTTTTATAATCATGGAAATGGGATGAACAGACTCTGTACACCAGATTCCTTTTTAACATGGATCACGACATTCTGGAAAACAGAGCCTGCAGATCAAAAGTCTGGGAAATCTTGCCTTCAGACCAGCTAGATCTGGCATCACTCTGTGTACTGTAAACAAGTAGCTTTTCTTTAGCATCCTAGAAGATATATTAAGGAACTTAATATCTAAAATCCCATAAAATCATAGGTGACTGAAGTGAAAAGTTCTTCCAAAAGTCCATTTCTTCTAAATTATTAATAAATTTCATTTTCATTGAAGCTAAAAAGAAAGGTGTGTAAATGGAAGCAGTTTGGCTGCTCCTACATCAACACTGGAATTGTTTAGTCAGTTTAACCGGTTTCTGTTAGGTCTATCAAACATAGGCCTTTCTAATTAAGTTTTCTAAGAAGGTTTTTTTATTTTATTAGGAATGCATCCTATTCAATAATGTTTGCTTAGTTTATATTTCATTTAAATCCATTAACTTTTCTGTTAGTTAGACATGTGGTTCAGATGATACATAACACCAGCAAAACTGGCAGACTTATTGATTGTCTTATTACAATATTAATGCCAGCAGTGCAGGCCAAATTGCTCTGGTTGAAGCTGTTTGACATAACAGATATTATCCAATTACATAGGGCTTGAGGGTAAACTTCAGTAAAATTACAGAAAACCCATTATGATATTTCCTTGGAAGCATTTCTATGCAGTTTGACATCTGAAAAGCATACTTGGTCTCAAACACATACCAGGAAGATCACCAGCTGACTACCTCTGTCATGAGTTATTTTTTGGCTCATTAATATTTGAAGCTCGGACTCCATGAGCTTTAAAATATATGCTACACTGTGCATATACTGCTGTATAATAATTTGGGGATAAGTATTTGAGAGTATTTTAATGCATTTCAGGAGGAAAACAAAACAAAACAAAGAAATTTCCTTTTATTAATGAAAATTTCTTTGTTGTGAGTAGCTAAATTCACTAGCTCCACATTTCACAATAGAATTGGTCATGCCATTAGCAAAGACAGATTCTAGGAGCCTTCCCTGTCTATGAGCTGTTGATATTAGAATGGAGATATACTGGGGACATAAAAGACAATCTCTCAAAAGATTAATCCCACACTTAGTGCTAAATCCAGTTTCTGGATTGCCAGCAAGGTAAACATAACAAAGCAAATAAGGAGACTAAAGTTATTCTTTTGCCAGACCCCTGTTAATTCTGCTAGTCTGTAGAATGGAGTCTGACATTCAGGCCAGATCGCTGGGTAATCCTACTCTTGGCCTCACAAATCTTGGGGTTTGGTTTGGTTTGGGGTTTTTTTGCTTGTTTGTTTTTTTCCCTGAGAATTCTGCTTCAATGAGCTGTTAGTTCCCTTATTTCTGCCTGACATTTTTGTCTACATTCTTATTCGTGCCTCAATTTAATCTGGAATGTCTCAGACACTATGTAGCCAGTTTTTATTTCTCAGTTTGCTGCTTGTTGTTTCCCAATCAAATATGTTTTTTATGAGAAACATGACATTCTCAATCAGAACATTATTTGCTTGATTTGGGTTTTGGTTTTGTTTGTTTGTTTTTTAAACACAGAATGAACTAAAGTACACAGATACCATCAGTATACATCATGAAGTCTTTCTGAAATGTTCTTATTAGTCTCTTTCATAATGGCTATTACCATTGATGTTACTGTGCTCCTAACCAGTAACACAGCAGAGGGTAGTAAAAAGTTTCTCTGCAAACCACTACTTCTTCCTTGAATTTTAGCACTGTTTTGTAAATAACTAATTGAGCTTTAGTAAAATTCTGCCTGACCTCATCCAGTTTGTGCAGCTCCTCAAGACTTGTGTGGCCCAACAGACAGGTTATTTCTATCTGAGTAGAATAATAAGGTAAATACCAGGCAGTAAGCATTAAAAGTAGAAAAGCGTGTGAAAAATTAAAATGAAAATTTATTTACGGCACAGCCTATATAAGCTTGACCTTGCTCCCAGTGTAATAATTTCCAACCCTTCAGTGACGTCAACCTATTCAAAGTTGAGCCTCATAAAAACAGAAAATGTGAAGGTTATGTGGCAATACACTGACAAGTTTTAATATCACCTCTTTCATAGCAAATGGCCAACATAGGTGCAGAACTGCCTGCTACTGGTTTGTGCTTACAAAACTGAGAGAAAAAAAAGGAAAAACTCTACAGGTATAGAACATAAGTCATGACACACACATTGAAAAGTCATGACCTTCAATATTAAGGCAACAATTCTGTCCTTAACTCTCAGTACATTATGAACAACAGCAGCTAGAATAAGGAACACTGTGTCACCATAAATTGAGAAGTCAGAGAGTTTTGTTGCTTTGCCCCAACCTTAATGTTACGCAAATGCTGTTTTGTTGTGCCTTTAATACAATAAAGGACTAATTCCTCAGAAATCAAGGATATAAGTCATGTAAATGAAAACTTGTAAATTATGTCAGTAATCCATAATTCATACAATTGATTTGGAAACCAGAGCCTTACGGTTCAGAAAGAAGTAATTGCTTTATTAACTTCCATTTATCAGTATAAAACTGGCTAATTTAACTGACTGACTGATTTATATATTGATACTTTAAATTTAGCTCAACATCCTAATTTAATAAGGGGATCACATATGGATGTTTAAAAATATATTACTTTCTAGTTGGTTGAAACTCTAAGCATGCCCTTATTAAGACAGATTATCTCCTTTCCCTTGTTCTTTTAAGAGAAGGACAAAACCAATTATATATCTCATTCATTCTACCTGACAGAAAGGCCATGTTTCCATATAACCCCCTCTCTAGTAATATATTGAATGCATGGCTAACCACATCATTCATTCTCTTTTTAGCATACATGATGTCATAATCTTTTGCAGCAGTAAGGGTGTATTCCTGCCTGCAGACTTTTGGAAATCACCACAGGGAGTCAGACTACTGAAGCAGTCAAGTAATAAATCTACCAGGTATACTTGAAACAAAAGTTGGAAAGAAAAGCTCTGATTCTCCAATAAGTAAGGTCTTGTGAATGTTTAGCTGATTCTAAATTTAATGTTAAGAACTGGAGGGTTCTCAGTAACTTCCTTTAAATAATAAAATCAGGGCAGAAGTGTGTTACTTACTTCAACTAGAGCTATTGATATTGCCAACCATGATAATATGCTTCTCAAGGGATAGACACAGGTTAGGGTCCTAATGAGCACAGTTTTTAGATATTGGTGTTAAATAACCTATAGCTGTTAATAATAATAAGTTATAATCTGCATAAGCAAGATTATAGACACTATATGATGGACAACCATGACTGTATAATACACAACCTAAAGGTAAAAGTGCTAGCATTTAGTGTATTTAACTTTCAAAATTAGTGCTCCTATGAAATGTGGCATTATTACAATGAGGTTGTGTGTGGATTAAAGTAGATAGTTCTGTGGCAATTTACATTCACAGAATCATAGAATGGTTTGGGTTGGAAGGGACCTTAAAGACCATCTAGTTTCAACCCTCCTGCCATGGGCAGGGACACCTTCTGCTAGACCAGGTTGCTCAAAGCCACATCCAAATTGCCTTGAACACTTCCAGGGATGAGGCATCCACAACTTCTCTCTTCTCTGGGCAACCTGTTCCAGTGCCTTACTACCCCATGCATTCTGACAATTCCTTCAGATTTGTATTCTTAGCACTTCAGAAAAATTGCCCCGCCAGGTGCAGATTTCACTGTTAATAGCAAGGCTGAAGACTTCAGTACTATATGGGATTTTCACCATAGAATAAGCCAAACTCCAAATAACAAGGTAGGTCTAATATCAGGTAACAATTTGCACTAAATTAAGGCTAGAAATTCCCCATCTCTATTTCATACTATTATCTAATACGCAATTTTTTTTTCCAGAACACCTCTTAAAAATTGTGATTCCTGCTTAGGAAATCAAAATATTTTTATTTCAGCCATTCATTCTAGTGATTTGAGCTCAAGATGCTTCCTGACTTCAAACCTTAATAGCAGATGATTAGAGCAATGGGAAAATCCACTTTCTGAAGTCCAGCCAAGTTCTAAAAGAAATCTTTAAATTGATTTTGGAACCTATGCTTTTTAATGTAAGCCAGAGTATGTGTTTCTGGTACTTAGAAAGTATCAGTGTGCTTTTTTGAAATAAAAAAAAAAAACTACTCCAGTGCCAACACATCACAGACCTGTCTTCATAGTGATTCCAGTTTCACATATTGGGACTTCACCTCTGCTGAAGCTGGAGTTAGACAGTACAACTATATACAAGAATTAAGCCTTCTGTCTTTGTTGTTGCATGACTACAGAGTCATCTGATTAGGGTGAGGGGGAAAAAAATTGCAGCTTAGAATACTAAAACTCAGTCACTGGGGTTTAAAATCCATGTGTGCTCCACAGTATTCCTTCATCTTTGCAGCCTTATAATGATAAAATCATATAATGTAGCTGAATTCATTATCTATTATATTACCTTAGTCTTCCTCTTTCACTCTCTCCATTTTATACAGCACTTATACTTCTTAGCCATATGGTACACACACAGTTCCCTTAACATATGCTCTACAGCCTCGTTTTGTGAATGTGAAAAATAAATGTCTGATTAGAACCAGAAAGCCACTAATGAAACAAAGTGGTCATTATTCCTTATAAAATAATCACTGAAATGGACTTCCTAATACTCTTCTTGAAGGGTATTTCCTCAGTAACAATAGACTGATTGCTGAGATGGATGGATGATTGAGAAAGCTGAAAGATGTTCAGAAAGCTTAATGGTCAAGAAAGATGCTGAAACTTGGGCTTTTGTTCTGAAGACAGCACAAAATGTTTGCAAGAAGTCTATAGTGTACCAGAAATCCATTTTCTTCTGTTGTCTTCATATGCAAATTTACAGTGAAAGTAGAGTACAGTTCAAGCAGAGGTAAATCTGCAACAACGGTACTGACTTTCAGATGGTACTGAAGGTTTGCAAGAAAAATAATGGTCTGTCCCATCACATCTCATCAGCAAATGTCTCACTCACATTCAAGTGTTCTGCAGTTCAAAGGTGGTTCTGCAGGCTCATAACACTATTGCACTCACGGTGCAATGCAGTCATCTTGTATTTATCAGGAATGAACTACTGCCAGCAGCTGAAAGGTTTGTGGGTTTAATGAGCAGACTTCAATGTTGCGCATCATGTATTCACTCTCCAGAGTGGTGTGCATTTTTCTCCCTTCCCTAGAAAAATTGTTTAAGGTCAAATCAAAACAGTTTATGTCAAAGTTGATTTCTCATATTGTAATTTACAGTAAAGAAATGTTTGAATTAAAGTTATTTTGAAGTGAAACCCCAAAAGATTATGATGAAGTTGAAATGGGGACTGCCACATATTTCTTTTGTCAGAAACAACACATTTTCCCAGATTTAAAAAAAATAGCAATAACAATCTCTGGTTGTGTTGTTGTTGTTGTTGTGGGAGTTTTTTGGTGTTTTGTTTTTGTTTTGTTTGGTTTGGGGTTTTTTTTTGTGTTTTTGTTTGTTTGTTTTTAAGAAAATAATCAACTCTGTTGACAATAACACATTGACATTTTGTGTTTTTTCCTGTAACTATTGCTTTAAAACATAGGGCAGAGGGGAGCTGGGGTGTTCTCCATTTCTATTCTAAAAATTGACCCATGAAGAATTTCCATTCAACCATTCTCTTTAATTAATAGGGCATAGTGTTGCTACAATTAGCAGCAAATCTGTCCAGGGCACTTCAGAACATTTTTGACTGTGTGAGCTCAACAGGATTTTCAATTTGCTGTAGCTTTTTAAACTTGAAAACAATCTTTTTGAAATTAATGATAGCCATTGGCCCAATGAAAATATTGCTATGTAAAGCAAAACACAGGCAGTTATTTTCGCTTCTTTTACAATGTTCTTGTAGATTACAATGTTTTTCTAGATCTATTTTAAATGGTGGGATACATTTCCTTTCCAGTCTTGCTTTATTAAAAGAGAAGGAAATTTCCTGAAAAAATCTCCTCAAAGAAGATACCTGTATGTTAAAATTTTGTTCAGATGGGTACTGCTACAAACAGTAGTGCACACTTCAGAAAGTGTGAAACTGAGTCATTTTTGTGGTCTTCATGATCGCAGACTCCTTCATTACTTCTAAGAGCAAATTATGTCCTACACCTTCAAGCATGCCTGCTTTAATTCTCAATGATTAAGCAGGACCACAGATTCTCTTTTCGTCCACATCCTGATACATATTCCACCGAAATTAAACAAAGAAGTCATTGGCTTCAGTGAGCCTTGGACAAGTCTTCAAAGGCATTTTTAAACATAGGAATACTATATATACTGTTGGCTTAGCGGTTTAAAAAATGTACCTACTCAACTTGCAGAATCAAAGATATACATATGTTGTAGAAGAACAGCCCAAGAGAGGATATAATTGCAGCTTTACAATATTTTCTAGCACAACTACAAGGACATACAGAAAAGAAAGAGAATTAGTTTGCTAAGGATCTGCTTTAGGACTTAGAAGAGATTAATTCAAGGCCTTCCTTTAAGAAAGACTACCTAAGTGATCTTATACCACTCTGTCCTTCTGTGTTTATGCTCTCCTGTAGGAAAGTAAAGTATTTCTATATTTATAAAATGAAATGGATAAGTGTTTAAAAAAATACGGCATGTTCTGATGGTGTTTCACAAGAAGAACTTAGAGTGGGAGGTAAACATAGGTAAAGAACACATCTGCCTACATCAGCCAACAACTTTTGGTAACAAAACAATCATAGTCCCACAACCTGCCTTGCTGATGACAAAGCTCTGAGAGCCTTGTCTGGTTCTAGCTGCAGGGCACCAGAAACAGCTGTGGGGAGGAAGGAGGACCTTTCTACTTCTTGCAGAGAAGCAGCAGGGCTGGCACCAGTTCTAAGTCCTAATGCTGCCCTTTACCCTTCTTGAACCTTTGCTATGCCAAGAATGGCAAGGTCCACAACACCCTCCTTCTTTGCATGGCAAGATTGAATATTTTCCTACTTTGCTGAGGAAGTTTTGAAAGATTTCAAGAATATTGCAACTTGGGAATAAAATAATTTTAGAGTTAATTCTCTTGTACATATCAACTCATTTGGTGGAAAAAGTTGTCAAAATGAAATTAATATAAAATGTAGAATTAAGTGTCACATCTGACATGATGTGACACACACAACAGTGAGGACATTTTAATGAGATATTTGGATCCTCCTCTACTGGCTCCTTAAATATCCAGACTCACGTCACAAATGCAGGATAGAACAAATAAATATGCCTCAGTTGCATGAAGCAGAACAATATAATCCCAGTCTTACATAAATAAAGGTTTCACTGGTAACCATTTTACTGTTGGTGTTTGATGCTAGGTATGTGCTTTAGTAATTTGCTGAAACAGGGGCTAAGGAGGATTTAGAAAACACTGGCTGGAGTCCATACCTGCAAATAGACCTAGTGGTTCACAGTTCACATAAAAAATGAAATAGAAAAACAGTTTTAGAAACCAGGGCATGATGTCAGGCCTCCATCTCCCCAGCTTAGACAGAGTCGTCTTCTCATCTGTCCCTGGTCTTGGTCCTGAATATTTACTGCTGGTCTAAGAACGCACCATTGGGTTTCCTTAGCTTGAATAGGCTCTCTTCTGGGATGACGAACTGAAAGTCTCACAAGCTGATGAAGAAATTAAATGTAAAAGAGTACTTTAACCACTAGACAATAATAAAAATGTGCACCACCATCATCACCATTTATGCTGGTGCCATATTTTTTTCTTTAAATATACTATAGCTGAATACAATATAATTGGTGTGTGTTAAATGCATTCAGAAGGTGTTCACCTCATCAGGCTCTTCAGAGAATTTAGTCACAGGAGCATTTGGTTTGTGACTCCTAAATAGCTACAGGCATGAAGTGAATGACAAAATGTTCACTGCAGCCAAGATAGGGGCAAGTCCTACCACGAACTTACGCACCCACATAACATCACTTCAGAAAACTTGAGAAAACTCCACATTTGGTTGGAGATTCTTAAAAGTTTGTTTATCTCTAATGTTTAGTTCTTTTGAATAGTCAGAATAAATATATTCATTAACATATTTCTGTCCTATCCTCATTGCATATGAGATATTCAAACATGTATCGCCTTGTAACAACCTTACGGTGATTTTTACTTGGTTTTTTTTTTACATAGCATCCCTCATTTTGTACATTAAAATATTGGAAGACAATTTCACAGAAATATTAATGTATTGTGTTATATACAACAACATCAGATTATTAAGATAGAATCTACGGTGCACCTTTTACCTTTAGGCATATGTTGATAATATATTGATGTTTGCACTAATTGTAACAGCCTAGGTCTAGCTGAAATTTTCACAAATGTACATAGAGGAGTAATCAACATTTACCAGAAAACAATGACTCACTAAAGGAAAGAATAAGCCAAGGATGCAGCATGTCCAGGCAGTGCAGACTACCCGTTATTTTCTTTCAATGCCAGCCTATTCAAAATTGGTTTATTTTCTCATTTGGTCAGTCTCAACATAATTTATCAGCCTTGAAATTCACCAGCAAAGAACTCTTTACAAAGTCTGTTGAAAAATGAATGCAACAAAAATTTAATATCTAAAATAAATAATTAAAAAATAAATAAATTGGAGAAAGATCTCAAGTACAATGCTACATTTCCTATTTTTTTATCTTTTTTTTTTTTTTTTTAATGGCAACTCTAATATGTATGCAGGTTGGCACCTTTCCCTTTCCATTTAAATATAAAGATCTCTCTATCTTTTACATGTGAGTCAATAATTTCCAGCATGGAACTGTCTTTGATATATAGAATGGCCAGATTTCTGTCCTTCAGCTTCAGCCAGTCTGTCCCTGTTCCTCCCATGAAGACCCAGTAGCCTCTGTGGGAGAGTCTCCTGTGCTGTTGATGCTCCCTCTGCTGACAGCGTTCAATCAGGAAAATGCATTGCAAGGGCTTGAGGGAACAGCGGAAAGTAAAAAACACTTTGAGGGAAGTTCACGGGAGAAGAAATAGAAACAGCAGAGGTAATCACAGGGACAAAAAGATTGGTGAAATCAGGGACCGCAATGACAAAAGATCCATAATCACCAACCCACAAGCCCTAGGGGATCTGTGATTGAAACCTGGTCTTTCTAATCAGCAGAGTGAGAAGACTTCAAAACTTGGGACGGTTTTGAAGTTTATCTCATTTACATTTGCACTTTAAACATTTTTTTGAAAGAACGTACAGAGAGAACAAGAATTTCTTTGCAGCAAGGGAAATCATATGGGATATGGGAAATCAAGATTACATCTATCTATATCAAGCAGACAAGGGAGTGAAACTGAAGGTCAGGTAAGTATCCAAAGCAACAAGTTAGTGGTTATTTCCATCATGACAAGTTATGTTTCATTTTCTTTAATTGAAATAAGAAACTTGCAGTTTTTGTTAACATTTATATCCTTCTACCTGCTGAAAGCTGTGTCAGAATCATGCTTTTTCCTTCTCTTCATTCCTCTCCCACCCAAAAAAAAAAGTTTCACTGGAAAACCTGATGAGTTCATGAAGTTCATGAACCTCCAAATCCTTTTTATTTCTAGCAAAATCTATGGAAACTGAAGCTTTGAAAAGCCTGCTTAATGATTCACAAAGACACTCACCCTTCATCTGCTGTTTAGCAGATTAGTTTGAGAGGTAAAGGACTATGTTGCATTACTAAAGGAATCCAGTAGTGTTGACGAATTTCTTAAGGATCAGGCTTTCAATTTCCATGCCCTTTACAAGCTTAAGGAATTACACAACATTCCCACTTCTCCTACAACATTCTCCCCACATCAAAGGTACACTGCATCTGACCTCCATGGCTGTGTTCACCATGGTATAGTCCTCAATTGCATGGACACTCCTGCCTCACGCTCCAAGCAATGTATTTGCCTCCCAACAGAGAATCACATCTGTATAATGAATTAAGCTGGTGTTGTTATATTAAAATTGTCAACAGATTGTGTAACGTAATGCTTACTCCAATTAAGTGAAGCTACCCTGGGAAATTTGGGTTTATCTCCTCCTTTACATGAAGAACTATGGGCAAGTAAGTACTCCAAAATTTTCACATTTGATCGCTATGCTTTCCTTATTTGATAGGTAAATCAAAGGCGGGATTTCTCAAAGAACAGTAGATATTTGCACTCTGTGTATTTATTTGGGGAGGTAGATGACACCCCATTTCTCTCCACTGACAATACAGTAAATGTAAACACTCTTAGCTCAGATAGAGACATAGATTTCTGTTGTGATTTTAACAGTAGGATCTGAATGTATGAGGTGAACGCTCTCAAACACAACTGAAGCCAATGTTTCTAAGTCATCCAGGCACAACGCACTGTAACAACACTACTGTATTCCAAGGATCTTGAAAGTATCTGTAACTGCTATGAAAGGCCAAGCACAGCAAAAAGGTCAAACTATACTCATTTTATATTTGCAAGCCAAAACTGGCCAACAGTGTGGATATTGGTTATTTTATAATATAATAGATCATATATAAATGATAAGGATAAACTGAATTGCTGCTGCCTATGAAATGAACATATTATGCTTTGTATGTTGTGCGTCAATGCATTCTTATTAATGGCATGCCTGTGCTCTACACTGTAATGTGATGCAGAGACACACCAAATGCCTGTGCATCACATGAATCCCTTTTGACTGTCAGCTACCTTTATTTTGCTGTTTCATAACTACTGAAAGCTTTGTTACCTTTTTATTTTTTTTATCTATAGCTAGCTATATTAGCCATGACCGAAAACTTTACAATGGGAAATATTTTCAGTCAAAGTTGATGTACATCATGAGAAGTGGTCAGTTTTTGATGAAGATTCTTTGAAAACAGTCAAAATACAAGAGCTCCATCACCAAAACAGCAACTGGTCCAGCTCACGAGAGAAGCCAGTTCAGCACTAAGACATCCCTGTTCAATGCCATGCTCCAGAACAGGACAGGACAATAACTTGAATCGGAGCCTTTCACATTCCAGCTAAATGCCCAGAAATCTTTGCTTTCCTGCCAGCTCTAATCTATATGGAAAGAGATGAAGAGAGAGCACATTAACTACATGTGGTTGCAATGAACAGTTTTATATGTGGCAGTAAAACTGTGAGAGTTTTAGCTTAGACATGCTTGACACAAACAGTCTAGTTTTGCAAACCATGACTTTAAGAAAAGGGACAAAACATGGAACTGTGTTGTTTTTACAGACCATTCTTCAAATTTAGCATTAGAAAACTTTGGTGGGAAAGGTAGAATCTGTCTTTTGCTGTCACAATAGTCAGCTACCATCACTGAATTTTGTTTAGAATAATATGGCCTTAATGCCCCCATCTCCTGTAGAATTGCTCAGACTGGTAGTTGATTAGAGCAGAGAGAGGTGCCAGTATTATCTGTGTTAGTGCTCCAGAGGTCATCCTACACTAACAAGACTGCCCCAGTCAGGGATGACAGAATCCAGCTGTTGCTTCTTCAGCTGCATGAGAAGAATCCACTTAATGCCAGGGATGTGTCTCAAAAGATTAACTATTCTAACTAGTTACTTTCCACCTCTGCAAAAGTGGCTGGCTCATCATTATTGTCCTCTTTTTAGCAGGGGTCTCTGGTACACATGAAACCATTTACCTCTTGAACCTCGTGAACTGTAAGGCACCAAATCTTAGATGGATAAAATAAATTTTTAACTTCAGATTTCTGCTTAACAGTGAGATCGTGTACCTCTGCAACAGAAGGTAGTACTCCACTTCAAAGATATGTGTGTATGCATTTTGAAACATTAAAGCAGGTCACTAGCCATGCCACACTCCCTCTGTTCAGCAGAGCAAATCCCAGCCTGAATGGTAAGAGAAATGGCATGAGCACACTTGTAGTTATTTTATAGCACTGTTACAACGTACTCTGCAAAGCTAACATACTTAGAGGCTTAATATTAAAAAATCCTTTAAAGGCTGTGATCTTAAGTGTATTAATTAGTGATGTTCATTTTTATAGTACTCTCCTAGTTGCCTGAAATCTTTTTCCTGAGTAACGCTTTCTTATATGTTGTTTGGCAGGGGGTTGGTTTGGGTTTGTTGGTTGGTTGGTTTTTTATTTGTGTTTTTTGTTTGGTTTGGTTTTTTTCTCTTTTAACAGGATGCCAGTCAATGTGGCTTTTGCTTGCAAGCTTCTCGCTTGTGTGTTAGCATCCGTGGGAATGTCTGCCCCGCTCCGGAGCTACAGATTTATTGCTTGGCCAGCAGAGGGTACTAGAGTTTTCTAATGACTTCTGAGACCCAAAGGAAAACAATCATGAGGTCAAAGTATACCTATTGTTTTGTCCCATTTCTCACTGACACCCACTTCGATTGCTATGGGTTGGGTTTTGGTAGGGTGATGAGGGTGTTTTTTTGTTCTTGAGTGTTACATTAAACAGGACTGATCTCCAATTTTCATCCATTCAAACAATCTTGCCTAACAAAAATGAAAACTCATTTTATAGTTTAATGTGGTTTAAACAAGCACAAGTTTTAATGGCATTGGAGTTCTTAAAGTGTTTTAACACCACTTGGACTCAGACTGCTCACCAATGAAAAAGAAAAGATATTTTAGATGCTCGAGAGAAAATTTGAAAATCCCATCAGAAGTGAACTTGAGGATATAAGGAAAACCTCTGTTTTTCAGTAGGAATTGTCATTTGTGAATTCATGGGAAGTCCTGTTTCAGAAATAGATTCTATTTATTTTTATTTGTATTTCAATTTTGCTGATAAGGAGATAGGAGATAAGCAGCAAGCATAAATTCCTTGATTTGTTGGCTGATGGTAACAGCATTAAAGTGAATGCAAATACAGAGATATGCGTTCTTTTCAGTTTGCTCCTGAAGTGAAATAAGGGTACAAAGCACAGTAGAAATGCCCCAGGAACACTTTTGCAAGGTTTTGGGGGCTTTCCTGTTTATCACATTAAAAATTGAGACTTTGCCTACAAAGCTTTCCCTAGAACCTACTTCAGCGGCTGGAGAGTGAGGGGGATTATGACACCACAATAACCAAAGAAGTGAAATTTGAGCAAATAAGATGGGAATGTGACATCTTCAGTTATCTGGTGATTTTAGTGACATAAGGAATCATACCACCATGTAGTCTGACTTCTTACATAACAGAAACAATGGAATTTCACCCTGTAATTCCTGTACTGTATCCAATAAAAATATGGTTGCAGTACAGCATAATATTTAGAAAGGCATCTGGTCTTGATTTTAAGAGTCGGGGTAAAATATTTTCTCCGAATACTCAAGTCATTCTAAAATGGGATGAACACACAGTTCATTTGGGCTTTTAGTGTTTTTGTTGCCTGTTTTAAAAATGACTGCCATGATTGGTATGGAAGCATAAAAATATACAAGTAGCTTTGAGCTTAATGTTTCTTACAATATTTTTTATAGAAAGGGAAAACAACATGAAATTGCTGAAGAGCTTACTATTTATTAGACATTATAAGAGAGTCTACATCTTTCATTTATCCTTTCCAAATGCAATTTGTCAATAAAAGATATAAATAATAATTTCTTGTGGGTGTAGGTGGTTGACTGATACAATGCAAAAAATAAAAGAAGGAATCCAAAGCAGAAAAACACTGAAATATTTCCTTAACATTTATAAATGAAAAAAAAAACAAACATATATATATATATATTTAAAGGGCTTTTCCCCGTTCCTGTTGTCACTGACATTAGGTGAAGGCACTGCTGAAGGGCTAACCAAAGCAGAGTGGCAGCAATAAAGCATATCTACTCTCAGGGATATCAGGGTCAGAGACTACAGTTCAGTAACTGTAGCTTTTGTTAGGACACTAAAACACATGTCTGGTCCTCCTGCTCTTCACCAACTTTTGCTGAGGTGGCCACATCCTCTTACTCATGGTGGCATGGTGGTCAAATCACTGCAACCAAGCCTGCTCCCCAATGCAGTCAGAGAGGGAGCAGAAGTATGAGCTGGGGTCTGCTGCCACACATACCTGCACCTCAGCTTTCCAGTCCACCTTCATGTGGACCAGTCACTATCATGTGAAGCTACCATTGAACTAAAAAAGGTCAAATGTAAACTTCCTAGAGGAGCATCTCACAGAAGGGTAGCAGTACACACTTGCAGGAGTGAGGATGGTGACAATGCCTGAAACCACGTCAGTTGTTTGTTTGCTGAACATGAGTCAGAGCCCTTTACTTCTTTGTGCTTCAGTTCTCCATCTACAATTACACATAACAAGGACATCGTATGATGAGAATAACCATGCCAGAAAGCAGGAGATCCTCAGGTCACACTGTAATTGGATCCTTTAAGGCCTTATTTATTTACAAAGTAGCATGAGAGGAAGCAAAATGATGGTTGTAGAGGAGATGCACAGAGGAAGCACAGATGAGGTTTAGCAAAATGTTAGAGTACCCACTCTCAGAACAAGAAAAGAGAATTAATGTGTCAATTAATATGAGGCACATACAAAATAGTGGGGACAAAAAAAACATAGAACGGATGATGCATCTTCGGGTTAAAATTAGTAGGAACAAGGAAAACACAAGTCTGAACAAAAAGTAATACAGACATGTAAATCATAGATTAAAGTAGAAATTTTCAATATATTAAATAAGTTACTAAAAAATCTCTACCCACAAATAAATACGTTGTATATATCCTAACTATCCTTCAAAATTGAATCAGAACTGAAGTTTTCCTGTTATACATTAATGTTTTTTGAGGTTGGTTATTTTCGTGGGAATTGCTAGAGAATGCTGTGTCACTGTGTAATCTGAAGAAAGAATGGAAGATTGCAGAATGGAGGGAATATTTCTTGTTTATTTTCTTAAGACTGGTAAGAAAACTTCGTATTAAATTAGAAAATAAGACAGCTTAAAAAGTTAGCTCAATAAAAGCTATCAGATATTGTTTATGGATTGTAGTGAGATTTGTTAATTATTTTTTTAATTGTTCCTGCATTACTTGTGGACATGCGACTATAGTTTATGTTGTTATGTTGTCAGGCTTCTGATAATGGGAAGGACTGTTTGTTTAGACTGTGTAGCTCTTCACTTTAATTCACTCTGGCTCCAGTGTGACACATTAAAACTACAATCAACAGAAAAACCAAATTTCCCAGAAAGACTTAAAAGAGCAACCTCATTGAACTAAAATTATCTCCTCTTAAAACTAATTGCCTTAGTATACTTAAGAAAGTAGAGCTATAGGAAATCTGTTTCTTTAGACTCTCTTCTCCTTCATTAAATGCCTCAGGTCAATATGAATAATGATGGTTTTTATTACACTTTTTTTCATTATTCATTTACATGCCTGTGAAAAGACATAAAAATAAAATAATCCAACAAATTAGGAGTAATTTTTTGAGAATGGCATTCTTAATTAAAAAACAAACAAAAAATATTTTCACCTTTCAGTTTGTTTTATTAAAAAGAAAATACTGTTAGGTTTCGATTTAATAGGAAGTTTTAAAGCATTAATGAGTCTCTCAGGGCAGTTATTGCAAGTAAATATGGAATGCTTCCAAAATTAAATTCATTCTACCCTTTTCTGTTACTTAAGGGCTGGATTTAGGAAAATATTCATTAAAGGCTCCTTGCTGATGAAAAAAATACATAATTCTGCATTCTCTGCCATCTTCTTTTGAGAGAGTCCACCTAATACCATTAGCAGGGTGGCAGTTTTCCCCAGTCTCCAAGAGCAGGCTTAGAGTAGGTTCTTTATTTTGACTGGCCTAACTGTAATTTTGGCAATAATTTTAAAGACCCACATCCTAAGGATTTTATGACCTCAAAGGAGCTGTCTTTTATAAGGGTAACTTGGGAGACAAATCAAGAGTTCTCTTACTCCAAAGCCTGCAGATTTACTGTAATACATGGCCTGGGCTATGTGCTACCAAATCCTCTGATAAAGGTGAGAAGATGAAGAGCGTATGTGGGGTGAGATCTCTTAACGTAACTTGCTATCATCCTCTGCAAGTCATATATTCCACTTCCATTTATTTTGATATAAATTAGGCACTGTTTTCCGAAACCTATTAAGAGTTGTTTCCCTGTTAGTACTATTTGATTCATCTTTTCATATGACTCAGTCATGAACACACAGCCTCCTCACACCCATTCAGACTGGAGTTGTGTTCATCCTTCTCTAAATATGTATTACTGAGACACTATCAAATGCATTTTATCCCACCCACCTTGCACTCATTTCATTTTAGCAGTTGCTTGCAAACAGTTGGAACATGAAAATAAATCAGGGATTCTACAGAAAAGTCAATTTTTTTTAAATGGATGAACTATAGGTCAGTATTCCCATACCTTTTCTAATCCTAGATTATCCACGTGGAATATAACCACTACTCTCTGACTTTTCCTATCTAGTACAAGCCAAGAAAAAAAAATGCAAAGGTTTTAAAGCAAGATTTTAGATACTGTTTCTCTTGTTATTGTCATGGAAATGAAGAAAAACACTTCCACAGCACATAAAGCTTAAATCAAAGCACAGATATTTTTTTCTGCAAGCAACCATCATCACTCATATATCATCTCTTTCTTCTAGTTTGTTATTTCCTCCACTATCATTTGTCAAGTTCTTTGGACAAAGATTAATTGTGGCAGAAAGGACCAAAATTAAATCTCTGCATATCATGAGAACTTTAATAGTCCTTCCAGTAACATTATTAATTATCCTATACTTTGCTTCTAGTCTTCCCTCCTTCTACACAAGGCTACTGATCATATTGTTAGTAGCTTGCCATGCAGGATATCTCTCCTCTAGACCAGCTAGTTTTGTAATACTTTCTTCTTTAAGGCCAGTACTGATCATAGAATCATTTTGGTTGGAAGAGATCCTTAAGATCATCAAGTCCAACTATAAAATCTAGCACTAAACCATGTCCCTAATAACCTCATATAAAGGCCTTTTAAACACCTTCAGAGATGGTGACTCCACCACTCCCCTGGGCAGCCTGTTCCAGTGCCTGACAAGCCTTTCCGTGAAGAGATTTTTCCTAATATCCAATCTAAACCTCCCCTGGCACAACTTGAGGCCACTTCATCTCATCCTGTCATTTGCTACTTGGGAGAAGAGACCAACACCCTCCATGCTACAACCTCCTTTCAGGTAGCTGTAGACAGTGATAAGGTCTCTCAGCCTCCTTTTTCTCCAGGATAAACAGCCCCAGTTTCCTCAGCTGCTCCTCATAAGACCATGTTCTGGAAAAAGTGGAAATAAATTTGGTAGAAAGACTGCTATAGAGTAAGACATCTAGAAGAAAAAAAAAAAAAGGGTTTTATCTATGCAGTTATTCCAGAGGCAAAGATCTGCAGCCAGATAGTTGCAACTCACCCTGAACTCTTGTTATTTCAGCCCTGACTACACAGAATGTTCTACATAACAAAAAAATCTCTTAAGGAAAAAAAAATCTTTCTGAACTGGCTACAATATCTTCTTGCAAAAAGGGATATCACAGCTAGTTTTATAGCAAAATAATCCCTTATCAGTGTCACCTTTTGGTTCTGCTCTTGTCTTTTTGCCTTACGGATGAGAATGACACCTGCTAATATGCTGCATTTAGTACGCTTTTTAGTATCACAATAATGGAGAAATTGATTGTTTCCCTGTGCCTTGTATAATGAGGGCTGCATAGTTTTTATTCTTATATAACAATGATAAGACTGTTAATAATTTGCTTTAAACTCTTGTGACTATCCCTATATTTCATCCCAATAGCATTTAAAGATCACCTTAACTGATTTTGAAAGATTTTCTTTTTAGATGAAGAATAATCATCTTTTTGATCACGATCAGAAAAGCAACTCACATGAACAGGAATCAAAAGAACTTGCACCTTAAGAAGACTTTAGCACATAAGAAAGTTTAGAAGATATCATGAAAGATATGGTCCAGAAATGAGATGTACAGGCTAAAATTGCTCCCTGTTGCTTAGGTAGACAAGCCTAGAATCTAGTGTGTAACCAGTGCATATTACTGTTTCCAGGATCTGTCTTTTTTTTTTTTTGCATGCATTGGTTAGATCCTGTGCTCTTGCAGTAAACCTGTAAAAAATCCTGCAGCAAAATCAGATTTCTTCAGCAAAAAAAATTACTAGACTAGTCTAAAGTAACTTATTTATGTGAATATAGTTTGGGTTTATGAGTTTGTTTGGTTTTGGTTTAATTTGTGACTGCACGCACTAGCATAGTACCTTTACATATTTAAACAATACAGTATTTGTTCTCATGAGCCACGTAAAGGCACACTTAGTGTGCTATGCTGTAAAAATGAAGTAGGATATATTATTAATTAAGATTACTATAAGCTTCCAACAGTTATTGAGAGTAAGAATCCAGTAGAGTCAGAATTGAGGTTACAGACCTCAGGAATCAGATATATTCAGATATACAAATTCTCAACAGGACTCTGAAGGCTTATTCTTATTTCTTCCTTTTTAAAGAAAATCTGGGGTATTTTGCATAAGTATTGTACACTTGAAAGTGCTTTCCGCAGTATTTAAACACCAGAGTAGGAAGTTTTTTTAAACAAAAAAGAAAGAGCAAAGGAAGGGCAGATGGAACTTCAAATATGAAGTAGTGCAGCAGCAAGTGATGGCTGGTGGCATCTGAAAGTGAAAAGGACTGCTTATTGTCATCAAGCAGTCATTAAGCAAGTTGCCTAAATTTTAGACAGATCAGGAAAGATGTTCACTCAATTCTTTGGGGTTTTTTGTGGCTAATTAAAATGTGTTTTATTGCACATTTTGACATAATTTTGATTTGCAGCTTGGCCATACCTATGATGAAGAAAAGACATTAACAAACAGTTCTGCCAGGGCTGGTTTACAAAAGTGTTGCTGTCTCACTTTTTTTTTTTTTTTTTCTCTCCTCTTCTAGCTTGTTCATCCACCCTTTGCCTCAGAAAGTTATCATCAATGCACTGGAGGAACCTCCTAGACTGTGGCTGGCTGGCTGAGTAGTCCTTCCAGCAAACATTGGCGAAGTTAAAATCCCCCACGACAACCAGGGCCTGTGACTGTGAGGCTGCTCTCAGCTGCCTGTAGAAGGCCTCATCAACTTCCTCACCCTGATCTGGTGGTCTGTAATAGATGCTCACAACAGTAGCACCCCTGCCAGCCTGCCCCTTAATTCTCACCTACAGACTCTCAACTCGCTCCTCATCTGCCCCTGGACAATACTCAATATATTGTAGTTGCTCTTACATAAAGAGCAACTCCACCACCTTGCCTGGCTGACCTGTCTTTCCTGAAAAGGACATATCCATCCATGACCACCTTCCAGTCATGTGAGCTGTCCCACCATGTCTCTGTAATTGCCATCAGATCATAACCTCTTGATCAAACGCAGGTTTCTAACTCTTCCTGCTTATTCCCCGTGCTGCGTGCATTGGTGTACAAGCATTTCAGGGAGCGAGCTGAGCACACCGATTTCACCCTAGGGGGGTGGAAGGCCTCTTGATCTTATCAATCCTAGAGTGCTGCCCCACTGGTGCAAGCTCAGCTACAACCCCAACCCCCTTTGAATCTAGTTTAAAGCTCTCCAAATGAGCCCTGCTAATTCTTGTCCCAGTATCCTTTTGCCCCTGTCAGATAAACCTTTCCCACGTATCCCTGTGTGGACTTGTGTCTTATAAAACCAGCATTTATCAAAGAATCCAAAGCCCTGCCTGCAGCACCAGTCTTACAGCAAATAATTTACAGACTGAATTTTTCTATTCCATCCCACATCAGCACCCGAAAATGGAAGGAGGGAAGAGAAAATTACTCTTTCACCAACCGTCCCAAGGCCTTGAAATCTTTCTTCATTCCTCTTAGACTACGGGAGTAGTTGTAGGCCTGTATCTAGTGGAGTCCCTCAAGTGTTGGTACTGGGACCAGTACTATTCAATATATTCATCAGTGACTTGGATGAGGGACTAGAGTGCACTGTCAGCGAGTTTGCTGATGACACCAAACTGGGAGGAGAGGCTGACACACCAGAAGGCTGTGCTGACATCCAGAGAGACCTGGACAGGCTGGAGAGTTGGGTGGGGAAAAATTTGATGAAATATAAAAAGAGCAAGTCTAGAGTCTTGCATTTGTGCAGGAACAACCCCAGGTTCCAGTATAAGTTGCAGAACAACCTTTTAGAGAACACTGTAGGGGAAAGGGACCTGGTGGTCCTGGTGGACAGCAGGATGACCATAAGCCAGCACTGTGCCCTTGTGGCCAGGAAGGCCAATGGCATCCTGGGGTGTATTAGAAGGGGGGTGGTTAGTAGGTCAAGAAAGGTTCTCTTCCCCCTCTATTCTGCCCTCATGAGACCACACCTGGAATATTGTGTCCAGTTCTGGGCCCCTCAGTTAAAGAAGGACAGGAAACTGCTGGAGAGAATCCAGCACAGGGCGACAAAGATGATTAAAGGAGTGGAGCACCTCCCTTATAAGGAAAGGCTGAGGAAGCTGGGTCTCTTTAGCTTGGAGGAGACTGAGGGGTGACCTCATTAATGTTTATAAGGGGCAATGGGTACAAACTGTAACACAGGAGGTTCCAATTAAATATGAGAAGAAACTTCTTCACAGTGAGGGTGACAGAGCACTGGAACAGGCTGCCTAAGGGAGTTGTGGAGTCTCCTTCTCTGGAGATATTCAAAACCCACCTGGATGCCTTCCTGTGTAGCCTCATCTAGGTGTTCCTGCTCCAGCAGGGGGATTGGAATAGAAGATCTTCGAGGTCCCTTCCAATCCCTAACATACTGTGATTCTGTAATTCACTTTGAGCTAATGAATTTATGCCTGATTTTGTAATTCCAAAGGTCCTTAGATAGCAGTGAAAAAATAGCAGAGATATTCTACTGTAATTTCTGGTTAGTCTGGGACTGGCCTCTTGGAAGAAGATTGGATTTCTATTGTGTGGACATTTGTGGTTGGCACTGAGGGAGGGGGAGGCTTCCAGAAATGGGAAAGTCTGAGAACAGCTGGAATATGGTTCCACAGATGCTGTGACAGCATCCAGAAATATCTGTGGCATGACTGAAATGGTGAAGGGGTGATGAGGAAATATTATGCACAGTTATTACAGCCCCTTTTTTCTGCACCTCACCTTAACTCGTTGCTGAAACAGACCCTAAGGTTCTGTTGTTTTTCAGTATTTCAAGATGTAAAATAAAGGATTAGACCTCAACATTACCATAAAGAAATCTCTGAAAAACCTCTTGCAGTCAACACACAGAAAACATTTTAAAATTTATACTTTGCAAGTAATATTTAAAATAACTTTAATTAAAACCTTTTGGAGGCTAGATTTACTAGTACCAATTCTTTAAAATGTTGTACTGATGTTCAATATTTAAATTTAAATGCATAATTTAGCGTGACAAATACGTTCCTATATGCCTAAATGGTATAGTCCTGTCCAGTTGATTCAGATTTCTCATTCTCCAGTCTCACGAGTAAAGTAAACATAGCACAGAGTCATCTGGTTTCTTCCAAGCTTGGAAAAAACCCAGTAGCTTCTCAGTTCTTTTCAAATTCTTCTGATGCCTTTCAACAAAGAAATATCGAGACCACCAAAGCCAGTAGTATTGCAGCCCATGTGTGAATAGCTGCCTGGCCTTTGGTAACTGGGGAGAGCAAAAATTTGCAGTCAGTGGTATCGATGCTATCAGTGCTAGGAGATATATCTTTAAGTCTTGTTCAGCTGAGGGTCTTGGTACAATTACAGGCCTGAAAGGTAAACTGATAGTTCTTTCCACCTACATTTGTCCTATGTACTGTCCTTCCTATAATTAGCTCACACACCCAAAGTGATGAGGTATTTCCTTCTGAACAACTGCCTGTTACTGAGGTCTCCAATAACATTTTGCAGTATGTTCAGTGACAGCTCTGTCCAACTTTTGGATGTTTTTTGGCCACCTTCTGCTACCCTGTCTTGTGCTGCCAATGTATAGAAACTCAGAGTTTCTAATCAACACCTGAAGTTCCCATCTTCTACTTTTTCTTTCTCTGTTAAATCAAGTCAGGATAAAGCTTGTGAATTACATGATCAATCTCAGTCCATTAGCCTTACTTTTGCCCAACTTTCACAGCTATCCTTTCTATTATCTGCCTTAATCTGACAAATTAACAATTATAAACCTTCATTGGAAGCTATGTTGACAGTCATTTAAATCTTCATTGTTCATGAAAGAATGGACCAATATTTCATCTGGCTATTTAGTCAGATTTGGAGGTTTCTGCTGAAACAGAGAAGCGTTACTTTTGGCTAGGTCCTTCCCCTGTGTTTGTATCAAATTTAATGTCAGACATTGACATTGAGATATTAATCAGAAGCTATTCAGTTACTTCCAATATTTATAAAAACCTAATGATTTACAGAACTTCTGTTCTACTACCAAATTTTTTTTAAAAATTACTCAGTCAAAAATTAAAGTATGGAAACAGAACATTTGTTAACACAGAAAGAGTTAAATGAAATACAGCTAAGTGGAATAAAAAGTACATTGCATACATTTACACTGTGTGTAAATGCAATAACCTGATGGCAATTCAGTTTAGTAGGCATTATACAAACCTTCCAACATGTCAGTTGTATTGCTATAAGACA
This sequence comes from Columba livia, assembly GCF_036013475.1. Classification (NCBI taxonomy): domain Eukaryota; kingdom Metazoa; phylum Chordata; class Aves; order Columbiformes; family Columbidae; genus Columba; species Columba livia. The sequence goes on from NC_088605.1 coordinate 38,647,219, forward strand.
CTGCTTGAGTTCTTATTAAAAGATTTGGCCTTGGTCTTTAAGGTCAGAACCTAAAAGACTATTTTATTCCAGATGCAGTCTAGCCTGCATCTACTCAACACTTACACCAATTCCCAGGAAAAGAAATCTGATTTCTGAATGTTCAACATTTAAAAAGCATGTAGTAGTGAATATAGAAAAGAGGGGATTAGCATTTGAAGCAGTAACTTTGCTAGGAAGACAGTTGTAGCTTTTGATGATGCTCATCTCTGCTTACAGTGTTGTCTAACAGCCCATCTTGAGTTACATCTAGTCACACCTCACCATACATCCCACAGACTGACCCAAGCTTTTGGCAAAGTCTGGAGTATAAAAGTGGGCTGAAAGGTAGCGAGGTGCCACAACACAAAGTTTCACAGAAATACAAGGTTTGGAGGGGACAGCTCAGATTTTATATACAGTGCACTGCAGGCTTTGCACATGAACAGTTTCGTGCCCCAAGTAAAAGAGGTTAAAACCAACATGAGAACAGCTTGGAAACAGAGGAATTATTTTGATTATGTCCTCTCCACAGGACCTGCTGTCCCTCCTGCTGCAAGCTCTACAAACTTCACATTTCTGACTCATTTTTCCTTACTACTAGGCTATACAAGTTTGCTTTTGGAACTGTCACAAAATATCTAATTCCCTGTTAATCCTACACTATCACATAACCACTCCTTGTTGTTTGGAAATGAAGGAACATTTCCATGAGATGCAGATGCCAAACTAAGAGGAAAAAGAGGGTTATGTTAAAATTGAGGACAACCTGGGTTTAGATTAGGCCTGTTAGAAGTAGGCCTAGGATTTCAGTAACTCTCATAGACAGCTCTTCTCCCTGCCAGTCCTCTGAAACCACCTTAATAAAAGTTCAAGCCTGCCCGTCTAAAAGAAGTACTGGTCCCCTAAGACTAAGCAAAGCCTTGCGACAACAGCTCACAGCTTCCCAAAACCATAAAGCTCTCAAGCAGGTCGAGAAAGAAAATGACAAAGAGTGAGGCTGTGTATCCAGATGAATACGCTGCTTGGGGAAAAAAAAAATCCTGTCTCCTACAAGGAGGTAAATTTCCTTCTATCCAGCCCTCAGATGCTAGTGGTCAGCTGGACCATGTCCTGCTTTCAGAATTTGGCCAAGTATGAATATTTCCTGGAATTTTTGTTATAATCTTAAAACAGAGGTCAACATAAGAAAACAGGCTATGTATCAGTCCTTGTTCCTCCAGAATTAAAGCCCCTTTGTTTGTTTTCAAGAACCTGACCATTTAAGATTTACTTTCCCTATCTTCAAAGCATGGCCATTTGGCACATAGTAATGGCTCTGTGAGCTCTCCAGATGACTAATCTCAAAGCAACCCTGTTAACTTACTCAGCGTCTGTCTCTCCCAACTGGCTAAACCACAGCAAACTGGCCCTCGTGCCTTATTAAAGAGATGCCGTAATAGTAGAGAATGATAATTCATCATCTGGGAGTGTCAACAAAAACCTCAGCATCAGTACCAGAGCTTTCAGGCTTCCAGTCAGTGCCATATCAGCAGCTGGAACTAACCCCCACTGAAAATGCTGATCTCAAATTGCAAGAACTGCATCAAAGCAAATGCTGGAAATCAGAAGGAAGCAGTTGTGGAAATTACCTCCTTTACCTGCCATCTGTATAAGAGCATATGTTGTACCTGCAACATCTGGGGATACAGCTTCACTGTAATTTAGTGTGCAAAAGCCTTCATATTTTTCTGTCAGAAGTCAGGACTCCCCCGTGTACACTATTATGTAAAACGCTTTGTTGCTATAAGGTCCAATTGGCTATGCACATATGTCAGCCCAAGTCATTGTCAGGCAGATGTTGTTTTGCCAGGTGTGCTTTTGTAGAGCTTACAGTTGAATAACTTCCTTCGAGAGAGGATTTTTAAATTGGAGACGGGCAAGCCTCAAAAGGTTTACAGGTTCAGTTAAATAAGAATATGAAACTCTGGGTGCTTATCTGAAACAACAGAAGCTCCCAAAAATAAGGTTGTAGGCCTTATAGAGTAGACTCTTTTGCAAACTTTGTTGTAAATATGACAATAATTATATATTTTTACCTCCCAACAGTAACGTATTACATTTGCAGATTATTTTAAATCAGATTTTTGCAAGTTACAAATTTTTGTTTCATTTTTGCATAAAGCTTCAGGTCAGTTTTATTTTAGCCAAATTATTTGCCTAGTCCCTAGTTTAAAAACTTGTGGACCATATTGCAGTAGATTTGACCCAGGTGAAAAATCTTCCATTATTTGGATTAAAAAAAGGAAGATCTGAGCTATGCATCCTACCAAACGTGTTTAATGCAAAAAGCAGAAACTCTGTATAGAAGTAAGGTTTTACCTTGTCCATTTATTTCAAGAGGAGTATCAGTACATTGCTGCCAATACCAATGGTTTAAAAGTTACTTTTTCATGCTTTTGTGAGAGAGTACTATATCTGTAATTTGGGGGATCTCAATAAAAAGTCTCACTTTTCTGCTGTAAAACATTAACCTAAACAGAGGAGCAACTAAGTTTTTGATAGACCAGGACTTTCACTTGGGGAAATTGGAAGATTGGATGTTGTTTGCTGCAGAAATATTTCCTCTTGCTTTTGCACAACAAAACAAATCTAATTCTTCCTGTTTCATGTGGTAAACACTTCAGAGTACTGGACAGATTGTAAGTGATTTTTCCCAGGCAATAATAAAAGTTTGACCTGATGACTGGAATTGAAGGAATAATTTGTAATGGATAATTCATTAAATAGGTATGGCTTATTTCTTCAGCTAAAAATTTTCCCCCAGAGGAAACAAAAAGAGGTGATGGAATTTGCTATCAAGGTTAATAGAAAATTCTTTTCACATCAATGCAATGACTCAAAATAATTGTCTCCAATTATTAGTTATTTATGATTCTGTGTTGGTAACATCTGACACTATTGCTTCATGGTTCAAAAACTTTAAAAATAAGTCTAGCATTGTTTCTATGATTTTTTTCCTGCAAATAGAGAAAAATTCATCTAAAAGAAGTATTTCTCGAAAGTATATGAAAATTTCTCAAAACCAGATTGTAATTGCCAGAATTATTTATTGTGATATGCTAGCCAATATTTGCAGAATATTTTTGTAGAATGGAAGAAATTCAGCTGGAACCATAATGGAGAATCATAACTGGATTGTAAAAATACAATGATTTCTATGGGACATGAAAAGTCCTTAGAATAAAACAATCTGGAAGCAATACAAATGTGCAAAAGAGAATCACAGTTCTGTATACTTTTGGCTACGTTCATACCTTTTCAGTAGATCCTAAACAACCATTGTAGGACAACCTCTATTTTGCTACACAGTTTCTCAAACATCTCAGTGCTACTACTTTTCATTAACCTCTGTTTACCATATTGTCTGTATATAGATTACCAAAAACTTTGCAAATACTTCTCATCTGTTAGATATACGGCATTGTATATTTTGTCATTCAGCGCGTTAGTGCTGAAAGAAATATGAAATACGTATAAAACTAAATCAGAAAATACTGAAGGGCTGTGAAAATGACAGATAAATCCCAAGAACTGCTTTGTTTTCAGATGAGAACGTGTGTCCAAAAGCAGCTAATGTGCTGTATAGTCCTGAGGTCATGATGTGTGGTCCTGAGGTCATCACTAACACTAATACCTCAGAGATTTGATCACATTTAGCAGTCTTCAGCTAGTAAGATGTTTTTATAGATTCTGTTTGTATGTTAATTAGCTTACATTAGTTGATGTATTCTCTACCCTATCTTCTACTAAGCACCCTAGATAGATGTCCACAAGAATTTCAAAGGAGATTACAATTAATGACTCACCCAGGAAGTTAAAAGAAGTATCTCTTCCTTTCCTGAATGTTGCACTTCTAATCACTCTGCAAGGACTCTTTATTAAGTTCCTTGCAAAAGCAAGAGAGAGTTTAAGAAGGTGAAGAGGATACTTCAGCAACACAGAAACCTCTAGGAACAATTCTGCAGCCAGTCGGTATCCTGAAGAAATCTTTACTGTCCAGAAAATGATTTGATAAGGTTTGCTTTCTGAATTACGTAAATTACTTTAAAACAGTTCAGCTACAGTACACCTATGTTCAACAAATTGTATTTGTAATTCAAACATGTAGAAAACCTTTCTGTTTCAGAGTATCAAATGGTTTTATGTTTTATTGCCAACACTGTGCAACTGTGGTAGTTGCTGATTAATCAGAATGTGAGGTTTAGGAGTATGTTCAATAATATGTATATGATTAAGATATTTCACTATCCATACTGGTGTCCTCTCACATTTTTTTTCTATTCCCAGAAGCATCAGCACTGAAGTATAATGCTTCGGTTGGTGACACAGTGTCATTTTTTTAAGGTCAGGGTCTCATAGTGCTGTTTAGAAGACTGGAAAAATGTTATACTTTCCTGTAGAATAAATCTGTTATGATCAGTTGTGAGAAATGAATACTCTTATTCATAAAGAGGTCTAGATAATTTTCTCAGTCGTGATCTTACTAGTTCTGATTTATTAAAACTTCCTTTTCCACAGGATAATTTCTGAAACCAATGATGAAACAGCTTGTATATAACAAAGTCTTTCCTAAAACTTCAGGTTTAGTTCTCTTTTGTGAGCTACATTTTGCCACAAAGTTAAGGCCAAAAAAAAAAAAAAGAAAAAAGAAAGAAAAAAAAAAAACAAAAAACAACACAACACGTAATTGTATTTACTTCCTTTACAGAATAAAATAATGTTTGTTCTTTTTGGAACTGGCCTTTATTTTTAAAAGAAAAGTGAACTTTAAGATAACGATATATTTTCAAACATAAAAGGGTTTTCTTTATCTCTCTTCCTGACACTCTGTTTTAGCTGTCTTTTCTTTAAAAAAAAAAAAAAAAATCATTTGACCTTTTAAATTACTAGAGTTGGAGATAAAACATTGTGGAGCCCTGTCGGGCTGACAGACAACTGATCAAATAATTTTCAGTTATTCTATCTGTATCTTAACATAGTGAGATGTACCAAAAAGCCACGTTTGAACTGTATCAGTCTGGCTTTCTGTCATTTACGTACAAAATTTTCTGATGGTCAGAGAAATTCTTGGTAAAACTAACTGACTTGTAAATGATTTTTTTTTTTTTATTATTGTGCTTTCTGGTTTTGTTTAGTTCTGTTTTTCCCTTGGGATTTTCACCTTTACGATGCCATAAAAGCTATGCAAAACATGGATCTTTTTTCAGAACGTTATTAAAAATCCCCAGAACAGAGCATGGGAACTTAGCTTATCAGCTTAGAAATTAGCTCAACCACACATCAGTGTGCACCTGCTAAAATAATTGTCTCTTGCTGGTATTTCACATATAACACTCCCTTACTATGTAATGCAGCATAGGTAAATCAGCTATCTTTTTGGTAGACCTGATGGCAATTAAACTTGATGAATAGCTGCTGTGATTCCAAGTTATTAGTCTTTGCTTCTTTCAACCTTGCTATTAATATGAATTTTCAGCCCAAACACAATGTTTTAAAGTGTCATGGAATCTGAAGACAGCCAGAAGATGTGTAAGAAGACAAAATGAGAGTAAAGGTCATAGATATCTTTTTAAAAAGTTGAATAAGAATGAATCGAGGGCGAGGAAGAGCAGACAGAAGAGCTTTATCTTCTCTTTAACCAGAATTGGGGGTTACTCTTTGTCAAGCAGTGATAAAAAGGATTAGATATGCTGGCAGTGTGGCCAGGATTATTCAGGTCTTCCTCCTGTGACAGATTCCTGGGATTTATGTTACATGCAAAATTTTTGTTCAGATAAACTTCATTAAAAACACAGCCTCACAGTTTAATCGTGCCAGAGATATGCAATATTGGTTAAAATGTACTGCAACAAAGAGCAGAGACCACTAGGGGTCTGAATGCTCAGTCAGTGGCCTGTTATTGTCCATCTACACAACCTCCAAAGGAGTTTAAAGGAAACACCTTGAGACTTGTGTGGATTTTTATTAACCCTGCACTGTGAATTGATGGGGTGCTGGTGAAAAACAAACACAGGCAGAGAAAACATGAGGTCTGCTTCACACAAGAGCTCTTTATTGACAGTTTATGACATAGACTTGGAGTGGCCCGATCTTGCTCCTATGACCTTCACCTCCCAAACCTTCCAGGCATTTTGAGACTTTGTTCACCCCGTGAGGGCCTGCCTGGCCTTGTCATTGCAACTTTCTCCTCGGTGTCATTCTAAGAATTAATTGTGAGCACTGGATACAACTACACAGGGTTTTGCCATCTCTTGACCTAAATTTCTGCCAGTGTCGCTTTCCTAATCTACACACAGACCTAGCTAAGGATTGTGCCAAACTACATATGGCAGAATAGTAATGGGATCTACAGATAACTAAAAGTCTGAGCTGGCACTGAAATTCCACACCCACATTGGACCAAATTCAAAATGTGTTGCAAGAGAGGAAAGGACAGATTTAGCTTTTTTTTTTTTCTTCTTCTTTTTTTACCCAAGGATGAGTATTACAAGCAATAAAGTTGTTAATTGTTATTTCTACAGCTCTTGAACTCCTTTAGTTTTCTGCTCTATGTTGGCTTACCATTAAAAACTAAATTGAGAATAATAACTAATCAATTAAAAGTCTACATACACGTGTCTTTTAGTAGAGGGAACATAAAAATTTTGTTGCCTATATTAGTATTAAATTTGTTAGTAAAGTTATCTCCCTTGATCCCAGTGCAACTTTCTATATTAAGTTCTGTCCATTTTTTTGCAGTATCTTTCTTTTTAATTTTTTTTTCATCTTAAACACAACTTCCAAGAAAGAGCACACAGAAAAAAAAATATTTTGGCTACATATGATAAAGTTAAGAGTAGGTAAAATGTAAAAGATCAAAATGAAAATTAAAATTGCTTCAAAAGAAATCTAACATTACTACTAGACTTCACATTATCTAACAGTACTCATTAAAACAAAATTGAACAGAGCAATAAAATAGATAATAAGTACACAGTAAGTTCTAGTGCCAATTTTTCTGAGTGATCACGTTCTTCAAGAGCTTGCAGAGATTAAAGGCCTGCAGAAAAAGTCTACTTTCCTTACCAGAGTCCCACTAATGCGTCTTGCCAAATCTGTCTTGAGAACTAGAACAGGAAATACCCTCCCAACAGCTGTATCTGGAGATTACTCAGCTTGGGCTTTTACTCATAATCCACATTATGCATTTCTGGGGCATGTTCACAGTTTTCCCTCTGTTCAAAAAGTTCTCAAATACAGAAGTTTGACAATGGATCTAATGGAATCCAATTCAAAAGAGCCTATAACATACAGAATTTTGCCAAGTTGTTGAATATATACCAATCAAGGAAGGACAGTCAGAGGGAGCTAGCATCTTTTGAAGTATCAATTCCTGCTTAATAATAAGTCCACACAAACTGTTGCGTTCTTCTTCCCCTTTTTTCTTGTCTTTGGCCTCCACATGACAATATTTGCAAACACTTAAAATTGGTGGCATTGTTGTTAGAACAACCAAAAATCACCTGTCAGACAATTCTGTGAAGTGCTGAAGTACAAGAAAATAGTGCTAGGTAGACTATCTATGGTCCATGTAGTACACTACCTGGTCCCCGAAAGTGGCATGCATAGAAAAGATTATAAAAATGAAGGTAGCTTGAGAATTTTCTCATTTTTCAGTTGAGGGATTTTCTGAACCAGAAGTCATTTTTAATGCATAGTCACACCAAACAGTTTGTTCCTCCATGAGCATATCAAACCTCTTCAGAAACCGTGGACGTTTTTAGCATTTACAAATGCTTTAGCAAAGAGTTTCACAGCTGAACTACCAAACTGCACAAAGATTCTCTTCTCCTTCAGTTTGCTTTGATCTCCCTTAGTTCCAATATTCAAATAAATAGCAAACTGATGTCTTTTTAACTTCCCCATGCTAGTTACAGATTTATTGCCTTCTTTCTTGTTCTGCCTCTTCCATTCTGTTTCTTTCCTAAAATGTTATTTTTTCTCTTTCTAAGGAAGTCTTTCTTTGCTTTGAGTCAATCCTGTCACCTTTCTCTTAATATTTTCCAGATCTACTCTATCTTTCTGTGAGATTCAAGGTACCAGTTGGATTTATTACAGTAGCATAATGAAGTAGAGGATGAACTGATCTGTGCAGAGCTATTTATTCATGGTGTCTTCTGAAATGTGGGAAAACTACACCACAATGCCAAGATCTTCCAAAGAGCTACAGTGGCAATATAGCAAACAAAACACTAGGTCCAGGTTTTCACTTGGGAAAGCAACAAAAAGCAAACCTCAATAAGCATAGTTATTTCATTTGGAAGTACTAAATACCAAATCTAAACAAACAACTTTGAAATACCAGTAAGTGACTATGAACCATTCTGTTTTGGACTTTGATAAGGTGCATACTTGAAAGGTAATCAAGACAAGTCTGAAAAGAAATAATATGGTCATATGAGAGAATTATACAACTTCCACAACATTTCCACAGCACTTATATCTATTTTTTTTATATCATGCCATTAGCTTCTGAATGGCATAGTGAAACAAAATCGAACACCAGGCCCAGTTTCTCTTTTTGTAAGATGACAAGTTAGGAGTGCTTCAGCTAATAAGCATCAAAATGTTCCAGGAACCCATAAACACAAATGCTTTGATTTTCACAGAATTTAAAACACAAGAAAAACCTTGCTTAGGGAACAGCCAGGCTCTCCAGACTGTTTAATACTGCTACTGCTCCTTTCTACTGCCTGCATACCTCAAAGGCAGCAAATTAATCTTATGTGTGAGCAGATAATGGCTGAGAGTCTACTAAAAAAAGAGCTTTCCAGAGCAGCCTGTGGGAAGAAGCAAAAACTCCACTACAGGAAGACAGAAACAGCAATCACCACAGCAACAGCAGATGTGAAGAGGAAGTAATGAAAAAATGAACTTGGAAACATGAGCAAAAGGCTGGAACCCAGAGTACAGAGAAGGAAAATGTAATGGAGAACAGGAAGAATTTTAAAAGTAAGTTTAAAAGCAGAAATACAGAGTCAAGACATCAGAAGAGCTAGAAACTTGGCTATGCAGTAAAAAAGAAGGGACATACCTAAGATGACAGAATGCCCTACTCCTGCCAAAAGTGAAAACCAAAACACGATGGATCTGCAGGAAGTGTCGGTGAAGGGCATGCGCTGGGCATAGAGATGTGAACTCAGAGGAATGATCAGGAGCCTGGGTGAGTTTTGTTGCTCAGGCTACAGAATCAACATTCAATTCCTGTGTCATCCCAGTCTGGTGAAGTCCTGAAAGGTTCTCTTCATTCCTTTGGAAATAAATAAGCATGGGAGGCCAGCTCTTTTGGAAGGGATGGAAGGTGATATACAACCCAATGATCTCCCTCCTGACATCTCCTTCTCTCCCCTATGTCATAACTGTCTCTTCTTCACAACTCTTGGAACAAACTGAAAACCATATGATTGACAAGGTGATTTTATAGTAAATTCCTCAACTTACTAAATATGGGGGTGAGTGAATATAAAATAAACTCCCTTGCAACATAAAAACTCGTATTCCTTGTCAGAAGCTGTGAGAAGGTGACTTAGAAAGATAATGCCTCTGTCAGCCTGTGTATACAGTGTAGATGCTAACTTTGCAGCAATGTCCAGTTTCTCAGCACCTACTGTAGCTGAGCCACTATAGAGCACAGAAGATGCTTAGTGGGACAGATGCCTATGCTGCTTTGTGCATGCAGGAGAGCTGATTATATTGCCTGTTAATGAACCGTTCTATGCTGAGGAAAATGAGTGCTTGACAAAAAATTGCCTCACCACAGAAGTTGCACTGAAGATGGCACTTTGTCACAGCATTACTTGTCTTTGGCCAAGGTGGCCTTTATCTGATGATCTGTATGTGCACATAACAGTTACCACCTGAAACTTTTGAGATTTAAAGTGCCAGACAGTAGCTTTTCGCTGCACACTAAAACACGACCCCATATTTTGAAGCTGGAAGTTATTGAACCATGGAAAATACAGGAAACAGAAATCACTACCAACACAAAAGCACTACTTTCACATTATATAGAGAGATTTATTTAGATGTCACAGATCTTGAAGAAGTACCTTTTAAACGCCAAGCAGTCTACCAAATTTCAAGGCTAAAAACACTTTACATGACTCAGAAGTGTTGCAGAAATGCAACTGAATAATTTAGACATTGCAGTTTCAAGTAGCTGGACAGCACAGAGCTGGACAGCACTACTGCACCGCCAAATGGCTTTATTGAGTCATAATATATAATTTTAGGAATGACTATCACACAAGCTGTTAAACAAAGTTGATATGGACAACTCAGTTAGTTTCCCAAACATTGTGTTTAGTTGCCTAAACTGAATGTTTATAGCCTATCATCAGTTGCATACATTATATTGGCTTCTAAAAGGTCTGCAAGAACCTACTATAGCTACGTAGAATTTAATCATTAGGAAAGTATTTCAAGTCATTAAAAATATCATATGTGTCTTGGAAAACTTGATGTGTTGAATTCTAGTGGAGGGAGGGGGAGAAACAACAATATTTCACTCATTAAATAACTTCTCTGATGTTGTCTTCTGAACTGTGCTTGGAGACAGAGCAGTTCACGGAAAACACATTTGCATCAGATTCCAGGAATTGAATTCTTTTTAGTATTCTTTGGTGGAAAATGAAGGCTTGGCTGCTTACCAGATTATTTGCTCTATGATAAATGTAAAAGTTTTACAAGCTCTGATGGATTGTGGACAATCATTCCTGAGAAATTTGATCATCACTGAGGCTATTGCAAAAACTGAACTGATGCTACCACCTCAGTAACTCATATAATTGAGATATCAATGTAGAAGTTGCATGAGAAGACTAATATTAAGCACATTTTAAAACAGTGAATAGGAATTGTGTGCCTTCATGGCAATCAAGGCCTCTTGGAAATAACATGACAGTGGCACATTTTCAGGAGATCAGTCACTTTTCAAGCTGAGCTGTCAGTTGCCATGCTCAAAGTACACTACACAGAGTCCCTACAGTTAATATGACTTCCGAAGTTTTGTTTGCACCTCTCTTTCTGTCCCTGATATCTCAATATTTCACAGCAGGCTTAAATACCTTCTCTTGGCATTAAAATAGGGAGGGATGTTATCTTAGCTTCATTATTTCCAGGTTTAATATTACTGAATTGTACCAATGTTTCCAGATCTCTGTGAAATGCTACATAAACTTGGCAGTTCGTTCCAGGATCTGAATTATTTAATTCTCAGTTTATGCTGATTTTTATTGCTACATGGCATACTTACTTTGGGGTGGCAATCTGTGCACAATGATAGTGATATGGTCAGTATACACATTGTAGTTTGAATCTTCCTGACGGTTCTTGCATAAGTGGATATTCTGACAGCTCATGGTGAGAACCATTTTTATCAGTGGTACTGATAAAAACTTTGTTTTCCTGCTTTCACAAAACTGGGAGGTCTTTTACATCTCTGAGATCTTTCTCCCTCTGTAACATTTTGACCGAAATGGACAATATTGAAGAAGTAGAGGAAATAAGAGCTTTTTTTCTGACAGAGATACAGACAGAAAACAAGCTAATAAGACATTTCCTTAGGAAAATTCCAGCCCCTTTATCTCTCACTGAGTCACTTTTGCACAAGAATGTTTGTGTTTTCTCTATAAGCATTTAGGTTCTGTTATCCTCATATCTCTCCTGAAAAGATTTACTGTTGCAGTGGAAATTCATAGAGGAAATAGGCACGGTAGGAGGGAGAGCTTTCCAGTGGCGACTGTGTGTCTTCAGATGAACGGTTTGCAAGATGGCGTCTGATCCTAGAAACACACAAAGTAATCGGTTCTTCTGCTGAGTCAGGAGAGTAACACATGCTAGAACCCTGAACAGAGAAGGCAGTGAGGTGGTGGTTTTTGTTTGGCTGTTGGGTTTTTTTAAGAAAACTGAAGAGACAGATCCTAGATCCAACCAGAGTTCAAATGGGCTTGAGGTATCTTACTCTGGGTTTTAGTGGGTCTTACAGGAAAAAAAAATCCTGGACCAGTTGAATCAGGGGAGCTACCATATATTAACACTTATTTTATAATTCATGCAATTAGAATGTTCCAGTTTCCTTGTCACACCTGAAATGAATTCTAGCTACCCCCAGTGTTTCTGACACAGTTTCATTCTAGCCAAAGAAGGTAAAAGTATGTCTGGCATCCATGCAGCTTGGATTATCATCTTATGGCAGCATAGCTGACATAACTAAATTAATTTGACTTAAGAAATCAGAGAAGTCTTGAACTGTGGTCTTGTAGATGGCAAACCAGTGCCTTATCAGCCAGGCTACTCAGGTCCAGTCTACAGCACTCTTAAGTGTGATTTCATCTAAGTAATGTGTTGGTGAGTCTAACGTCAAATGAATCACTTTAAATCCTCTTCTAATTGAAGGAAAAGAAGAATAAATCTATATGAACAGTAATTTAAAGGCTATAGCAGATTAATATTCAGTATTTTCCTAGCAATTTCAAAGTGACTTTATTGTTATTCCTTTGAGTTGCGACAAATTTCTTTTAATAATTTTTTACAAGGTATATGAAGATAGGACAGACTACTTTTCTTCCTTGCAAAAATAAACTGCAGCTCAGCGTTTAAGTCTATCCATTCATTACACTGGTTCTGTTAGAAGATTAATGTCCAAATTGCACCAACTTAATCCCACGTAAAACTTTAGTATTTCCCATTGGCTGGCCACAGGCCAAGTTATACAGCATTCAGTCCATCTTAATTTGAGTCTTAACCATTAAACTGTTTGAATGTGGGTGTGTAATCCATACCATGAAAATTTCAGTATTTCTTTTAAATAGAATCTATTCTTCAAGTATATTTTTACAGGAACCCAAAGAACTCATCTGAACAATTTTCCTTGAAGATATACCCTTTGGATTTTCCCTTTTGGATTTGTAAAGACTTTATCACTTGATGATGGCAGGCCCTGTGCTTTCAAGAAACATTGCCATGGAAATGCAGTATACCTCCTGAACTGCTGACTTCTGGTCATCCAGAAAAAGTTAGTGCTCTGACACTATGGGTCAGACCATAATTTATCATCAGAATTAAAAATTTCCTTGACCTAAAAAGGCTTGTGAAAACTATATGTAACCTACTCTTTGGTGAGTTTCACATCTTTCCCATGCCAAATTCTTAACTTCTCTGTTTGATATTAAATATATATATATATATATTTTTTTTTTTTAAATTACCTATATTATTTTTCCAAAGGGCTCTAGACACTGGAAATTACATTTCCCTATGGAAGTTACTGGGGTTTATGCTTCTCTTTCTCGTGTGACATTGTAAACAGGGCTCCCAAAGCTCTTGAGCAGCCATCTAGCATCAGATATGAGAAGTTAATGCTTCCAGCTCTTGAGGAGCTGGGGGGTGGAAAGTGAGGGAGGGCGTGTCTTAATTATGTTAGTCCCTTAACAGCTCAAACCTTAATACATATATCAAGCATTATGGCATCCATGCAAGGAAAATAACGTACTGTATTCTAATTTTAAAAAGGAAAAACTGAACAAAACCAGCGGAAGTTCATTGTCCAAAAGCAACATTAGAGCACAGGTTAATATCAGACTTTAGAAACAGAGCTGCCAAAAGAAAGTTTTTGTCATCCCATTACACAGAGATAGAGTAAATTACATTGTTTTGTTGTTTTGTTTTGGTTTTCACTTTAGCAGGCTAGCCAGTATGTTTTCTAAATCATTAGATAAAGTACGAATCATTGTGGATTTTAAAAGCCAAAGCAGAAATAGTGGAGCTCATCCTATCTCAGACGGATGCTGCAAATGTATCTTAGGGTGCCTGTTGAAAACAATTTGTTCCTTGGGTAACAAGAACTCATCAAGCCTTACACATTTTTTTATAAAATAAAAATTTAGACCTAAACAGAGCTGATTGTTTATTTACATATTCAAGACAGGCATTTATTCACATACAAGACAGAGATTTATTTAATTGTTTTCTGCAAATACATGATCAACTACATTTCTTTTGCTCATGTTTTTTACTTCTATATTTTTTTTAGTTCCTAGTCATATTCACGTTTCCTCACACAGAAAAGGTATCTTTATGTTTCGCTGAAATGATTACGTATCTCATCTGAGTTCCGCACATCTTTAATTACTACCAGATCTTGAAATATTTTCAGAAGATTCCCATTAGAAAGATCATCAACCATTTCTATCCTTGTTCTCCAAAGGAAACTTTGAGCAGACACTCTCACCCAATAGTAACATTGACACATTAACTTTCCTCAGCCACCTCGCTCAGACTACTTAGTCTGGCTCCACCATGGCTGGGAGCCTTAATCAGATATCATACTAACGAAAGCTATGTCAGTAATGATGTCAGATGAATGGTGGTCACATGGCAACAGTCTCATTTGAAGCAAACAGTGCCACACTTGTTTTTAGGCTACTTTATGACTCGGCTGAAAAATGACTTTGTTCACAACGAAACACCACTAATGTATGAGCTGTTACCATAGGATTTTAGCACGTCTACTATTTTCTCAACATTCTTTTAATATACCTAGTTGGACAAACAGCGTAAATATCATTAAACTACACATATTATCAAACTCATCAATCATCCTGTAAGCTAACCAGATGAAAGCTTGGCAATCCTTTCTGGCATTACAAATCCTCAAAGAAATGGTATTATGGAAAATGTATAAAGAAGAAAATATTTTAATTTTGCACACTGATTTGGCTTATACCATGTTTACACACACAGGAGAATAGGGAGACTCAGTCGGCTCTCCTGCTGGGTCCTAAAAGCATGTTTTTCCCTTCCCTGCTCAGGACTCCAATGGGCTGGTGGGATATACAGAGGGCAGGAGGGAAACATTTGCCCTCTGGCTCCACTCACACTTCAACAAAACAGAACCCTTAGAGTCTCCTAGCATTTTATTTAAACATTCTTTCCTTCCCTGGCTTCTGAGGTAAAAATTTTCCTTCCTCTTTCTCATATGCATCATTAGTACTCTTATTCCCAGCATGAGATTACAGACAAGTGTGACTTTTTCAGTGTGAAGCACTGGAAAGACCACCAGTTTCTCATGGATCCTGGTGTGGCTTGGAAGCAGGCAGTGGCAACATGGCAGTGCAGCTTTGCTAAAAATCAAAGTCTAAATGACTGGTCATTGACACATAAGTAGAGAAGATAAATATCGAAGTCACCTACCAGAAATTACTGTAATGGAGAAAAAGGATAAACAGCCAGTCCTGAGGCAGGCAGCTACATTTTCCTATTACTGTTACTCAGCCTGCAGACTCATGATCAGCTTAAGATAAGAGGCTGCCACTGCTGTTGAAAAGTAAAATCCCCATGCCTGTTTTTGGCTGCTCCTCCTCTGACCCCTGCAGAGCAGGTAATGGGCATGGCTGCCAGACACTCAACACAGGGCGGCACAGATTTCTGCCACCGGACTCAGCACGGGTGCTGGGACAGTGGATGGGAGCCACAGGAGCAGCGGGAAGAGCGGGAATACTTCTCACTGACATAGGTTTGTGCAGTTTAAATTCATCATGAAGCTGTGGTATTGGCTTGTAGTGAGAGCCTGAAATCAAGATGGGGTCACAGACCTCTCTGTTTGGTCTGCAGTGCTTCTTTCATTTCAACTTACTGATCAGGAAGGTGGTTAAAAATTATTATGTTTATCCAACCAGGGAGCAGGAATAATGGCAAAGACAGCAAAGAGAAGCTAACAGACAAAATCACAAATCTGAAGCATTAAGTAGAGACAAAAGGGGGGGGTAAATCTGTATTATGGATGAATGTGTGGAAATCAAGAATTCTCAAACAGAACATAGGAAAAAAAATATTCCGATATTTGCTGAGAATTATTCAGTTATCCCTTTCTACTATTATTCCTAACTATTAGTATATGAACTACAAGTGTCTACTATAGCATATTCTACCCATAGGGGAGAATTAGCAGAATTTTAACTAGTTCATGACCTAGCGCCATGCTGACCTAGTCTTTGGACTAATATAAAGGTCCAAAAAATCTATCTTTTAAACCCTTAAGTTCCACCTAACTGTAATAGATTCTGGACACAAACTGTGTATCATTCATACAGCTAAGCCTTTAGCACTGCTATTATTTTCTCTTGCCTTCTGGCACCACTTAGCAAGTTTCAAATGAATGAATTCTCTATCCATTGATACATACAGGGGGACGGGGGGGCAGAAGAATGCAGGCTCTCTGCACTGAAAAATAACATGCATGCTTCTTTTACCTTCCTCTCTTAGCTTCTCTGCAACATCAGTAGCCCTCAGAAAGATGCATTGATATCACAGTGCTGAGAAAAAAATTGCTATATTTCTACCAGGCATTTGTTTTTCATTTATGTTTTGCCCTCTTTTTTTTACAGACTATTTGAAAATTTTTGAAGCCAGAAATGACCAGTCTTTCCCATGAAGCCAGTGCACAAGCTACTTTAACTAGATGCATGTTTGGCTTCCTGATCAGCACAGAGTCCTGGTACACAGGCTGAGTGTGTGGCACAACAGAACAGGGTCCAAGTCAATCTTTTTTATATTTTTTTGTTTGAGGAAAGAACTGTGGAAATCAGGAAAATAGAGTTGAACTAATAGAGATAGCAATTGATAGCTCACTCAGAAAAGCTTGAAGAAGGCCTAAGGATGGAACAAGTGCCATCCAAAACCCACCCAGAATGAGTGGGGTCTGACCAAGTAATTCAAAACATTATAATATTATGAATCCATACGAGTTTTGAAAGACTGTGATCCTGCTGTAAGCAAAGGAAGATCACTTACAATCCTAATAAGGTTTGTCTGGTGAATATTGTCACCAATGCCAACAGGAAATGAAACCCCAGTGACCTTTTGTTTGAAACTACACCATCATCATCTTCTCCTAGATAAAATACTTTTGTCATCAGTTTTGGATCTTAACTTCAATACCTAGTTCTATCCCACGAAGTTAATGGAAGCAGCTGCTTTTAACAACAATAACAAGAAAAAAAAAAGGGCAAAAATACCCACATAAGGATCAAGAACAGTCACATCATGCCAGAGGTTTAAACTAGCACAGTATATTGCCTTTGACAGCAGACAAGACAGGGAGAGATGTCTAGTAAAGAACATAAAAATAGCCATAAACACGATGTTGTCTTCCCAGAATATTTTTCCACCTTCCATTAAAGAGATTTATACATACAGTGGATACAGGATGGCAGAACTTCAGTGCAGTGATGCAGAAGGCAGTAGAAAAGGCTACCATGAATAGGCTTCATGTTCATTGCTCTAGGCATACTTTCATATATGCTGCTTGCACTTGCATAAGTAGCATTGCTAATGAAGGTTAGTGGAATTATATGCTGTCTATACAGTGGCTTTTTTTTTCCCTTTTAACGTGAGAAGCATATAGCAGACTTGAAATTAGGTTTATGCTTACGCAGTCAATGTAATTCGATTAAAAATACATAAAGTATTACTGATTAACAAGAGCATTATTATATGTATGTTTTATGTGATCACTGGCTGTTCCTTTTGACCAGTACACCATATAAAAATTGTTTTTTAATGGAAGAATACTGTACAGAGACCAAAATAGAAACTGCTAAAACAAACAAGATAATTATCTAAATTTTATAATATCACTCATAAAACGTCTGCCTTTTCCCTTTACAAGCTTGATAGATTAAATTTAGGGCAGATGTTTCATATAATTTACTCAGAAAACAGGAAAATTATTTAAAAAAACTCATAAAACTACAAAAACACAAATGAAACTAATCTAAAACATATGCAGTCTACAGATTTTAAGGAAAAGTTAGTTAGTCCTGAAGCTATGAATGGAGACGCTTAAGAAATTAAACCATCTCCCCCACAAATTTCATAGTCTTAGATATTCTGAACTGCTTTGGACAAGCAGAGACTCATCTAAATTTAGGATGCATGAGGTAGCTCTGGCTACTTTCCCAAAGACAAAGAGAAACGTAGAGAAACACAAATACTGTTCCTCAGTGCACAGAAGCCAGTCTATAGTGTCTTAATTGAATTAGAGGGGTACCTACTGTACTGTGAATATTGTGAAAGGATATTGGGTAGAAGTAGCACACATGATCTGTTTGCGCATCACAAAAGGAGGAACGGGAGAAGGCACAATGTCTTTAATCCTTCAAAGAAAAACACACTCTCCACTGACAAGAGATACCAAAATCAAGTTGTTGGGGGGGTTTGTTTGTTTGAGGGAGACATTTATGGCCAGAGATGTGGAGACAATTTTCACAGACATTTTGAAACATTTTGTTCTGCAGCCTCAAAAGTCTCCATGCCACAAAAGTCCCAATATTTAGGACAGTTCTGCTGCAGAAACCCTAGGAAAAAAGGAAGGTATCATGCACCAGTGTGTTATAAACTCTCCTATCCCAAAGCTGTCTATTAGTCCAGAGAGTTTATTAAGCTCTGTGCTTTGAGATGCAGTTAGAAGAGCAGAATTTCTGGCAGTTCCACTGCAGAAGGTCTCTCAGTGCTGGCGCATGCCATCTTTAGTTTCTATAGGAATGGCACCTATTTGCTGTGCAAGGGGAAGGGCTCTAATTTTTGGAGCATGAGACTCTTGTCATGTAGGAGGCAACAGAGGTGTATTTGTGATGTAAAAATTTCTCAGATTGTCTCCTTGTAGTGTTGGTTCCTGCACTTGATGAGAGCAGGAAAAGGAACTGAACCCATAAATTCAACAGAAGGCTCCTCAGTTATGCCCTTGGTTAGCAGTGGTAAATAAATTAACGAACAGAAAAAAATCCTAATAATAAATAACCCCAGTGTATTTTATTTGCAAGATTATCAGAAAGTATGAAAATAAGGAATCCATATATGTATTACTCTTCACGCATATGAATAGAAAGCACCAAACCAAAGAATCTGTTTCATGCACAAACTATGCGAACAAGGTCTAGACATAAAATAAATCCAGCTACTGTTTTGACAATAGTCATGTTTTTCAGGGTCACAAGAGAAGGAATAAATATTTTAAGCTAAATTACATGCTTAAAAATTAGCCAAAACAATAGGTCAAACATCAGCTTCACAGTCTCTGAAGTTCAGAGATAAGGTGAGCCATGGTTCTTCTGCCTAAATGCCACCCTGCCTCGAAAACAGATCAGCTACAGAGCAAATTCTGCTGGATCTGAATACTTTTTGTGCGGCAGCAAAGCTTTCCTTTCCAAGACTTTACTTCTTTGCACATTGTTCCCACTGGCAACACATCACAGCCTGTTTTTGTGAGTGTGATAAAGAGGATTTGGCATTGGAAAAGCATACTGTGTGTGAGATACCAAATGAAAGTAGCAAAGGAATGGATGAAAGCTACCAAGTGTTGCTCAGCCATTCTGCATATGGTCTGAGAAAGACCAGTCAGCTGCAAGCAGAACAGCACACAACAAGTCTGTCTCAGACTCTCAGGGTAGTAAAAATTACCTAAATGAACTAAAATGTGCTGTATGATTCCCTCTTATGGAGCAAAGTTCCTTCAAAGGCAAATATTCACCTTCCAGTGTTGAAGCAAATGTTTTCAACTGTGTCACCATAATAAAAGCTGTGGACCAATTCCTCTTTCAGAACACATCAGGTTACAACAATGCAGGGATAAATGTGTAAACTGTTTATGATGGGTAGTATTAAAGCAGTGCAGGACAAACAAGCTCAGACACCTGATAGGAGGTAGGAGAAACAATGAGTTCACATTGTTGCAGCATAAACACATGATCTTGAATAGATATGGCCAAGGCTCCAAAAGAAGCTTCAAAAACAGTTAGCCTGGTTCACATGTCATTTCTTCCACAGGCCATAAATAAGCTTCAAAGAGTTATAAAACCAGGCAGCAGACACCAAATGCATGCAATCTTGGAGCAGTCCTAGTAAAAGTACATCACCAGCTTTCTGCTGCACAGAAAAAATAGGCAAATAGTTTGTTCATACACAAGTGCACACACACACATTCATTCACTTCAGAACATTTCTATAGTTTATTAGGTACTGTATTAAATACAGTTTTGCAAACATTTTCATTTCGTGATTGTTAGTGGTGAAGAGAATATTTGTGGTGCATGGTCACTAAGCAAAAAGACTGAAAATACTTTTACAGTGAATATAAACAGTTTTATGGAGTATCAGAGAGCCAGGGGAAGCTACAAATACAGAGCACCGGCAGCTGTTCTGGGGCAAGGCGGCTGCTCTGGATCCAGCCAGTAGCAAACTGTATTTTGGCAAACAAGTGGGTGTGGGACTGTAATGGAATACAGCAATTTCTGAAATGGCATAACTCATAAATGGATTGGAGAACTAATTTCTCTCCATTTTATATATATATATATATATATTTTATTTTTTTTTTAAATAGAAATTGGGAAAGTGGCTAAAAAATGTTCCTGGATAATCACTTGAATAAAACACTGGATTTATTTCAGTATTATTCACACCCCTTGTCAATCAGTTTTCCAAGAATATTCAGTTTACTGGTAGAAAAGCTCGGAAAAACAGAAACTAAAGCCTGTGCAAGAATATATGGCATTTCCAGACTACATATTTATTATGAGATCCAAATTCTAAGAGATTAATTTGTTCTGCTACAAATAAATAATAAAAACACTAGAAAACTATGCAGTCAGGCAAATTTATTTAAGAACACTGAAGATATGTTTTCAGAAAGCTTTCAGCAAATACATGGGAAAGCAAATACATTGGACAGCAGCCATGATGGCTTGTGGGAAATTTATCATTTAAAAAAAATTAGATTATATTTGTAAAATTTCTTATTCAGCTCCAGCCTAACAAATATACTAGGCTGTTATGTGGCAACCAGGGCCACTATCCCAGCAAGCAGTTCCTCCTTCCCTTGAGTTTGCTAGAGTGATACTTCATTGCCAACAGTATATTTTTGTGGTAACTAATGACTACATTTTGTTTTCATCCTCAGAAACACATTCGGGTGCAAAGCAGTGTCACCAGTCCCACTGTGTACGTTGTGACATGTTGCTGTTCACCCTGAGCACCAGACAGTGTCTGTGTGTCCCCATTCAGAGGGAAGGACTACAGCTGCTGGAAACCTTTGGCTCTATGGTCCCTCCTCACCAGTAGGTTTCCATAAATGCTCCTATTTTGTCTATCAGCAGACTTCTTTCCGTGACAACCAGAAGTAAATGAGTTATATGTTCTCCAAGCAGCTGCTGTAATTTATTGGGGAAGACAAACCCAACAGTATTGAAGCTGCCCTATGAGTAATGTAACCATACTAACTGGAAGAAAAATTGGGTTTTAACTTCAGCTAACTGAAAGGAATGGTCACAACAGTGACTTTGTCTTTTTCCTGCAATGTACCCACACATTGGCTAAGTTCAGCTGGCCGTTTGGACTGGGGTGGAAGAAGAGGTGCAGCTCTCTCAGGCCAGCATCTGCTCAGTACAGCTGACCCAGCTGATTCGATATGACTAGCAGAGAAATACATGCCTTTGATCCATCTTCATTGCCAGAT
Source organism: Columba livia (assembly GCF_036013475.1). Classification (NCBI taxonomy): domain Eukaryota; kingdom Metazoa; phylum Chordata; class Aves; order Columbiformes; family Columbidae; genus Columba; species Columba livia. Next base: position 38,668,829 of record NC_088605.1, read on the forward strand.
CTTTGTGAGCTGAGGCTTTTATCCAGCTGGGGGTCTATCTTATTTTATGACAACACAGAGAGAGGCTGGTTGGTCTGATTCATGGCTGCAGCCACTTTTGCAGCAAACCCACCTTCATCTCTTTCATTTATTTGCGCTGTCAGTTATTCTACTCATGACTGTAACACACTGCACTTGTAATTGTGATAAATTATCTCCATGCATGAGATGGCTCTTTGGGGATTCCTTCAACACAATTTTCAAAAGAACTCAAGATTCATAACTGTCATCAACAAGAAGCAGAAATAGTCCCTACCATCATTTGTGCCTCTGAACCATGTATAACAAATGGCCGGCACACTCCACTGCTGATACTCCTGAATACCAGCCAAATTTCTGCCAAACTTCACATTGTTATCCTTGGCCTACTGGCCTAATGATACTAAGCTCAAACATTTCAGTATGGTTCCTACTGTATTCCAGTCTGGAAAATGGTTACTTTTTCCCCCTATTTCCCATCAGGAAGAATAGATTGGCTGTGGGCATATTTAACAGTACCAAAGAAACTGCAGCCTGGGCTTCCTTGACTAAAGCGTTAATTACTGTCTTTCTCTTAATCACCTGTCTCTCAGTAACCAACAATATTCCTGTTTGTACTTGATCAGTATGGAGTAACACCAAACAAAGACTTACAGAGAACACTAATCAACCTATACCGAACCAGCACCACATAAACATCCTCATGCCATACTTTTATAATTGTCTTTTACTTTTGTTTAAAAGAGCATAACTATCAATAATTATTTGCTCAGTACATGTGTATATAATAATGTATATGAGGCCATTATTGTGGTGTTCACTGTGGAAATAATGCAGTCATACAAAAGACACATTGCTCAAAATAAAACCTAAGATAAATAAAGGAAGCTATAAAATGCTCTGTTGGGCTTGCTTCTGGACCTATTTAAAGTCAATGGCAAAGTTCCCACTGACCTCAAGCAGGAACTAGCTTCTTTTTCTCTTTCTAGTTTTGTTTAGAAAGAAATATAATGACAGACTTGAAAGGTAAGATGAAATATTTGGAGAGAGGGAGAGAAATAAAAGAAAAAGAAATCAGAAGGGGATGAGGGAAAACAAAGAGCTGTATTTTTAACATTTTGCATAGGGTTGTAAAGAATTTCTTAGGTTTTGGGTTGGATTTTTTTTTTTCCAGATTTTCTATGTTCTGGTTCTGCCAAAATAATTCAGTATTTTAATGTTCACATTTCTCTCCCGGCTCTTCCCAGCCTCTTCTTTGTGGGTACTTCTACTGGCCCCAAACGGCATGTGGTGCTTCTCAAAACTAAAAATGTGTTTGCCATTAAATATAATGTGTAAAATCTTACAATACTTTCAGAAAAATAATGTTCACCTCCAAAATGAGGGGAAAATGGTACATAATCATACATATAATTCACAACATTTATTTCCCCAGTGATTAATGTTGTCAGATTTTTCTTATGTTGAATAGTTGTACCTGAGGTGCCTGGTGTTGAAGGGCACATTCGCTGCTGACATAAATGTTAACTACAGCCACTTCGGTGAAGTTATCTCCAATTAAGCCAGCTATTACATTTGCTTCAAGGTATGCAATGCATTTTAAATGATAGAAACAAGTCTAGGAAATGCCGAGTACTTCTACGAACCCTCTTTCATGCATATGTCCTCCCCAGACCTGGACCCCCTCCCCTAAACTGCCCGTTTTGTGCTAAGTGCCACCAGAGCAGAGTATGGGGAGGGCCAGGGCTGAGCGTCCTGTTTACCCTCGCAATTAACCAAGCGGCGTTCAGCGAGAGACACCAAAGAGCCTGCTGCACTTAAAGGGCTAAGGAGAGGTGATAACAGCCCTCGCTCCGTTAAGGCTGGCTGCCCAGCTTTACTGAAAATGTAGTGACAGATAAAACATAAATCAACATCCTTATCATCCCGGCTTCCTTGCCTGCCAAATGGGGGTTTAGTTTATCAGCGACCCACGGGCCCGCTGGCGGCCTTTACACTTACAGCTGGTCAGCGGGGTGGGATGGGGTGGAAGCTAAATGGCTGCTCTAAAACGCCTTGGTGTAAACAACCCAGGGAAGGACTTCCTTGAACTGCCAGTTACCTGAGTGTGATCCATCTCACTAAAGCGCCTGCCCCAAAGAGGGGCAGTATTGCCAGGAAAGAAAACAAATAAAAGACACGCAGCACATCCCAGCACAGGTACAGGGTGGGGAACGCCATCCCCTCGAGAGGGTGAGGAGCCCTCAGCAAGAAGAGATGATCCTTACAGCAGGGCTTGGGAAGTGGATGACCTCCTTGGAAAGAAAGGGATTTTGCTGGCAGTGCAGGTGCACCCGCCTGCCTCCCTCATACCATGACTGGCCTGTACAGCGTTTATATATGCACATATATACACGTATATGTGCAACATTTGCTCAGACTCCCTGCCACCCCATCAAAGATGCAGTGGTGGTGAGCCTTTCAAAGGCTCCAGTGTCACCCAAAGCTCAGAGGACTATACTGAGAGCATATTTATCCCTCATTGCAAGCCAGTGGACTCCTTTTCCTGTGCTACAAATAAGGTGCTAGACACATAAGGTTTTCAAAAATATTTGTCCTGATTCATGTCATCACAGTTAGATTTTTACATTAATCTTAGCTTGGAAAATCCTGTTAAATTAGGCCTTGCTCATGGGGAGGATGGGAGTTCAGATATGGGAACACCCCAGTTTTTCCTCGTATGGGAAGGCACTGGCATAATCACCCTCGTGTAAACATTTAGTGATGATTAAATTAGCATTTGGATTTATGGTTTATTTCTGCACTGAGATCTACTGTGGCAAATAACTTCTTGGGAATTTCAAGGGAGGCAACTGTAACAGTGTCGAAAACAGCATCAAATACAGGCAGGTCTGACAGATACTTGCTAAACATTTTCTTTTTTTTTTTTTAACTAAACTTGAATTCATTTTAAAAGCGTTCATTTTTTCCTGCCACAGTCACACATGGTTATAGGAAAGTAGAAGTCAAGCTACAATGTTTTATTTAGACAACAAACTACTCTGTATTTCTTTGGTTTTAGAAAGCCCCAGATTCTGGCAACAGCTCCATGGAAAAAGATGGGCAGAGCACAGGCACGTCACAGGTGGAAAGTGAAGACGCCATGTCGCACCCATACTGTTGTACAAGAAAATGCAAAATGTACAGACAATACACTGCTATATACATCAGAGCCAAACCTCTGGCAAAAGAAGTAGATGCATTTTATGATGAGATTTTTGCTTAATGAGTCTTCTTCACAAATAAATGTTTTCTAAAAGTGCTTCAAATACATGGGGTATACAATAAAGAAGCATCTATTCCCTGCTACGTGTTCAGACTTGCATGTTTTAGGAATCCATTTACAATGTATCACATACATGCAGAGCTCATCTCTCTGTCTTTCCAGTAGATAAATACATGCCACAGATGGAATTGTTAGAACCAGGTGGCAAGGACAAGAGCCTCCCTTCACAACCTTTGCCTGTAGCATTGCTAAACTTGCCTACTCAGCTATTTTTTTTTCCTATGGCAGGTACCCCTTTCAGCTCTCTTGTTTTGTGTCCTTGTTTGTTTGACAGTGTGCTTTGGCAAGGTCACCCAAGCAACCGCAGCACACTTGCACCCATATTTAGTCCAAAGTGTCCACAAAAGTTCCTATTATACATGCTCAGAGTGTACACACATTAATTAGTTACTCCCCTAGAAGTCTGTCAAAAGCTCATGTTTCAATTTAGAGCTACAAGGAACTGAACAAAATTTTTCTTGAGGGAACAGATAACAGGAGTGTGGTGTCTGAAAAGAATGGAGGCTATAGCAAAGCCCTTCCACTCTGAGTGCACTCCAGGCAGAGAGGCAATGGAGAAGGACTAGCCTGCAGAGCAGAAGTAGAAGGCATATTTGGAGGTGCAGCAAGTTTATAGGAGCTGGAAAGAAGAAAGAGGGCAGGAAATATGAAACCAAAGGCAGAAACCAAAGGCAAAGTCAGAGGAGAAAGGCCAGAGCCAGGGTGTATGAAAGGATGAACACAAGAAGCAAGCAGAGGCAAAGAGTTGCCGAGGAGCAGAAATGTGTAAATGTCACTGAGTGTTCTACTCTAGTTCAAAGTTTCCAAATGCCTCTGCTATAAGCTGTGAAACGCTCTTACAGAAATGACTAGCTGTCCTCTAGCTGCTGAAAATAGCCTAAAAAAGGCAAATCACCTACTACTACAGCTACCAGTTGCTATGTAGCCAAATATTTGTTTGTTCAAACAAAGTGCAAATTAGGTTTTGAGAACAAACAACTTCCTATGATATTCACTGGTGCCTTACACAGTTCCACATGACAGAACAGACTCTGAGATGGGTTTTTTAATAAACAAAGCACAAAAAGTGGAATTACATTTCAGAAGTGATCTCTCAATGTTACGGATCTTTAGCTTTCAGATGGTCCAGGTGACTTTAATTCCTCTCATTCAAATGTTTTGTGAGAATGGGTCCCCATTGGTTTTGGTTTTGTTTGGTTTTTGCTTTTTTAATCTCATTCATACATGTGCAAGGTCTAATGCAGGACCCTGTTGTGTTCCAGGTGCTATGGGTCACACAGTTTGGAAGAGGCTGTGGTGTTGCACAGTGGCCAGAGGATATAATCCCTAATGGAGCCCCTCCAGAGGACAGGATCCACTGCAGACCACAGGCCAGCCAAGCACCACTAAAGATGGCCCACTAGGCTGGAATACAGACCACAGTTTGAAAAACACTGGATTATGAAATAAACACAATAATCTTCTAATCTATACTGCCAAGCATGCAAAGGAGAGCTTTTCTTGGAGGATTGTCAGGGCTGAGTGAGAGATAGATTCTTGTCTACAGCATTGTCACAGAAGCTGGGTGGAAATACAGTGAACTGCATGAAGGCAAAATATTGTCTTCCAGAAATCAGTAAAAACATAGATAACACAAAGAGAATGGATTTTTTTTTTTCCATCTAGAAAGCCTGTAGAGGTCATTCAGGTGTTAACATCAGAACTCTCAAATCTTGCATCATCCAAACCTTCATTAAAACAGAAATGTACATCTAGGCATGGTAACCAGCAGCATAAACTGTGACTCTACTTCACGCACGAAAATATCTCCCTGCACAGCCAATATCTCTCCACAGCCATGACCTGTACTAAGTCAAAACTTATCATACAGCTAAGTGTGAGAAATGAATGCCAAATAATTCAATATCCTGAGTTTGGACTTTCACATGTGAACAAATAATTTATAATTACTTGGCCCATTAAAACTTTTTCACGTAAAAGGTAATGAAAGAAAAGGTTATTTTAGAAAATGGACACATTTCCTGAGAAAGCCAGAGTTACACAATTTTGAAAGATAATATTTAACCTTTGGAAAGGCCAAAATTCTTTGGACTGACGCAGAAGTTACAAAGATAGATCTTGCCAAATGTAGAGTAATTTTTGAAGAATTACTCTTTTTCACAATACTAATACAAAAATTCTTGGACACGAAACTGAGAACTCTGGAACAGGAAGGAGAAATGATAGATGCTTTAAAGAACTAGTCTATTTAGAAACAGTTTGTCTGAATTCTGTAACGTATGCTGACAATAATATATTTTCATGTTTGACTGTATTTTAGTAGCTCATTTCTTCTTGCTCAGAAAGCAGTCTATTTAGCCGATGGCATTTCAAAAGATATCTTTTAAAAGTGCATGGTGCTTGCTTACTTCTACATTTTATGAAAGAAAGGAAAAGGAACAAGACATGAGAGAGAATGTAAACATATATAAACCTATTCATACACTTAAGCTGAAGTTGATAAACACAGTCTTGAGGAACTGGAATTAACAATGGATATTTACTTTTTATGCAACCTTCCATATCTTTGGTACAAGGAACTCCATAAATTTTTACTTCTGCATGTGCTAAATGCACTTCCTCTGAAACAGAGCCCCTATATAGAATTTCTGTTTAAAAGAATTTGTTCACAAATAATCTTCTTATTCAACTCAATAATTTCTTTCTTTAGCTATTCAATGCTAAAGCACTACACAGTTGTAACATTATATCAAATTCTGTACTATATACTCCATAAACCTGAGACTTCCTAAGATGCTTAGGTTCTGGTCATTAGCTGTAGGACCAACAGCAGTGGCATCAAAAACTTCTGCAGCATGCTTTTGAACTTTGCCACAATTTGCAAAGATTAGGAAGATTTCTAAATCATTTCTCAAATTAGTAAAGTACATGACTGAAGATGGTGTTTTACTCTATCCTTCTTTATACATACTAATTTCACTCCACCTCAGAAAAGCTATATTTCCAAGCTGTTTCTATTTCAGGATATGTTGAGGAAAACAGGAAAATTCCACCCAAATGAAAAATATCACAACAGCAACCAAAAAAAAAAAAAAAAAAAAAACAGGGAGGAAGGAGACAGCAAATACTGAGAATAGAGAATACGTCATCTGTAAAATGCACCAACAATTCCAAGTTTGCAATGGGCTGTCACTGCACACGCAAAGAGGAAATTTCATTTAAAAGTTACAAAAATGACCTCGCTCTGAACCAAGTGAATGTGATTACTTTTGAACTGAACGGAAAGCTAAGAAGTTTGGATTAAATGTTTTAGCAGTGCCAATGTCTCAGAACTTTCTTTGGCTCTATAGTCTCCTTTCCTATGTTTGTCAGCTGAATTTAATGTTCTCTTCTTTTTGTCTTCTGGTCTCTTTGACCTTAATGTGACATTTTAGTTGGGTGATTAATTACTATTAAATGGCACTGCATTTATTAAATGGAGTCCTTGTCTGCATAAGAGCACAGTTACAATGCGACGATTCAGTTTGATAAGCTTAAATATACACAGTCAGATGTGGTAATATCTAATTTGTCAAGGGCCTTGTGGCTAGCTTTTCTGCCACACAGCTAGAAAGGAGATGTGGTTGCACAAAAAGCTTAATATTCTGAGCTTAAATGTCTACAGTAAACTCATCTTCTCCATCATGTAATCTTATTTCACAGTGTGCAGGAGACAGTAAAGTTCCACACAAGCCTAAGTTGCCTTAATACTGGACCTGAGGGTTCCTGACAATAAAAATAAAAGCTATGTGACAAGATTTGTGTGTCTCCTTTCTACAGACAACAGCTGACTTGCCTTGCCAGAAGCTTTCTTCTGGGTTAATTGAATAAAAAGAAGAATAATTGTCGATAAGAGGATGAAAGGGTCATTGAGAAAGAAAAGATCCATGTATAGTTTGAACACCTAAATGAAAAAGAGATCATTAATATCTCATTTAGTAAGTGAAACACCAGCAGCTGACATTGTAATCAACCAGGTTTCTCTTCTGACTATTCTGTCAGTTATATTCTTCCAACACTGCTTTAAACTTTGTTTATCTAAGCTGATTTGGAACCTTTTCTTTTTTTTCCCCAGGCTATGCTGAATCACAAAACAAAACTTGCAAGCAAAAGGTTAATTTCAATTTAACATCTACTGGGAAAAAATTCACGCCCAAGGTGGATGACCTGGATAAAATCAAAATAAAAGAGAGACTTTCACAGAAACCTCAGTGGTTTGGGTACTCATGGGACAGAGAGCAGTTGAATATAGACCCTGCCTGGTTCTTAGATCTGTTCTCAGGTTGCAGTCTCATTCCTTGTGTCTTCTGCTGTAAAAACGTGTATCCAAGCTCCTACATCCGCAGAATCTGTGTCTGTCTTTACAGCCCTCTGCCACTCTGCATAAAACAATAAGAAAATAAAATAAAAATACAAGATAGGTCCTGTTAATGAGAAGTAAGAAGCCTGCAGTTTTATCTCAAATGTGCAGGTAGTTTTTGACAGTGCAAACTGTAGTAGTGCTGTAGATAGAGGAGGTATGTATCTCATCTGAATTTAGGTGTTTACAGGGATCGTCTTGTAGAGGTATTGTAGAGACATGGATAATGTTTGGGCATGCATCCTCACACCTACTTTAGATCTTAGAGAAATACCTACATATCGACCACAGTGTGAATTCAGATGCAAACCTCCACTAGAGGGACATGAACAAGTGACCAAGTGTCCTCGTTTCAGCTGGGATAGAGTTAACTTTCTTCCTAGTAACTGGTATAGTGCTGTGTTGTGGATTTAGTAGTAAAGTGAATCTAAATGAACCAAGAGAGGTTCATTCCATAATCCTGCCTACCTCTATAATGGTGTCTTGACTACTGATGACAGTCTAATGATAAGATTGCATAAGAAAAACATTCTTACAATTCTCATTAAGGATTAAGTCACCACACTTCCAGTTGCTCCTGGATAGGTTTGTTCACTTCTACCTCTGATTAGGATCAACAGAAAAAGAGGCACATTCATATTGCCAAGAATCCTATGGGCTCAGGATTACAGGTAGGAAGATGCATCAGATGTATGCTTTGGCAGATTAAAAATGTTCATGTTTTGAAAATGCTGGACACTGGAGATATGTCAGGCACTTCTTCCTGAAAATTTTGTAGAGATTAAATTCAACTACAGAAACTGCATTTTAGTCTGGGGTTAAGTTTTTCTGAAAAAGCACTTGTTTCCTATCTTTCATTGCAGAATAGAAATCGGTTTTTGTTGGTATAATTTGCTATTTTTAGGACTCAAAACAAAGGCACAGTTAACTGTTTGTCCTCATGATCTTCAGAACAAATTTCTAGAAAGGTTTGGGCAACTTTGCAAATGCAGTTACTATCTTGATCTCAAAAATAGTGGAAATATTTTCGAGTGTCAGAATGTTCTATTTCTACAGACACTTTAAATGTACTTTATATAATTATTAAAAACTGGTCAACATCAACACATTTCATGTCTATCTAAATTAATTGTTTTGATTTATCCAAAGGAAGATTTTACTTCTAGAAGGTACTGGAAATATTCTTAAAGATTTTACAGGTCACAAAATGCGTTTCCAAACCACGTCTAAACATTAATTTTGGCAGATAAGACTTGATAATATTTCCTCTATAGTATTTGTGAGTTTTCAAACTGCAAACAGGACACAGGCAGATAATTTACCTTTTGTGAAAGGTATGGTAGGCTACCAGTTTTGATCATTCAAAATATAAGAACAAGTTCCTGCCATTCAAATCATAAGTGAGCTTACCTTGTAGAAAATAAAATAAAACCACCATCTAACATACATTTTTCTGTATACAGAGAAAAAAATTTAAAAGGCAAGCAAATAATACAGGTTCATAATATGGACTGCTGATCAATATAGTAATTTGCAAGTAATATTTTAATGTTCTCCAGTCTGCCTAGGTACGTGATCAGCAAAATAACTGAAAGTCTGTAAAATGGAGGAGTATAATATTATATGACAACACATCAGTAATAGTTTCAAATTACAAGCAAAGCTGGGCAGGGAAAAAAATATTTAAAGGTTTTCTCCCCTTTCCCCCATAATCGTACACAATTTCCTCTAAAAGAAAATACGAGAGAAATATATTGCTCACTCTTTCTCAGAGGTATATCAAATGCTGATTAATTCTAAATCTTCTGAATTGTAATGTGACTGTCAGAGCAAAACTCAGCCTTACAATGCTTTCCTGTAACTCAAAGGGCTGTACAAAAGTGACTGTGTTGAAAGAATTATAGCCAAGGACACAACTGTAATGAAGTATTATCACAGACATATAATATTATCAAAATATCAAACTCTACACATGTCAACAGTCACCCAACATGATTCGAGGCAGATCTGGTTTTCAGTTTAGGTAAATGTAGGCAGATGTTTACATTGGCAGATCACAGAGGGAAGGGAGGAAACGAAATGCCCCAGTACAGGGTGCCATGGCCCCACTGCTGCTTTTGTGGACCCTGAGAGAAAGACAGGCAGGAAGAGGAGCTGCACCCCACCATCAGATCAGGTTAGTGCTTCCCTGCCTACTAGTTCCTAGTAAATCTCCTCCCTCCCAATAAATCCCCCCTTTGTTTCTCCAGTCCTTCACATTTACCAGGGATAGGGTGGAAGAAACAAAACAAACCTGCCCTCTAGCACCTCCAAATCCCTGGTGGCTCCGTGGAGCCCACAGCCAATTTCTTTCAATGCCCTTCCATGACTGCTGCCCTCAACCCAGGCAAGGCTTGCAGCAGGTCCCCAAACCTGGCCAACCGCTCTCAGGTCTGTGTCTTCTTTCAGAAGCTATCACAGTGCTGCCAGGCTTTGCCTAACAATTATTCCTTTATCCTTTGCCCCAGAGGCTTCCCCTTGCAAGACTTTGTCTACAAGGCTGGGTGCCGATTCACCAAGCAGACACGCATGTATTAAATCGAAACATACCAAGCATTAAGCACAGCTAAAGGTGAGCATGTAAAGGGAAGGCAGTGTCTGCTGTCAGATTTCACTCCTTTTGAACTGCAGCATTATACAACCATCCTCTGTGCTTGTTATTAATGAGGTGAACTGAGGATATGACAGCCTCATCTGCTGATGTGACAGAAGAGCACATCGTTCACTTTGAACCTTGCAGAAACATGGAAAACTTTCTTGCACTCCTTTCAGCATAACCCCACTCCAAGAACCATATTGACTTGTAATAGCTTCTGTTTATGCAGTGCAACAAGCTGAGGTCAGTGGGAAAGTGTCAGCCGCAGTGTATGACTTTGCTTTCACTGCATCATGGAACTTGGCACGGCCTCACAATGACAGATAACAAACTGCATTCTATAGCTTTCAAAACCCTCAAAGGACATGTGGCTGGGAAAGGCTTGCAAATGCCTTCTCTTGATTAATAGTCATAAAACTGAAGTGATCATAACTTAGTCCCAGCAAAGAGATGTACTTATTTGTAGCAGCAATAAAGACAGACACGAAAGCCCACAAACCTACACAATATACAGAAATCATCTTTAAAGAAATTCACAGTCATCATGCCAGACACTAAATGAATTATTTCTCTCATTTCTTGTCTCACCACAGCTTCCTCCCACTTGGACACACATGTTAGGCATTCAGTTAACCTCAAGCATAGCTCTCCTGGCCCTATCGCTGTATCTGCACTCCCCATCACAAGGGTATGCTAGACTGCATTTTTGCAATGTAAAAAGAGTGACATCATTTTTTTCTTAAAGTAGCTTGTCTGTAAGAACACTTCAAATATACCCAGCTCGGCTCAGCCCCAGAATATGCATGTTCCTATGCACTTTCCCATCCTGTGCTCAGCACACTGCTCAGAGCTGCTCCTGCTCACAGCTCTGTGCTACACACCCCATTCTGAACCTCTCATTTTCTATCTACAGCAGCTGCGTTTGCTTCCCCATCTATAACTTTCACCGACCTCCTGCTCTTGCACTGCACTTCCTGGGAAGTGTTTTGTTCATGGACCCAGTGGAGGAATATGTTATGACAATGGAGTTTTAAGGAAAGCTTTTTGGTTTGTTGTGTCATGCACTTTATCCATCCCATTTTGTCATCTGGTGGTTTTCCTCTCTTGTTCTAGCACATATTTCATGCCTAAAGCTATTTAACAGGCAGCCTTGGAAGTCAATCCTTTTTCAGATAACAACTTTTTTCAGCTGATCCACCTTCCTATCTACTTACAAATCCATCAGAGAGCACTTTATTTGGCTACAGTCCTGCAACATATACTGGAATATTTATAGAATGAGTTACAATGCCATGACATTCACCAGTCTGAGGTGAATCACAGAATTATTTCTTTTAGTGAGCTGCTTCACAATCAGGAAATTCAGCTTTGGTTAGTTACACAGAACTTCACTGTCTGTGGTGAAATGCAAAGGAAAAAAAATCATGCAACATACACATAGGGCCTCTTTTTCTTCAGGAAAGATTTAATTTTTAATTGTTTAATGGCTTTTTAGATCTAGTAAGCAGCTGTTCCTGGTGTTTTATACCTTCAGAAGAATATGTTGTGAAACTAAATAAAGGATTAATTATCTTTACAGAGCCCTCAATCACCTTCTGGAATATCATGCTATGAAGTGCTGTCACCCTGATTTCACTGACTCTCACCTGTACTTCAAAACTTTTCCTCTTTATTGTCTGTTTGGTCACCTTCTCTTCACTGGACTGCCTTGAACAGTGAAATTCCAATTTAAGTCCTGTATCCTGATAACTTATACAAGTAACATGTGGCAGAAGGTCCAGAAAAAGTTATTAATTAAAAACGAGCATTAGAACTATACTATCTTTGGCTTTCCTTATACTTCCTGATATTTTGTGTCCAATTCACAACAAAAAATGTTGTTGAGAGCACAAACTTTGCTTTTAATAGTACCTTCTAAATACCATGAAACATAAATAATATGTCTTGTTGCTTACTGTAAAAGTACTGCTATGACTGTGTAGTTTTAGGATATTAACTGTAGGAATGGGAAATGTTTATACTTTAAAAGATATCTCTGATTATGGAATTACTGTTGAGGTACAGTAAAATGAATACTATGGATATTGCTTTTTTTTTCCTCTTTTGCTGAATCAGGTCTATTGTAACACGGTTTTTGTTTTATCAGAAAGCACAAGATGCTCTTCTTAACACAAGGAAACACAGCAAAATCCTGAAACTAAGTTACATAATCTAATGTGCCATATTTGTCTTCTGATAACCCTCACCAACAACATCTAAAACTAGTCATTTGACTTTTAATGACAGCCAGTATTCATGTTATCTCTACAAATTTCCTTCTTGAAAGAGCTGGTCCTCCTGCTGTTTAGATACCACTGCTTCTGCATTTGCAAGAACAGAGGGGGTGTAGTTGGCCTTGATTCAGTTCTTACATAGCGTCTGCAAAGATTTAAACACATCAAAGTGTCAGCTAGATTGAATGAGTCAGAATCTATTTTAGAGTAATTGAAAGTTTGATTTCCATTTGCCCAAGAACTCTATCTACTAATTTTAACTTCACTAAAATTCCCTCAGGATTATAAAATTAATTGTAGTCCTGTTATCTTTCCCTCATTTCACACCCTCAATGCCAGCAGTCTCCGAAATGTGTCTTACAAAAATCTCAAACCTCATATAAGTATTTTTTTAAAATGAAACAGTGGGGGTATTTTAGATGGTATTACCTGTTATTCCATATTCAAATGGTGCGTGTCTATTTATTCCTCAACATTCAGTAGTAAAAGGAAAGCCGAGAGGAATACCTCTCACAGGAACCTCTGAACTAACTAAAAATCAAATCACATTTACTTTGAAGTAATTTAAGAAAACCTTCCATTGTACTTTTTTGATCCTACCATACATTTCCAGGCCTATGACATCACCTGAAGAACTTTCGTTCATTAAAAGCCTCATCAAACCTGAGAAGAGCTTTACCTCTGCCAAGATTTAGAGATCACAAGGCTGATCCAGACACTGTTTCTATTCTTTCCTACCAGAAAAGGATTTAAAGCCCAAAGAGACGCTTTAGCAGCATCTCACTGCTCAGGTGCTGCTCTTCTCATGTTATTTGCCCATCACTTCCAATGCTGTATTAGCACCTCTGTTAAGAACACCTGCGCCCAACAGGATATTTCTGTTAAATCTTTTGAAAGTCAGTGCTACACTCACTTCATTTCTACAAAGAGGAGAGAAAATGAGTGGATCTTTATTTGATTATTCTTAATTTAGGGAGTACACAGAAACAGACACGTGAAACTAGGAGACTGACTGAAGACTGGTCCCTGTGTGAAGGCTGAAATTGTCTTTCTTATTCTCACAGGCAAAGAGCTAGTAACATTTTTACATTTTTAACACTTCACTTAACAATTATCATATTCAGGGGGAGCAACATTTATATTTATTCTAAAAATATTTTATATTTCAACATCAAGTTTATGCTCTGCCTGCCTTCAAGGTCCCTCAGACTCACAAAAACATACACCCTTCCCACCTTCTCCAACACTTTCAGCTAGACAAGTCTTAGAAACACCATGCCAGTGGTTCAAATTCTAGGTTTTTTTTGCAGAAACTCTCACACAAGAGTAGAAGATATAAGATGCTGTCCCCCAAATCCACTGACTAATTAATAAGCCCGTCTCCACCCCCTCTAAAAAGTCAGTAAGATTAAAAACATATAAAGTCATAACATTTGCAACTTCACCAAAAGTCTTCTTTTATTCCCAAGGGTTGGGAACTATGATTTTTACACTGGCTTGAGGATATTTACACACCAGCCTCAATTCTGTCCCATTAAAGTCATAGGGCCTCTAACAAGCCCATTGATGTGTCATCAGGGCATAAGCAAATACGTCCAGAAGTAAACATTCATTCTAAAAAAATTACCTTCTTCTCCACCATGCTTTATACAGCCCAGAATGTATCTGTAAAAAGAATTTTGTATAAAAGGAAGCCCAAACTTTAATATTTTTAATGGAAAAACATGAGAAAATACAGGATGTTTTAACTCCTCCAGGCTGGTTCCTTTCTCTGCTCTCTCAAAGTCTCTTCAGGAAAAACTTACAGTAGACAATGTCCCTCTTTAAGTTTGCTTCTAATAATATGAAAAATATTAATCTCTCCTACAACTTGTGCTAAGGATCTCTTTTGGGAAGCCATGACATCTTTGTATTATTAATAGCTGATTCAATCTGGCTTGCTGTAGTAACAGCTTTTGCTAGTGTGAGATTAGGTTCAACTAATAGCCTTATGAATTTAAGCACGTCTTTATCTAGCAAGGTATTACAGCATAGTGTGCTTCGGTGCCCAAGAAATGTAGCCAAACAGAAACCAAGCCTCCCTGGTATCATCAGTCATGAGCAGGCAATTCTCAGCTACACTTATCCACATTTTTTAAGGAATTATTTTTAACTCTCAAGGGGAAAGACTGAAATAAGAGGGCAAATGCATTCATGATTCTTCCTTATTTTATTCTTTGTTATTTATTCAAATATCTTCAAGTATCTCTTTCCCTGCCTCTTGGCAGAGAATATTTCTCCCTGACTTTTTTGCAGTGTATTTTTTGCTCTTTCTCCAACTTTGTTTTATGTTTCCTTTGAGAGTACCTCTTCGCTATCCATGCTTCCACCCATTTTTAATTTCCCATCCATGCTATAAGAATGCCTATAATACTACTGAATAGATGTGAGGACCTCTTTAATAGATTTCTAATACTGCAAGGGGCAGGACTGGCAGATTGACATTTTGACCTCTCATTTACTGCCAGATGAGCTATTGGGTGTTCTGGATACATTGGTTCTCCTTTTCCTGTCAGAGCAGACCATTCTTTTGCAGGTATTATCTCATCAGTCTTTCAGACAAGTGAGCACACTAAGCTGGTCTGGTTCATGAGTGAGCATTTGTTTTCCACTTTTGTTCATCTTCTTCATTGAAGAAGTTTAGGTGATACGAAAGGGATTAAATTAAGAGTTTGAGGGTGAGAGGAATTGATGCAAAAGAGAGAAAGAAAAAAAAAATATTCTTTTTACTCGGCTCCCTCAAGTTGTTGATGTGAAAGTCTCTTTCAGGAGGAGGGCAATGGTTTTCACTTTATTCACTTTCAGTACTCATTTTCACTGATGCATTCTTTGATGCAAGACTCAGTTTAAAAGTGGGTTTATGGAGTAAGGTAATACTGACTAAAATGTACAAAAATATTTTCTGTGTTTTCATTAGAAGTGTGAAAGAAAATTGATACTTCCAGAATGTTGAGACATGCCATTGAGGAGTATAATAATTTTTTTTTCAACTGGTAGCAATTGAGAGGGGAATTTTATTTTACAGTGAAAATCTTCCCATTTTTCCACAAAGAGTGGATTAAATTGTAGATACAAAGCAAACTGGAAATTCTGGTCAAAAAACTTGAATGAAAAGCATTTTGGGATAGATTGTTTTTTTACCACCTGGAATACTGACTTGAAACTACAAAACATTTCCAACATTATCCACACTAAGGAGAATTTCTGAGAAGGCTTAGGACACAGCTGGGAAGAAACTGAGAAATAAAAGTAGCAGACAAATAGAAACTGGATACAACAGGAGTTGTTGGAACTGTTTTTTCCTGCTCTAAGCCTTATCGCTTTTATTACTGACACGTTGCTTAATCTTAGAGGTACATAAATTTTGTAATTTTATTTTCTTGCCTTTAAGAGGAATTTTATCTCTTTTAGAAAACTTTACAAGGGTTCCCTCCCTTAAAGCAAGAAAATAATTTCCTGAGACTCTAAAGAGAAGGAAATACAGGGTGGTATAGGACGGATCTTAAAGCAATACCATGGTCATAGTCATCTCCTCAGAGAGTGAGCATGATACAGATTATAGTTGGCAAGAAAAACATGGAGCATTTGCTGAGAAGCCCAGTTAAAATCAGTCCAGCTAAATTCAGACCAATGACAAAGGTGAAAATGTTTGCGTCACTCCAGCAAATCTAAACTATCCAGTTTCGTTTGACTTTTCTTTTTAAATTCCAACTATTTGTAGCTGATATGTCAATCTCATCTTTGCAAAATTAACAGATTTTTGGTAAATGCAGAAACTGAGAGGAAAGATCCCAAGACAGTGTCTTTTCCCCTATTTTTACATTAGCTTCACAACAAAGATGAATCTGAAGAACTTTTTTGGTTTTGCTCAGTTAAAATTGTGTGTATCTCACAGGAAAATACATGGAAACATTGAAAGCATGTTTAAAAGATCAGGGGAGATTATATTATAAAATAATATTTATACTTTTCACATACGCCAACATAGAAAATTATTATAACCATGTTTCAGGTTTCATAGTAAGCCCTTTTTTGGGAGAAATGAATTATTGCAGACCTAAGAGTGATGTGGCTGCTGAAAGACTACCAACCCATGATGGTCCCTCCCTCCAGATGAGTGCTATCAAAAACATGGTAAGACCTTAATATTGAGCTGCAAAACTCAAGGGAGAATATATTCACATGAAGTGATTATCTCTTATGTTTTTGGACATTCTAAAGATACATTACATTCTCCTAATAATACTTGCCTTCTTTTTGATACGATGTTTTGGAAGAACAGCTTGCACTTATAATCAGTACAATTTATCACCTATCCCCAAAGTACCCTGCCGTTGAAATGCCTGACATATATATTAGGTGTTGTGGATTTAGCAAAAATTGAATTATAAATTGCCTTGCCAACTTTTGCCTCTGGAAATAATGAAAAAGTGAGCTAAAGAAATGTTCTCCTGAAGGATTTATTTTTAGTGGCTACAGAGAAAGAAACAAACATGGATTGACCAGATTTTATCATTTTAAGTGCTGAACAGCTTGGTCTCAAGAAAAGTTTTAATTCTTTCATTCTTTAACTTTTTTTCTTTTTTTTTTTTTTTTCCAAAGAAAAGAAGTATTACACAGAGTGCTTGAACGTCGCTGAAAACAACTCAATTGAGAAAGGAAGAAAAAAAAAAAGAAAGAGAGAGAGAGAAAAAGAAAACACTAACAGAAAATCAATTTGTATTTAGTAAGCCCATATGAGAATTTCAAGGTCTCGTGCCCTAATGAAGTCAAGTTAAATGTCATCCAAAATACTTTCTTTTCTCTTCTCTGGTAAGTACTGTCTCTCAATGAATGAAATTATTTGCAATGGCCTTTGAGAAATTAACATTATCCAACTCCTCAAAATAATGCGGCCTTTAATAAGTTATCTAAATTGGCAAAGCTATGCAGAATCCATTTCTAACAAGTATTTCAGCATCAAATATGCATAGTGAACTTAAATGTTGATTACAAATGTATTCAGAAACACAGTAAGCTTTGGTAGAACTGATTTTAAACAAACAGCTAACATTTTTTCATTATCTTTGTACTTGTCTCTTAATAAGTTCCTGCATAGAAAAAAAGCAACTTGTGTTCTACTGATTCTACAGTATGACTGCCAGATTACAGTCTCATGAAATTCACTCAGCAGTTTGACTGCACAGGTTAATAAAATATAACTGTCTACACCACACAGAGAGGAGTGCAGACAAATGGAGCCAGATTAATTTGCCCCTAAATCTGGTTGAGAAATATGAATAATATTAGCATTCTCTTGGTTCAGCTTACAAAATTACTGCCATTCTTGAGGAAGTGATGTAAAGAAACTACCAACAGAACAGCAAGGAAAGCCATCACTTTTGAGAAGGTGAATCCTTAACAACCACCATGATTAGTATCATTAACCATCAAGTGAGAAGGCAAGAATGTCCAACATCTTGAGTGAATGATATTGATAAAGTGGAAAACAGACACACTAATAGAAAGACCTAAATAAATTGCTTATCATGAAAGTAAGATCTCTATGGAAGGCAGGGGATGAGTTTATAGAAGACTCATAAAAATGCCTGCAGAAGTGAAGTAAACAAGTTTTCATCCTTTTCAAAATTGTAAGTAGTACCAGGATTTGGAAAAATAAAAGTATTCAGTTGAACAAAAGAACACACAATAAGAGGAAGGATGAGTTTTCCTGGTAGCTGTATTTATGTTTTGTTCCATACTTGTTAGAGGGTAAGTTTTTAATGCCTTGTCATTTATTTTTCTCTTTTGCATGGCTGTGTACCTGTTTTATTGTTCACTGTGGGTGACTGATCTTGAGGAAAGAAATACAAAAATATATGCAAGAGGTCATAATTTACTTGCATTATATAAAATACATATAAAGGCTTACAAGTCGGGAAACATGTTGAAGAAATGTGTTGTCATCATATAACCAAAAAATATCCTGCAGATTAATTCTATGGTGGCCCTGTATGACACCTGTAGTATATGTGGGCATTAGGTCAAAATATTAACTGGAACTAATGATGGGCCCATTATAACCCTCCTTAGTGCTCATTACTTAGGGGACCTTTTGAAGGTGCTCTGTATCATTCTCTGGCTGACAGGCTATTCAGTGAAGGTTAGCAACTCCCTCTGAAGTCCTGTTTCTCTGTTGCGGTTAACAACCTAGTTGGGGTCATGGAAGGCACACATGGATCCTTCACCTAAATGACAGAAATAGTATAGGAAATAATTAACATCTGCATGTGGTACAAAGATTTCGAAGGAAAGTAAATTTACTGTTTTTCAAGGTTAATTTTTTTCTGCATTGAGCATAATCACCACAACAATGAATCACTGTTGTTAGCATTGCACTCAGATAGGTGCAGACATGAGTGTGCATGATATGTTCAGAAGCCCAGTGGATGAATTCTACACAAATGTTCATGGCAAAGCCAAGGGGTTAAAATAATATTCCTGTAATCCTAGCTTATACTATTGATGAACAATAGAGTTCTTCACCAACAGCATCTACACTTCAGAGCAGCTTTACCTTAGATTGGTCTTGCAGCTGTCTCCTTTTAAGCTTCCATTGCAATATCACTGCAACTAATTTTTATTCAGCTTTTCAGCTTTAATCACTGTACATTTGATCCACAATAAACATGATGGATGTAAGCTACAATTTATTGCAAGTATGGAGTATCCCTGTTCAGCTTAAAGACTGCATGGATAACCCACAAGAACAATTGTGCGTTTCCCGCTTACTTTCTATTTATTACATATCTTACTGCATGAAAAATAATAAAAATAAACACCTAACTTTTAAAATTTGCTCACTTATCTTCCAGCTCCTGCAGTGACCCTAATGTCAAAGAAACAAACATATTCAGGGCTGTGGGCCTGAAAGCTCAGTATTTTCTTACTCCTGTTTTGAATCTGACTTTA
Organism: Columba livia; assembly: GCF_036013475.1. Taxonomy (NCBI): domain Eukaryota; kingdom Metazoa; phylum Chordata; class Aves; order Columbiformes; family Columbidae; genus Columba; species Columba livia. The sequence goes on from NC_088605.1 coordinate 38,688,469, forward strand.
CCTTTCCCCAGCTTATATACCAATTCCTATCAGATCTCAAAACTAACTTTAAAGCTGTCATACTTACCTTTCCCTAGGCCTTGTGGTTTCATTCAACTTACTGACTGATTATTTGGTGCCGTGGCAGGCATATTTATTTCAGCAACTTCTTTAAATCCTCTGAAAAACAGTGACAAAATCATATTCACTTGCATTAGATACTCTCCCTTTATAAGTAAAGCACACTTTGGTGAAATCTATGTTTGTACTTTTTTCTCAAAGAAAAATGATCTCTTAGCATATGTACCTTTTTCCCCAAACACTTACAAGCAGACAGCAAGAGACATAAGTATGCTAAATAAGACACAATGTAGCTGTGAACAAGAAAGCATGAACAACAGTGCTGTGAAAATATTGTACCTCAAAACCTGAACACTGGGCAGCAGAAAATGCATCCCAAACTATAGAGCTGAAGCTAACCATACAGGACTGCATTTCCCAACATGTAGATGGACAGATTTCTCCAAAATGTGCACTGAAATCTCCAAAATAGTAATCCTTGTACATGTGCTTGAGCACAATGTGTGAGTTTTGAAAATATTAGTTTTATCAAAACAATACTTAAAAAAAAAAATTACCTTTGAAAGTTTGAAGCTGTTATCTGCCCGGTTTTAGTACAGTGTAACATGCAGCATCAAGAAAGACACTAATTTGATTAATGAATTATTCAGGTAACCAAAAAAAGACAACTAAATTTAGGAAAGTTTACAACATTGGAGTCTAGGTACATTTATTGTTCAAGAAAATTAAGAAACAAAAGCAAAAATAAAGAAGTCCTCCACCATGTCATTAGAAAATATGAAAGTTGTTCCTTCATAAAGGAATTCACCATTAAAAGCTGAGTTGATGTCCTGGGGAAAAGAAAGATTCCTTGAATACTGATCAGTAGCAAAGAAAAGCATAAACAGGTATCTATTTTCTCAAAAGCAAGAGGAAATTCCCCCAAAATAACACTTCTCCAATATGAGGATTCTGAGTGCCATTTGCAGCACAGAAGCTGAGGTCCTGAAGCAGCTCTTGCCTCCTTAGCATGTGACCAAAGGGGCTAGAAGGCAGCTACGAGGTAGCATTGCAGATGGGAAAATGAGACAAGTGTTAGTCTGTATTACATGCCTGAAGGTACAAAAATATCTATGGACAGCTAAGAATCAAACCCAAGTCACCTCAGTTTGAGTGTAGTTATATCTAATAGATGGGAATAAAAAGGTCAATATAGGGGAGCAAACTGAAGTGTCCAAGCACTCAAGAGAAACTGAGTTTTAACAGCCAAAGTCTTGACAATATTTTGTAAAAGCTAGGGTGTGTGCTGTTATCATTACAGAACTCGTTGCAAAGCTACAACAAATTGATACACTTTTACAGTTTTGTTTTGTTTTTTTTTTTTTTTAATGTATTACCCCTTCATTAGCCTAGAGTCCCAGAACCCTCCTCATTTACACTATTTTAAATAGAGTATGGTGGTGGGGAAACATTTCAGTCAGCTCTTCAATGTTCAAAATTTGAAAGCTGATTTATTCCCCCCTCAAGTCAAGCAATCTCCAATAAAGGAAATCATCTGTTTTTAGCCTGAGACAAAATGTGGCAAGTTTCAGAGTAAATATTCATGCAAAAGTCATAAGCCTTTGAAAAAAAGAGTTTTCCACTAGAAATGCTGACAGGTCCTTAAGCACAGTGGTGTGAACAGCACTGCTGTAATAAGCAGTAATTTAAAGGCTGTGCACTAGTTAACTATTAGTGCTAGTAAACAAGTGACCCTGATGGGATTTCAAATTAGAGCTTCAAGCAAACCATTTGATATTTAACCCTCTTGCTTTTCCACCCTTTGGCAACCGAAACATTATATATCATAGCAAAATATTATTGTAGCTCACTCACTCAATAGGGACAGAAACCAGATAAAAACAGATAAAACATTTGTGATGGTAAAAAACCCACGCTTCAACAAATGCAGCCATCTAACATTTTTCTATTCGTAATTACATCTACAGATTTTCAGTAGCCTGTGTTGGATGTGGCATCTGGAAATGAGAAAACAGTGTGCTAAGTATACATCCTATTCCTTCAATCAGCAATAATGTATGAAGACCAACTTAAAAGTAATCATCTCTTCCTGAGTCTCGGTCATTTTATATAGACCCAAGCCAGATAGTGGATTAGATTTTCTTCACAGGTAGACCACTAAGCAAATTCTCGGGAAAAGCAACTGGTAAAGAATCCCAGAGGGAAAAACAAAACAAAAAAGAACAAAACAAAACAAAAAAACCCACAACACTGTGTAAAGCTGGCTAATCTACAGTTTTCTAGGACTGAGTCCTATACATCACCTCCCTCAGAAAACTGAGGGGAGGGGAGACACACCAACTCAAAGGGGCTCTCCGGGAATGTGCTGCATCCCCATATGATGGGGCTTGGCTGAACATACAGGCAAGTTCTGAGTGTCGGTTCAATTAAACTGCGTATCAGGATGTCCATGGATCTCCCGTGCTAACATAGCCTCACTACAGGTGTTACACAGGATTTAGATAAGGGAAACTCAGTTTACTCAGAAGATGTACATAGTTCAAGTGGACCACTGTTGGGCCCCATGATCACCATTAAAAATTAACCTCTCTTTCCCTAAAATTACAAATGAGCAGAAAATAAAATACACAGGATAAGCTAACAACAGTTTAAATACACACTGTGTTTTGAAGGTGGACCTGTGTCACAAAACACACCAGTCTCACCATGTCATTGCTCCGTGCTCCCTGGATAGAGCAGAAGTGTTCACACTGCCTGGAAAAAAAAATTGCTGCTTCCTCTTAACCTGAAACCAAGGAGCCCCAACCTGCTCTTCAGGGAATGCCAGTGACATGTTTAGAGTATAGAAGAGCATTTGATTTATAGCCTTTAAATCAAGAACTTTTCTAGTTCCTAAGCAGAAAAAAAACACATTTGAACATGCATTTATACTACCCCAGAACATCAGAGAGATCTTGTGTCATATCCTCATTCACACATGCTGTGGTGTTGTACTACATGAGCTGTAAACAGCCCAGAAAAATCAAGGAGAGAATTTCATCACCATCACTTACATTGACCTCCTGCAGGTAGAGAAAGAAACCACAGCCCCTCCTCCTTCTGTTTCTCATAGTCAACTGAAATAACTTCTCACAGAGAGGTAATTCCTATTCGTTTGTGGCTGAAAACCCGGCCAGAGGCAGATTACTCATTTGATCACAGCCCTGTCCAGCTCCCTTAGTGCCTTCTTTAACCTCTGAAAAATGGTAAGATGGAAGGATTTTCACAGCAACTCTGTATTTCCCCTTCTATCTGCTCCTTAGATATCATGTCCAACTTAGTTGCCTTTGAACTACAAGACGGTGAAAAAGCCATGATTTTTCTTATGTTTACCCAAAACTTACAGACAACAGTTCTTCTGCACATGGTGCAAATGCTCTCTCTAAATATAATAATCTGTTATCAAATAGAAAATTCAATGCCTATAAAATTTAAGACACAAAATACACATGATTATCTCAAGATCAACTATAAGAAATAGTGAAGAGATAATGAAACTCTTCAAAACAAAATATTTATATTCCATGCTGCTAATATTAATCAGGTGTTCGAGTCCCACTAATATTTTACAGGAAACTCTTACAATACATTTGGGTCTCTATACTTTCTTTCACAACAGTGTCAAGTTCGCTGTTATGCAAGTCATTTTCAGCTTACAAGCAAATTTGTTGAGACTACAGAGAGGGGGTGGGGGGAGGAAATCAACGAAGCAAATAATCTCTAAAGAAGCAGTAACCTTATCTCCCTTTAATTAGAAAAGGATGAAAAAAAAGAAAAAGGAAGAGCAAAGGAGCAGAATTCCTTTGCATGGTCAAAGTGCGTTTGCATTTTACAAGCAGGCACCAATATGTCTTTATAATAAAAAATAAAGAAGTACTAGCATGAGGTACAACAGACAAAATGAGTCTGTGATGGGTCCCCTAATTGTTAGCCAACAGTCATTTGTGCACTAGAATCTTGTTGCAGCTTACTACGATATTTTTATTTTGAACTTGATTTCACTTGACTATTCTATTTATGGTCCTTTATTCTCTTTTTCATTGGTTTATTGTTAGAGTGTGCCCTTCTTCAAGGCAATATTCTTGCAAGCATTACTATAGATTGGGCATTTTCAATTGACTTTATTTAACTCTTTGCAATTAAGTATACTTCAACTAGAATGTACGATATGTTTCAGTACTCCTAAGGCTGCAGTATGTTGCAATGTGGAAGAAATCACCCTCCCACATTTCCTTACAACACCAAATTACTTCTGCAATAATATTAAAACAACTCCTCCAGTTCTCTTTCAACCTCCCTTTCAACTAAAAAGATTCAGAAAACTTGTTAGCCTATTTATTTCCCCCAAAATCATTTTTCCTGGTACCATGTAACAATGAAATGACAGAAAAGTGATGGTATGGCACATCAAACAAAAAATGAAATACGTTTCCATTCCAGTTCACCAAAAGGTAGAATAATTTCTCTTGGAAGTTGACTTAGGCACTTTCTCATAAAGTCAGGTACTTTTTCACATCTTTCTTCTTCCAAAAAGCAACACGTTTTCCTATAACATGGTGCAGTGTCATTTACTCTAAAACTGATGAGTTCTAGCTGATACATCATGTCATTATAGCACCAAGTCAGCATCACTGCAACTAGATACAATTCCACCGACTTCAGCCCTGTAGCACATGGAAGTCTGAATTTGCTTCATAAAGTTCAGGTATATACTTCTAAGAACACGGGAAATGCATTCTTAGTTTTACACTGAACTGCTAATTGCTCACAGACATATATAACAAGCGGCTCAATATTCCCTACATGTTTGCAGTAAAGCTAATCTCCAACACAAGCAAGTTAAACCAGCTGTACATTTGTATTGCTCAATAGGGTTTGATTTGTTCTAGGGAGACAACACAGTCCGATAAGCAGGACAAAGAAGGTGTCTGATATAAGCTGTAGGATTACTCATTTGGTCAGACACTTTATTCAGTAATTTGGGAGCTGCACCTTCCCAGCAGTAAGACACAGATCTCTCTGCATACCAACCTCTGCAATACATTTGGTCAGATACTGTGGAAAAACAGTACGTGCTCCAACGACTGTCATTTTAATCAGTGTCTGTGATTACTTTGTATAACATGCATTTTAAATTAAAGTGGGCAAATGATTTGCCTGTCTTTTGCTTTTTCCTGGTCCTGCCAGAACCAGTTCTGCTCATCTTCCTGCTGTTTCCAGATACCTGTTGTGTGATCCTATTGCCTCTATTCTGGTACACTGTTGCTGCCTCGTCTCCAGAAACTCCTAGTTTCATTACCAAATTAATATACTTAGCAAAAATCAGTCAGGCAGCCCACCTAAAGTATTTGTTTATTTTCAAAGCACATTTGAGACAGTTTACAGTTGGAGTCAGGTGCATTAGATCAGGACACAGCAAAAGATTTGGCACTGAAACAGATTTCTTTCACTGGATTGTCTGGCTAACCTGAAAGTAAAATATTTCCCTTTTAAAACCTCTTAGAATAATAATCCAAGAACTTCCATAACCTATAAAAACTGGGTTTGCTTCTCCTTCTTCAGTCACTTCTTTTTGGTACTAAGCTTAGGGGCTAATTCCATGAGGTACCAATTGGAATTGAATGTCATTAGTATAATAGTCATTAACTATATTCAGGCCCTCATTGGATATTGTTTTTTTGGATGGAGGGAAAAAACAAACAACAAAAAACCCCAACAACAATAACAAAAAAAAAAAAAAAAAAAAAAAAGAAAAGAAAAAAACACACCAAAAAAAGACAAAAAACCACCAAAACAAAACAAAACCACAAAAAAGACAAAAAACCTAAAACAAAATGCCACACACAACCACACCCACAAAAGAAAAAAGCAATAAAATCGACACACTCTGGTTATTTACGTTTACAGTTGAATATCTGTTTCAGTCCTTCAGACAGAACAGGATTATTTTTTTTTACCTTGCAGTGTTTATAATAAAATCTCTATATTCCTCTCTACACTTCCCTAATATTTCCCAAGTTTTCTCAGCCTGTGTTCTGAAACACAAGGGAAGGTATCATTCATCAAAACACACCTTGCAGAACAAAGTACCCATTTACAGGATAAAAGTATTCACTAGTCTCTTGTTTATGAATAAAAAAAATAAGCATCTGCTCATTTGAAAGTGTAATTTAAAAAACTGAGCTATCACAACATGACATATAATGTTCTTTGGTTATTCAGCTTGTGGGCTATTTACCCTTCTGTCAGACAAGTTTGTCTTCAACATATGCTTTCTGTACAGCCTACTGGTGTAAAAAATAATTCTAATGTTTATTAAATTAAAATAATGAGGTTTATATGAACTTTCAATAATGCAGACAGACAGACTATAACTGTAAACCACATGCTATATACTTTGGACTTTTACGGCTTTTAATTTATCAAAGGAAATAATTAGCACACTTTGTGGCAGCCAGTGATGGAATTTATTCATTTGGAAGCCATGGGTTTCCTGTCATTAAAACTACATCATGTCCTTCCTTTTCTATTAAACTTCAACTGAGGGCAGTAAGAAGTCACTAAAAGGAAATGAAGAGTTTTTTTGGCAACATTCACATGCAATGATTTAATACTGCTAAAAGATAGCAACCCATAATGTATGCCAATAAGGGATGAGGGTTCCAATTACCACATTATTTCCTTTATTTGCTGCTTTGTTTGTGGCTCAATTAACTGTGATTTGCAAGATCACTTCAATAAATTTATTTTCTCTTCATCGGCTTACTGCAATTTTGGTTCCTAATTACGAGAGATTCTTTTGTGGCAAATAAAATTATTTAGATCTTTAACCAATACATTTAGATTTATATGTCATAGGATATTACTTTTTTCCCCTTCAAAGTGGTCAATCACATCTCATTAACTAAAGGCTCACTTTGGCTAATATTAATGCCTCTATTTTTCTTAGTCATTTTTTTCAAATATAAGTAGCAAAATATCTGGGTTTTCTTCAAGTGGAAAAGAAACAAAAGTACCAATAAAAGCTTTCCTTCTCCTGCACACATATGCACACAAAACACCCTCTGCCTTATGCCCACAGCTAAAAATGGCTTCTGCAAACCAAAACTTGCATCACAGAAGTAGCTCAGGCTGAAACTGACTGAAGGATATACATACTTTTTCATCAAATGAGGTCTAAAATCTAATTAGCATAGAGGCAGACTTACCATCTCTTTTACAGGAGTGGGTGGTCCCTCCAGGTCATGACCAAGGTACACCAACAGCAGCAGCAGAATGCTGCAGCTTCAAGTATTTTATTAAGTGATGCAAGGAAATATGAAGGAGTAGATGATACGGGGTACTGTAAGGTTGTCAGGTTTTTATACATGATGACGCTAGTTTAAAATTTTTCGAAATGCATTAAAAAATCTGAGCCAGTCCTCATCAGATTAGTATGAAAATAAAATCTTTGACTGCTTTCCAGAATTATGTATTTCTAGCGTCTATGTTTGCTGAGCTCAATTCAGAAGAAAATCAGCACAATTAATTTATTGTTTGAATCTTCCAGCTGCATATTTGACTTCTATATCTAGGATCTAACAGACAGTTTAACTGAGACAGGCATTAGATATCCAGAATATTTATTATCAAAACCTATTAAATTAGCGGGGAGGAGGTCTTTAAAGCAACGTGCAGACAATTGTAAAAAAGGGCCTTTACTGCAGGTCAGTGGAAAATTGTTTAAATTCAAAAATATTTCCTCATATCCACTAAAGTTGGGCACTGGTATTGCTGCTGGGTTTGCAAATTAAGATGTAAGATCAGAGCTAGCTAAGATTGTCATATTGTCTCCTCTAATTTGGAAAAGTGGAACTAGGCTAGAGAGAAACCCATAAAAGAGACTTTATGACTCTCTTCAAGGTTGACATAGAAGCCAATGCTCCAATCCCTTCTCCCAGCCTCTTGCAATTACATTTCCGCAGGAAGAAAGAAAAGGAATTAGAAACAGGATAATGTAGCTTTAAATCATTTCTCATAGCCTTTGCCTTCTAGTGAGAGCCCTGAGTTTTTTTAACATGCTTCTTATATTGTTTAGTGTCACACAACAAAAGGCACAACTTGTTTGACCCTTCCTCAATAAAAAAATCATTTTGTTCTGACATCCTATAAAATCTGTGCATGAGCCTACTAAGCTATAGTGTCTCCTCCAATTGACAAGGAGCAAGCACTGTAAACACATACAGTAAAGATCCCTTACAGGCATGTCTAAGGCAATTCTGATAATACATGTCATTAATGCACCATGGTAACAGACTCACATGTGCTGCTATTAAAAACAGTGACATTTCCAAAGCTGAGAGTTATGTCATCATTGAATTTTAAAGTTCCTGAGTCACCAGGGATATCTTGGGTGGGTTATGCTGCTTGCATATGAGCAGGTATGACATTGCCCATAATTTCACAGGGACACAATGTGATTGTGCAATCCTAGCCTGGGAGCGCATCAGCATCCACGGATTAGTAGCCTAAAGAAGAGTTGTTTGTAAATATTTCTGACCGGCCAGAAATAAGCTAAAAATGGCTGAAGATTGTAGTTATTGTAGTTGGTAAGAGTACTTCTTCCTCCCCACCATCGCCTTGAAAACAGTGAAATCCAGGCATAAGCTTGCTAAAGGTCACTCTTATCATCAGCAAATACTGTGGTGTTGTATATGTGAAGAACAATTGCATTCTGGTACAAGAAGCATGTTGAAAACTTTGTTTATGCTTTCTAAAAAGAGACTCCCTGAATAAAGATGCCGTACAAAGGTTTCAGAAGTAGTACTTGTACTCTATTTACTATGCTCTTACAGCAAACCCTAATCCAAATCCTAATGTCTGTAGCATGAAATCAAATTTTCAGTAAATTAAATACCTACATAGATCCCAACCAAAATCCTGTTTAATTCCGTAATTATTACCCCCCAGCAATCTTATTGGAACACAATCCTATTTTTGCAACAGTTTTTCAGTTTATACTCCAATATAACATGTTTTAACATTAATTTTATTTCACAACTCTTCTTTATGGTGACATTCTGTTATTACGTCTATTGTTAAGACCAGTAACATGGAAAGAATAAGAAAAAAACTGCTTCATTAATTTTAGATGTCTAGTGTGAGATATCTAGGACCACTTTCAGACTTCAGAGCAGTAAAGCTATTTAGGGAAATTAAACAGTGGAAAATTTCAACTTCAAAAGTAAACAAAATCTGAAATATTTTGGCTCACAATTAAAATACTTCAGCAATGAAATACTACCATACTACCTCAAGCATCTGCATTTCATAATCTTAATATTCCCATCTTCCTCTGTAGCACAGGCTTTCTGAACAAAACAACAGCAGTAAAAAAAGGTTGCTTTATCATACAGGCTCTGATTATGAATCAGAGTGTTGAAGAACATGTAGCCTGGCTGGAGAGCTCAGCCCATTAACAGATGTTAAGTGAGAGGGAAAAAAAATCAAAATACAATTCCTTTAAGATATTGTGGCTAGCTATTTAAAATATTTTGATTCTCAGCTGCTTGGTTTTAAGAAAAATGGATAGAGAGCTTCTGTGCGCAAGAAAAATCTAGCTGAAGTTTTCACCATTTCTTAAGGTAAGAAAAGTAACATTCATTGAAGCTTGCACATTCAAAGACAAACTCCCATCAGCTTTAGGAACAGCCATGAGCACTTACCACTTCAGCAGAGGGAACCTCAGAGACTCGGGTCAGGTGTCTAGAAAATGAGAGCACATGGTGAAAGCTGGGATCAGGCAGAGGTAAGGAACCCCTCTCTCACCATGGTGCACAGCCCTTCAGACCTCTCTCAGGTGATTGCACTACTTCCCACACTGCCTGCCTTCAATTAACACCTCCATCCCCAGTCTTCTGTCTCTTAAGGGCAGAAAGGCCGTGTTTTCTGCTCCCTTTTTGACCCCAGGTTTCAGGAGGAATTTTAGGTATTTTAACACTCAGATGAATAGGAGGATATGGGAATGAGGTGCTTTCTTTTCCTGCTGTTGAAGTAAAGCTTTCAAGCTTTTTTTTCCCCTTACAATGAAGACAGAGGGTTTGAAGTGGCATGAGCCATTATAGTGGACAAAGGGAAGTGCCCATTCTTCCTCAGAGGAGAGGATTCCCAACCATGCTAGGGCTCTCTCCTCGCTTCCTATGTTAGAGCTAGTCTGAAGTCAACTTGCATAAACTGTGTACGCCTTAAATATCTCAATCCTCATCTCCATTTCTGTTTGATTCTACTACTTGCTAACCTGAACATGGCTCAAGAGGACCAAGCCTCTCCACAAAAGTTGACACGGGACCGACTGTGCCTTGAGTAATTTGTGAGAGATGAGAGAATCGAAAAAAGCCAGCTGCTTGACAACAGGATTAAAGTTGTTAACTAGGTCTGTCTGTACAACCCATGGAAAATGTTTAGCAAATCAAAACAAGACTGAAAAGCACCAAAAGCAAGTGAGCATATATTGTCAGTGTTCCTACTTCAATTTCCCAAATTTTGTGAAGATTTTCATAATTTATGCGGACCTAGGGTGGGAAAGGAGAAAATGGAAGAAAAAGGCACAATGACTGGATAAAAATGGGGAAGAAGGGAGGAAAAAATAACTACAGGAGCTGGAAATTTGGTGTAGTTGAGAAGGCAGCTGGGCAAGGAGCAAAAGAAAAGAGGAAGAAGTTCCTGGCTGGGGTGGTCGGGTGAGTCCTGGCTGTCAGTCCCTGCCTCAACGCTCCCCTGGGATCCCCCTGCCCATGCAGTGCCCTTGACAACAATCTTGCCCAGTTCCAGCCCAGCTACCAATTCTGCCATGAAATGTGGGGGTCTGGCTACTCAGCTCCTCTACTTTCCATGTGTTCCTGAACTCCACTCCCATACCCATAAGACTTCTGCTTCATTTGCTGCAGAAAGTGGGGGTGGGAAAGACTGTGTAGACTACAAGGGAAAAATATTTTGTAGATAAGGTGAATAAAATGCTTATCTTTTAGCAGTTCTTTTTTCATCCTTCCTGCTGAAGAATCCCACTTTCACTTTGCAGTGGGTTGTCCCCAGCTACCCAACCATGGCAAGAATGCACCTATGGAGGCAATAGTGGGTGTCTTCCACTCCATAGCTAACTTGGTGGCTGTAGTTATGGGTGAAGGTGTTCCCTAAACTGCATTGTCTTTGGTGGACAGATTAAAATATTAGTAATGATTGCAAAAGGAGAAACCTCCCTGAAGTCACTACATGTGATATAAGTGAGAGGCATGCTTTTGTACCTCCACATGGACATTGGCTGAGCAGGATGTAGGAAAAGTCTCTAGGATTAGAAAACAGGTTTGTGAATCAAATACAAGTTCACAGCGCACCATTAGCCAATTTCCTCATGAAATGTGGGTCCTCTGCTCAACTAGGCAAATAATCCACAATTCATTCCTTATAATGGACAGATTCACACTAATGTGTGAGATTGATCATCAGAAAACTACATTAAAAAATGAGTAAAAAACAGAATGATCAGTCTGATGATATTCAGGACTTGCCAGGAGTTGCTTGGAAGTGTTTCAGAAACTACAACAGATACTTAAAGAAAAATGAGAGATGAAGAAGCTTCAAAGGAATGCATTGAATATATGTATGTAATTTGCCACTTCATTTAGTAGCCATTGCAAGATTTTCAAGAACAGAAGCATGTAAAAGAAATTGCAAGATTCAACTATACATATTCCTGAGACTTCTGAAGTAAACTACAATGCTTGAGATAAAGTTCCTGTTTTTCTGTTTAAACCTTGTCAAAATGCCTCTAATAGTGTTATTTTAAAAAACAAAAATATAATAATAATAATAATAACTTAATCACGTTTAATATTTTCAGGCCCAAACATTGTGCTTGATTTATGTGCTGTTATCCAGTTTTTGTCCAGTAACTGACAAACGCTGACTGCTCTATCAATCTGGCACCGACGATAGTTTTGCCACAGGGCTTCCCAGAGTTGGGAAGACTTGGAAGCTTGCTCTGCTTAGCTGCATGAAAGATGTAAGTGATCATGATTAGGTGGAAATGTTAACCTTCTTCATGCCAGATCAATTACATGACTGATTAGAAGAATCAGCCTACATTAGATGTATGAATGTTTTAGCAAAATTCACACCAAAACTGACTTTTAACTTCATTATGCATTCTTTACCCTCTCCAAGTAATGGGAGACTTTTTGTCCTGCTGCAATAGTACTTCACAGGATGGCAGTACAATAATATATACTGGCCACACAGAAGGAAAGACAAGCTATATGTAGGAGAGGAATACAATGCTGCTACCTATTCCCATAGATTTCACAGTTCTCTGTACTGCAACCAAGTAACGTTAGAAATGAACAAACTTCTAGGGGTAAAACTAGACCCAGTCTAACTTCCCTTAAAAAGAGTTTAAAAACTCCTGAGGTTGCACATGAAGTAAACTTTTTTCCCTTTCCAGTTGTGACATGCCTTTGTAGTTTGAAACTGTGAAATGTCAAAACAACTTGTGAAAACTTAATTTTGAAATAGCTCCAAACTATTCAAATCCACTTTCTAATCTAATAAAACTTTGTCTAACAAAAACTTCTCTCATTTATAAGCAATGAAGTGTAGAAAACATCCTATGTATAGATTATTAAACTAAACAGTGGTTTAGTCTACAGATAAATTACCTCGAATCGCTGGCTTTTCTCTTTTTGTGTTTATAGCAAAATTAAAAATGGATGATTATATCAAAAGTTCACTAAAAGTTATATTTTATAACAATATAGCAAAAATTGCATGGAATAATATTTTTTTTGTGAAAACTTGGATTTCCCCTCTATTACAAATTTTAAATCTTTTGAACTGAGCTGCTTGGTGAGCTACAAATGACTGAGAAAGTACTTGGAGGAAATACCACCTAGACTTGTCCATTTTCATACTCTTTCCAGGGTTCTGGTTTTGGTCACAGCTGGAGGCAGAATACGGCCTTACATGGATCTTGTTTTGATCTAGTAGGGCTTTTTTTCCAATCTCAGAGTATTGTACTGCTTGGTGATTCTAGTACAGTGTGATCCTTTCCAGTTTTAGTGTGAGTAGGTATTTCCTAGAGTTTAAAAAATAGAAGCAACAGCATTTGATATTTTTTTCTTCTTCCCTTTTTTTTTTTTTTTCTGAAAGAAGAACAGGTGTACTCACTCAACGGAAATCCAGCAAGAATGTGTACAGAAAGGGTGCTCGTTTGTATAAATGGCATCCCCTCAACATAGTCATGTTAATGTATTCTATGCTGTCAAAATAATGACAAACTAAGTATGATCACATGTATAGGAAGAACAAGTAGTATGGAGACGTAAATCTGAAGTGTCGGAGTAATGCTAGTAAGAAAATCAAACCAACCAGACCAGAAAGTAAGAAGAAAGCTAATAAAATAAAAGGAAACTTGCATTCCTGGAATTACACAAAATATTACAGTGATATAATGACAGTAAGACATAGAAGCATCTCTGCTGACTGGAAGAACTACTAGAAGAAGCTAAGAAAACTAAATAAAGAGATCGTGGTACAGATGCCAGGAAAAAAAAAAAAAAAAGAAACCTCCAAGAAAATACCATTGCATTTGGATTAGCAAACAAGAAATCAGAAAAATCCAAACACTAATAAAATTCAATTACTATAAGCAACCTACCTACACTTTGGTTGGTAGAGAGGGAAGAAGATGGTCCTATTTTTCAATCCATATTGTGTGTTTGTACACACAAAACATAATGCCATGTGTATGGGAAATGGTATTACAATGTGATTGGGAAGCCTCTCTCAAGGCAGAAGTAAATTTTTAAACAGGGTGCTACACTGTGCATTGGGGAGCTGTTTTAAATTCTTCTGAAAAAGAAAACTGAGCAGTAGCTTATCAGCCAGGTTGTTCTCAGATGCAAAAGCACCAAATTGTAACAACTGGACTAACTCGATACTGCATCAAAAACACTGCAGTTGCTCCACAATACATGCTGATGTCGTTTCGCATTTGAAGTAAAATCACATTAGATGGAATGTCACAGGATGGTGATGCAACATAAATAAGATTATGCATTATCTTCAAGACTTCATTAAAATCATAATGTCATGAGGACCATGCAGATTATATTCACATGAACAGTTTATTTGATTTTTATATCTCTGTTAATCCTTATAGAAATTCTATTCAGCTAATCTTGAGAGAGGATGTGAATAAAATGCAACCACAAACTACAACAAAGTCAAAACTATTTCGGAGAAATCTAAATACTTGTGACATTTGAAATTGTTTTCAGAGTCTGAATAACCACTGTTGATGGAGGAAAAAGTCTTAGGAAACTCTTTTTTCCCCCTGTTGTAGTACAGTATCATTTGGTATGTGCTACAAATAAGAATTCAAGCACAAATCTGTAGGCTCTGGACTCCATATTCACCTACAAGGCACTGAAGCACTCAGCACAATACTGTATAAAAGGCTAGATAAGCTTTTAATTTTTTTTTCTTTTCTTTTTGGTCAAATTTGCCCCCAGCTTGCCATACAGATTTAAATAAACACTCCAAATAGAAGCTCAAGTTCAGGTGTTTCACTGAACTTAAGAACCTTAAGTGTGCAGTGTTCATGCAGATTCAAATTCAGAGCCTGACATATATTCAATCTTAGTTAAGACCTAGTTATTTTTGTTGGCAGCAGAATTGGTGCTAAAATCATAACACATTCCAGTTTTCTCTTTCTATTCCAGTTTAGTTTATGGATTATCTAAAAGGATGTCCATATACAGTTCAATGAAAGTTAACAGGTCAAGCTACAAGGTCCCTGAAACTCCACTAGTCAGATCTCAAAACTGTGTTTCCAACTAACTTTAGTGAATGCCTGAAGAACTGAGACACTAGTTTATTTGTTTAGGCAATAATTGTCCTTTGCCTCCAGAAAAGCGCTATAATTGCTTCTATGTTTAGAATCAAGATTGGTCTGTTAAGGCTGCTTGTCACAAAGTTTCACCTCTTTTTAGAACTGTTTATTCCCAGTACCCTATTTCCCAATTTAGTCCATTATGGAGTTTGATTGATGCATCTGCCTGACACGATATAGCAAGAACACTAGAATTCTTTATCAGATGCCTCAGGCAGTATAATTACTATATAAGGTTACAGTGACATTGTTTGTTAAAGGTTTATTGCCTGCCTTTCTGAACAAACATTTTTATTTGTATCTATTGGGTTTTTCACTGTCTCAGTTTTGGGGGAAAAGACTATGTGAAAGTACATTAATGTAAAAAATACTTAGAGACCCACTCTTGTCCCTCGGCAGACACGATGTTCTGCTGGAAATTTCTGCTGTTAGTGGGATTCATGTACACAGACAAAATTTAAAAAATAGTTTCTGGGTTTTTTTCATTGGCTAGAATAAGGCTCTGCAGTGATGGAAAATTTTGTACTATTGCTTTATAGCCAGTACTACAACAGATACTGTCTGTACAAGGAATGAGACAGGGCCATTACAGCTGCAGAAAAATAGACTGGGAAAGGGACTTAAAAGTCATCTGGTCTATCTCTTGCCTCAGGATATGATCAGCTCTACCTCTGTTATTCCTAAAAACATTTGTTCAGCTTGTACCTAAAGACCCTCCAGAGCTGGGATAACCAAATCTTCACCAGACAATCTTTTTTGGGTGATTTACTGCCCCAAACTCACTACTTGGTGACTGAGAATGAATCTTCCTGGCTGCATTTCATGTCTATTCTTTCTAGCCACAGCCAGCATGGGCATGGAGGTCAGATAATTACTTTCTTCTTTGCCGCTATTCATTCAAAAGCAGTGACAGTGTAACTCTTCCGGGAGACCTGGTTGCACTCTCTCTCCTTAGCACCTGGAACTGGTTGTAAGGGACTAATCCACAGTTTAGGAAATGCCGTTTAGAAATGGCCATGGTGGAATGGAAAAGGAGCAGGAGAGGAGATAAAATCTTCTTTGTGACTGAACTCGTTCCATTAGTTCTCTTCATCTCGCTCATTTTATCCCTTTCAAGTTTACAATGACTTATTCCTATAGATAACTTCATACCTAAACATCTGGCTACAAGAGCTGCAAGAACACTTAACTCTCATTTAAAGTAAAACTGTAGCTTTTGCAAATATTGAACTCAATGGCCAAAATAATAAATAAATTCACAGGTGTATGCATATAAAACATGAAGGTGGTTTTACCAGCATTTTGTTTTTTCTAGACACTCTTTAAATATCTGCAAGTCTCCATTAATTTTCACAATAGTTTCTGGGAGTACCAACATTTTTATTATCCATTAAACAATGTGTTAACAATCATATTCCGTTGGTGCATTTATAATTTAACAGTTATAACTTGACAGACTTCATAGTAGGTTTCACAGCATTTACCAGCAGCCACCTGATATTTTTTATCCATTACTTTGAGTATATTGGCAACAAGAAAACACAAGTAAGTCTGCATTTCATTGCAAATTATTTAAATTAATGCTCACTAAACTGTGGCCCACTCTCAGGCACTATCAATACCAGCATAGCAAAAGAAAAGGCTGTTTGCCTTGCTGTAGAATAGTTCTAGAAAGGCTTTCTTAAAAAACAAGAACAGTAAGTTAGGCAAGAACACCTTTTTTTTCCAGGCAGTCAAAATCTACCTCAACTCCTATGTCACTGTCTGGTGCTCTTCTGTTTGGTCTGGGTTTCAGTGTTTGTGACAAAACATAACAGTTTCCTCATTGTGGCTATTTTAAATTAAAATATCTTTGTTCCTATTACCAGTTTTTTCAGATCCTGTGTGAATTACCTGTTCTAACATATCTTGGCTTGAAATTTCTCCTACTCTAACTCCCTCCTTCCTCGCTGACTTCAGAGACTGTTGCTCGGTTCCTGTTTCCTCTCCATGTCCCTCCCACTTGACAGCACCCTACCTCACATGCTCTCCCCAGTGTCACTTTATCTCCATAGTAAGGTTTGCCCTTTAGCCTTAAACTTAGTTGCCATATTCTGTATTTTCGTCCTTTTTCACATCTGTCAGAAATGTTCCAGTTCTTCATGGCGGTGTATAGTTCCTGAAATTTGTGTCCTATAATTTCATAACTACCATTCTTTGCTGAAATAACTGAAAAGATGTTAAAACATCAAGCTCTTTAGAGTCAGATATTAAACTTTGTGTCCATATTTCTTGAGGCTTTCAAGTTGATAGGAGTTCACCAACATTTCATATGGGTCTTGTTGATTGCTTAGGTTTTCACATTTGGTACCTGTGTAGCCAAGCAATCCAACAGAGGTCTGCTTCTTTCAGTATGTCATCTGGTCTACCCAGCACAAATAGACATAAGGCTATGCTCAGAAAATTAATTTAGCCCTTGCTAAAACCTCTCAAAATTGCCTCCCTTCCCCCACTAAAATGAAACACTCAGTGGACATGAGGAAAAACACGAACTTCCTGTATATGCGCAATTTCCAGAAATAAAAGTCTTCTGTTGACTAATGTAAATCAGCATGGTTTCTTCAGAGGTGGTAGAGCCTCTTTAAGGTGATATCAACAGCAGCTAAAGAGTTGTCTCTGCATTTGTAAGATACTTTTCTAATCAAAACCACTGGATCTAAAAGTCTGCAGTGCCTTTTCTGTTCTTGCCTTAATCTTTTTCTTGCCATCTGATCATTCCACAGTCACTGTGAGTAGCCTCCCAGCTGCAAACACTGAGATCAAAGGATGTACTATTGCCAAAAGTTGTTTGTTTAACAAAACATTAAGATGTTTTACTCTGCAGTTCCAGCTCTAGGTAGCTGAAACTTTTAATACCTTCCAAGAAGCCAAAGTTTCTATTTAAAATAATGGAAACAACTCACCTTTAGCAGAGCTCTCATCGATAGCCCAATGTCTCTGTTCACAGCTAAAACAAAAGGTGTGTTTTTAACAAGAGGGTCTTGATTGCTTTTTACTGACACTGTGACTTGTAGAAAATGACACTGTTGCTGAGTAATGTGAGTCAGAATTTACCAGATTCAATCTCTATAAGCAAAGCTACTAGAAACAACAGAAGCAAACTATGCAAAAGATTAACAGTATGTCTGTTATCTGCACTAAATGTTATGCAAATTCATTTATCTTTGTGGGTTTATTCCTGGAACACTATGCCAAATATTTAGAGTCAAGTTTTTATCAGGAAACTCCTTCAAATTCAATGTGCCCACTTTATAAGGTTTCTCAGCTGACTTTATGTTGGGTTCTGCCTAACAAAATCTAGCTGTTTTCTTAGGGATGTGTAATAGTACACACACATTGATTTATGCATCAAAGTTTAAATGGAAATTCTGTCTAATTTACAATCGAACATTTCAGTGTAAATTCCAAAATCACAGCAGATCTAATGACACTACAATCGTGTTGTATGTAAAACTGCCCTGTTATGTGTATTCCTTGTTCTAACACTGTTTCAATTTGTAATGTTGCAAGACTTTCAACATATAGCACACAATGAAATTCTGTGTCTTGAGAATATTTCCTTTTAACCTTGAAGTAAAGCTTATAAAGCTAATGTACAGTCTTCTGCATTCTACAAGTGCTTGTTTTCTAGTTCAGATTCATTCATTGTAGGAACTGAACATATGTAAATATATCCATTGTCTAAACTTTGATAATTATAAAACCTCATGAAAATTTAAACTGATGTAAAAGCATGTCAGTTATGATCTAGAAAAATATTCTAGAGAAATCAAAATAGTTTTGTCTTCTACTGGCAAGATAAGCCTAACAACACTAAGTTTAGGTCAGCTACTGGAGGTATGACACAGACAGCTTTTTAGATAAGGACTTTGATGTTTCTTCGTATTTCCAGGAAAAGCTGGTAGATTTCTGCCTGCAATTGTATGAACTTCTGAAAGACTTCACATCAGATAAATGCGGAGTTTAGATTCCTGATGTACCATTTAGAGCCTTTACAGATTCAGTTTGTGATCCCTAAGCTCATCATCAGCTGTTCATCCCTTCATAAGCACCTGTCTTCAAAGGACTATGTTTTGAAACAAGGATTATTTGACTTTGCGTTCTGCTTCTGTTCAAGGGGATGGGTCATCCTACAACCTTGCCCACATTTTAGCAAAACTCTGGTCTAAGAGATAATAAACACATCTTGCTAAGAACAGCTCCTTTTTTTTTTTCTTTGCTTGAAGTAAAGAACATGTTAATACTGTTTCACTTTGTAAAGTTTTTCTTTCATTTCAACTGCCATTCGTCAATGTCCTCAAAGTACTACAATTCAATTTATTTGTGGTATTAGGATGCCTTCCATGTAGATTAGGATAATAAATTTTAGATGATCTGCTTTCTGAAGCAGAGATATTACTGCCTAAATCTAACAGGGAGGAGAACCCTTGTAGAGAGGAGGAACTCTTGTTTTTAAAGGTCCTTTGTTTTAAGTACCGGCATAGTTATTAAAAATGTTGAATTTATGTTCTTCTAATTTCCTTAGTTATATTAGAACTTTGTAAATGAGGTTCAACGTGTTTCCAGGCGTCCATGTATTTGTTTATTAAGGCTCTTGCATAGTATTCAGCCAAGAAAGCACTATTTCATGTGTAGCTTTCAATATGCTTCTGCTTTCTGAACTCGTAGAAGATTTGAAAATGGTTTGCCTTGTTTTGTTTTGTTTTAATTATTTTAGATAAGATTAATTTGTGTGTGTGTGTTAGCATGGTAGCAATTGTAGTAGTTCTACAGTTGTCAAAGCTGTTATTACCTAGTACAGTAGAATATTGAACTACAGTTAATGTACATACAGCCACTGTGAGATTCGGGTTTTAGTTCTAAACCATTCTTAACCCTTAAATTAAATCAAACTTTGTGCCCTTGAAAAATTATCCCTGCAACAGTAATAATTTATTGGCAGAATGTCTTGCCATGGGAAAAATGTACAGAGGTGGTTGTTCTCTTAACTAATCATTGCTTTTCTGAAGAGGAAACTGTAGTATTTTTAGCAGAATTGTGAGGAGTGGAAAACAGTTCCTGACCTTTGTCTGACTCTCTTTTAGGTCCAGGGGAAGTCTGCTTCACTGCCATGCTGGATAAAATAACGGTAAAGGAGCCTGAAATAAGTGTCAGCTGGTGCTTGGCAAGAAAACTGAAGGTTACAATGTTCCTGCTGGTGGGACTAGTATATGAGGTACGTTCATAGAAAGACCCCAAGTTTCACTACCTTCTGGGATAGTTTATGTCTACTGATTCCTTTTCCCTTTCAAGAAGCAAAGGGGAAGGAGTATTACTGTGAGCTTTACCTTAAAGCTGCAGATACATTGCTTGACCAAAATGTCTTCTCAGTCTTTGGAAATCAGGAAACTCCATCTAGCATTTGAACAATTTTCAGAAAATAGCTCTCATGCCCAAACTTTTTTTCAGTTGTACTTTCAGTGTTGCCTTCATTATGGTTGAAGTTAAGTGGCAACCAGAGATAGGCCATTGCTCAAGCTTCACACACTAGCCAAACACACACACACATATATATATATAATTAATTTCCTCTTTAAGGCCCATGGAGATGTTTCCTTATATGTATTATTTCCCTGCCTTCTTTGTAGCCTATTAAAAAGCAATGGATTACCTTGACAACAGCCACCTGAACTGGTAAGCTTTTCCTTGTAATTTGTTCTTTTTTGGTTCAAAATTACAGGTTAGGGTCAAGCCATTCTGGGGCCAGAATAGACTGTAAAGAACACCCCAATGGATTAGTCCTAATTTATTTGACCCAGGTGTTTCTGTAATTGTGACACACTGAAAAATTTCGCAATGTTTTAATGGCCCTTAAACTTACATTTCCACCTGTTCTTTCTGGCAGTGTGGCATTGCTCATGTTCCTTATGTTCCTTTGTTTATTTAGGTGTGTTTCTTTGTTTCTGTATCTAATTTAGCACATTTTAAAAAAGAGGGCATAGTAAAATTTAAAAGGCCGGTAGTGAGAGTTTCTCACATTACCACCACATGCACTACTAACACACAGGTGTACACCAGAGGAACAGGTAAAGTATGGTGTGAATGATATTCATAATGAATGTTTCCCCAGATGCAATTAAACATCTGTTATATACACTATCTAGCTCATTTCTTTCCTGCATCACTATCAGAATAGGTTAAAATAGAAACCTCCAGGGAGTGCCCTAAAACTTGCATATATCCACCCATGTCCTTCACTAAAGACAGCCTCATTTGGCTAAACAATCTGATAATATATCCATGAACTTCAGTAGTAAGACCTTTAGATATCTAACACCAGAACCTGCTTAGAGTTATTTTGTGGTCTATACCCCAAAGGAGACCAGTTCTAATGCATTTTGAAGATTGTCCAAGCACTTCATAACGCAGTTGATGTGAAAAATTACACTTTTGTTGGGAAAGCAGGGAAAGAAACCAGGCATGAAGAAAGTTTGGGAGCAAAAAGAGGGAAAGCTAGCAAGCTGAAGCCTAAAACACCCACATTAGGCTAAAAAGCTTTTCCAGACTGGAAAGACTGGAAGAAGTCTGTCCATCTGTGTCTTACTGAACAATGTTGCATAAAATAAGTCTCTCTGTTGTCTAACAACTGCTTATAATTGGCAAATTCTAGAATCTCCTTATCTGTAATACCCTGCACTTGTTATTTCCCCAAAATGGTAAAAAACATCAAGAATCAAGACTATCTTCTTACAGAGTTTCAAATCCATACCAACTTACCCATGAAATTAATTATGTCTTTTAAAAATATGGCATTCTGTCCGATCTTTGAAGTACTGCTGATCATTCTTGTAAAGGACTATTTCTTCTGTTAAACCCATATTGGACATGGCACTTTATTATAAACCCCAGTATAACTGGTGTTGATTTTTGTTTCAAACTGACCTTGGCTGTACTTATATATGCTTTTGGTTTGCATTCTACTCTCTCTGTTTTCAGCAATATCTCACCATCATGTTATTTTCAGGTGTAACCAGCCCTGTATAATGGCTTACATCCCATTCCCATTGTACCATCCTAAAGCATTCCATTCTACATCTTTCATCTTTTAGAAAGCTCTTTTTTCTTCTTCCTTCAGCCTTCTCTAATGCAGCTGCTCACAGTTCATGAGGAGTCATTGGCATTTGATGCTACTAGAAGTATGTAAGAATTTGCTTACAGCTTCACGATGGCTGCATTTCAACACTGTAGCTTTACCAAGATTCATCTGCTTTGTCATCTTGGCATTTACGAGTCTGAATCAACCTATGTCCAATGTAATGAAGGGTACCATCATTTATTCAATTATGCCTGATACTTGTACAGTGTTATCAGTGGGCTAAAGAGTTCAACTCTAGATCATCCAAAGTCATGTCCTCCAATTCATCTAACCAGCTTGATATCCAGTTTAAGAATGTGCTGAAAAGTGAACGTGATATCAGACCTTCTTGTTTCATACCAAAGCCTGACCTGAAGCATTTGCTTAATTTCCATCAGGTTTTGTAACACATAACTTTCATAAATGCTGTTTTTCTCTGAGTGTTATTGCTGCTTTTTCTACTATCCATCATAGGCTCCTCCTAAGGGAGTCTTTGTAAAATTAATGAGAAAATGTCTTAGTCCTATTTTCTTTTTTCTCTCTCTTCTCCTCATTTTTTGCTGAAGAACAACAGTCTGCCTTGAAGCCAGAAATTCACATGCATTTTTCCAACAAATTCATATCAGTTTGGTCTTTCAATCTCACAAATTTCTGAAAGATGTAGTGGACAAATCACTGAATAAGACAAAACACATGTATAGAACTGCAAGCAAAAAATATTACACGTTTATTTTGGAAATCCCTGTTTATGGTTACTTCCTATTAACATAGCTTCTGCCATCACCTACACTTATAGAAATGGAAGTGCAGTAGAGCAGAATCTATCTATGTGGCTAAAGGAAAAAAATACCAACAGCAGTTGGGTACACAATAGAACAAAGTACAGGCTTATACTTCTTTTAGTACCAGCAATGGGTTGATTTTTTTTCTCATGTTTTGCAGTTAGCTAATGTAGACTCATATAGTAAACAGTAACAGATATTAAGAAATTCATCACATAAAGTGGAACACGTGATGTCTTCAAATTGCACGCTTGCAGACCAATCCACAATTTTTTTTTCTTCAAGGAAAAATGTTGGCAGGAGGGAAATCTGAAAACTACACGATTGCATTAAACACCAATCCCATTCTCTGCTTCTTTGGACAAATTTTGATTCTAGTGCTGAGCAGAGAGACAGCAGAGGTGGATTTAGGAGATACTATCTAGGGAGTAGTTATCATCCCCTTTTAAGAGATGAAGTTTGGGTAACTTAGCAAATAGCACAACTGGAGCAGATCTGTAGAGTACAAGAGTTCTACTGAGGGTTTAATGCAAGTAATATATGCATTTCAGGATTTTCTATTACTTTATATGGGCTCAGGGCTGGTCTTGTCCTCTGACCACCTTTGGAGCTAGTCCATCTTATAGAATTCATTTTACCTCAAAGGAACCTGGTTCAGGCTGCAATGAGACCCCCTTGCAGAGACAGACAGACTCCATCCTAGGGGGAGGTTCTGGAGAGTTAAGTTGAAACACCCGCCTGGTCCAGCCTATAGCATTGGTATGGACACCTTCAGAGAAAAGTGAAAAAAACCCACAATAGAAATAGGAAGAGAAGGGCAAAATATAAAGACATTGACTGAGGGCAAAAGGAGGACAAGACTGACCACAAGGCTAGGAACCTAAGTATTTCAGCTAGTAAAAATTCACAAGGGTTTTTTTTGTTTGTTTCTTTTTTTTGTTTTTTGTTTCTTTATTTTATGAAAAAGCTATATCCTACATATAATTAGATGTCTTGTGGAAGTTTCCTATGTCCTCCTTCTATTTTTGTAAGAAAAGCATGCATAAACTATGCAACAGACATGGAAGGGAAAAATAATTTTTAACTGTTGCATTTTCCCCTTTTGTGAGAATTTTTTAATTTCCTCTCTTGAGCCTGTGTTCCATGGCAAAAACAGAAAAACGTGAAGGAGGGAGAAAGAAATAGTAAGCAGAAAATTAAAAATACAAATTTATTTTGAGGGGAATATAAACAAAACTTGAAAATTTCTCTAGAATGAAACAAAGATGTTTCCCTTTGAAAATGGTAGCTTCTGCTCCTCTGTTGAAACAACTGTTTCCATGTTTTAACCAGCTTGGACTCCTCAGGTTTCTAGAGTGGGTGAGTTTGTTTGAGAGGGGAAGGTTACATTTTGCTGCTATTCTTTTACAAGTCAGTATATTTTTTAATCCCCATAAGAAAGTACTCATAGAGCTACTTTCTGTTGAAGATATTTTGTATAAGTAAATGACTTGCTAGAAATCTGAATGAACTTTATAGATTCAGCAGGAACACTATACCAACTGGGCCCTCATTCACATAATTAACCTTTTTTAATATTTTCTCAATCAAGCTGCCAGATACCATAGTGCCTAAAGCCTCAGATTTTTGTCCTTCAAACAGTACTATCTTCTCTGAGATATCATATCTTATTATTTAAATGCGTATGAACCATTTGGTGATTCATAGTCTCAGGGGACAGAGTTAGGGAAATATTTACAATTTTACTATTGTATTCACCAACCTCTGTATGTTTAATGCTATAATAATCTTGACAATCCACTTGGTTTTGCTTTAGAATAGCTACATATTCTCACATGTGAATAAATAGGTATCATTTTATATGATATGTGCTACATGGTGTACTCGCAATGTTGGCCTTGTACCTCTGACTGCTGCACTTGCCATCTGCCTGTTATAATATCCCTTTAGGGCTGATGGGATTGAATAACTTCAGAAAATTTTCTTACCCCCTTGAAAAATTGAATTTTATCTCCTTGTCTATTATCTCTTTCTCTCAAAATTATGCTGGCTTAATGCTCAGATGGCCAACTTTCAGCCCTAGATTAGTAAGATTTTAAAAACAGGTATCTCACAATATTGTTGAATTGGAAATCAAGACTTCATGGCTAATGAGGAAAATAAAACTCAATCTCACAATTTCCAAGGAGCACTAGCACTCCTAGAGTTTTAATAACAACATTCTTAAGCATATAAAAGTTATCTAAGGTCACTTTTGCAGTGTGTTAAATATATGCTCTCCCTGCAAGCCTCATCAAATCAAATGTATGCTGCTAAAGAAGCCTGGTTGTAAGAACGAGGCAATACAGAAAAGAGTGCCAACAGAAAAAAAGAAACTAAACATCTTCAGTTTCTAGAGCTTTGATATTGTTGCATAACAATCTGTTATAAATTCCCTGTGCTTGTATAATAGAGGCTTAGCAGCACTAGTTGCAAATTTAGACCAAAGAGTTCCATCGTCTCACAAATTATTATCCATATGTATAATTTGCTTGTACTTGTATCCGGGAAAGCTATTATGATATGTGCTTTTTACTTTGCAACTCAAACAAAGAAAAGAGAAACTCACAGTCCATGCGCCCGTACAGTTACAGAGCTTGGCAGAAATTGCCATTATCCTGCCCCATGTATAGAGCTTTCACTGAGAGCTCCCTTCATCCACTAAATGAAGATGAATGCTTATTAGGAAAAAAAAGACTTGCTGTGATCAACTTCCCAAAAATAATCAGAGTGAGGCACGCAACCTGAACATTAGGGCTCTTAATGGCTGCTTTGGAGAGAACTGAGGAAGGCTGGGGATCCTTGGCTGCTTGCACTGAGTCATAACTTTTTAAACAAGGCCCTAAGTCAGAGCTATCAGTCCTGTGGTGCTGTTTTCCTGGCTCATGATAAGCCTGTCTCTTTCTATCCCAGGCTTGGGCCTGCGATTTAACATAGCAATGACAGCAATTGCTAGCCCCAAAAACATCCTTAACAACTCTCTTCTAATACAAATCACTTATTCTTTGTGAAAGATGAGTGAGTCATGCAAGTAACAGACGGCACATTAAGAGTACATTGTTAAAGTGTGCTTTAATTAGTTATGTGGCATATAATGATGTGGGGTCAAATAATAATTTAATTTTTGTACACTACCCTTTTTTTGTACATTATCAGTGGACCACCCTCTATGATGAAGGATCTCCCAATAACATACAGGATAATTTCTGGAGAACATGAGGAAATTCATTATTCCTTTTCCACAATAGCTTTTTACGTATTTTTAAAGTCTTTTTGTGTTATATAAGTGACTTTGAAAGCTGTGGCCCAAACCTTTGTAAAATATCATTGGAAAAAAGAAAACAGATGCAAACCTCATGCCATAAAATTAAATGAGCTATTTTAGACAAAGTATAACATACCACTTAGCTATTAATTTTTACTTCAACATCATAAAAGCCTGAGGCTATCCCTTTATATATCTCTAAGCATAGTGAAGTTGGTTCCTGGAAGAAAAACCTTTGGTTTATTTTTGTTATATCAAGTAATGTAATAGTGCCCGAAGTTTTAAAAAAAGAAAAAGTGTTTCCATGTATATGATAGATTTTCTTTGAACAGTTAGTATAGCAGCACCTAAGGAAAAGTGTTTTGCAAAAAATAAAAATATCTCCCTCACAAAATAAACCTGCAAACCAAAAAGTTGGCAATAAACCTTGAAGTTCAGCTCCTCAGATTCTGAGCTGGAGCCCTCTTCTAGGACAGGAGATTATTACATTATAATCAAATCAGAATTAAGGATCAACCCACTGAAATCAGGGGGTTATATCTTTGATGCCAACAGGATTTTATTTTTTATACCACGATTATTCTGCTCTTTGCATTCACTTTATTTACAGCACTTTAACAGGCTGAAGAACAATGACACAAGAACTTGGAGATAAACCTGCAAATGTGTTGATTTCAGCTTCTGTATTAGATAAGTTGAATCTACCCGCATATGTGTACACACTATTCCCTCAGGCTCTAGAGCTTTGTAGAGTACTGTAGCCATCCTTCCTAGGACAGTCATGCAGGTGACATCTCTGTGACCCTGCAGAGAACTGCTGGCTTGAGCAGAACCCTGTAAAGATGCAAGGAGTCACTCCCTGTAGAGCCAATTACCAGAACAACATCCTAGTCAAAAAGGAAAAATTATTATTAATAATCATTATTATTGTTGTTATCATTATTATTATATCTCCTTAGGAAATGAAGACTCACATTTGGTTATTCTCATCAGTGGTCTTCAGTGTCAGTGGTGTGACTGTGTGGAGACTGACAAGATGTTCTTGTAAGGGTTCTAGAAGAAGGAAATCAAGAAATTGTAACACTTGTGTGGTATTGGGAGCTTTCTTATCCCAAGGAACATAGCACGC
Organism: Columba livia; assembly: GCF_036013475.1. Classification (NCBI taxonomy): domain Eukaryota; kingdom Metazoa; phylum Chordata; class Aves; order Columbiformes; family Columbidae; genus Columba; species Columba livia. The sequence continues at coordinate 38,715,859 of NC_088605.1, forward strand.
TTAGCTTCTTTCCAAATAAATTTTTATGGAACACATTTCTTTTTCTTCTCATTCTACCCTTTGTGAGCTGTCTCTTTGACAGATGTCTGCATCTGAATGACTCTCCAGCATTCAGACCCAGGACAGTGATGATGAAAAGATGAATACTGACCCTGTCAACATGGAAATCCAGCTCCTGCCATAGTAATCCTCACATATATTTCTCTCATGTGCAGAGTTTGCCATTGTCTTCTACACCCTTATCATTCTGGTAGACAGTCTAGAGTTGAATTTCTTTATAAATCAGCTTGGATTCTCAAACTGTCACCCTATGTATCTTAATATGTGAAAGCAATAAGGAAGCTTCTTACCTCCTACACACTACTCTGTAATTCTTGCCACTGTGCCAACAGATCCATTTCTGAGTATTAGTCTTGACACACAGACCACTTCATAATCTAAGCTGTAATTATTTGATTGATTGCTCCTTGTGTTTCTCCCTAAATGTGATGCCATTGGGATCTGGTGACAGGAATTCTCTCTTCACAGGAACTATGGACTTAGGACCAAGACTGTCATATGCTGAACTTTTTCTTTCAGTCCTCAAGATAATTCCCAGAACATTCATTGAGGGAGTTCACTCTTTTTCAAAGACCCAGATATGTAATTAAAGTACATATATCTGGTACCAGCTTACCAAAACTGATGAGTTTGTTCTTTTAAAAACTAAGAATGATAATATCACCAAGGTTTCTGAAAACCTTACTCAGCTTCTAGGTATCTATCCCAACTAAACATTCATCATTCCATTTTTATTATTTTACTTTCCCTCTTTGTCTAGCACTACAGTTGGTATCTGAGGATCAACAGGGCTGTTTTGCAGCATGTACAGTACTTGAGTTAGAACTCTAAAAGTTCAGCATTTCAGTATCATCACTAATGTTGTTTTTTATCATTGCTGACATGAACTAATGAAGTACTAAACTAGACTTGTACTAATTCATATTAATCAAATTGTCAGTTTGGAGTGCTTATCCTCTCTCCCATTTGACTTATAGGTCTCATAATTTTCTCCATCCACAAATTAAGACATATCAGTAGCATATTACAACAGAGTTGAAAGTCAACTGGATAAATTCATTAAAGTACTCCTTGTCATGACATATTTTGTAGTTTTAGTTAAAGAAAAGCCATCTTGAAAGTCTCACTATGAGCAGTCAAAATTGAGGAATTGGTTTAAATGTTAAAATCGTGTTAAGGAAGCTCAGTCCTTCCTCCATCCAGGTGTTGTCTTGCTGGTATTAGGGAAAAAAAAAAACAGACCCCTGTTCATAGAAGCAAGTGAGGCAGGTAATATGGTCTTGCATGCACACTAATGGAAAGTAAATATCATTTAAACATTCTTAATATTTTGCATGAGATATAGTTAGAAGACCAGAGTAAAAATTAAGGTTGATATTCACACTAGTAACTAACAATGGGTAATGACCCTCCTTTTTATTTGCAGATGGGCATAGTATTTTTCCAGGTAGTCATTCAAAGCATAAGCCTAATTTATTGACCCACAGTTAAATTTTGAAAGAGTCTAACTCTGTCCACTGAGTATAAGGGAGACCGGCCTCTTAAATTGAACATCTAAAACCAGAATATCCCTGCTATATGAAATACTAGATTGATATAGGATGACCACATAACAGAGAATAAGATACCTGATACATGGTAAGGATATTGACACATAAAAATCCCGTGAAGTTTAATCCATAGATGAATAAAGACTCTGGTTGTGCGGCTGGGGATCTTCTACGCTTACTATTAATAAATAACACATTGCATTAGCATGATATAAACACAGTATTGGTTCTCAACAAGACTGTTCTGAATACTTTTCCAAAGTATGTGATGAGGCCAGTGGCACAACTTCAAGTCAATACATCACTCAGGAGTACTGAAAGAGACCTCTTATTCTATTATTACTCTCAAATTACACTACTCTGAAAGTTAGCTAATTAGCAGCCAAGTATGACAGTTTCATCCTGTGATGGTTTCCTGTCTGTGAAAGGATATCAGTTTAAGTACTGGTTGCTATGATTTAGTATTGTATATCACAGAAGTGGGCTTCAAGACACTTGCAGATGGTCTTCTTGAGGACTCTAAGTGTTTTGCTGAATATGTTCCAAAGAGCCTGACTTTTCAAAAAATGTGGATACTGACTTGGCTTTAACAGATGCAGCACTTTCTGTATCTTCATGATAATTATTTATACTGGTAAGAGAAAAGACGGATGACTAAACTCAATGTAAAATAAAAACTGACACAAGAACAAAGCACAAGCAAAATCCAAGATAGTCTACTTTTTTAGGCTGGAAATTCTATGCATGTTCTAATGAAGGAGAAAGAGCAAAGGATGGTAGAATGAAAGAAGGCTTTGAGGAAGCATACACAAAAAGTAGATTGAATTATTTTAGAGAAAGGGCTGGATGAGAGAAATGGGAATTGGCTGGCAAGAAATACAGCCTAGGAAAGATAATAACAAGACAAGGTACATATTTGAGGAAACTTCCAAGTAGTAGTGCTGATTGTCTACCTGGCTTGATTGGAAAGCTGACTGCACTGACATTTGATACTGAGTGACAGTTTTGAACTTTGTCGACAACAAAAAAATGTTCTGTTTCTATGTTGATTACTGCTAGAAAAAGCCGGTTACTAAAAACAAATCAACTGATTTTACTGTGAATAAAATCTTGTTAAGTACACCAAGTAACAACACTGAGTTACTATTGAGTTTAATAACAATTATCAAGTTTCTTTTGATAGTAAATTTGGAAAATGGAATTAACTTTTAAACAAAAGAGCACCTAAACATACGTTATACCTCTTTCCTGACTTCTCATCACAGACGAACCTCCCTGTATTTCACTAATTGAATTACGTTATTTGCATTTACAGAAAATTTCATCACAAATTGTGTCCTCTGTATAATCAATTGGGTTTTATAATGGTGATTTAGGCCTGATAATTGTTCACTGCTTATTTTACAGTACTCAGGTTATATAATAAAATAGCTATTTTGTGACTTTTATAAAAGAAGTAATTAACTGTACGAATGGATGGACTTGAAAACATTTTTTATTTCAGATACATGAATTCTAATAGCTTGAGTTTTTATGGATATTCCTGAGAAAAAATCTCTTTTTTCTTTCCTTGATTTTATATAGTTTCTAAGCTGTCTTAGAGCCAAAAGTGAAGCTTTGCCAGTGTTACCAATTTCCTTCCAACTTTGACTCAAAGACACTAAATATCACAATTTCTGTACAATCTAATAACTTCTGCTATATTTAGTTTTATTTGTCCAGAAATCTTGATTCATTTGGTTTACATTAACAAACTATTATCTAATCTACCAAGTGAAAGAAACCGTACGATTCAGTCCAAATAGAAGTGACCTAATACACCGAATTTTGAAGCCTTGATACAGTCTTTTCTGTGCTGTGTTTTATCATTTGTTTTCCAACAAATAGTTCGTCCTCAGTTTAATATCAGTCCCCAAAAAACAGAGAATTCAAAAAGGCAGACACGAACGTGATACTAAAAAAGTGGAGCTTTCCCTGTTGTTTATTGGGGAATATTAAAAACAATTTACTGAGTTTTCACTAATTCATTTATTTGTGAAAACTTTTTTACTTTTGCATCTTTTTACAGGTAACACTAATCTTTGGGGTCCTTGCTTGATGGCTATCAGAGCTGGAAGCTCTGTTTACCTGCATCTTATCATCTGATCGTCCTAAAATTGTACTACTGTTCTTTCGGTTGTTTCCCTCAAAACTTAAATTTTCTAAAGCTGCTTTTCTAATAACTATCATTTAATACCATAACATATATCTTGCCTCTTGTCTCTTATAATGCAGCTTGTCCAAAAAACATCCCTCTAGTTGTTTATGCTAGGATGCAGATAAGGCTTGACAAATAGAGGTTGCCAACAATCCTTTGAGTAGGTTTAGCTCTGATCAGATCTCCAAGTACAATTATTTCTAAGGTAATCAAATGGGAGTTCAACTGTGCAACACAAGTGAACAGGACTGAATACTGGTCTCCCCATGTGCAGTCAGGCCTGATGGTAAGGGTAGATTCAAAACCGGTAAGCCTGATGCGCCCACATTGCACAGAGCAGTTTTTCACGTTGCATACACAGATCAATTATGTAGCTCCATCCACATTTATCTAAGACTGCTGAATATCTGGAAGCCCATCCAACTCAGCTTGTATAATTATTTCTGCCTAAATTAGAGTGTTTAATTAATATTGTTTCTTCTTCCAGCCTATGGCCTTTATTCAAGAAAGCATTTAAGCTTCCTTGAATCTAGTTGAAGCCAGCTGACATGCTTACTAGCTGAGACTGGTTTTTGCCTGTCCAAGTTTTTAGGCTATTTTGAGACCATAGTACAATAATAAATATAAGTAGCAAAAATCATTAGTGCTGCATCGTTCAGTAGCGGCGGCTTGAAGAGTAAACCAACAAAATTTGTTGCTCCTGACACCTTTGATTTTTTTCTGCAGATACAGTTTTTAAAATACGCCATTCTTCAAGCTACTGGAGAGTTCCAATTAAAGAAGCATTCAAATAAGCTAGAGACCCTGTTACTTAATGTCTGCAAAGCCTACCAAAAGCAAGTGGCTTTCATTATTTCCAATAGAGACTGAAAGTTACAGGATTAAAGAAATTGATTCCAATTATTTAGGATCCCATTCCAAGTGCATATAATAAATCAAACCATAAGTGGCATCAGCTTCACTGAAATATAGCAATCTCACCTTTACCACAGCAGAATGCTTAGCCATTGGCAATTTCTTTCTTTAGGGGGAATTTCAGGTATTTGATGGAATTCCAGCTACTTGTAGAAAGTCCAACCACATGGTCATAAATAGCATTTTGTGGCATGTAAACTTTGGATGACTAAGATTTGGTTATAAAATAACATAACACTCTATATTGGGAAATCTTTTTAAAGCTGAGTGGTTCTTTTTATTCTCTATATATCAGCTTCCTAATGGCTTTTCAACAGTTTGAGCCGTTTTCTAAAATTACCACAGCTGCTTCACATTAGTTATGGGGTTTTGTTGCTAAGAGACCTTCTGCTTGCTAAGTCTTACTAGATCCTTAAACAAGACTTTTTTGTTGTTGTTGGTTGCATATTCACAGCAAAACGCTATTATGAAATGAGAGCTGGTATAACTTTTCACTCCAAACTGGTTCAAAGGGTGCAGAAACTTTCAAACTGCTAAAAGTAGTGTTGTCTCAGGTGATGTTGCCTCAGTCCTATTAACTAAGCAAGTCACTTTTCTGAAGCCTCCAGTATTCTTTGTACTTTCCCTCTCTATTTTCGTTGCACATCCAACAGGACTATATTTTGTATTTGTTTTACATTTTTTATTAAAATCATTATTTCATTAACAAGCATATTTAGAAACAGAATCTAGGAAGTTTACCAGTTCACAGGAAATTAGATGTAGTTTCCACAAGGAGGGAACAGTGCGTACCTGAGAGCAGGAAGATTTGGTGGCCTTAGTTCACTCCCATTCTGTTCACTGAGCAGTCACGTTCATCAAAGGGGTCTATATGATGTGTGTGGTGCTATCATCTAGGTCTGACAGCCAGTTTCAGTGTTTGGACCATGAATAAACAAGATAAAAAATCAACAACAACCGGGTCCCAGAAGGAGGAATTAAACAGTAGAGTCTGGCTAGAATAAGGGTGATGGAAAGTGAAGAGAGAGAAGTCTGTGACAGATGGAAATGAGTAAGGATTTGCAGGTAACCTTGCATCAGGAACATAATCAGGAGCAGACCAGTCCTGAAAGAGAGAGTTTATCAAAGTATGTACCTGAGCAGTTCCCAAATGTCAAACTGATGTTTTCTTTCATGGCACTCCAGTGTCTCCACCTCAGCTGGGCAAGAGATTTTTGGCTGAAAAATTGGATGGTGAGTGAGACAGAGATGCTGAGCTTCCAGCTTTCAGTCAGGAGACAGAAAGCAGAGGAGACAGGTGACCTATGGGAAGATTTGCAGAATTACTCCCAGGACAGGAAAAGAAACTGCACATCGGGCTTCTCTGGATAACGTTTACCCCTAGAAAGAGCAATTTGTTGGCAAAATTACAATTATTGTAATATTGGGGCTTTTTTGTTGTTAGTTTTTACATCACACCACTGAAGACTTGGCGTTGTGGTTTCAGAGTCACAGCACAAAGCGCATCTCCTTCCCCTGTTTCTTTTCTTTCCCGTTGGGTGCTTCTTGACTAATTGACTGGTAACAGGGGTTTAGTTGTCAAGTAGCTCTGGAGCAGGAGCACCAACAGGGTACTGGAGAGGAATGTCTAGCTGGTACCAGTAGACAGAGTAGGATGAAAAAGTTAATGTAATTCAGAATAATGTTATATAAGAGTAATTTGAGATAATAATGTGATTAGGAAAGAAGATGTCTAGAAATTAAATGTAGACAAGGAAAATCAGTGGTTATTATGATGAGAGACTGGAGTGGATGAAGCCCTTATGCCCATATTTTCAGTTCTGCCCAAGGAACTAACCCAACAGATGAGAGAGGAAACATTTTTTGATCTGTGATCTGAAGACACTGGAGAGTTGAATGATCTAGCATTTAACCACCTTATTGTTTGCTGCCGAAGCCTTGATAGTGATAAAGAATTGCACAGGTTTGACATGACAGGAAATGGGAACAAAATAGAGTGTGAAAAGATAGTATCATCTAGTTACAATGGAAAGATTCAGGTTAGACATGAAGAAAGACTGTGAATCACATTGCCCAGAAGTGAAACAGACACTCCACCATTTGAGGTTTCTCAGAACAAGTCTGACAAACAGCTGCTGGTGACAGTGGTGTAGTAGATCCCACCATGCAGGAGAGTGATAGCCGTCTACACAGCACATGATACTATATCAACCCCCAGGCAGAATTCCTTTTAGTCCAAGAGAAACAGTTAAAAGAGGCTCTGAATCCTACTAGGGGTTTGGAGTTCTCACTTGTCTGGAAAGGGTGTCACTACTAGTCTGATCTCAAGTATTACTATAGGGATAACCCAGGCATGTAAACATGAGCCAAGAGTATGTGTAGTAATTAACTGCAGGTACTACATGCAACTGAATACAGTGGAGCAGGTATTATCAATGTAAAATTAGAAGGTCAAAGCATATCATAACCCTTATAATAATGAAAGGAAATATTTGGGCTTTTCTGTTCTAATGCTATATTGACTATGTTAATGGGATAAAAATGATAAAATCTTTATTCTTTTCTTGAAAAATCTATGCTCTTGTGAACAGTAAGCAGGAATCCACTGGATGAATTACATGGTATTTGGCTATGCTATGATATGTAACATTGAAATACAAACTCAAGATTGATCTAGCTTGGAATACTGTTTCAGCCACTGGGGAACATGATACTTTTGCAAAAATAGACTTGTGATTCAGATAATGATATTTCCACGGTATTATTTATTTGTTATGTCTGACAGTGTGCTTGGCCCTGTAGAAGACAAGCTAAAAAGTTTTCCTGCCCTGAGACTGCGTAGCCTTAGGCCCCAATCCTAGAAAGATTTATGTTTGGATAACTCGAGTAATCTCACTGGGATTTAAACATAATACTGAATTTACAAAATCGGTGCACATGGCCAATGAGTGGGATTACAGTTCAGAACATGGAAGGAAGAATGTAACATGGTATTAGTAGTTATTTGACCCACATCCTAAGTGTTTTGTTGAGCACATTGAAAAGTTTGCATCTCTGCTGCAAGGAATTTATTTGGAAGTATCTGGAAGTCAGTAAAAACAGAGATCACAAAGTGGAATGACCCCCAAAAGAACCCTTTGGTTTTCACCTTACTTATCATCAGATGAATGCCCTTCAAACATTTCATAGTTTCATTGGCAATCACGTGCCACTCAAGTGGCAGGCATTACTGAGCTGGACAGGAGAGCTCATCAGGCTGGATGATGTGAGACTAATTTCTTTGGAGATTTTTTAAGAGTCTTGTTCTGTTGGCTCAGACTGCCTAAACTGAAAGATTCAAGCAGTGCATAATCATCCTTACTGTTAGTAAATGTTGAATTTGTCTTAGGTATACCTGTGTGCATTCAAAAGACAGTGTAAAATATCAGAAATGCTACGCTTGTGTTTTTTTTCCTCTAGTCTGACTGACCTTACAAACATGTGCCTTGTCATTAAGTCCTTATAGAAAAAGACTTAAAATAAGGTTCTGTCAGCTGGGGAACAATGGGATCACGTCTTTCTCTAAGGGAGAGATGGAGAGTCTGCAAGACTGAAAAAGCATCATGTGGTCATTCACACTAGTAAGCAAGTTACAAAAAGCTTCGTTGCTTGTCAGGTTTTAAAGTAAGAAAGTTATTACATGAAGCAACTAAAGGGAAGACTGAGATGGTAAATGACTAGGCAGCAATTATCCTGATGATGTAGGGAATGAAGATAAAATCATAAGTCAAAAGGTATGAAAAGGTATCTTTTCATATTTCCATTACATTGTTGTTCATTTGTCATTATATAAAGGCTTTTTTTTTGTCTGTGGTATGTAGGCAAAAATTAAAAACAGAGTTTTAAAAGCTAAATTACAGCCAGATACCTTTTAATAGTACCCTTACTGTTGCTGTTTACATTGTTTAAGAAATTTCAGCTATTTGCATTCTGTTTTAATTGGAGAGAAATGAGAGCAAATCCTGTTTAAGCAGATTTTGAGTCTGTATACAAAGTAGCAAGCTAGACTTTTTCCTAATAGGTCTTGCTAGAAAAACATGTTGAGTGCATACCATATTACAGCTGAAAAAAAAAAAAAAAAAAGAAGCATATATCATATACATTTAGGTTCTTTGGATTTTGAGAAACCACAAAACTTTCTCTGAGGTTTGTTGTTGTTGTTGTTTCAAAAGTTAAGTGTCCACAGCAGTATTTCTTCATGGAAACTACTTCTAACCATCACAAAGTTAGAGACTCCAAACTTTATGCATTAGTATTGGAGAACAGTACCCAAATCATTTTAGAAAACATGCCTACCCAGAGAAGCATTTCCACAAAAGAGCGAAATGTTTGCTCTTTACAGTCTAAGTTAATGGACATTAGAGGAGAATAAATGTGTTTCATGCACAAGGAAAATAGTACATTAACATTGTGTTCTTTGTCTTCTGTGCTGAGCACAGCACAAGTACAGATCACAATGTACACACAGGATTAGCGGGTATGAAAATAATCTTACTGACTTTCTCCCTATTCTCCATGTCAAATGCCAATTGGCTTGTAAAAAGCCAGTTCATAGGCTAAAAGCAGGAAAACTCCTAGTTTCCTACATTTCTCTGGTGAAACTTATATGAGCGTGAGCACAAGTTTCTTGTTTCAAAGCAGCTGAGCATTAATTACATTCTAAAATAAATCTAAATAGATCCCTACAACTGGGTTCAGATGAAGGAAAACAACAAAATGGCTCACAAGGAGTTATCACTACTGCAAAATATTTTCCCTCAAAAACAAACATTCAGGAAAAGGTTTTTATCTTATCACAAAAAACAAACAGTTTATTGTACTAATTTGCATTGTTCCTGTAGTGAGACAAGTTGTGGAAAAGCAAAACTTTGCTTCTACAATGAGGACCCCGTGTAAACCTGGAATAGACAAGAAATATAGCAGCTTACTTAAGATTTTTTCTTGTCTGAATACAGGTGCTCTTTTGAGACAACCATTCTTATATTATTTTCTGTAAACTGGATAAAATTTTAAGCAATTCTTTTCACAGTATTTCATGACAAAGAATGAGCTGTGTAAGGAGAGTAAATAAGATTTAAAAATTACCAATGTAACCTCTAGAAATATTCTCAGGAGCTGGTACTGTAGGAAACTGGTCACACACCAAAACAAGTAAGTTTTGTTGCCAGGTAATGGAAAAAAGAACTAGGATAATACTCCTTCTGAAAATATGACTATGAATCAGAGGCCATATTTCAAGTCAAAATAATGAAATAATAAAACAAATATAAACTTTTTAAGGCATTGTCTTTTCCAGGTAGTCAAAAGTATGAACTGACAGCTTTTGAAAAAGATTGGGGCGATGGGGTCTTCTGAGAGTGGAGGGCAAAAGGTGTAGGATAGGAGAATAATACAAAATCTGAGCAAACAAATTTTAAACAAGATAATAAAAATATTCAACTTCTTCATTATTTAAATAGACTCCAGAAAGCAAAGAGGTTAAAGAACAGAGGTAGAACACACTTCACGCTACCTTGAAAAAATGTTTTGTATGAGGAACGTAAATAAATTACCTGAGAATCTAGCCTACTTGAAACCATTTTATTTCATTCATAATCAGTCACATATTTAGATTCAAAATACTATGTGAAAGTTATCTGATCCTGAAATATCAATTTTTCCCCCTTACAATTACCACATCAGTGCACATTACTTTTTTAGTGCACAGGACTTTTCCTACATTAAATACATCAAATAAGCACTAATGAGCTTTTGCACAGATATACAGGTAGTTATTTAACTTCTCATGATACTGGTATTCCTGAAACACTTAAACTTCTTTTAAAACATTATTTAACTTGCAGAGAAGAGCTGGAACAGACCATCCTTGCTAAGTTGCGGATATATTGTAGGGAAAAATGCTACATTTTCTGTGATAGAAATGCTGCTCAAAAACTCAAAAAAAATCTAATTGTGGTCAATTTAATGTATTTTCTATTTCACGTAGAACTATAATAGGTTTTCTTTTTAATTATGTAATGACTTGTCAAAGAAGACACGGAACTCTTTTTTCTTTAACTTCAAAGTCATAATGTGTTCCCACTGAAGTTAATGGGATGATTCCCACTGAATGCATCAGAGCTAGAGTGATGGGAGTCACTTATGACTCAGTATGGGAGAAAAGAGGGGGAGGTGTCTGTGGCCCCACAGCTCTCAAACTGTTCTGGACTTGGCTGAAGTCAGAGCGGTGTGTGAGTAGAACAGGATTCTGCTCGTTAGAGTATAGAGGGTAGCCAAAGCACGAAGTAAAATCCTTTTTGTTTAGTTGCTTGATATTCATTTGCAATAAAGTTAAATATTTAAACTTAATGTGGTAATTACTGTGGGGCTTTTGTACTCCTTGTTATCAGCTAAAAATAAACAATCTTTTCAACCTCTTTGTTTGCAATAGCTAGTGCCACTATATGATTTATACAGTCCTAAAGTTACATTCAGCCCTTTGAAGGCAACCACGAGGCTGATGTGTCCCACCCCCCCCAGTGAAAATGAGTTTGACATCCCTGATTTAAGGAAATCAGTTATGCTATTGTGTTTGTCATACAGAGTTTGATTTAAATAAATTGTCAGATTTTTGTTATTAACTATTTTAATGGAACACTAAATTCAGTTGTGTAACGCAAGAAATTACAAGCTGGTGTTTAACTCTGAGGAGTTAAGTGTGTTTCAAAAATGAATAAGTATTTCAGTATTAATCATATTTCACCGGTGATAAATCCCTTACTATATTTCTCAATAGTCTGGTAACAGCTACAAGTTAGCCACCTATTTTTAAAGCCATTTATTGAGAAAAAATACAAACGCTGACCTGCCTCCTGCAGAGCTGCTTATGGATAAGATAAAACATAATGCCAAATATTTTTAGAAACATAACTAATAGATAACACAAATCCTTGCCCTCAAAACAGTCTGATAGTCTTGATCAAGTGTTGAGTACCTGCACACTAGAAATCACGTTTCTCTGATAATTCTATTTTTCCCTTATCATTTCTCTTTTGAAATTTTAGAATGGTGGAGGGAAAATAAGTGTGATATCTATGAGCTAAGACTACCAGTCTCCTCTTTAATTCAAGGGTCCAAATGTTGGTACGTCAATAACAATCTACAGAAGCCAGAAATGCAAGCAATTATATGATTTGTTAGACACTTGCCTTAAACTTACTAGGTTACTGTGTATATCTGCCTGCTGACTGCTGCAAGTACAGGTTTTCCATAGTTTTCCCTGCAAGTAAATTTGGCAGATATGCCAGAATTTCATTATTTCCTTAGTAATATATTTCTCTAGGATTTAGCTAGAAGTCACGTACAGTATCTTCAATTTCTCTTGTTGAGTGCAGACATAAATGTTTAAGAGTCCCCAAGGATGGCAAAAGACACTGTAAGGAAACACAATCCCTATGAAGATGATGAAAATATTGAAGATCAGCCAACATAGATAATAAATAACATAAAAGAAAGACACTGTTCTCTGGTGTTCCCTGAGAGCTATTCTAAGCACTACTTACGTCAGCCATTTGGCCAGGTAGTGGAAAGGGGAGTCACATCATCTGCATACAGCAAGTAAATAAAGTTTTTCATCCAGGACAACTATCACTTCATTGTAGCGCTTAGTGGAGAAATTCAGTTCCGTAACTCTTGGATCTCCTTTCTTTTGCTTTTGTTACATTCACAAACATAAACTGAGTACCTTTTTACCACTTTCTCTGAAGGCTGCTCTAGAGGATGGAGTACAAGTGGATCTAGCATCTTCAGCTTTAAGTGATATGGTTTTCTGGCTAGTCCAGGACAGGAGACTTGAAAGCCCCTAGAGACAGGCTGTGGCAGTACTTGGTGACGGGCAGCAGGGCTTCCAGCCTCCTCTCACTACATTACAAAGGCCAGAATTCAGGCAGAGAAGCAGGAAGGAAGTCAAGTAACCTTTAAAACCCGCTAGGGATTTATCAGAATTCTTTTAACTCGAGCAAACTGTAGCAAAATATTTCTCTTTGAATCAATTAGCATTTTTTTTAAATTGAAAGAACAATTAACAATTTCAGTGTATATATGTGTGGGAAGAATTCTACAGTCTAAATGAAAAATAATGGAAATTTTTTAAAAAATGTTTAAAAACCACCTACGTTTAAATAAATCTTCAGTACTTCTGGAAACTGTATTCCTAGTTCCAATTTTAATAAAACCAGGATATGCAAAATTCAAGTTTTTCCTTACAAACTTAACTTCCCTACAGTGCAAACCTGTGAACAAAATACATTTTAAAAAGTTAAGTAATAGAAACATCTGACTTTTATTTAAATGACTATTTCACCAGGCCTCTTAATGAAAAAATTGAAACTTTACTTTCCTCAGTAACATTACTTTATTTCAGGTACCTTAAGTACCTGAAACACTTAGTTTCATATGATCAGCTTTTTTCTTGACTAGTTGACAGGGTTCAGCCTGCAACAATCTTATCTCCAGCAGGACTTTAATGTGGGTTAATCAGCATAGGTTATCTTAGTCTGGGTTAAGATAATCGTTTCTTCCTCTTCAGAAGTTGCAGCTTAAGGGTTTCTGACTGAGAAAGGAAGCTGAGACATGCTCACACCAGGATGCTGCTTTGGAATAACTCTGCTCATCAGCAAACAGAAGAGTTTTAATAGTCTGTCAGTAGAGAGGCAATAGATGAGCATTAGCACTTGAGTAAATGGTATAATAGAAATTAGGGGAGAAATTGAACTCTTGCTACTTTCAGAGGTTGTAGAAGAAACTGGGAATGAACTGGAGTCCCAAATTTTGAGAGAAGGAGACACATCCTGGGTATAAGTCATTTATCTCAAATTTCTTGCTCCCTGAAGATCTCTTAATACTGAATTACAAGGTCCGATGTGACTTTTGGGTTGCCTTGAACTCACAACTACAAAGTCTTCCTTTTAAATGGTCAATTTTATTATCTGAATCTCCACATAAATGTAGAGATGTGACCCTGAGGATTGGTTTGTGGTATTGGAATCTCAATATCAGCTGTTGTCATACAATAAATCACACAGAGTACACAGTCTTTACAAAGGTGATAGGATTCAGTCCTACATAGTCTGAAAGCCTTCCGATTTGAACTGGAAACAGAATCTGTTAACTTCCTAAAAGGAAATACTGTGTGTAGACTCACCCATTGAATGACTTCACTAAACTACTAAACTAATATAATCAGAAACATTTAGCTATAATTTTTGCAGAGCTCATTGATAGTACAGGCTTCCCAGTACTCAATGTGTTTTGCATTTGTTTAAGGTTTGAAATAATTGGGCCTGGTCTTAATTGTGCCAGTGCAACAACAAGTCAGAATTGTTTTACTGCCTTAAAGAACTTTTAAAGGAATTTAATTGTCTTATTGAGTTACTGTATGTTCTTTAACATAGAGTGGGAGAGAGAATTAATCAAATTATTTTATTACAAATAATGAGGCAAACTTGTTCATGGCCATGGAGAGGCCTTACCCATTGAAACTTCATGATTGCTCTGGAGGAGCTTTTGTAAATCAGGGGCTGAACACTCACATTTGTTGTGCACCAACCTGCTCTCCTACTGCTGAGCACCAGGTAGGGAAAGAGCAGGTCTTTTACACTCACTGATATCTGACAGATATCTACAGCTCAAATCTGGACCTTTCAGATTCAAAGTCACCAAAAAGGTGTTCACTAGTGTCAGTTCTGTGTTTTGTTTCTGATCTTCATAACTCAAGAAGGGTGCATTGTAATTAAAGATTTTAGACAGAAGGGCAACAAAAATGGCTAAGAAGTTGGGACCTTTAAGAGGCAAAACTTTCAAAAGTCTAGGAATCCCCAGTGTAGGGGAAAAAAGCCTGAAGGTGGATATTATTTGGTTTCAAAAAGTCATCGATTTCTTGTAAGTTAAGCAGAGAACTGTAATTCAGCTGATCTCTCTCGATAAGAACAAGGGCACTCCATGCAACTAGTATAAGGTTAATTTAAACCAGGGAGGGAAGCTTTTGAACCTGTTGTCAAAGGAGGTTGTGGAGTCAAACAGCAGAGGGATGTTCAACAAATTCATCAGAGGAAAACAGGTCCATAAATTGATTCTAAAATGACTGGGATGTTCTCTCTAATACCCCAAATGCATCAATCATGGATGCTGGGAGACCACAAGAGAAAAGGATTGCATGAAGTGGCCAGCCTTGCACTCGCTTCTTACCTTATATTGCTGCTTCTTGAGACAGGATACAAGGCTAGGTGGACCATTAGCCTAACCCAGTATGGCACTTCTTACATTCAGTGGTCCTTCAGCATGGCTGAAGAGGAACAAGTGGTGTGATGAGTATTTAAAAACACAACTGAAAGAGAAAAGTAGTCCAGTTGTATATATAGTGGTAAAATCATTACTCCCAGTAATGTCAATTGAACTGTCTTCTGGAATTACTTGCCCCATAGTCCCATCTCTAGCTAATCTTGAGGTTCTTGGGGTGACAAACTTGCCACTTACCTGTCATTTGTGCCTCTTTTGAGAGACAGGTTCCTTTCTGAACACACTGTCATGATCTGTATTTAGACAGATGTGTATGTGAGTCCTACGTAAGGTGTCCAGAAAAGGAGGAGGAGAATGTGTTGGTAACACCAACACTGACAAGCTGCATAATAAACAGCCTGTTGGTTAGAGAGTTTATACAATAGCTGCAGTCCTGTAATCAAAGCTATGTGCAACTGAACTGGCTTCTCTGCTGCAGGTAGATTGGATTTTCTCCCATTGAAACAGAGCCATTGGGGCATGAAAGAGATGTGTAAGGACAGATGAAAAGCAGCAAAAGACCTAAGGTTCTGATCTCTGCTTCCAGTATGGTTTTGAGTTTTGTCTGGTTTGTGTCAAATGGATATTCCTTTCAAAAGCATGGATGAGTGTCCTTCAAAGGATGGAGCCCATCTACAGGTCTTTTGCTGTCTCAGTTTAGACCATCAGTCATCTAAACTCACTTAAATCTCTAAGGAGAAGAAAATATTGCACCCTCACCTTTTATATAGTAGTATTAGTAAGAGGGACAGATTCCTTTTTTTAGCCAGACTAGACTAGACTAGATGTCTGTGTGTTCACCTTTATAGCCAATGACATCTCTCTATGAGGAAATTTAGGTGGAAGGCATTGTTTATTCTCCTGTCATGGCCAGGCGCATAAAATTCTTGTGAGGCAATGCTGAAGACAAGTGCTTAAAATCTGGATCTTACCTGCTATTAAGAAGTGATGAAAATTCCATGGTGTTGAGACCAATAATGTATATATCACATAATATTTCATCTTAATTCTTGAACATCAACTAATTACAGTGCTTTAAGTTTCATGTATATTTATGCTTAAAAATGTTTTTAAATTTCACATGATAGAATTATTTTCCTCTATTTTATCCTTAAAAAAAAGAAACTTTTAAAAGTTATTCCAGCATTTATTTATTTACCTCTTCCCCTGAAAGCACGATACATGCACGGCATCAATAAAGTATCTGTTTTCATTGTGCCTATATTAGGTACATGGAAAAATCTTTTTCTAAGACAATTTCAGAAAAATCTAGTGCTTAAAAGAGAACATTCTCAAGTCCTTTCAAGAAAAATGTACTAATTCCTCTAAATAATGTTTTGGTGGTCTCCAAGGAACTTCCTGATAGACACAGGTGAGAGGCAGCTGTAAAGAAACAAGGATAGGTAATTTTGATTTGTTACCTTCCAACTCCAGTTATATTCCTTTGTCCATTGTTAGTCCTCTAGCTGCTAAATTAGCCTTTCTTTGACATGGTCAGTGGTACTTAATGTCTTGGAAGTGAGTCCCATTTTTGAGACCTAAATATGGGCTTTGCAGCCTGAGGAGTTTTTTTCAATTAAATAAAAAAAAAAATAAAATAAAAGCCTTGTGATCTGGTGGTGTCATTTTGTCAGTGGAGGAGGCCTAAGGTTGGCCAAAGGTTTGTATTTTTAGCCCAGTTCTGGCACAATTCAAGCTTGCAAGTTTAGTAATTCACAGAAAACTCCTTGAGACTGACTGATACATTGAAAAAAATGTTTGTTCATTGAAGTAATCTTTTCAAAGAGCTATCTAAGCATAAAATGATAAAGCTTGTCTATAGGTGGGAGTAGGCTGAAGGGCTTTCTAGCTCCAAAAACCATATTCACTTCACAAATCTGTGTGTATGGTTTAGTACAGTGGGGAACAAAAAGCTGTTTGCTCCTCCAGCATACTCACGTGGTGAAAATAGCAGACAAAGATTTCAGTCTCTTCTAGGTTTTAAATATGCCTGTTTCCGAGATAAGAAACATAAGGTTCACAATTTGCGTAAGACTTTCCAGTCTGGGGAACTCAGTGTTGGAGCAGACCAGGATCCTGCCGGGGAGCATGGCCGTGAGGGGTCTGGAGCTGCTCCAGGGCTGGATGGAGGCTTTGCTCACCCCAAGTATGAAACATAGAAACTAAACACAGAAACTGTACCTCAGAAGCTGTAGCTGGGCCTGGGCCTGGGTGCCACGACAGACTTGCCGCTCAAGTCTGTGGCAGGGTGGCAGAGACAGCAGCAATGCAAACTATTGCATATAGTAAATGAGCTCATGTTGTGAGCATGAACAAAATTGTAGCAGTTGTTAGTCCCTCTAATAATACCACTGTTTCTGGAAATAGGTTCATGTCCTGCCTAAATTCTACCACTCTCAGTGAATTTCTCTGTCTCTGAGCCTTTCCCCCAAAACACTTATTTAAATGCTAGTGGTTCCACAAGATTCCTTGTTTTTCTATTTTACATTCATTGTAACATCAGTCAATTAAAGAAATGTAGATAATAGGTTCTTTATCAACAATTCAAAATTCCCTTTCCATTCTCCTTTTTGGAACCATTTAGCTTCTCTATGTGGTACTGTTTCTCTCTGTTCAGGCAGCTTATCCAATCTTGGTCATTTCCTCCACTATAATCTTCCACGTTTGTGACTCTAGTGGGACCCGCCTTTCGTTTTTATTGACCCACCTACTGGAAAATTCTTCGCTCATTATTTTATTTTAAAGCTTTCCGATTTTCAATACTCACACTTATTTCTTCTCTGTCTATGAGGTGCTACGAATGCAAAAGAAATGTATGAAAGAAATAGTAGCATCTTTGTGCTGGTACTCCTGAATTTGTCTGTGTGGCAAATGGATCTGAGCTCCAAAATGTAACAAATAAAGATGTAGAGAAAAAAGTAATGCACTCCTCTCTTCATCATGGAAATACCAAGTCACTGTACATTCACAAGTGGATTTTACTTTGAAGTTGCATGTCATGCAAAAGAAGGAGTTGTTAGCTATGACATTTAAGAAAAGGATTACCATGAACTTATTTTAAAAGGTAATCTTATTTCTCTTATTCATGGTGACTCATTGGTTATGACATGCGAGTTAGAAACATACCATATAGAGATAACTGCTCAGGGTGTTACTCGTAATCAGTGTCTGACAAATACTGAGTAGCAGGAAACCAAGACAACAGAGGCTGTCTGCTACATTCAGTTTGAGGGCACAGGAGGAGGGTGCTTGCTTTTGATCTTTGACCTTTCAGTAGAAGATTTTGAAACAGGCAACCAGATAAATATTTTCCTGGAACAAACAAACTGAACAAAAAAATGAGGTTGGGTTTTCCATTAGGGAATAAATGCTCATATTTAAACCTATATGTAAATCATAGGTTTGTGTAGTTTCACAGCAGCAAAAATGAGACTTAAAACTTCATGCAAGATTATCAGGGACCTGGTATCTAGAAGAAGAAAGACTTTATATATACATATATATGTATAAGAACTTTATATATATGTGTATATATATATATATATATACTGCCAACTTCTAAAATAAATATGGAGGAGGAAAGTAGTAGGCAACTGATGAACATGAATGTTATAGGACAGCATTTTGGGGAAAAGAACAGTGTGTCACTACATAAAAATGCAATGGCTGCTAAATGCAAAGTGTGGGCTTACTAGTTGTCTAGAGATATTATCCTGACACCATAATGGATGAACCCTGCACGCAGCTGCTGCAGCAGTGGTCTGAAACAGTTAAGAAATACAGTTATAACAGTAATGGCTTGTCATTTTGTTTTTAATTAATGGGTGTATACTGTTGTCCCACAGATATTTTAGTAAAAATGTGAGGCTGATAAAGCCTGGCCTGACTAGCTAGATCTTTCTGTGGCTTTCCATGAATTCAGATTGAAGTACTGAGACAGATTTTTATATATACATTTTTAATGAAGAGGTATATGTGTACTTAGTACATCTCTGCATTAGTGTGAGATGTCAAGACTGAAAAAGAGCTTCTCCTTGAGAAAGCATTGGTTTCTGCTCAACTTTCCAGAGATATGATATCATTTCCCACATTTGACCTTTTTTGAGCCAAATTGATTTTGACTCAGTGTGGTCCGGTAAACTGGATATTGTGGATAATTAGGGGAAGAAAAGAAAAGCTCCAGGCACTATTAAAACAAAGTAAATTTCTGAGTAAAAAATTTAGACTCAAGTTTATCAGGACAGTAAGATGGCAACAGACCATCCCTTGGACACCAGCTAACAGAACAAATGCTTTTGAAACCCATGCCACAACTACATGGCCAAGCCACCACTTCTTCCCTTCCTATGTCAATGCAAATTGGATAGAGGTCTCTCCCAATAGCTTTCCAGCATCATCAAATTAGAACAAGTCTAACCCAAAACTGTCTATATTTGTATATGTAAAGAAAAAAAAAGGCACTCAATATCAAAATACTCAGCAAACTAGAGTTGTTATACTAAATAGAGTGTTGAATATTTTTAGATATTATGGTTGTGGCTTCCAACTTTTTTCCCTTTTTGGTATCACACGTACTTATTTGGCTTATAAAATCCTGAATGCATTAGATGCTGTCAGAGTTTGACAAGTCAGGCTAATGAAATTTTAAAAGGCCCTATTTACATCTACTCTGTCTAGTTGGAATGTTCCAACTTAAATTTTTGCTGTGGATTTTCCTTTTTAAGTACTTTCCAATAAAAGTCAGCTAAAACATAGAGGAACAATATGTTCCATCTATATGTGCCTGTAACATCCACTTGAGGAAGTGTTTACTTTAAGATACATTTGCCATTGAACTGCGGAAGGAACACAGCACATTTTTAGATTCAGATGTAGACTGAGAAAGGCAAGTGATAATAAACTGTTTATCATCTTTCTTTAATGTTTCAGCAAAAGGAAAAATAGAATTTAAAGTTTTCATATGTGAAATATTTCTACTAGATAGCATGTTGGAAGTTGCCTGTGCATCATGGTAATATTGTTTTCTGGAACCTCTTTTCAGACAGATAGCGGCAGTATTTTGGCTAAATAATTAACAAAACATTTGACTAAAGCTGTTGACTTACCAGATATTTGTTATGCTATTTAACCTAATAGAGGAGAGACAATATTACTGTTTAACGTGTTAAGAAAACACCTTATTTCAAAAACATTTTAATCAAACATGCAGACTAGAGAGGGCCTACTGGTGGACCATAGGTTTGCCCTCAAAGGAGGGCAACCTAATCCTTCAAGTGCCCTGAAATAGGGTTACACAATACAAAGTTTGCTGAGCAATTTGCTCAAGCAAGAAGAGAGGAGGAAACAGGTGTGGGACAGCCAAGACCAGGTGTGAGGTAGCTGACCACTCAGCCAGCCAACAGGTGCTTCCTCCTCTTGGCCTGCTGGTTTGGGCTAGCAGGTTGTTCATAGGTGTTCACATACATATGTGTGTGTATATATAGGCCTTATCAGCTCATATAGAAGTCAGTCTGTATCTATTATCAGATGCATACTCTGTTCTGTTCCAGATAATGAGTCCTCCTGTATCTGGAGAGATAGTAAATGAACCTGGATGCCTCTGTCAGGGAGACCTGGGGTCCAGCAGAAACAGTACTGAGCAGGATCCGACAACCCCGAAGGACCTGACTTCATGTGGTCAGTTATAGCACCCCCTGACTATATTGGCCTGGGTAATGAAAACTGATAGTATAATTATCCTCTCATATTAGGTCAAGTACCAATAGCTGATTGGGAGACAAATGGCCTAATGGTAACATCATTGCTAAAGGGACAAAGAATAGGTACAATAGCTTCAAAGATTTTCAGTAGAGCATAAAGCTGTGTTAAAATATGGTTTAAAGGCTTCATATAGTAAAAAAATACCACAAACACTTAACAGGAGCACCTATGCTTGTGCTACAGAAGTATTAGACAACATGTCAACTGTATTGCACAATGACGACTGTATTGTGGATGTGAAAAAGTGACAACTATAAAGAGTTGCACTTGTAAGATCTATCATGTTATTGACAGAGTATTTTCTAGCTGAAATCTTCAGACTCTCTCTTCAGTTGGAAGAAAATAATTCCAGAATATGATACAACGTTATTCTTGTTTGGGTAACTATACACATCATATATTAATTAATTTGTGTGGGGTTTAGGGGCTTGGAAGTCCTGAAATTATTTTAACTTTAAAGTATTTGACATAAAACATTTATCATTTGTTCTTCATTAATCAGTCAAAGATGTTTAGAGACAGCTAACAAATTTTGCACTTACTTACTGTGTCTCCTACAAATATAATTCTGCAGATATTATCAATACTGGGTGACATGTGGAAAAGCCTTTTCAGTGGAATAAGTTTAAAGAATGAATCATGTCATTTCCAGAAAACAAGTAAAGCAGTGCTGGCCATATGGTGGAAAATTTAGGCAATCTGGCTGGGTGTATTGTGGCTATTTAAAGACATAACTGGAAAATAAATGGGAAGTTTGACACTTTCACATGTCACTAGTGAAAAGGCATAATACTGCCCTTGTACATAGAAACTGGGGGCATGGTACTTAGAATGTGAGCTATGGATGGTGTTCTCTTATTACTTGTACACAGTACAGGTAGTACCAATAGAGTTGCATCATATGGTGCAACAGATTAGCTGTTCTCTCCCTTCCTTGTGTGCTTATGAAGCTGGCATACAGTTCATTAACATCTCTAGCATCTAAACATAACATGAGGATTCAAGTAAAATGCTTTAATGATGTGGTTGTGTTTTTTACTTAAGTGACAATGTTATGAAAGAATGAAATACTTTGTTGTTCCAGTGTTTGCACTATTCTTCACTTTCTGTTAGCTGGAAAGTTTCAATATGCTACATGTGGTACCTTTCAAAACAAAATACCAATTAAAAATAACAAAGTGGAACACTAAGAAATTCATGTTCCATGGAACAACAAATTGTTTCAAATCAGTGGTAGAGAACCAAATTGGCAGCATTGCAGTTATTAACATTGCTTTCTCAGTTAATCAGGAGAAAACTGTTTCTGGCATCAGTAATTTCTTAGCGCTTTCTGTGTGTATTTTCATTGCTTGCATATGACACATACATACAATACAGAATATAAAATGTATTAACATGGTTGTGTAGCAAAGCCGTGAAAGCACGTATTTCTTATTAACCACAGCAAGTATTTTCTAAATACTAAAACTCCATGTGGTCTACAATAATTCCACTTTTTAATTTGTATTGTAATTTGTTCTTTTATTCTTGTACTTCTAGTGTCATGATGATGTTTTTCCCTTTCTGTAAGTGGTGTAATTATGCATTGAGAACCTGCATCGGTTTCTTTAATGTAAAAACATATGTTGACATTCTTATGTACAAACCTGGAACACTTTTAATTTGCAAATTTCTGTATTATTCATAACCGTTCAGAAAACATGTAGACTAAAGATGTAATGGCGATGGATATATATTTTGATGGAACATGTTGTCTGACCCTAGCATACAAAACTATACTATTCTGTTATATGACAACGTAATTTGTACTTTACATGTTTCCAACTCTAACTTATGAGGTCTGCTCTAGTGATTTTTGGAAAATCTGTTCATGTTGTGGTTTACCCATTTTGGATATGATTCCAGCATGAAGCCTTCTCTCCAAGAAGTAAAACTTGTTCTAGTTGCCCATAAAATTTTCCCCAGAAGTGTTTATAAAAGCTAGTAAAAAAGAAAGTGCTCATTATTTTTGATAAGCAGTGAAGGATTGAAAATACATATTTCAATCACAGAGCTAAAGCTATTTGGAAGTAAAGAAGGAGGATATATATGCATTTTAAACTGATAAGTGTTTCTTAAAAACACAAATTTTCATGAGATGACACAGAATTTAAAACTTCTCCTGTCTTTTAGCTATGCTTAAATAGAGAGAAAATATACCAAGTCTCAGCAAATGTCAAATCCAGCTTTAAAATATTGGGATTTAGAGGGAGTATAATACCAATAAGTCTAAAACTATTAGGGCTTCCTAGTGAGGATATACAGGACTGGTTTATGTAGTTTTTGACAGAGAACTTAAGTTAGCCCTGTGACATGGATGGTGTAACTTTTCCTGCTGCCTGGGAAAGAATTGCTGTCAAGCTTTAAGCTGTGGTGATGGCACTTAGTTTGTATGAGTCTAATAAAAGGGCAGATTGTATGCATGTTTCTCCGATTTTAGATTTTTTTTCTCTTGGTCAGAACTTTGAAGTCTTTTTAAAGCTTTGTTCTCTTCCTCTTTTCCAGGCTAATAAAAAGAATTATTATTACTACCACATTTGTGTCTCTTGGATTTTATTTTGGCTAATGCAAGCATTTTTACAACATGATCTTGGACAAAGGAGCAATTAGAATTAAGGAGCCTTATCCAAAAATTACGGCACTTATTGAAATTATAATAGTAACTTAGCAAGTTGATGGCTTACTGAGTTGCCCAAATGATACATTTTTATTTTGCTTTTAAAGTTAGCAAAAGCTTAATACTTCAGTTTTGTAATGAGCCTGTGGTAAACAGATTTGTAGTCTGAAGCCTTCATCTGCCACACTGTTAGCCATCAAAGGAGCCCTGTCCTACCAAGCTTTCTATTTTCACAACAGGATATCTGGTTTCTTTTATGAGGATACAGCTATGTTAATTTGGTTTAGTGGTTTGTTGGAGGTAAGCATGCTCTTCACAGCACAAACACCAAAATCCCCTTAAAGCAGTTCCTTGTTAATAGCTGGGGTCTGATTGGCAGTTTTGCATTGTAAAGTGTGATTTGGTTGGATAAATATGTTTAGTCTAGTAAGCACTTTAGTGATTGAGTGTCTGTTAATGGATAAAGGTGGATTATGGCGAAACCTCTACAGGCTGTCATTGAGCACTTAGAGTTGTGAGATGTCATGGGGGGAATGGAAAACAAACCGGCACTGTGGAAAAACTCATCAACTGTAACGTATTTTAAATATTTGGTGCTATTTCAGTATTTAGGTTTAAAATCATATTTCACTGCAGAAAAACAAAGCAGAGGAGACTGTGCAGCTCATAGCCTCCTCATTTGGCCTTAAAGCAAGCATACTTGTTATGTGCATCTGGGTGTATTCAGGGAGAGATCTTTCTCAGCACATCATAGTTGAAAATCCACCAGGTACCTGGGGGGTGTGTGCAGAATAGCTATAACTTTTCTTAGGAATGTACTGTAAATCTTTTAATTCAGGATAAAATTCAATGCACTATTATGTGGTTTTATAAATCAATATGTTTGATTGCTGTTGTGCAAAGCTACTTTTTTTTTAATAGCACCTTCTCTTTGCAAAAAAGATTTTTGTAAAATCACCCTTATTCCTTCTCCTTCTTCTACATACAGAGGTGAAGATCTTTCTTTTAAGAAAGGTAATGTGATCCTCCGTATAATCACTTTTTTTCCTCTACTCAGGTGTACACCGCTTTTTTACGAGGTGCTAAATATCAGCTTACTTGGGGACGTTAAATGGCCTTGAGGCCAAGTGGCAGATATTTAGGCACACACATAGAAACTCTCTACTTTTGGTGAGTTTTAAAACCTGTTTGTCCTTATTGATGACCATGGTACAATGATTTGCTAAGTTTGTTTATCATACTACAGAAGTACAGCATGTACTAGCAAGTGAAGTGCACACCCAGTGTATGCTTAGACAAATAGAGCTTCCATGTAATATTTTTTAAGCTGTTAAGCCAAAAACTTCTTTTGGTTCTTTTTTTTTTCTTCTTTTTTTTCTTTTTTTTTCTTTTTTTGTTTTGGAGAGGTGGGGGAGTGGGAATGGGGAGGTGTGTTTTCAAGGAGAACCCTGGAACTCTTCCCTCTGTTCTCTTTTATTCTTTTCTTATGAAAGACATATCAGGCTGACCCATGCCTTACAGTTGATAGTTACCATATGTCAGTATAGGTTCAAGCCCTCAAAACTTTCAAAAACTCTAGTGAAATTTTTAGAGCAGAAAACTTCCTCCTGCTTAGTTTTGGGAAACTTCTTGCAGATTCACTGTAAACCTACATGTTTCACATATTTATTTCATCTGGTTAAAACTACCTGCACCAAGAGTGTTAGCTTTTGGTCAAATCCAGATTTACTGGGGGGTGGTGGCTTCTCCATTAGTTGTGGTCTTTCCAGTCACGTGCTCTTCTAAAGGATATATTAAGTCTCAAATGTATTTAATGGGCTTGAAAGGAACCCAATGATTGAGTAGGTTCCTTCTATTATGTTACCATAAAGAACAGGCTAGATGGTCATAAAAGTTATTTCTGGCCAAGTGGTATCTTGGAGACAAAATTCTTCCTTAGGATCCATGCAACTATTCCCATACTGCAGTAATTTAACACAGAGAAAAACAGATTTGTAGACTTAAGCTTTTTCTGTGTTTCTTGTTACAACTCTTCTTGCTTCAATGAGAGAATAAATCAGCATCCTAATTATTGGTTTTGTATAACATATTTGCTTCAAATCACAGAAATATTGCTCTTAGATGTCAACTGTTAGCAATAATAAGATAGAAAAAAGGGAAGGAATTCATTATAAATATAAAAATATATTATTTATTAGATATACTGCTTTTGATTTAGATACTGCCTATAGCCTGTTTACAAAAACTGTATTACTTAGCATGCTGGACCACTGGAAAATCAGACAGAAATACAGCTGAAGAAATTAAGACAGAAAAACGTATTTACTTTTCCAAGCCTTTAAGATATTGGTGTACCTTCACACAGAAGGCCACCTTTACCTCAAAGTACTAAGAACAATGCAGGGCTTATGATAGATTTGATCATCTAAGCAGTACCGTGGAATACTGTTCCTTGTTGTAAAATTTGTTACTAATATGAATCTACTTTTAGTAAATTCTTTCCTGGTTTTACAAGTCAATTACAAGCTAAAATGAAATTGTCTAAATTCTTTAGAGAAGGGCTGACATTTGAAAAAAAAAAAATCGAGAAAGCAGCTGATTGGCTGAGGACAAAAACAGAGTATTTTGGGGAATCTGGGAAAGCGTAAAACAGATTAAATTACTGGAGCAAGATCTGTGCTTTGTATAATGAAGCTCAGAAGTAGATGGCAAATTTAACTCCCAGAAACTTTAATTCTGTGCCATGGACAAGCAATTTGCTTTAGAATTCTATTAAAAAATACAAAAATCAGAAACATTGGCAAAATTATAGATGTTTTATAATGTTATTAGTCTAATGAGAAATATACATGTGATCCATGAACCCAGGAATGTTGGGGTCATTATCTTAAAATTATGCCAGTGACTTAAGACTAATGCAGGTCTTTTTCTAGGAATTAGACATTGCTGTGGACTCTCAAGCTATTTTGAACGTCTTTTGCTAGCATTTCCAATTTTACCATTGCATCTTCAATTTTTTGTAAAAGTCATAATTTGGAAACTTAAAAAGGCTTTTCTCTCCTAAGTCGATGCATAGGGCTTTCATCTTAAAGACAGAATGAAAAAAACAGACTGGCTTAACAGGGGAAATGGTAAAAATTGCACATAGAAAAGTACTCTAGGCACATGAACAAATCAAACAAGAGAAAACAGGCATTAAAGAACAGGTAAGAAATATTTTTTAAGTGCTGTAATTTTAAGTAGTAACATACCGAAATGGGAGGTAAAATTTTTGAGTATAAATGATTCCTTAATATTAAATAAACATACACATATATACACACAATACATACATAGACACCAGGTGGTGTTCTTAGTTGAGGTAGTGGGTTTTTTGGTTTTGGTCTACAGCCTTGGCAACAGCTTTCATATCTTGCTCCAATGGCCTATAGTTTTTCTATTCTGGTTAGCCTTAATCACAACATCGTACTTCTGTTCCAGAACTGCGGATGAAATATGTGCAGCTTTTGCAGCCCTTTTTCACAAATACCCAGCAGGCATCCAAACACTTTCGAGCAATAAATAAGACCCCACAAACAAAAGCAAATTAAACCTTTCACTTCTATTCATAAAAATATATATGCAGCTTTACTTAACCAATCAGATGCCTGTTTGTGATACATGAAATAACCTGGTGGTCTTAGCCCAATTCCAACTGGACAGCTGTTTGGACCATAAAACTCCCTGCCATAATTGGCTTTAACCAGCATCCTTGTCAGCAAAATAACTACGTTTTTTAGGGGCACAGAGACTGAACAGCCTTTCTTGTAGCCTAGAGGTGGTTCTTCTAGATTAAGCATGTGGGTGGCCTGCTGATAGTGGTAGAATTTTGAAAAAAAAAAATAAAACAAAAACCAACAACTTTATGCTGCTGGAATTTTTTTGTATTGTGTCTCTTTTAGTGATCAGGACAGAATACTACTCCTGATTTTCTCATGAATGTAATATTTTAAAAGTGTAATGCATATTAATGCTGAAGGTATTTTGGAAACTATAAAATAAATTGTCCTTTGGAAATCCATTGCAAAATATCTTTAAGGGAGCAAAATTTCATTTAATGTTTAAAACAAATCTCCTTTTGTTAAAAAAAAAAAAAAAAAAGGAGAGAGAGAGAGGGAAAACATATATATTTTAGAACCAGAGTATCTTAGAGTATCTTGTACACTAGTGTAAAAGAAAGTGTCTCACATGCCAACTGGTTAAACCCAGATCCCTAAATTTGCCCTGTGCTGGGATCAGTAAATTGTGGAATCGCAATAAAACTCCTGCCGAACACTTGAATGAAAGTTAAGGCAGCCAAAAAAAAAATTTTTTTACATATAATCTCAAAACAGGAACAAATAAAGAAAAGCATGCCTCATACAAATTGAGAAACTGTTCAGAAACATCATGTGTAATGACAGACCTGAATAAATTGCAACACTCTACCTTCACCTTGACTGATAGGACTATCATCCATAAGGTACTTTAGAAATATAAATTGATATAAGCCCACACAGAAAATGCCTTATAAAGCATCTCATATAGTCCCAAGCACTGTGAAATGAGAAGATAAAAATGTATAAATTGTTACAAAAATAGCACTGAATTCTCTAGTTCCCTGTAGCATGTGCAATACCTTGGCACCAAATATAACATATGACCTGTCTGAAATAGTAAAGATTTACACTCACTTTGCACCAATGTAAATGCCTGTGCAGGGTGCAGGGCAACAATATTTTGGCCCATAATGTGGAATTGTTTCAGTGCTCCAAGAGAAATGTTACTGTAGTACTCATTCTTGAAAGTCTGCCTACTTTTTTCTTTCCCAGTGACTGCATTTTAAAGAAACACCTCACTTATTTGTGTTTTATATTCTGTCTTGCATGTGAGATCTTGACAAGCTGGGGGAAAATGTAGGTTTCATAACATAGTATGGGACAAAAAAAAAAAAAAATATATGTGGGTTGGGTTTTTTATATTAAAAACAAAACAAAACAAAAAACCACCACTGTTAAGTCAGATGGGCACATGCTTTGTACAGCTCCCAAGGCCTATCTGAAGAGCACCATACAAAAACAAAGCTTGGTGAAGAGGAAGCAGCTGCAGGGGTGATATAGAGCCCTTTCTTATAAACAAAGAGCACCAACAAATCTGTTTGAGCATGAATATTAGATTTGCTGACTTTTGCTGACATCACTGTGGGAGATAAACATATTACAAGGAGTGGAACAGCTTGTTGCTTGAGAGGTTGCCAGATGAGATAAGTGAATGGCAAAGTGGCAAATGAAGACAGGGTGCCCATCCTGACAGTTTCAGCCGTAGCTGAGAGCTGTGACTCGGTAAAGTGTTGTAGTGAACATAACTAGGCTGGAACAAGTGGATAAAAATGAACTATGAACCTCTTCTTTTCCGATGACGAAGAGCTAACAGCTGCTTCCATCTGGGAACTGTGTGAAAGTGCTTTACAGCTGTACAATAATAAACAGCTAAAAACTCTGCACAGCCTACTGCTGCATTTACATTCTTTCCCAATCTTTTGCCTCATTAAACTGTAATCTTCCTCCTAATTATATTTCATCAATCTATTGTTTATGGAACTCTAGATTAAATGGCAAACACATTCAAACAAAAATAAACTTATAATTAGTTGTCTTCTCCTCACCCCTCCTTGTTTTGTATTAGCAAGTGCATCATTATCAGGCCCCAGGGGTTTGGTGAGGCAATCAGTTTACATGGTGCACTTTTGGCAGCAAAGAATAAAAAAACATTTGTAGCTGCATAATATGATTTACCAGCTCTAGAGGTCCAGGGTC